>NC_135541.1:24960561-26160561 GCF_045843805.1 Urocitellus parryii | reverse complement strand
GGGTTAGATGACTCTTGAGGCTTTCAAGCTGGAAAGTGACAGAGCCAACTTTGGATCTCTGGGCTGCTGCTGAGTGCCAAAGCCAGGGATCTTCCCACCCCATCTCTCAATGTGGCAGGGGGCACTCTGCTCTGCTGCCCACCCAGTGGCCATCTCTGCCTTGGCTCTGGAGCCCAAGCTCTCTTGGCTTTTACCAGATACAAGCATTATGTCCCTACTCACCACCATGCCTGTGCTACCTCCTTGCCTCCCTGGGACCCAGGGGCTTCTAGGGTCCTCCCAAGTTCAGACTTAAGTCTTGTATCCAACCGCCCAAGTCTGAGAGGTCAGGTACGGATGTCTCTCCATGTTCGATCACAAAGTCTCTGCCCAGCCCCTCCCTCAGGATGCTAACCCTGCCTGCCCGATAGGGACCGTGACTCAGCTCCTCTCTTTAGTGCTTCCCCAGAATACAAACACTGTGGGGCTAGTGAGAGAAGTCTGCCCCCCTCCAGGATGCCCATCTTCTTTCTCTCTCCTTCCCTCCCTCCCTGCAAGAAGAGAGGTGAGGGGCTGGGGTTGTGGCTCAGCCGTAGAGCTCTCGCCTAGCATGTGCGAGGAGCTGGGTTCGATCCTCAGCGGGAGGGAGGGAGGGAGGGAGGAAGGAAGGAATTCTGTCCAACTACAATGAAAAAATATTAAAAAAAAAAAGAGGTCAAAGGTGGGGGGTGGAAATCCCAGCTTCACCTAAGTGACCTTAGGCCTCCCCTGTATAGGGGACAACAACCCCAATAGCCACAGGGGAATCTCACATGTCAAGAATCTTATCCATTCCACTCCTTGCCCTTCATCCCACTCTGGGAACCCAGCCTGGTCCAGGAACATACATCTGTCAGACAATGTCACAACCTCCCTGAATGTCCCTTGTCCTACTGCCTGGGTGAAGCTGCTCAGTCCAGACAGACTTCAGCAGAAAGGGTAACATGGATGACCTCAGGGTCCTGAGGCCATGCGCAAATCCTTGGCACAAGGGTCTGCAGTGCAAGAGGGGTAAAGGGCAGATGGAGGCATTTGGCCATGGTGCCTACAAGTGAGTGGGCTGAGGATCAGCAGCAGAACACAGAGGGGCAGCCAGGTCTATGAGGAACTCAATGTTGAAGGCAGGCATTAGGTCAAGGATAATGCTGTGGCGAATCCCCCTTCCCCAGCGAGGGCAGAAACTCAACACCTAGCCTGGGCAGCAAGCAAGCCAGCCACAGGAGTCCAAGCTTGCCCCTTCTCAAAGCCCATGGTCCCTTGTTATTCATGGCCTTGGTTCCAACTCCAGATAGACACTCCACAGCTCACTGGTGCCCTCCAGCCCTGTCACCCCTAAACCTTCAGGTCCATCTGGGCCCTAGCCACCCCAGATGTCTATCCCTCTGGGCTTCTGCACACCCTGTTCCCAGTATTCTTGCCCTTCTCTCTCTGTTCTGCATCCCTCTGAAAGCCCCACTGCAGTGCTACTGCAGATCTAACTGGTAGCCAGAGTCTGTGTACAAGTTGGCCTGCATGCTTGAACTTCATGAGGCAACCCTTGGCTCACAGGCAGTCAACAGGATGGAGCCCTCAGCAGCCGTGAACCACTCAGGCCTGGCATTTCTGTGCAGGTTCTGTTCAGGAAATTTCAGGCCAGTGTTCCAGGCCCTGCCCCCCCCGCCCCCCCCCCCCAGGGTCCTACCTGAACCTCCTGTCTCCTAGTTTCCCCTGGGCCTCCCTATCTTTCTGCAGCAAGGTAAAGGGAGAAAGGACTAGCATTTATTGAAGCTTTATCATGGATCTTGCACTGGCACCCAACAATCACCATCTTACTGAGTAATAACCCTCTGAATTGGTTTATTATCCCCACTTTACAGGTGAGAAACCAACGTCACATAGTGTGAGTGGTGGTGCAAGAATTTGCGAAATCGCCCCCAGGACCCTTGCTCATCTTCCCATGTTGGGACACCTCTAGTGAGCAGACCTGTGGAACTCCAAGGGCAGGGACTGCCCCACTGGCTCAGCACTGCTCTACAGACCTTTCACCATTTAACCCAGGGTTAAACCAGAACCCCTAAAGGCAAAGCCAAAACTTTAGACCTCTCCCGGGTGCTCCTCTCAAGCACAGCCCCACCCTTCCGCGCAGGCAGAACCTCCCTCCCCTGCCCCAGGCCCTGGGAGCAGCTGCGCTGACCTCACCCATCCCTGCCTTAGGCCTGGCTCTGGGGAGGGCCCAGCAGCTGTGCCCCAGCCCTGCAGGCTGGCTCCTAGGGGAAAGAGGAGGAGTAGGCACAATGCCAAAAGAACCATCTGCTCTCCCAGGGGCACGGCCACCCGCACAGGCACTGGCCTTGCCCCCAGGAGCAGCCCATGGCCCTTGTCCCCATTCCAGGGGGGCTCCTGGAACCCAGGGCAGCCCACCCAGACCACAGCACAAGCCTCATCTGCCATCTGTCTTCTTCTGGAGACTCGGAGGTCCTTCAGGACATGTTGGCGTGCCATGATGGTCTGCTGAAAATGGATAAGTACTCAGGGCAAGCTCAGGGGCAGAGGCCAGCCGCCAGGGCTGGGTGTGCTGCATGTAGCCTGCCCAGCCTGGCCTTGGCCTTGCAGACTAGGCGCTCTCTCTTTCCTCCTGGGGCCTCCATCCCCTCACATCTGCTCAGCTGGCAGGTGCCTCTGGCTGAGGGCAAGCCCCTTCCCCCACAGCCCAGCTCAGGTTACAAAAGGAGGAGGTGGCAAGGCCAGCTGAGGACAGGGGAGGGCACAGAGGGAGTAGGAGGAGGCCTCACAGCTTCCTAGAGTGTTGGGGGAGGGGAACTGGGAGCCAGAGAGGGAAGGGCTGTGCCCAAGGTCACACAGCCTGCCAGTGGGGCAAAGATGAGCCAAAATTCCAGGGACAGGCAGCCATAGGCTCAAGGGTGACCTTGAATGAATCATTTTTTCATCTGTAAAAATGGGGAACCTAAAACTTGCTCTGCTTGCCTCCCAGAGCCGCAGGGAAGGCTCTGGAGGCTCCAAAGCAGTGAATCAAATAGCAGAAGGGAGCTTGGCCATCCCCAATCCCTGGCTCAGGGACCAGAAAGTGGGGTGTTAGGAGGGGATTCCTCCCACACATGCATGTGCGCGCACACACACAGACTGCAGTGTGTCTCAGGGTCAGAGCCCAGGGAGGGCTATCCTACATAGCACATGGGGAGATGGTTCCTTTTCTTTCCTGAAGCAAGTAGTAATGACATCTGGTTAGACTTCTTAGGGACTTGACATGCATTTTTCCTGTAATCCCCACAACAAAGCTTGAACAGGGTCCTATTATTATCCAATCTGTAGAGGAGGAAGTTGAGGCTCAGCTGCCCCAGGCTCCACAAAGGGTAAGTAGAACTAGGCTCTGCTTTTGCCATTTGCCTCCCAGGTTCCTAACCATCCAGTTCTGTCTCACCTGAGAGTCTCAAGTACCAAAAAGGTGCTGCAGAGGTCTCAGGTTGGCATCTTGGCCTCTTCTGGCCTCCACCTTGTCTCAGGCTCATCTTCTCCATTGCATCCCAGTACCAGGCTCACACCAGGTGACCAGACTCCTCCCTCCTGCTTGTCCTCTCTCCACATGGCCCTTGAATTGAGTGCCCCCCCCCCCCCCCCCCCGTCATCCCTATCCTCACAGCCTGGAGTGGGCTCCTTGCCTAGCCCTTGCTTCTTCTGACTCCTGCTGGGCTCCCCCAGGAGTTCTTAGGGTTTGACCTTCCTTGTCTGGCTCCTCTCCCCCACCTCCAAGCACCCACAGCTGACTTTCTGACCTTGTATTCTGACCCTGAGAAAGTTTTATTCTGAATCAGAGTCAATGTCCTCATCTTATCTCCCCAGCTTGACCTGCAGGCCCTGTAAGATCAGGGTTTAGTTCCCTCCAGGCAGCACCACGCAACAGGTGCCCACTGGGTGGAGCCTTAGATCCCAGTGAACATCAGGTTGGTCTGTCCCTCCCCCTAGAGAACTCTCTGGGAAAGGAAGCTGGGGACCCAGGACCACTCCCCAAGACAAAAGAGAAAATGATGGGGTGGGGAAGGAGGCAGAGGAGAGGAAAGTGAGCTTAGAATGGGCTGGCCAGGGCACTGGGCTAGGGTAGAACTAGCCGTGGGGAGTTCCACTGCTGCTACATGGTAGGATGCAGTTAAAGCCTCTTTCTGATGAATTCCTCATCTACAAAGTAAGGACAGTAACAATACCAGCATCAAAGAGTGACTGGGATTTGATTTTATTTTTTTGGTACTGGGGATTGAACTCAGGAGTGCTCTATCACTGAGCTACATCCCATGTCTTTACTTTTTACTTGAGACAGGATCTCACTGCGCTGGCCTGCTTCGAACTTGTGATCCTCCTGCCTCAGCCTCCTGAGTTCCTGGGGTTACAGGAATGTGCATTATGCCCAGTTTAGCTGTGAAAATGAAATGAAAGAATGTCTGTGTCAGCACATGGCAGGCTGAATCCTGAGCTGGGACAGTCCAGTGTGGTTAAAGCAAGGATCAGAAGACAGGAAGGTAACTGGAAGGCTTGGTGGGTCTAGGGGCTAGGCCTGAGTTATCACACAAGACCTGAGGTCTGGGGCAGCTCTTGGGCTGCGTGTCAGCTCCTCTTCTCTCCTTCAACAACTCAGTGACAGCAGGATAGGGGTTGTGACTATGAGCTTCTTTGCCACTCCAGTCCCAGAGCAGCTTGCTGAGTATTTACTAGCACTTTTCCCCTCCCGGCTGTGGCAAAGCCTCCATTCTTTCCATCCCTGTCCTATACAACATGACTTCTAGGACATGGGGGTGGGCTCAGCTGCTGGGATGGTGACTCAGTCCCTTGAAACTGACTGCATGCTGTTCAAATCTTTAGAGGACCCAAAAGGAGTGAGGAGAGGAGCTGGCTCAACCTTGTGTAGGCTACTTACAGAAGAAGCTCATGCACATGGAAATAAGGAAAAGGGGGGACAAGCAGGAGGCTGGGAAGCCACCATCTAAGGCACCATTTCTGAATGAACTGTCACCAGACATGCTTATTAAAATATAGATTCTAGAGCCCAGCCACTAAGAGTCTGACATAGAGGGTTTGAGATGGGGACGGGAAGCCTGTGTTGTTAAAAAGCTTTTAGGCAACTCTGATCATCAGCCAGGTTGGTGAACTAGTAAGGATTTAAAGCAGAAACTTTCAAGGAGACATGTTGGGCTCCAGAATCATCAGGAGGGTGGATCTTCAATCAAACCACCCAAGCACCCCACTTATTTTCTGAGGGGTGTTCCCAAGGGATCAGCCAAGGAGAGCTGCTGCAGTGAGCATATGGCAGTGGGTATGGAATGAGAACTCCAATGTTAGGTATGAAGGTGGCAAATCCAGGGTACCTGCATCAGAGGCAGAGGGAAAGTGGAAAGGAGGCCAGGGCTGGACAGGCCAGGAGAGGGTCCAGGGGTCCAAACTGAGAAGTTTGGGCTTGGTTGGCTCCTAGGGTCACTGAGGAGCCCTGGAGGGTGCTAGAGGAGGAAAAGACCCTGAGGCAGGAGGCTGGCTGGTGTGCGGGGCTGAGACAGCTCTGGCACTAGGAGGTGGAGAAATGTGGCAGAAACAGAAAGATCTGCCTGCATCTAAATCCAGGCTCTTCCTGCCTCCATTTCCTCAACTGTGAAATGGGGCTATTAAGGATACCTGGCAGTTTAGTGGTGGCAGGAGAATGTATGTAGGCAAAGTGTTCAACTGACTGCCTAGCACCCAGACATTAATCTCTTAATTTCATTCCCCTTCCCACAAGAGGCACCCCCCTTAGAGACCAGAAAGGTTTCTCTCTGCAAAAAGGGAGGCCCTAGGGGGAGGGTGTGGGAGGCCCCTCCCCCACACGCCACCTGGACCCCCTCCCACCTCCACATATGGGTTGGGGGGTGGGGAGAGGCAGCAAACAGCCAAACCCTCCTAAACAGGAGTTGGTCTCCATGGTAACCAGGGTGCCAAGAGAAGGGGGGCACTCCAGATCCAGCTGTCCCCCTAAGCACCCTACCCGGGCCCCGGAGCCTGAGCTAATACTCACCCGACACTCTGAAACCCCCCCATCTGCCTGATTTGGGGGCCAGCTGGGACTGCCATGAACACTCCCTTCATTGGGGGAGAATGCTTACCACCAAGGTAAGCAGAAGTCCCAAGTTCAAGATCGTCCATGCCTATATCCACATGTGTCTACCATGAGAAGTTCTTTCAGTACTATGTCCCCTCTGCTCAGTGAACTCTCATGGCTCCTAGAACCAGAGGGTTTATAAGTCACAGCACTGAAAGACCCAGAGGCTGAATTAAGGCTCTCTGGACACAGATGAGGACAACACTGAGGACCTGAATGGGAAAGAGAGCTTCACTTTAGCCCAACACTGGCCTGGGTTGCCCCACAGGGCTTCTGTCTACTCACCTAGCCCTGGTCCCACAGATGACTCCAAGAGACCCCAAAGTGTTGCACCAGGACACCCTGAGTGATGCTCTAGGAGATGGGCCATTGCTGTGCAGAAGAAGCTTGTTCTTTTAGCTTTAAGACACTCTTGAGTAACAGAATGGGCAGCAGTGGGGCAAAGAGTTCCCAGTCACCAGGAGCACACTGGAAGGGGCTGAGCTGGAGAAGAAGGCACCGTGGGTTCCATGCCACCCCCTCCCCCAACACACACACACCTCTTCAGATACCCAAAGCCCCATCTGGAGGTGGAGGGTTAGCATGCCCCACCCTCCTTGATCCCCAGGTACCCTGCCTAGAAGTGGGAGGCAGCCCACAGCTGGATGGAGTGGGGAGGACCTGAGGATCCGCTGGGAGGTCATGGAAGCAGAAAGGCTAGGAGGGGCTCCCCTACAGCTGAAGCATCCCCCATCCCAGAGGCTTGCAGCCACAGTCCATGACCACCCCCCTCAGCCCTCACAGGACACAGACCCCAGGACCCCAGGTGGTAGCCATCACTGGCTGCCACTCAATGACAGGGGAAGGTAGGCTACATGGAAAAAGTCCTCAATCCTTTCAAAGTCCAAACCCAAGCCCTTCTCTCCAGCCCCCACCCATCCCCAGTCCTACTCATCAGCATAGAAAAAGCTCTAGTTTGAGGGTTGTTAGAACGGGGTTCAGTTCCTAGGTCTGCCACTTCCTGGGTGTGTGACCTCAGGGTAAGTCATTTCCCCACCTGGAAGCAAGGTGTGGAGGATCTGATAGTGCAGCGCTTGGCTAGTGGATGCCGCGTCCCGGCCCTCTGGCCCTCTTGCCCTCTGGCAGGAGGGCTTCTCCTGCTCTCAGCCTCCCTCCCCACCTATCCCGAGTCAGTTCCGAGCCTGGAGACCTCAGGGGGTGCAGAGAAGGGGCCCCTCGATCCGCACAAAGTGGGGGTTGGGGGCGCTGAACTTTCGAACTCGCAAACCCCCCGCGCTGTTCATTACCTTAACGCGAGTTAAAAATAACCGTCTCATCTCTTTAAATTAGTCTGTCTGCAATTACCGCCTGGCACGGCGCTGCCCGCCATCGTCCCGCTGGAGCGGCGCCAGGTGGCAGGCGGGGCCCTCACCCTGTCTGTCGGTCTGTCTGCCTGCCTCCCGGTCCCCTTCCCCCGCGGCGCGGCTACCCCGAGGCCCCAGCGGCCCCGCCTCCCGAGCTCCCCAAGTTGCGCGGTGGGGGCGAAGGCGGGGGGCCACCCGGCGGGCGGCGAGCGAGGGGTCCGTGGGGAGCTGGGGACTGGGGTGGCGGCTCGGCCCGGCGGCGGGGGAGGGGCTCCGGGAGGCCCGGGAAGCCGGAAGGGCCCGCAGCGCGCCAGCGCTCGTGGGTGGGTGTGAGCAGGTGGCCGTGGGAGTCTGCCGGGCGTGCCAACAACTGTGCCAGGAGCGGCTGGCACGGGCCCGTGCCCAGGAGGCGGGCAGCTGCCAGCCCCTCGCTCGTGCAGCGAGGGGGGTGAGGACACCCCCCCAATCGGGGCTCACACCGCCTCCTCCTGCACCCCCACCAGCCCTTGGGGATGGGGATCCCCGGAGGACAAAGGAGGAGGGAGCCCCGCTGGAGCAGGCTTGAGGGGAGAGGGAGGGGGCGCCCTACATTCACAACCACCTCTCAGAGCCTGTAGCATAACCCTGTTCCTGGACCCTCCGATCAGTCCCTCCCTTCCCACCTGGAACTTACTGGGCAGGGCTGGGCCAGACTGGGGTAGCACCAGCTCTTCTGAACCCACCCCTCAGCAGACAGGCTGCTCTATTCCCTGAAGGAGAGGGGAAGTCCCCATCCACTGTGCTCCTCCCCACTGGGCCTGGGGACAGGAATGGGAGGTGCCCAGGCCTGGCCTGGAGCTCCCAAAGGAGCTGGCAGCCAGGAAACACAAAAGGAGACAGAACAACTCAGGAGCTCTAAGTAAAAGGAGCTCCAGAACTCAGAACAGCCTGGAAGGCTTCCCGGAGGGGTCAAGAGCTAAGGAAAAGTGCAACTGGAGGAGCCAAGAGGGAGGGATAGCCAAGCTCTATCTGGATAGTCACACTCTTGGGGCACCTTGGAAAGAGGGGGACATCCTGTTCAATCCCAGATCCTAGGCCTGAGACCCTTCAACCCAAGGGAAACTTAACCAGCCCCGTGGGTGAGATTCCCAGCACTGAGCACAGCCTTTCTCTAGGCTTCAGCCTAATCTGGGTGTTCTGAACCTGCTGCTGGTCTTGCCTCCTCCAGTTGCTGTCCTCAGCACACTTGACTACCTCTCCACATCATATAGGGTGAAGGCTTAGCACATCAGCCCTTCCTGAGCTGACTACCACCCCCCCCACACACACACCTTTACCATGCTACCTCCCTGCCATGCCTGGGGGACCCTAGGTTCCAGCCTGGTACACCTAAAATGTTCCCTAAATCCAACATGTACAATCCTACTTCCCTGCCTTTGAGTATACTCAACACCCCCACCCTGCCAAAGAGTATCACCCAAATTCTTCCCTCCTTCAGATAAGTGCTACCTCCTCTGTGAGGACCTGCCTGGCTCCCTAGGATATCTAACCCACCTTCCAGGAGCCCCTGCCCCACCCCCAGCCTTTCCTGTCCATAAAACTCAGGGCCTGGGTGTGGAACTGGCTGAGCCTAATGCACCCTGAAGATTTCCTCACTCTGTGGAATGCAGGGTTTGGTACACCCTAGGGATTCAAGTTCAATGCTTTTGTTGGGATGGGGAAGGGAGGAAGGAATAATGGGCCTAGGCCCAAATCTGGGCACCTGAAGTGTACTGCAGCCTCTGTTAATGTGGGAGTAGCTGAACCTTGGGGATAGCTCCTCCATCAGTCCTCTGGAGGAATTTACTGGGAATGGGGGAAGAGGCACAGGGGCAAAAAGCTCCAAGAATGGGAGGGAAAGGAGGCCTCCTGAGGAGCAGGGGGGGCAGAAGGGGACAGCCACTGAAGGAACAGTATGAGGCAGGTCCCCTTCAGTACTTAGGTGGTCTCTGCCAGGGCCTAGAACAGGGGTCCAAGCCTGAGGCTCCTTCTCCAATTTCCAGCCCAGGACCCAGGACCTGCCAGGACTCCAACCCAGGAGCCAGGCTCAGGGAAAGCCAGTGTGCCCCCAGCAGTGTGGTGCGGTGGTAACCACATCCAATGGGCAGGAGGGAGACCTGGACTCTGGTCCACGGTCTGACACTCACTGAACTCCTCAGGAGAGTCCTACCCCCTTTCAAGGCCTCAGTCTCACCATCTGAGAAATGAACTTACAGGACTAAACTATCTTCAAGCACACTGCCACCTCATTTTAGGATTTATACTAGTCCCTGCTCAAAAGCCTTCAGCACCTCCCCCATCCTCATCCCAGGCTGCCAGCAGACAATGTTCCAGAGGCTCTGTGGGGCCCTGGAAGGAGATACACCTAGGTTGCAGTCCAGCTTTTCCATCTTCTAAGCGTGTGACCTTATGCAGTTAACTCCTCCACTCTGGGACTAAGAGTGCTCCTCTGATAATGGTCAGAGTAAAACCCACCTCAGGGACCGCTGAGAACATTAAAGATGTATACAGTGGCTGCACAGAGCTTGGCCCCAAGACATTCAATGAACTGCAGCTCTCTCCTGGCTTCCAGCCTCAGGTCCCCTTCTGCCCATCTTTCCCCATCCTCCCTCATCCATCAAGCCCAGCTGGAGCTCCACCTCCTGCAGGAAGCCCTCCTGGCCTACTCTGGCCCACCTGACTCTCCACTGACTCCAACTACACATCCTCTGCACCATCCACTTCTCTCTTCACTCTTTCATTGCACATCATTAATGGCTTCTTGGTGCCAGGCTCTATGCTGGGTGCTGTCGGCACAGAATGGCTGATACTGCCACTGACTTCCAAAGGTGAGATAGGAAAGGGAAATGAGACAGAACACAAATGACTAATGCCCAATGAAAGTATGGAGAGGGAGTCCCAAGTTAGCTAAAAAGAGTTAGGGAGGGCTTCTTGGAGGAGGCATCTGAACTCTGCCTTAAGGATAGTGAATATCAATCTGTACAGGGATGAATGGAAGGTGGGCAAAGGCTTGGGGAGCAGGGAGGGAAGTAAGAGCAAAGCTGAAGGCCAGGGTGCACTTGGGAGGATGTATTCTGGTGGGGATTGAATTTAAGGGTTTCAGAGAGGGGATGGGGAAGGAGATTCAGGTCTATTCCTCTGGCCCATGTCCCTGCCCCATTGTGGCTAGCAAGATGCAGAGAAGCTGCAAGTATAAAGCCTGAGAACCATGAGCTCCCAGGTCAGGACACCCTGATCACTACAATACAGCTATGGGCACCTAAAACTGCCCAGGTCCACTAACATACCTCCTTCCTTGGACTCTGCTGGCAGCCACTACAGAGTACAGCCCCGTTCCTGGATGTGGGCATGCCTTCTCACAAAGGCCCCTCTCCCACTGAGAGTCTGACAGCTCACCTCTTAGGCACAACCTCCCTCCAACCCCTTTAACCCAAAAGCACACACAAGATGGCCAGAGGAGAGCTGGGTCTGTAGTCACAATTCAATCAAGCCCGGACCCTGTCCTCTCCCAAGATGGCTCCCCCCTTTCCACTCTAGCACAGAGGCCTCCCTGGGGTACCCTAGACCTTTCCCCAGCCCCTAAATGCATCTGGACTCAGAGAGCCAGGGAGGTGGAAGATAGGCTGCCTGGGGTGGACAGGGGCAGATCCCTGGCCCTCAACACCCTACCCTGGCACCAGCAGGGGTCATCACCAGTCCCCCATGCTGACCCAGGTAAAGGGCACGCAGCATTTGCCCCATGGAGAACTCACACCTCAGGTCACCTGCCAAGCTCCTCATCCCAGGCTGGTTTGTGCCCCAGGGTGAACTCCTGGCGCCAGACAGAACTGTGGGCCCATGGTCTGCACTCTTCACCCTAGGACTGGCTCCAGGAAGGGCAGTGGAGAGATTTGGGAGGGAAAGAAGCCACTGGCCCCAAGTCATTATTTTAGCTCTTTAAAAAGGGTGCCCTAGTGGAGAGGGTAAAACAAGAGTACAAAGCAAACTCAGGGAAGCAAAGGGAAGTCCCCAATGTCCGTGGCCTGGGAATCCGCTCTTCTGCTATGCCCCCAAGGATGGGGTGGGGATGTTCCTCAGGGATGCCTCAAAGCTACAGTCCCTTGTCACCCTACCAGACCTCCCAGCCCGCATCCCTCCCCGAGAGGGAGCATACACACAACTGCTCCCAGCACGCCCCTGCCTGTCCGCTGGCCAGCCCCACGCCCTGGGCACACACTCCGTGACCCCTGGGGGTGCCCCAGAGCCCCCTCCTGACGGCCAGCCTGGAGACCAGACCCACCTAGCAGCCTACGGAAGCCCCAATCGGCATCCCCAGCCCCCTCCCCAGCCGGACGCCCCCACCTTCCAGCCTGCTGAGCTGTTGCTGTCGCCTTTATCCTTGAAGTAGGGCACGTAGCGGACCATCCAGTCGTAGATCTGCGAGAGCGTGAGCCGCTTGTCCGGGGCGCTCTCGATGGCTTTGGTGATGAGGTCGGCATAGGACAGGTTTCCCCACGCGTTCCGCCGGGAGCTCTTTGCTTTCCGCAGCGGTCCGACCTCCGCGCCCAGCGGCGGCGCTGGGGCCATTGCCGGGGCCGTAGCCCGGCGCTCCGGCCCGCAGTCCTCAGCGCCCTCGGCCACCCCTGCGCCCAGAGCTCTGTCCTCGTCGCCGGCCAAGTCGGGCTGCGGCAGGGGCCAGGTACAGGAGCGCGGCCGGCTCTGCGGCGCGAAGTCCGGGTCCACGTCCACCTGATGCGCTCGCAGCTTCGCGGCCATGGTCCCGCCCGACTCGGGCGAAGAGGGGAGGGAGGCTCCGCGGAGGGTGGGCGGGCGGCTCCGGGATCTGCGCGCCCCGGGGAGGCCCACGGGAGGGGTCCCTGGCGGCGCCGGCTCAACCGCGGGGCGCCATGGGCCGGGACGCGGAGGCAGGGGGCTGGACACACTGGGGAGCACGAAAAGAAGGACAAACCCGGACAGTGAGGGGGCGGCGGCCCGGGAGCCCAGCGGGTATACACGTCGCCCAGCCCCGCTTCTAGCACCTGCCGCCTGCCTGCGCCTGCAGCCACCACCGCCACCGCCGCTGCCGCCACTCCCCGGGCGCCGGCCCCGCGCACGGGTCCCGCTCTCCCGGGACGAGGCTGGATTGCACCATGCCGGAGCCCGAGCCCGTGCCGGAACCCGCGCCGCCGCCGCCCCGTGAATGCCGCCGCCGCCGCTCCGGCTCCAGCGCCAGCTCCCGCGCCTGCCGCGCTCAGCGCCGTCTGCACCTCGGGACGGGCGGGGGACGGGGTTGGGGCGGGCCCGGCGAGGGAGGGGGCGGGGCGTATTCGCCCGCGGCCGCGGAATCCTCGGCCTGCCCGGGTGCCCCGCCTGCGGGCTGGGGCGGGCGCGCGGAGCTCCCAGCTCAGGGCGACCCCGTCGTAGCCCCTGCACGCCACAGCGCCGCCTACGGAGCAGGGGAGAAGAGGCAAGTCCGACCCCGCCCCCTGCTCGGAGCTCCGGGAGGTGGTGCGGGGGCGGGACCTGACTGAGCCCATTGGTCCGCGGAAGGACTGCCCCGCCCACGGACTCGACAGGATCCCTCCCAGAAGCGCGTCAGCGGGTTATTGTTACAACCCGGGGTTTCCCAGGGCAACGGGATTGGGGCGGGACTCAGAGCCCTGGCCCCGCCTTCTCCCCCCCACAAGGAATGCCCCGCCCTCTGTATCTAGACCCTTGATGTTTCCAAGTCTTGGTTCCAAGAACCTTGGCCCCTGTCCTTTTCTTTGTGCCTTGAACTGGACTGGGGAAAAGGAATCTTTCAAGAATACCTGGGTTCTAGGCCAGCTTTTGCCACATGCTAGCTTCTCCATCTGCAAATGGGTTCTCATGGATGCTTATGGTGCCTGTGGGTAGTTTTAGAACTCTGGTTCTCAAAGTTCAACGTGAAGCAGAATCATCCTGGAAAACTTGTTAAAACAGATGGCTAGACCCCAGCCCCAGAGTTTCTGTTTCTGCAGATCTGGGTTGAGCAGAGACTGCATTTCTAATAAGCTTTCAGATGATGCACCAGGGATCACACTTTGGAAACCATTGTCTTAGAATCTGTGGGAAGTTCTCACAAGGCCTGTTGAAACAAGCTAACCCCAAAGTTCAGAGTATTTGGGGAAAAGCTTCTCATTTGTTTAACCTATACTTATTGAGCACTTTTGATGCCCCTGGTTATGTCCAGGGCACTATAGCAAAAGAAATCACTGACACAAATGAGGTTCATACTACACAGACGAGTGGAGGAGTCAGATGTTAATCAGATCATCACTATGACCTCAGAAGGGAGAGGCTAGCTGAGAGGCTGGGCAGTCCAAGACCTCATCCCATAGAGTGATGGGCTAGGTTTCTAGCCACCACTCCACCTACCATCCTTCTCTTGGAGTATGCCCTCTGCTTAGAAAATGCTTTCCCCTTCTCAAGACCCTTATCAGAAAGCCTCCCTTCCCAATTCTTCAAAACTCAGTTCAGACATCAACTTAACCCTGACACTTCTCTAACCCCAACTCTCATATGTCTCTGTTGCCTGCTTGCCCAGATGGCTTGCTGCTCTGTTAGTAATGCCTGGATCCTTTCAGCACAATATTCCTGTTTTGCCAATCAGGAAACTAAGGCCAAACGGGAAGATGACTTTCCCAGAGAGAATGACCAGGTCTAGAATCCCAAGCTCTTAATCTCTCTAGCCAATACCTGATTCCTGAAGGGGCAGAATGTGCAGAGTTCTCTGGGCGGTAGAAGGGCTGTGCCTCAATCATAGCAGACAGTCCTCTGGAGAATTCCTTTCTTGCAGTTTAGGGCCCAGAGAGTAGGGCTAAGGATGAGGATGTGGGTGGGGCTGAAGGGGCTCCTCCTCACCTCCCAGGGTGGGAGCAGGCCCAGCTTGCAGATGCCTGGCATGGCATCTGCCTGAGTCACATCCCAAAGGCAAGGGTGGGCATGGGAACTGTTGGCTGCCCCCCTATATACACACACACCCTCCAGGTGGTTCTGTTTAAGGCCACAAGGGACTGAAATCACTGCTGGACCCCCTTCCATAGCTCTCATGTACCCTCCCTGCCTAGGGGGGCCACAATTGGGGCTGTCCCTTCGGTAACCTGGAGGCCAGGCAAGCCTCCTGCCAGCCTTTAGCCCTGGCCCAGCTTTAAGCATGAGATGGGAGCTTGCTTGGGGCCATACCAGGGTTGGGAGGAATCTTAGCTGGGGGCCCTGGCATAGGCTGCCACTGCGGTGCTAGGAAGCCAGGTTGGCAGAGATGTCCTGGTAGCTGACTCAGGCTTTGTTGGGCCCTGCCTTGCCCAGTGTCCACAGCTGTTGCCTGGCCTCTCCTCTGGGGCCATGTCTGACACACTCATCTCTCTCTGTCCCTCTCTCTCTCACACACACACTCAATACACCCACAGGTGTGCAATCACAATTTGGCCCCTGCTCACAAATCATCTTGAAGGAGTCTAATAGTGATTAGAAGTATGGGCAAGTTGCCTAACTGCTCCAAGCCACCGTTTTCTACTCTATCGGTGGGTGTCACAATAGAGCTACCTTCACAGGGTATTTGAAAAATGAAATAAGATGTCTATTATCAGCCCCAAGCTCTCAATAAGTGCTAGTTGTTTTTCTTACTGTCCTTGTTTGTATCTCCCCTCCTGCTTCTCAACTCACACACGCCCACCTGCTCTTATCATGCACACTCTTATCCACTCACACTCACTCACACTCACTTCCACACTTATCACTCGTCCTGCACTCAGGTGCAGTTCCATAGCCTCACCCCACACCTTCCCAAGTTTTTCTGGACCCCCTGCCCCCACTCCCTTCCCCCACGGGTGCTCTCCAGCTCCCGTGTAGCCTCCCTGTCACTCATTCCCACATTCATTCCTGTCACCAACAAGTCCCCACTTGCTTACCCTTTCATCCCTCCTCCTTCCACATGCAGGCACGCTTGCTTCCACACCTTCTGGAGTACTTAAACATGCATTCCAGTGCCAGCACACTCGCTCAGCACACTTGTTTTGTGTGCCTGACCCACTTGACTCACTCACATTGCAAAGTTTTACGCCTCCCCCCAAACTAGCCTAGCGCAATCCTAGCCTCAGGTCCACCCCCACCCATGAAAAGCCCAGACACTGGACTCCTCCTAACGCAGGCCTTGGCAGACACCCCCACCCTGGCCACAGGGCCTCTCCCCTTGCCCTCAAGGACTGTTTCCTCCAAGCTCTTTTTCCTCCTCCCATTTCAGCTCCTGGCCCCTCCCATCTCCCAGAATAGACCCTGCCACCACTGTTGTTGCCACTGCTGAGCTGTCAGGGCCCGCCAGAGCCCGTGTCCCCAGTGCTCAGTGCCAGCTCTCCCAGCTCATCCAGGGCAAGTGAGGACAGGAAGACAGGTTTCTCTGAGGCCTGAGGGTGGAGCTGCTGTGGACCCTACCACCCCTTCCGTAACCCACCTGGAAGACAGTTAACGCTCAGGGTTGGCTGCTACCACTTGGACAAGATTTGGAGGTGTTCCCTGATCCTCACCCCCCACCCAGTGAAAGCAGAGAGTGGCCTCCCTTCCATCGGCTCCGAGAAGCCAAGGTTCGGGAAGAAGAGCTTTGCTGGGGCAGAGCCAGACCTCTCCAACCCAGTCACTCCCGGGCCCTTTTGGGGGGCTCCGGAAGACACCCCCAAACCACACAGTTATCAAGGACCCCATCCTGCCTGTGCTGAGCAGACTTTGGTTGACATTTGATGCCACAGTTGTCAGGGAAAAAAGAAGAGCACAGGGGTGATGTCTGGGGACACCTCTGGAAGGCAGGGAGGGGCTAGTGCCCCAGAGGAAGCCTCTGGGACCGAAAGTGTCTGCAGAAGCCAGAGGGGATATCAGGACAGCTGGGAGTGTCTCCAGGGTGGCTCAGGCCTGGCCCAGGCCTGGCCCAGGCAGGGACAGTGTCAGGAAGCGGGTGGGGCTGAGCTGGGGAGGCAGAGCTGAAGGGACAGTAGAGCAAGGAGGGCCCCATGAGAAGATCCGAGGCCCCTCCAGCTGCTTCCACAGATGTGCCTAGGGAAGAGAGTTCGGCTGGCTTCGTGGAGACAGCTGGGAGCAGCTACTGCTGGGTGCCCAAGACCGTAGGGCCCAGGCCCAAAGGACTTTTTGCCTTCCTTGGCCAGGGGCTGCCCCACCACTGACAGAGATAGAGATGTAGTGTCCTTCTTAAAGGACAAACCTGTTCCATGCATCATCCTGCTCATTCCTAGGTTCTTATCCTACTTGGCTCCACTGAGCACTTACCAAATATTGGCACTGCCGAGCACCTGATGGAGACTCTGACTCCTTGGAAGCAAGACCTTGGTCCCTGCTGTTCACTGCTGTGTGTTTAGGAGGGTCTGGCACAGAGGAGGCCTTCCGTGAATAGGCGTTGAATGAAGGAATGAACTCATTTCATCCTCACAACCACCAGCAAAGCAGATACTGTTATTCCCATTTTCTGGATGAAGGGAGTGAGGCTGGGAGAAGGGAAGTGAGTAAACTATGTCCCTGAGACTACAGCTGGGGTGTGGATTTGCTCCTTGTACCCAGGGGCAGGGGAAAACAAACTTGGGGGAAATGATTTCCCTTCTGTGAACCTCAATGTCCTCATTTCTGAAATGGAAGTAGCTACACTTAACCAGCGGGTAATCAAGATCCCGCAGGTAAGGTGTCCCGCAGAGCCCACGAAAAGGAAGTGGGTATTCCCTTCAGCCTTCACCTCTGCCTTCAGTTTGTCCTCAAAGTCTAGATTTTGGCAGGACCTCACCTGGGATCCGAGGTGCCCATAAATCCTTCCTCCTCCTATACCTAGGAAAGGAGAAGTATTCATTTGCTAAGGCTGCGGTAACAAAGTGCCACAAAGTAGGTGGCTTAAAACAACAGGAATTTATTGTCTCACAGCTCTGGAGGCTGGAACTCTGAAATCAAGGTGTCCACAGGGCCATGCTGCCTCTGAAAGCTCTGGAGGAGAGCGCTTCCTCACCCCTCCAGCTCCTGCCGGTTGCTGGCCTTGCCTTGAGATCCTCACTCCAGCCTCTGCCTTCATCTTCAATGACGGGGTGCTCTTCCTTGCCCGTGTCTTCATACACCTGTCTCCTGGTGTCACTCCTCATCCTATAATGACACCAGCCATATTAGATCAGGAGCTCACCCTACCCCAGTATGTCCTCATATTAACTTAGCTAATTACATCTGCAAAGACCATTTCTAAATAAGGGTCACGTGGTGAGGTTCTAGGAAGAGTGCAAAGTTTGAGGGGATGCTGCTGAATCCAGTACCAGTACCAGAGATCCAAATTTGAATTCAGGTCCAAATTTGAATACTGCCTCTTTCACTAAGAAGCTGCTTGACTTTGGGACTCTCTGAGTCTTATGTCTCCTCAACTTCTTAGGGTGGTTGCAGGGAAAATACAACGTGAAGGTGTGCTGACAGTACCAGCAGAATAAGAATTAGCGTGTCCCCACAGCCTCACTGCCCTGTCACTTCCTGCCCTGTCCTGTTCATGTGACCTCTGCTCTGGGTGATCCTGACCCCAGACTTCTCATCTCCATGATCTAATGCAGCTATCAGAACACTGGCTGCAACCTCCTTGGCTAAGTCACTTCTTTCTGGGGCTCCATTGAATGGGTGGGTGGCCTGAAACAGATCCTCTCAAAGCTCCCATCTAAGCCTATTCACAGAGCCCTGAGACTGACTTGCAAAATACTAAAGTAGTTTGGAACTCTCAAGAGCCAATCCTGACTGTGAGCAGAAGGAGGCACTGGAAACAACCTGAGGTTTCGAGAAGGTTGGCTCTTCTCACTGCCTGCTTCTTTCCAGGCCCCCAGGCCCACCAGACCATGGACATAGCAGACTTCCTCAAACCAGTGAGCCTCTGTGTGTGGGGAGCCTCCAGATGTCCATCCATGGTACCCGGGTGGACTGATTGTTCCCCCTCCCTCCACTGCCTCATCACCATCCAGCACTGGATGATAGGCAGCTATGGAAGGAGGCAGGAAGTACCAAGCCCATGAGAGAGGTGCTGTGTGACCTAGACTGGTCACTTACATCACTTTCCCCATCTGCAAAGTGGAAATCAAACAATCTGTGCCTTCAGAGAGGGTATAAGAGTGAGAGGGAGATCCTGTGGCACAGAGAGCTGTGTGACCTGTTATTTCTCTCTCTGGCTGACAACTTGACCTTACCCTCGTTCCCGAGGTGCATGGAAAGTATCAACGCCTCCTCAGCCTGACTCTGGGTCTCGGGACCTTATTGTCTGGGGAATCCTCCAGAAAGGCTGAGGGCTCCAGTGAATTAGGTCATTGGAACAACCAGCCCAATGCAGGTGGCTGACAGGAGGAGGAGGAGGAGGAGGAGGGAAAGCTTGTTCTGTGCCAAGCACGACACTACTGTGTCCTCTCACTGAATCCTGAAAGCCACACTCTGCAGTAGTTGGCACCATTCCCATTTTGCAGATGGGGAAACTAAGGATGTCTTATGAGGAAACCTCACAGTGCTGTTGTAAGGATGATGATGATGATGATGATGATGATGATGACAGCTATGGCCTGAATGTTTAAGTCTCCCTAGAATCCCTAGGTTGAAACACTCACCCCCACAATGATTGATATTAAAAGATGAGGCCCATGGGAGATGATTAAGTCACTGGAATGAAGCCCTCATGAACAGGATTAGTGCCTTTAACAAAAGAGGACTGACAGAATGGCGCTCACCAAGAAGTGGAATGATAGTAAATACCAGCAAGGTTATGGGAGGAAAAGGTACACTCACTCCGACATTGTTGGGATTGCAGACTGTACAACCATTCTGGAAAGCAGTATAGAAACTCCTCAAAAAACTAGGAATGGAACCACCCTATGACCCAGCTATCCCATTCCTCAGTATTTATCCAAAACAACTAAAATTACCATGTTACAGCGATATAGCCACCTCAACGTTTATAGTAGCACAATTCACAACCGCCGAATTATGGAAGCAACTCAGATGCCTGTCCATAGATGAATGGTTTAGTAAATTGTGGTATATATACACAATGGAGTTTCCCTTTTACTCAAATATTTATTTTTGATTGGTTCTACTTATACATAAAGGTGAAATTCCCTGTGGTATATCTATATATTCACATAGCATGATTTTGAAAAATTGGTTCCACATTTCATCCCCTTTCCCATCTCCTCTCCTTCTTTTTTGATCTTTTTCTTCTACTCTACTGTTTCTTTCTGTGCCTTTATGATATTCAATCTTCCCCTCCTTCTTTCCCCTATTTTGCTCTAACTTCCATAAATGAGAGGAAAATATTCAATCCTTGATTTTCTGAGAATGGCTCATTTCACTTAGCACGATATTCTCCATTTCCATTTATTTACCAGGAAATGCCATAATCCATTCTTCTTTATGGCTGAGTAAGATTAGCAGAGTAGGGGAATGAAGGGAGGAAGGAGGGAAAGGAAAAGTGGGGGCACATGAATTGAAACGTTTGAATTCCATGCAGGTTACGATTTTATCAAGATGAACCCAACTACTATGTGTAACTATAATGCTCTAACATAAAGAGAAGTTAAATTTAAAAAAGAGGACTCAGAGACTTCTTTTTTCTTTTTGCCATGCGACGTTGCAGTGAGAAGTCAAAGTCTATGAACCAGAAAGTAGGTCCTCACCAGACACTGGATCTGCCAACACCTTGACTTTGAAAGTCACAGTCTATGAGGTTTTATTATATCAGCCCAAATGAAGTAAGACAATGCCAAAGACAATAATATTCATCAAGTGCTTACTAAGTGCAGCCTGTACACTAAGTGGTTCCACCGTTCTCACTTGAACCTTAATTAACCTTGAGAGCTTGGCATTGTTTTAGAAGGGGCAGCAGGGGCTCAGGGATGGATGTAAACACACTTTCTGCAGGTCACGGAGCCAGGCTCTAAGCCAGGGTGCTCCAACCGCAGAACCTGAGCTTCCACCATTGCAACTGCCTCTCTCATCTGGTTGCTGCCTACACACATGGTGATGTCAGGGAAGGGTGGCATAGACAGCCCAGGCCAAGGGTGGCTGAAAGGGTAGCAGGGATGGGACACTCTGTCTTCTCCTCTGAGCACTTTATGAAATGGGCTCAGATGGCACCCTCAACTTCTACCTTTTTTTTTTTTTTAAGAGAGAGTGAGAGAGAGAATTATTTTTACTATTTATTTATTTATTTTTTTTAGTTTTAGGTGGACGCAACATCTTTGTTTGTATGTGGTGCTGAGGGTGGAACCTGGGCCGCACGCATGCCAGGCGAGTGCACTACCGCTTGAGCCACATCCCTAGCCCTCAACTTCTACCTTTGATTCATTGCAATTTAACACTGGAGTTAAATGGAATGAAGACGAGTCATGAATGTGGTCCATCAATGCTGCTTTACCCTTTCTAGGTTCCCAACACCCAAGTGCAGAGAGACGGTCCCTCAGAGTGCCGACCCTGCCTGGAGTCCTGAGCACTGGGTCCAGCCTCCCTGCTCTGTGGCCACTTCTGTTCCTCTAGGTGCTGGGCGTGGCCTGAGCCTGGCCCCAGCACAAAGACCACACCCTCAGCTGCAGCCCACCCTGTGTGTCCAAGTTCCCTCTGCAATTGCCATTCAAAGGCCCTTCACCCAGTAAAGGACCCTCACACCATATACACTTCACCCCAAGCCTGGCTGTCTTCTGCCTGCTTGTCCTCAACCTTCATTTTATGTCCTGACCTCTGCCACTGAGAGTGGAGTGAGCACAGGGATTGAACTGAGCCAGCCTGGTGAGAAACCTGGCTGTAACTCAGGGCCCTGGGGTGTGTCATCTCCCTGAGCAATGGAGAAGCACTGGCCATTCGTACCTTATGAGACTGTTGTGAGGAAGATGAAAATAATTACGATAAAGGTAATAACAGTGACATTTCTCAAGGGCTGATAGAGTATGCTCTCCATGCCATGTGAGTCCATGGCTTGTTGGATACCTAGTCAACCTGGAGAGTTGGGGACAACTTCATTGTCATTCCCATTTCAGATGAAGACATAGTGGGCACTTGACAATGGCTGCTTCTCTATGACTTGGTTTTCCAACAGTTTGAATTAATAAATGAATCCGCTACATTCAAGCTGAGCCAGGGTAACAGCTGTTCTCACCTGAGATACCTGCAGGGGCCCTGCTGGCTCCAGCTTGGTAAACTGATCACACAGGCTGGTTCCTGGATCTGAGATCTCTGACCCTAAGCTCTGTCCCCACCAAACTGGAGAAGAGACTGTGCTGGGATCTGAAGATGTGGGCCTCTAGGCCAACCTGGCTAGTGTTTTGCTTCACTCTTCTGAGGCTCATTTTCTCCTCTGTTCATGTCACAGAGTGGGGCAGTTGTGAAGGGATGACACACAGTAGGTGCTCCCAACTGTGGTCTCCATGACCTCACCATCCAATTTAGTAACAATCCAAGATCAATCCAAAATGCTGACCAGTTGTGTTGGAAGGCTTTTTGTTGCTGTGACAAAGTACCTGAGACAGTCAACTTATAAGAAGGAAAGGTTAATTTTGTATCATGGTTTCAATCAGTGGTCATTTGGCCTACCTGGCTTTTGGCCTGTGGAAAGGCAGCACAGAAGGGCAGGGGGCGTGTGTCAGAGAAGGCTTCTTACCTCATGCTGGCTGGGCAGTGAAAGAGAGGAAGAAGAGGGGCCGGGGTCCTACTGTCTCTTTTCAGTGCACACCCCAAATGATCTAACTTCCTTCTACTAGGCTCCACCTCTTAAAAGGGCACAACCTCCAACAAGGCTGTGGGTTGGGGACCAAGCTTTCAACCCATGGGATTTTGTGGGACATTCAAAATCTAAACTATACAACCAGCCAAATACAAAAAGGGGCCAGGAACAAGTGAATAAACCAAGGGCCAATAGAGAGGGGTAAGTGGGCCCGGGCTCTCCTGGTGGCCCCTTCGTCCATAAATTGCAATAGGTACAACCACGGCGCTTTCTGCCTACTGGGAAGCATAGAGCTAAATCGTGTATTCAACTGCAGTAACTATCCTCAGTTTAGGTTTATGGCTCATTCTCTTTTTCTGTTTTATTACAAAACTCTTACTCCTTTTTCCTCGCTTAATGCTCTTATTGTTATTGTATGTGTCATTTTATAAAAATTAGAATCTAACCCAAATCCTCTTTTAAGGGAGTACATGTGGTGGGAATGATGAATGAGGGAGAAAATCCCAGATGCAGAAAGTATATCACATGTAGGGTGAAGACAGCTCCAGTGCAGTCCCCCCGTATGCCTGATGAACTCTTTGTACCCTTTGAAACTCAGCTGAGCCGTCTGGACCCCTCTGGGTATTGTACTAGTCAGAATTCTCCAGAGAAGGAGAAGCAATAGAAGATGGATAGATAGATGATAGATAGATAGATAGATAGATAGATAGATAGATAGATAGATAGATAATGGGGAATTGGCTCCTGCAATTATGGTGATTGACAAGTTCCACATCACAGCTATAAGCTGGAAACCCAGGAGATCCAGTGGTGTAATTCCAGTCCAAGCCCAGTGACCTAGGAACCAGGGGAACCCATGGTGTATAAATCCTTGTCCAGGGACAGGGAGGTCCCATCCCAAGTGGGCAGGCAGGAAAAGGATAAATCCTCCCTTCCTCCACTTTTTGTTCCATTCAGACCTTCAGCAACTTGAATGGTGCCTATCCATATTGGGAGTACAATCTCCTTCCCTGAATTCACTGATTCAAATGCTGACCTCATCTGGAAACACCTTCACAAAAACACACAGAAATAACATTTAATCTGGGCACCCACTGGCCCAGTCAAGTAGACCCATTAAATGAACTGTCATGGGGCTGGAGTTATGGCTCAGCGGTAGAGCGTTTACCTTGCACGGGTGGGACCCTGGGTTCGATCCTCAGTACCACATAAAAAATAAATAAGTAAATAAAGGTATTGTGTCCAACTACAACTGAAAAATAAATATTTAAAAAATTAACTATCAGGACCTGTCAGTCAGTCATTCCTTCTCTGGTCCTTGCGTGTTTTTTCTTTTCCACATTCTCTGCTGCAATTTTGTTTCCCTACCTGCTGAAGCACAGAATCTTTGTCTTACTCATTTCTTCTTTGAGTCCAGCTCAGGATCTGAATGGGGAATGGGAAGAGGTAGGGAATGGAACGTATGAGACTTTGCAAAGGTAAAGAATTTGTGTTGGATCTTCTAATAATTCTCTGAGCACCTATAGCATGCCAAGCATGAGGTAGGTAAGTATAAGAATGACATATGCATAAAAATATGTATGCAAAGTGTCTGCTCCAGTGACAGGCACATGACAGGCCCTCAAGAAGTGAGGGAAGTTCATTGAAGGAGATCATGTTCTGGCATAATTACACACAGGAAAACCAAGCAACTCTTAAAGGGAACCAGGTAGACTTCTAGGTGCTAGCCCAAAGAAGTCAGATGACACCAAGTAAAAAAGAGGTGACAGAAAAATAGTAGTGCTGCTACCTGCCAGGCACCGTGTGTCACATGGTTCCATTTCTGTAAATACACGTGCAGAATATTTATACACACATATATAAGAATTTCCAGAATTTCCCCCAAACTGTGAAGAGTAATTAGTTCTAATCAAGAATGATATTAGGGGTCATGGGAAGCTCCCCTTTACTTTATAAGTTTTGTATGGTTGAATATTTTTTACAACAAATTAAAAATAATGAAAGACAAATAAAGAGAGCTGCTAGAACGCCTGTCCTCGAGAAAGCTCTTTAGTGAATGAGTCAAAGGGTGCTGATGGAGTCCAGCTGAAGAGCTCAGTGGTGGCTTGGGGATATAAATGCTCCCTGCTCAGTCTGGTGAGTTCACAGGGGTTGGGAAGTGCTCAGGAGGGTCTTAGGGAAGGTAGCCAGTAAGGTCTCCACTGAGGAGCATGTGACCAGTGGCCAGAGATGCATGCTTATCAGCCCCAAGCTCAGGTGTCTGGTCCTCTGCTGGAGCTGGGCCCTGCCCTCTGGGTGGCCCTTGAGATAGAGTCATGAGGATGACACCCCGTGTTCTCAGATCACCAGAGAGCCTCAGGCATCACTGAGACCTTCCCTTTCTGTCCCTTGTGTGAGCAAAAGCTGAGTCTCAGCTGGTGTGAGCACCTGGGCAAGGTGGGCAAGGCTGGCCAGAGAACAGACATCATTTTTCAAATGGCAGCTTTTCCAGGATCAGGGCCTTCTGTTAGGAGTGCAGTGGGGAGAGAGGCCATGGGTCTTGGAGATAGCCAGAGCTGGTTTTGGAGTTTGATACCCACCCTTTGAGACCCTAGAGACTCAACGGACACCTCAGGAAAATAGAGACTTTATAATGCCTACCATGAAGGTAATTGTGACAATTGGAGGTTAGGTGCAAAAATGGTCAAAGAAGTCCCCAACTGACAGAAAGACATAATCCATAGTGTTAGATGAATGTAAGTGGTATCTTTAAAAGGAGTGGGAACTTAGGGACAGGGACAGAGTAGCTAGAGATTTGGACACTGATCTTTAGGGCTCATGGCATGATATACCTCAGAGGAGAAACCTACACCAAATTCAGACAAGAAAAAGTGGAAGAGGGCAGCAGTTAAGAACCCACAGCCTGCCGGGTGCAGTGGCGCATGCCCAGTGGCTCCAGAGGCTGAGGCAGGAGGATCATGAATTCAAAGCCAGCCTCAGCAACTTAGTGAGCTAAGAACTCAATGCAATCTGTCTCTAAATAAGAAATATAAAAAGGGCTGGGGACGTGGCTCAGTGGTTAAGTGCCCCTGGGTTCAATCCCCAGTACCAAAAAAAAAGTATCCACAGGCAAGGCTGCATACATACTTATATCAGTGGTAGAGCACAAGCCTTGCATGTGCGAGGCCCTGGGTTCCATTCCCAGCACGGCCAAAAAAAAAAAAAAAAAAAAAAAAAGAAAGAAAAACCAACTTAAAAGAATCTACATCTGGAGTCTGTCTCTGATGCAAATTTCAGTTCCCAGTTCCCTCAGTTCTAATTGTGCGACCTCTTGAGGCCTCAGATTTTTTGCCATAAAAATGGGGATAATAGTTGCTCCTTCCTCCCAGGGTTGTTATGAGGATTAAGCGAGTATTGCATGCAAATCACAGTGACAGTACCTGACACTGTGTGGGGGTATAAAGCAGAGGGGTCAAGTACTTTCCATCTGAGAGAAAAGGATCCAGATTTCTCAATGGACCTCAGGCTCTGGCTTGGAGAAGAAACTGTCAGAAGGAGGGGGAGTGTGGCTTTGGCAACCACAGTGTGGACTGGTGCAGAGGACAAAGGCCTGAATCAGACAGATGCTAGTGGAATACCACATCACCACTTTCCAACTGTGGAAGTTCAGACATGGTACTATGCTTCTCAAAGCTTCAGTGTCCTTATCCACTCTGCCCCCCACAAAATGGATTTTGTGCCTGTCTCTGCTCTTCCAGAACAGAGTAGAGTGAAACTCCAGACGTCACATTGCCCAAGCTTCTCTCCCCAAATCCTACCCAGGGCCTCATTCTTGACCACAGTCTCACAGGAGGACTGAGCACTGGGTTTGAAGTCTCAGAGTCATCTTCCAATCCGAAGGCATCACCTGTCACCTGTGGGACTTTAAGCAATGACTGTGCTTGACAGAATCCCCATTGTCACGTCTGGGATAGGGGGAAATCCCCTTCACACACAAGGTTGGCGGGTATTATGGTTTGGATATGAGATGTCTCCCCCAAAACTCGCATGTGAGACAGAGCAAGAAGGAGAGAGATTGGGTTGTGAGAGTATTCCACCCAATCAGTGATTTAACCCCCTGGTAGGGATTAACGGAGTGGTGACTTGAGTGATAGGGTGCAGCTGGAGGAGGTGGGAATTGGGGCATGGCTTTGGGGTATACTTGTATCTGGAGACTGGATCTCTCTCGCTCTCTCACTCTCGCTCCCTCTTCCTCTCCCTCTCCCTCTCCCTCACCCTCCCTCTCCCCTCCCTCTCTCCCTCCCTCTCTCCCTCTCCCTCTCTCCCTCTCTTCTCCCTCTCTCTCCCTCTCTCTCCCTCTCTCTCCCTCTCCCCATCCTGATCACCATGATGTGAGCTGCTTCCCTCCGCCAGTCCATGATGGAGGGACTTCCACCCCCCAGTCCATGATGTTCAGCCTGATCCTGAGCCGGGGGGGAATGGAGTCGGCCTTCTATGGACTTCTGAAACCATGGGCCCTCAAATAAACCTTTCCCCATTTACAGTGGTTCTAGTCAGATCTTTTAGTCACAGCAGTGACATAGCTGACTAAAACAGCGGGAAGACAATGGAGACAGTGGACCGAAGGTGCCTGGTCCGGTGTCGGCAGAAGGCAAGTCTTTGGGTGGTGTTTGCTGGGACTGGTTCTACAAGTCTTTTATTTATTTATTTATTTTTGGATGCCTACATTTTACAAGTCATTTGAAGAATGACTTAATTTTACTCTTTCAAACCTACTGGTCACCCTGAAATTTGACATGGAAAGAAACTGGCTTGAGCTCTGTGACCTTGGGCAGGTTGCTTTGCCTCTCTGAGCCCCAATTTTCTTAGCTGCAAGGAGGCATTGATAATACCTACTTTTTAAGGTTGTCGCAAGGGTGATAATGACAATGATGGTAAACAGAACAGAGGAGGGGCGAGTTTCTGGCCTCACAATTAGCAACCAGGTTGGGATAGTTCTGGAGTGACAGGCCACATATCTAGGCAGGTGGAGGCCCAGCACACTGCCACCTGCTCATATACCCCAAAACACTGCCATGGCCTGTCCTTAGGCTGTTACTCCAGGAAACCGGCAGGTGTGGGGGCTGCAGGTCTCCCTTTGGGCTCTGGTAAAACTCTCTGCACAGCCTCCTCCTAGACAGGCTGCTGAGGCAGTCTGGAATTCGGGAGGGGCAGAGCTGAGAGTGAGATATCTCGGAACTAGAAACCAGCCAGCGTGATCTGTTTGCCAAGCTGGAGGCTCGGAGTGGGCCGGACACCTGTAGGTGTTCTCAGGTGGGAACAGCTGCTGTCCGCTCTGGCTCAGCTTGAACGCAGCTGATTGAATTTATGAATTTAGACTGTTGAAAAACCAAAAGCCAGAGAGAGAAGCAGCCCTTGCCAAGCGCTCACCATGCACCAGGAGCTTGTGCACGGTGTCCCCCCTATCTTCATCTGTGAAATGAGAATGACAAGTCACCCCGAGCTCTCTCTGTTGACTGAGGATCCAGTGAGCCCTGGACTCGCTTGGCACGGAGGCTTCACTTCATCAGCTACGGGTGTGGCGGGAGAGACGTCCCCTGGGGCAGAGCAGGAGAAGGGGCAGATGCTTCAGAGGAAGAGGATGGAGTCTGTCGGGGGAGCTGAATTTGTGATGCTGGTGTGACAGCCAGAGGTGAGGTCCACGCAGCAGGCCGTGGGCAGACAGTCTGGGGCTCTGGAAGAAACCTACCCAGGAGATGAGGTTGGGGAGTCCTTGGTGCAGAGATGGTGAAATCACAGCGGTGGGGGGGGCAATGAAGACCCTGAGACTGACATTGGAGCAAGATGGGAAAAGCAGAAGAAGCCAGAGGGGGCTGTGGAAGGGCACCAGAATGTTCGGGGGAGCAGAGCCAAGGTAGACCGGAAAGGCTATCTGGGAGGAGCGGCGGTGAGCTAGGAAAGGGGCCACCAAGAAAGCCAAGAGGACTGAGTGGTTACAGAAGAAATCACAAGGACCAGTGCAAATGTCATGGACAGGTCAAGAAAGCACGGAGTAAAAGCATGTGTTGCAGTAACTGCTTCCTCAGAGCCCAGCAGGCCAGAGTGAGGCAGCGGCTGCCCACAGTGTGACCTCCCAGCCCCATCAAGGATGAGGCCAGCCCATGGAAGTCACTTAAGAAATCTTGTTGGCCAGGGACACTCAAGTAGGAGCCGGAGGCCCTGGAGGGGGCAATGTGGAGATGGGGAGGGCCGAGCCCTTCTGCGTGAGAGCCCTGCAAGTCTAAATAGCTCCGAGCCTCAGTTTCCTCCTCCGTGAAGAGGATGCTACTCAAACTTTATGTCAGGGTTGGGTAAGGCTGGGACGACCTCACTGGACACCTGACACTGAGTGGGCATTCAAAGGTCAGCTCTTTCCACTCCACTGTCACATGGAAATGTCTGTCCTGAACAATGGTCCCGAATCTTCCAGGAAAAGTTAAAATCAGGTGACTGAGCCTCTCTTTGGAAACACAGGGAAGGGTGTAATATACTTTAGATTCATGATACTAGTCACTCTGTCTTGTTTCAAACATGGCTGGTCTTGGTGACGGGGTACCCCAGGTGGGATCACCAAGCTCCCCTCTGGCCTCACCATTCGGTGGCTCTTCCTAGAGAAAAATGGTTATCTGTGGATGAATTTCCCAAACAGGAGTCCATGGGGGGCAGACCCACCCAGGTTAAGAGGACCCGGACGGCAGGCAACTAGGAAGTGAGACGTGTGGAGCATGCAGAGGAGCCCAGCAAGGACCTGGTGTGGGAGAACAAGGCTGAGTTGTTCTTAAATGGTTTATAAAGATTGAATCACAATTAATTTTGACTCAAAATACTGAGCCAGGGCCTTCACATATCACCACGCCCACTCCCACCAGCCTTGGGAGCAGGTGGAATTCTTCCCTATCTCAGACATGGAAACTAAGATTCTGTCAAGTGACATGTTTTGCTCAAAGCTACGCAGGTGGCTCTTGGAAAGGAAGGAAGACTGTGGTCAGGGAGGAGACATCCCCAGAGGAGTTGGGGAGGGCACACATGACGGGAGGGAGCCTTGGGCAGTGGATATCTCAGGTTTTCTCTATTGGGCTCTAGCACAGCAGGAATGGCACAAGGAGGGACCAAGACCTGGCCTCTGCCACCATGGCCAGACAGCTCTAGAGTGACAGATGGATGCCTGGGCAGAGGGAGGTGTCTCCACCTAGCAGATCACCACCTGCCAACACCTCAAATGCTGCTTTGTCTGATACTAGGGAGAATTCACAACAGGAAGAGGACAGGGGTGGGACTACGTGCTTGAAACCGAACCCTACTGGTACCTGTGGTGGCCAGGAAGACAGAAGCCACCCATCCACCAGCTATGTGAAGCCCCAAGCCCTGGAGTGACTCTTGGGGTTCAGCCTACAACATGGGCTTTCCCGATTCACATCAGCACAAAAAGCACTCTGTGCCACAGAGTCCTTGGCACGGAGCAGGGGCTACACTTTTCCTGTCACCTGGTATTTGTCAGATGAGGAAACTAAGCCTGCCATATATGTCATGAACTAGTGACAGAACCAACATTGAGACCCAGACCTCCAAACAGGCCCCCAACAACCCTCAAGCTTGCGACTATCCTTCCCTCCTGAGTCAGAGTGATGTGTCAGCCCCAATGTCAAGGCCAGAGTCACCGTCTAGAGCTTCACTACCCCCACCACAGCTTCTAGTCTTGAGTGGTTATAAGTACTTGAAACATGGCTGGTCCGTAATGGGGTGTTCTAGAAGAAGAAAACATGCAACTGAAAAATTTTGTATGGACAAAAAACTGTATAGGATCTGATTAACATTTTTTGTTTGTATCAGTACCAGGGACTGAACCAGGGTCACATGCATACATGGCAAGCACTCTGCCCCTGAGCTACACCCCCAGCCCCTTTTGGGGTCTCACTCAATTGCCAAGGCTGGCCTCAAACTTATAATCCTCCTGCCTCAGCCTCTCGAGGAGCTGAGATTACAGGCATGGCCACCGTGTTCAACTCATTAATGATTTCTACATGCTGAAGTGATATCTTAGTTTAAATAGAAATATTTTTAAGTTAATGCTATCCATTTCTGTTTAATTCTATTAGGGTGACTAATAATATTTTTAAATTGCACATGTGGTTCACATACAGTTGGAAAGTGCAGGTCTCTGGTAGGAGGAGCTGGGGCTGCCTACCCCCCACTTTCTGCCACTCTGTAGGAGACTGCATGGAATTCTAGATCCCACATGGGGTCAGGCATGCAGAATGAAGCCACAGCACTAACAGCACTAACGTGTCACCGTCCAGTGAGCTGTATTCAGTGACCCCGGGAAGAAGGTCACATAAGGGACAGTTGATGGAATTGGACAAGACCCACCTGGACAGAAGACTTGGAGAGAGGATGTGATCACTGCCTTCAAATAGAAAAGGCCAGTCATGGGGCAACCGAGCAGGCACTTCTGTGTGGCCTCAGAGGGAACAGGGATTTGAGGGGGAGAGGCAGGGAAAGGACCTTCCCTCTAGGGGGGCAGGGAGGTCCAAAGCTGGGCTGTGCTGCTTCTCCTGGGGACACAGAGAGCAAATGGAGCCTCTTCTGAGCGTATCTGCCTTAGGAGGGATTAAGCATGAAAGGAAGAAAGGTTGTTAGGTTAACAAAATGGAAACTGTCCTTGTCCCTTGACCTTCTGGAGCACCTTGGGGCTGGGTGACTAGCACAGGTAGGTCAGGACTGAGGGGGCTCTCTGCGGCTTTAGCCTAATGATAGCAACACTACAAAACACTACTTATTGAGTATCTACTGCATACCAGGGGACTTCACACATTAATTCTGTGCCTCTCACCTACCTTGTTAAGGTGGATACCATTTCCCCATTAAGTGGATAAAGAAACTGAGGCTCAGAGGGGAGGGATGCCTTGTCTGAGGTTACACAGCCAGGATGAGCTGGGATTTGAACACAGTCTGACAGACACCAGTGTCCACAGGCTTGGAGTGGTCTCCCTAGGGAGCCAGGAGGGGCAAGGGCCAGCTGGAGCCCTGGGGGGGTTGGGCTGGTTCTTCCCGGGAAGCCAGGGCCCCACTGGGCTCTCCAATTAGCAAGAGCAGAGAAATGAGAGGCAGCAACAAGCTCTGCTAATGAGCTGCCACATTAAACAATGAGTCACACTTCCATACGGTGCCGCTCCAGCCCTAACCCGGAACAAACAAGCTGTGAGAAACAGTTTACAAAACAGCGAGGTGTGACTGTCTCCCTGCTGCCGCTGCTGCCACCACCACCGAGGCACTGCAGCCACCGCTGCGCCCGCCGCCCCCGGGCAGACTCAGGTGCAGGGGCAGACCTGGGAGGAGCTCCTGAGTTGGCCCTGGCTTCCATGCTCAGGGTGTCCCCCTGTATAGAAGCGACCCTTGGACAGATCCCAAGTGCAGTGTCCACTGCCATTTTAGCCATGGCCTAGGACTTGGGTGGTCTGTCATTTGCACACTCTATGACCTAGGTCAAGTGACTTAATCTCTCTGGGTCTCAGTCCCCTTATCTGGATTGCAGGGATGGGATTAATACATAGCTCATTCTTTAATCGGAGGACTAACTGTGGTCACCACAAAAGCTGCCCACCACTGTGCCAGGCACAGAGTATGTATGCAGCAAGAGCCAGTCTCCAGAAGGCTTGGGGTAATGGAGACTGCCTTCCTAACCTATATTATATTTATTTGTGTCCCTGGCTAACCCACCAGGGAACAGTGGGATCCTGTGGGCAGGGACTGTTTTACTTATTTCCAGACTCCCAGGCCCAGCACAGGGGGGCAGCATGGTGCAGTGGAAAGAGCAACAGGATTTGAGGGCAGCAGCCGTGGGTTCAGATCACTCCTCTGGCAGCTATTATCTGTGGGATCCTGGGAAGCTATGGTAAAAACCACTTATGGAACTTCACCCCGTACCAGACAACGTGCAAAACTTCATGTGCATGAGGCCACTTAATCCAATGAGGGGCATCATTATACCATCTCAGAGATGAGGAAATAGACTCTCAGAGCAGTTGAGTAGTGTGGGGTGGTGGCGCTGTAATGTGTCAACCAGGCTCAGCTGAACTATAGTTCTCGGGATCCCCTTTCCTATATGTCTCACGTTAGAATCTCCTAGTGGTTCTGCTTCCCTAATTGAACCTTGATTAATAGACATGGCAAAGATTGCACAGTGAGTTAGTGACAGAGCTGGAATTCAACATGGGGATGCCTGTCGCCCAACTCTAGATTTTCAACTACTCTACTCTGATAATAACTAATAGTTAGGTGGTAACTGCATGCCAGTTATATGTTAATTCCTTATTCAATTCCCCCCAACAATCCTATAAGTTCATTTCTATTGTTATCATTCCAATTCTTATAAGAGGGCAAACTGAGGTACAGAGGTCAAGAAATGTTCCCAGGGTCACAAAGTTAATAAATGGGGGATCAGAGAATCAAGCCCAGATTGTTTGGCTGCATAGCCCACCTTTTTACTTACTCTACTACAACTTAATCTCACAATTTTGTTTATCTGTAAAATGGGGATGATCATACCTAATATTCAAGATTATTGTATAAGTAAGTGTGCAATTGGAGTTATAAGGTTTCTGGAAAGACGAAATATGGAGTCCATTTACCCTCTGCCCTAAAGCAACTAAAAACCTTGAATAAAATACATGAAGCAACAGTTTTCAGACCCTGAACCCCAGGCAGCACAAAGCAGCAATCCCTGAGAGAGGAGAAACTAATGAGGTGAGCCCTACAGATGCCAGCTTCCACCTGGGGACAGTTTCTAGGTTGCAGCTCAAGGAGCAGATCCCAGCTACCTCCCTAACTTGAGGAGATAGAGCAGGGAGTCTGAGAGCCTAATGTAACTAGAGTTCATGATCAGAGAACTGGAGAGAAGAAAGCTTCCTAGAGAGAGAAGGAGCTTCAAAGATCTTCAGGGGTTCCCCCCAGGATTTAAGTTAAATGTCAAGCAGGACTAGGGTGTGAGGAAACCACCCAGGTCTAAAGAAAGATCTTCCCAAAATTGAGCAAAACACAATTTCCAAAGTTTACACAGACCTGGAAAACTTTGTGTACATGTCAGAGTGGGAAACCTCACAGATCATGGTACATTAAGGAGATTCCTTAGAAGGCCATTTCTTTGATAGTGGGGGGCGGGGTGAGGAGTAGTGGTTCTGCCTAACAAAACTGCAAAACAAACCTAAAGGAAGAAACCTCTTTTCAAGTAACCTTAGCTGCATCCCAGATCAAAGCTCAAGAAGATTTATAAGAATACTAAAATGATCAGCACACACCAAGGTAAAATTCACCATGTCTCACATTCAACCAGAAACTATCGGGCATGCAAAGAAATAGGAAAATATAACCCATATGAGAAGATCAACTATTCAAAAGAAATTGACCCAAAAATAGCACAGAAGGTAGAATTAGTATACAAGTCATTAAAACAATTATAATGACTATATTCTATATGTTCAGAAAAAGTAATGATTGATTATGCTAAGCATAGAGAAAGGAAAAATAAAAGTCCCAAATCAAACTTTTAGATATGGAAAAATATATAATGTCTTGTATGGACACAGACATGCTAGATGGGTTTGACAACACAGAAGAAAAGGTTAGCAGATTTGAAGACATGGCGATAGAAACTATCCAAAATGAAGTATAGGGAAAATATTTTTTAAAAATAAACAGGTCATTAAAAAGCTATGGTAAACTTTTAAGAAGTTTAATATATGTGCAATTACCATCCCTAACAGAGAAGGAGAACATATAAATATTCAAAGAAATAACCAAAAATCTCCCAAGTTTGGAAAAACTAGAAACATGAATTTAAAAAAAAGGGGGGGTGGGGGTGGGCTGGGGTTATGGCTCAGTGGTAGACTGCTTGCCTAGCCTGTGCAAGGCCCTGGGTTCGATCCTCAGCACCACATATAAATAGAGGTATTGTATGCAACCACACTAAAAAATAAATAGATATTAAAAAAACTCAGTGAAAATCAAGCACAATAAGTATGAATAAGATTTCACTAAGGCACATAATAATAAAACTGCTTAAAACAAGTAATAAAGACAAAAAATCAAAAAAGCTGTAGAGAAAAAGGCATATATAATATACAAAGAAATAAAAGAATGATAGCAGACTTCTTGTTGGAAATATTTCAAGGCAGAAGACAGTTGAAATTACATCTTTAAAGTATAAAATGAAAAAACAAAACAAAGAACAAAATATCCACCAAGCTAGACTACTGTTCCCAATATAAATACATTTCAAATCAGAGGTAAAATAAAGACTTCTTGCAAAATAAAAAAGCTGAAAGAATCGATCACTGGCAGACCTGCTCTAAAAGAAAGATTAAAGGAAATCTGTGAGAAATAAGGAAAAATGACATCAGATGGAAACGTGGATCCACATAACTATGTGGGAAAATATCAAAATTTTTTATTATCTTTAAAAATATGTCTAAAATACAATTTATTGGTTAAAGTATAATGATGAGTATTCATTCATACAGAAGTAAAACATCAACAACATCAAAGGTTGGGAAGGAGGAAATGGAAGCACTCTGTTGAAATTTTTTTTATTCTATATGTGAATTAGTACAAAATTATTTGAAGATAGAATTGGATGAATTAAAAAGATACACTATTAATCCAAAAGTGATCACTAAAAAAATTTTTTATACCTATTTAAGTCCAGAAAAGAAATAAAATAAAGTCATAAAAATACCCAATTTTTAAAAGGCAGAAAAAGAAGGAAAAAGGAGCAAATAATACATGGAACAAATAGAAAATAAACAGCACAAAGATAGATTTAAACCCAGTCATAAGCACATTAAATGTAAATGGTCTAAATACCACAGCTAAAAGATCAAGATAGTTGGATTGTTTATACAGAGCAAGATCCAACCGTATTGCCTGTAATAAACTCACTTTAAACATAACAAAATAAATAGGTTAAAATTAAAATGATGAATAGAAGTATATCATACTAACAGCAATCAACAGAAAGCTGAGAGGACCATGTTTGCATAAGATAAAACATATTTCAAGTAAAGAATATTGCCAGTGATAAAAAGTACAATTTCATGATAAAGGGGTCAATTTATCAAAAAGTCATAATAATTCCAAACATTTATATACTTAATAGTAGTTCTTTAAAATACATTAAACAACAATAGTTAGTGGCATATAACCTGTAATCCTTGAGATTGGGAAGTCTGGGGCAAGAGAATTGAAAGTTCAAGGCCAGCCTTGGCAACTTTACAAGACCCTGTCTCAAAATAAAAAATAAAAAGGGCAGGGAATGTAGCTCAGTCGCAAAGTACCCTTGGGTTCAATCTGTGAAAAAACAATACACACACACACACACACACACACACACACACACACTGTGGAAACTAATAAGACACTTTGAAATATTCAATTTTTTTAAAAATGTTGCTTATTCTAATTAGTTATATATGACAGCAGAATGCAATTCAATTCATATTACACACACACACACACACACACACACACACACACACACATATATATATATATATATATATATATATATGGAAAACTGATAGAACTGAAAGGATAATAGGACAAATTCTCAAATACAATTGGAGATATTTCAATATTCCTCCTTATAATCAATAGAACAAGAAGGCACAAAATCAGCAAGGGTATATAACAATCTTGAACATCACTATCAACTACTTGTCTTAATTGACATTTATAAAACACTCAACCAAATAACAGTAGAATAGACATATTTTATATGTGCATAAGAATTTACTAAGGTTATAGTCCAAGTATAAAACAAATTTTAATATATTTAAAATTAGTCAAAGTATGTGCTCTGACCACATGGAATTAAATTATAAATCAGTAACGAAAAGATATCTGGAAAATCCCCAAATATGTGGGAACTAATAAGACACTTTGAAATACTCAAGGGTCAAAAAAGAAAAGGGACATGAGAAATTATTTTCAACTGACATGAAGTGAAAGTGCCGTACATCGAAATTTGTTGGAGGCCCCTAAAGCAGAGCTTAGGGGGAATTTATAGGACTAAACACTTTTGTTAGAAAAGAAGAAAGGTTTCAGATAGTGTTCTCAGCTTCTACCCTAAGAAAGAGAAAAAGGAGAGTAAATAAAACCCAAATGAGCAGAAAAAAGAAACAATAAAGATCAGGGCAGGAACACATTAAAGAGAAACAGGAAAATAAGTCAATGCAACCAAACTCTATGCACTTTTTTAAAGATCAAAGTGACTGTAAGAAAAACACTAAGTCAGTGGAGAATAGGTTTTTAATTTTTTTTTAAATTTTGCTTATTCTAATTAGTTATATATGACAGCAGAATGAAATTCAATTCATATTACTCAAATAGAGCACGATTTTTCATGTCTCTGGTTGAACACAAAATAGTCACATCATTCTTGTTTTCATACATGTACTTAAGGTAATGATGTCTGTCTCCATTCCATCATCTTTCCTACCCCCATTCTCCCTTCCCTCCCCATTCCCCCTTTGCCCTATCTAAAGTTCATCTATTTCTTCCACGACGACTCCCCATCTCCATTATGAATCAATATCCTTATATCAGAGAAGACATTTGGCATTTGGTTTTTGGGATTGGCTTACTTCACTTAGCATGATATTCTCCAACTCCATCCATTTACCTGCAAATGCCATGATTTTATTCTCTTTTAATGCTGAGTAATATTTCATGGTGTATATATACCACATTTTCTTTATCCATTCGTCTACTGAAGGGTATCTAGGTTGGATCCACAATTTAGCTATTGTGAATTGTGCTGCTATAAATATCGATGTAGTTGTGTCTCCATAGCATACCATTTTTAAGTCCTTTGGGTTATAAGGAGGAGCGGGATAGCTGGATCAAATGGTGGTTCCATTCCCAGTTTTCCAAGGAATCACCATACTGCTTTCCAAATATGTTGTACCAGTTTGCAGTCTCACCAGCTACTTAAGAGTGTGCCTTTTTCAACACATCCTCATCAACATTTATTGTTGTTTGTTTTCTTAATAGCTGCCATTCTGACTGGAGGGAGATGAAATCTTAGAGTTCTTTTGATTTGCATTTCTAATTGCTAGAGATATTGAACATTTTTTCATATATTTGTTGATCGATTATATATCCTCTTCTGAGAAGTGTCTGTTCAATTCCTTGGCCCATTTATTGATTGGATTATTTGTGTGTGTGTGTGTGTTAAGATTTTTGAGTTCTTTATATATCATAGAGATTAATGCTCTATCTGATTGTGTGTGGTAAAAATTTACTCCCATTCTGTAGGCTCTCTATTAACCTCACTGTTATTTCTTTTGCTGAGAAGAAGCTATTGAGTTTGAATCCATCCCATTTATTGGTTCTTGATTTTAATTCTTGTGCTATAGGAGTCTTATTAAGAAGTAAGGGCCTAATCCAACATGATGGAGATTAGGGCCTACTTTTTCTTCTATTAGGTGCAGTGTCTCTAGTTTAATTCCTATGTCCTTGATCCACTTTGAGTTAAGTTTTGTACATGGTGAGAGATAGGGGTTTAATTTCATTTTGTTGCATATGGATTTCCAGTTTCCCCAGCACCTAAGAGGCTATCTTTTCGTCAATATATGTTTTTGGCACCTTTGTCTAATATAAGTTAACTGTACTTATGTGGGTTTGTCTCTGTGCCCTCTATTCTGGTCTACGAGTCTATTTTGGTGCCAATACCAGCTCTGTAGTATAGTTTAAGGTCTGGTATAGTGATGCCACCTGCTTCACTCTTCTTGCTAAGGATTGCTTTAGCTATTCTGGGTCTCTTATTTTTCCAGATAAACTTCATGACTGCTTTTTCTATTTCTATAAGGAATGTCATTGGGATTTTGATTGGAATTGTATTAAATCTGTATAGTGCTTTTGGTAGTATGGTCATATTGACAACATTAATTTTGCCTATCCAAGAACAAGGGAGATCTCTCCATCTTCTAAGGTCTTCTTTAATTTCTTTCTTTAGCATTCTGTAGTTTTCACTGTACAGATATTTCACTTCTTTCGTTAAGTATTTTATTAATTAATTTATTTATTTTGAGGCTATTGTAAATGGGGTAGTTTTCCTTGTTTCCCTTTCAGAGGATTTGTCACTGATACATAGAAATGCCTTTGACTTATGGGTGTTGATTTTATATCCTGCTCCCTTGCCAAATTCATTCACTAGTTCTAGAAGTTTTCTGATGGAATTCTTTGAGTCTTCTATGTATAAAATCATATCATGGGCAAATAGTGCTAATTTGAGTTCTTCTTTTCCTATCCATATCCCTTTAATTTCTTTCATTTGTCTAATTTGGAGTTCAAGTTTTACAAAACCACTGGTCCTGATTTCACTTACAGCTTGGATGTTATTAACTGTGTGATCTTGTATTTTCCATGCCTCAGTTTCCTTACACATAAAAGAGAGATTAAAAAAATCTTCCTTGTACTTTCATACATTCCTGATAGGAGCAAAAATGCTAAAAACTATATGGACCCCCAATTTGTCCACTTTTTCAAAATTTTAAATGCATTTCCCCTTTGATCCAACAGTTCCAGTTCTGAAATTTTTTCCTATCTACAACATGCCCTTTGTTCTTTAACAACTATTTGGAGGCATAGTTGTTCTCATGCCACACAATTCACCAGTTAAAGTGTACAACTTAACAACTTTTAATTTATTCTCAGAGTTGTGCAACTTTTATCACAATCTATTTTTAAATATGTTTATCTCCCTCCCCCAGATTCCATATTCATTAGAATCACTATCATTTTCTACAAATTTTCTCAGCACTAGACAAGCACTGATCTACTCTCTGTATAGATTTGCTTATTCTGGACATTCCATATAAATGGAATTGCACCATATGCCTTTTATCTAGCAAGATGCTTTCTAAGTTCATCTGTATTGTAGCATGTGTCAGTACTTCATCACTTTGGAGGGCTAAGTAACAGTCCATTGTATGACAGTGCCACATACTTACCCATTCATTAGTTGATAACATTTGAATTATTTCTATTTCTTGGCTATTATGAATAATGTTGCTCTGAACATTCAGATATACATCTTTATGTGGATCTATTTTCGTTTCTCTTACATATACACCTATGAGCAGAATTTCTGGACCAAATGATAATTCACATTTAACATTTTGAAGAATTTCCAAATATTTTCCAAATTGGCTGCCACCACCATTTTACATTCCCACTAGCAATATATTAGAGTTCTAATCTCTCCACATTCTCACTAAATTGTTATTTGCTAAATGTTTGTGTCCCTTCAAAATTCATACATTGAAGCTCTATGCAACTATGTTTAGAGACTGGGCTTGAGAAGAAGTGATAAAGGTCCTTATTCATGATAGCTAAAACATGCGTTCCAAGTGTCAATTGAAAGATGAATAGATAAAACTGTGGTTTATACTTATGATAGGACATTATTCAGCCTTAAAAAGGAAGGAAATCTTGTCACATGTTGTAATATGCATGAATCTTGAAGACATTGTGCTAAGTGAAATAAGATAGTCACGAAAGACAATGTATGACTCTACTCATGTGAAGTTCTTAGAGTAGTCAAAATTATAAAGACAAAACATAGATGGTGGTTGTCAGGGCTTGGGGAAAGAAGGGAATGAGGAGTTATTGTTTAATAGGTACAGAGTTTCCATTTTACAAGATGAAAGAATTATGGAGATGGATATCAATGATGGTTACACAACATTATGACTGTATTTAACTCCACCGAACTATATGCTTAGTGGTTTTGATGGTAAATTTTATGTTGTATTTACCACAATAAAATATTTGGAAAAAATAATAAAAAATTGGAAAACAATTTTTATACTCACATTCATATATGTAATAAAATTATAAAAAACATGCAATTTCAGGTTAGTGGTTAAACCAAGGAGAGGAAGTAGGAAGGGATGAGGGTACTAGGCTTCATCTGTGCTTTTAGTATTTTATTTCCTACAATGAAATAAAGTTGGCAAAATTTACACCTCTGTTAAATCAAGTGAATGGGTTATATAGAGGTCAATTATATTTGTCTTTACTTTTCCATATTCCTAAAATATTTCATAAAATTAAATTAGAATGATTTTAAAAAGAAGAAGAAAAGGAGAAAGAAACAAACATAAGTTCTCTCTCTCTCCACGTGCAAATAAAGATCATCTGAGTTCTTCATGAAATGCACATGTCTACAAGCCAGAAAGAGAGCCCTCACCAGAAAGCATATCAGTCAGCACCTTGAACTAGGACTCATAGCCTAGAGAACTTTGAGCAATAAATGTCTATTGTTTAAGCAACCCAGTCTGTGGTATTTCGTTATAGCAGCCTGAGGAGACAAGACATTGACACTGTCTTTTTGATCATATTTCTCCAAGTGGGTTTGAAGTGGTATCTCATTGTGGTTGATTTGCATTTCCATAACAACTAGTGATAGTGAGAATCTTTTCATTTGCTTATCAGCCATTTGTTTATCTTCTTCAGAGAAATGTCTGTTCAAATATTTGTCCAGCTTTTCAATTGAGTAATCTTTTTTTTTAAAATTAAGCTTATGGGTACTTTTGTACTCCTATGAAATGATATATGCAAAGCCCATTCACTGTGGCCTTGTTTATAAAAATGCATCCATACAATGGAATACTATGCACTAGTAAGAAAGAAAGTATAAGATCACAGAGTACTTTCTAGAAAGTACTGAGAATATATTGATAAATAAGCAAGATCTAGAACAGTAGATATTCTTACTTTTTTTTCAGAAGAGAGAGAAAAAAGAATATATATTATTATTTGCTATATTTTGTTTAAGAATCAATGGAAGGATCCACAAGAAATATTTTAAACTGATTACCCAAGTGGTGGGAGGTGAGTTGACAGGAACAGGATAAAACAGGGACTTTTTATTGCATCACTTTGTGCATTATTCTGATTTTTGAACACTTAAATATGTTTCTTGCCCCAAACAGAAAACATTTAAATATGAAAAAAGCTTGAATTCTAGGTGAGGCGACTGGCCCTTTGTGGATGCTTCCTCTTGGTGCACCTTTCCATGCATTGACTTGTCCTGTTATTATCCCCTTGGTACAGCAGAGAGGTTCAGTGACTTACCCAAGATCTTTCTGTTCCCTGAAGATAGATGTCATGGCCACACCAAGTTCCAGGCTTGCATCATTCTGGACTCCAGAGGAAAGAGAAGCATCTTCTTCTCACCAGCATTCACAGATGAAAAAATCTTATGGGAGGACTCTGATTAGCTCTTCTCGAGTCACGTGCTTGTCCCTGTGTTAAGATGCAGCAACGGTAATTTACCATCAGAACCACAGGGGTGGAGGTTTCAAAAGGAGGAAAATACTACTACGAAAGGGGAATAGTAACAGAATACAGGTCAAAAATCCATCCCAGTGGGGAGGGCAGGTGACAATTCTTAGAGTGTGGCATATGCCACGATGTGGATCAGCACAGTGTGCTGTCTGTAGGAGCCCAGAGGAGGCAGTGGTCCAGCCAGGAAGGCTTCTTGGAGGCGTTGAGGCTCTGGCTGAGTTTTAGGAGATGAGCAGGAGGTCTTCTATGGAACGGTGATGTGAGCAATGACCCAACAAGGAAGGAAGCATATGGGCTACATTATGTCCCCCCAAATTCATATGTCGAAGCCCTAACCCCCAGGACCTCAGAATGTGACTGTACATAAAGAGATAATTAAGTTACAATGTGACCCCAAAGAAGGGGCCCTCATCCAATCTGACTCATATCCTTATGAAAAGAAATGCAGACTCACAAGAGACACCAGCACTGTGTGCAGGGGGGAGACCAGGTGAGGACACAATGAGGAGGTGGCCACCTGCAAGCCAGAGAGGATTCAGAGTCCAGCTCAGACCCAATGGGCCCTTGCCACCTTCATCTCTGGGGCTGGCCTCGGAGTCATGAAAGTTCTTAGTCTCTCCACGTGTGGTTTGCAGAGTGAGGACCAGGCCAAACAATGCAGACATTTCCTAGAGTCTACCCCACCTTTGCCAAGGAAAAAGGACTTTGAGCACCTCCTGTGTGCCAGGACCTGTTCTGAGAATACCCGGGAGAAAGGACGAAATGGGCAGCCCTGGTTCCCAGGAAGGGGACAGCCCATCCCCAAGGCTAAGAGCAGTGAGGTGGCCCAGAAACCAGGGCATAGCCCTCCTTGCCCCACCAGAGTCCACATGGGGAAGGGCTTTGAGGCTGCTCCCCAGTCTGAGGCCTGGCTCAGACCCCCCAGGGCAGCACTATCAGGATGGGGGTGAGGGAATACTCTGCCAGAGTCTTCCAGCTGCGACCCCCTACTACCTGTTCTTCTGGGCCCCATCTCTCACCCTTTCACACACTGTCACACTCATTAAATGAGATAATCAAAGTAAAGCACTTAGCATCCTGCTTGGCTACAGCGAGCACTTGATAAATGTGTGCTTGCAGCCACCTCTCCTACTTCCACACAGTCTGTCTGTACCCGCTGCATATGTCAGCCCTGGCGGTCACTCTGACACCGGAATACCACTCCCTGATATACCTGTCCGTGCTCCAGTTTGCAGGGACTCTCAAGCACACACTCACAGGGCACCTCACTCATACCATGCCCCATTATTTTCCCTTTGCAAACACCCATGGCAGAATCCTCAGGGACAAAAGGCCAGGCGACTGGGGCAGGGCAGTGGGAAAAGCTTGCTATCCATGAGTCAGCCCTGCCACAGAGGCCTGAATCTGGCGAAGCCCATGAAAGGGAACTGAGGCAGCAAGAGCCACAGTGATGCTCCCAGCCCACTCACAGGGCCGATGAGAAGGCACCAGCCTGGGCCAAGCTTCCAACAGAGAGGGTGGGGTGAGGTGTCCTGAGACTCTACAGAACTGAACCAAGCTAGGAGCAGGGCTCTGCAAGGGTTATCCTGACCCACAAAGCCTTCTCACCTCAGGTCAGAACCAGGACCCTAATCCTGAGTGGCTTAAAACAGACTAAAGAATGGGAGGGATAGAGGGAAGGGATCAAGGACTTTGCCTCCTTCCAAATTCTACCCAAGGGTCATGCATAAAAGCCCTGACTCTTGGTCAGAGTCATAGTAGACAGGCAGAGAACAAAAAGACATCATATGAAAATGAACTGGAACTGTGGTCTGGTCCTCAGAAGAGCAGAGGAGGAGAGGGGCTAAGGCTGAGCTCCCACACAGGCTCAATGCCATGAGCACACACCCAACACGGACGCCCCACGCAGTCTATAGACACACTCAGCACAGAGATGTAACCCAGCTTGATAGACTCAGCAGACACACACCAAGCTACATGGCACGGACACATCTCACCTCTCGTGTCCGCACATGCATAGTATGCACGGCAGTGCCACACTTCCAACAGCAGCACACAAAGCACAGCACACACTGAACGCATGCCCAGCCAAAGCCCAACACAGCCAGCAGAGCTTCTCCTCATCCACACAGATAAGCCCAGAAACAGGCACAATGCTCTCAGGGATCCACGAGTGCACACATGCACACATGTGTCCCGGCATGCAGATACTGCTCCCCCTCCTCAGATAGTCCTGGGTTTTCTTTGCTTTTCTCCCATGGCCTTTCCTGGTGTCTGAGACCATCCCGCATGTCTTTTCAAGACTTATCAGGCCAGGGTCTGTCAGTCTTTGGTACTTCCCCACTCCTGATCTTCTCCTTCATCAGGGATTCATGTCCATTCACATTACACTCGCAACACATGCTCACACAAGTATACACACTGCTCAAGGTCATGGGGAAGCCCTGGGAAGCAATCTTAGCCCATGGGGCATTTCCCTGCTCCATGAGTCAGCCAGAAGGCAGAAGGTAGGGACTCCCACAACATAATCGCCCACCACAGGATGTGGACTCCAGGTTCCTTGTTCAGCCCCACCCCCACGTGCACCTGCTGCTTATTTGCAGTTTCAGAGCACACTGTGCTCTCCCCAAAATTTTAGCTCCCTCTGCCTAGAAGGCCCCCCCCCCTCCAGCTGTCAGGGATTCTCAGAGTTTTCAGGAATCAGAGAATTTCATGGGCCAGTGAAAACTTCAAGAGAAAGTTTGGGGAATGACAGGAGGTTCCCAAGTTTTCATTTTGTTAGTAAGAATATTTAAAATAGAGCAGCCCTTCTCTATCCATGACCATTTGATAAAAAGGACAATTTAATACCAACAAAGTAGGAAGGGCATAATCTCAGGATAAAGAGTAATCCTTTATGTTGAACACATTTAGCTTTATGTAAAACCCACTGTGTTGTCCTTTTTCTCATTTCACCCCCTGAGCCAATGAAAACTTCATCACAAATCAGTATTGGGGACCACCGTGTCCTTGGCTCACGCTGCATCTCCTCCTGGAAGCCCACCTCACCCCCTCAGGCCCTCCTCCGAGCTCCCCCAGCCCTGGTCTCATGTGTACTCTGCACATACACCCATGATCGTTATTGTTTCTCAAGGGTCCACCCAGTTAAGCACTGCCAGGTGCTTAACACGGATTATCCCATTTTATCCTCATAACCCTGAAAGGTGAACATTTACAGATGGGACACTGTTAAGTGGCTTCCCCGATCCTGAAACCCCTTGCTGGAGGGAGTAGTGGAAAGAATTACAAAGACAGGACCAGCTGCCAACGTAGGTTTGCCCCTTCCTAGCTGTAGGATTTGGGCAAGTCACTTCACTAGTCTGAGTCTCCATGAACTAGAAACTATAAAGCCTACCTCACCATTCTGAGGAAGTACATGTCAATCTCCTGAGACGGTGCCTGGCACAAGGAAGAGACTGGACAGCGTGAGTTACTTCGTCTCCCACATTTCCCAGTCTCTGTGGCTTTCCTATACTACATTCTACTGATTGTCTTTCTAGCTGTCTTTCCATGGCTTCTGTGTTAAACCCTATTGCTTTCCTCCTCTTCAAAAGCGGGGTGGATCAGGAGAAAATCCTTGGTCCTCTTCTATCTAGGCTCCCTCACCAGCTGAGCGCATCCCATCTCATGACTCTCAACATCATCTATACACTGACTCCAAAATATAACTCTCCAGTCCTGATCTCTTCCCAGAATCCAAACCCATATAATGAACTTCCTACTGGACACCTCTCCATATGGCCTCATGGGTCTCCATATAAATTTTAAAAAATACATAACAAACAGACGCTCGATTCCTCTCACTCCAATCCATTTTTCTACCAATTTTCCCATCTCAGTAAGTCACAACATCTTACCCAGTTACTCAAGTCAAAATCACATTCTACTCTTCTCTTTCTCCCACCCATCATCTGCAATCAGCAAATTTCACCAGTTCATCTCCAAAAAATTAACGGAAACTCTTCATTTCTCTTCATCTCACCAATGTTACCTGAGTCTGGGCTTCCAACTTCTCTCATCTGGTTCACACCAACAACATCCTAACTGGTGTCTGCACGTACTTTTACTCCTTAAAAATACTACTTTTAAAGACCATTTTCAGGGGCTGGGGATGTGGCTCAAGCGGTAGCGCGCTCGCCTGGCATGCGTGCGGCCCGGATTCGATCCCCAGCACCACATACCAACAAAGATGTTGTGTCTGCCGAAAACTAAAAAATAAATATTAAAAATTCTCTCTCTCTCTCCTCTCTCACTCTCTTTTAAAAAAAAAAAAAGACCATTTTCAAATCAGGCAGTGAAAGACCTTCAGTTTTGTTATTTTTACAAAATTGTGTTGGATATTTTAGTGGCTTTTTGTATGTTTTGTTTAACTTTTAAAATGAACTTGTGATTTTTTTTTAATATTTATTTTTTTTTAGTTCTCGGCGGACACAACATCTTTGTTTGTATGTGGTGCTGAGGATCGAACCCGGGCCGCATACATACCAGGCGAGCGCGCTACCGCTTGAGCCACATCCCCAGCCCGAACTTGTGATTTTTAACAACAAAAAAACTTACAGGGGTATTGATTGAGATCGCTCCAAATCTATCGATCAGTGTAGGCATACCAGATATCTTAACAATATTGAGTCTTCCAACCCAAGAACATATATATTGGTTTATTTATTGAGTCTTTGTTTCAACAGTGGTTTATAATTTTTAATGTAAATATGTTCAGTATTATATGTGTTTTGCTAAATCTATTTCTACATACTTAATGTTTTTGTTATTTTAATAATTTTTACATTATACTTTTCTAATTGTCTATTGCTAATATATAGAAATACAATTGATTTTTATATATTGACTTTTTACCTTATAAAAATGTTAAATTCCATTATTAATTCTGGGAGCTTTTGAAGATTCCTTAGGATTTTCTACATAAATAATTATGTTGTCTACAAATAAAAGCAGTTTTACTTCTCCCCTTCCAGGCTTTATACCTTTTATTTTATTTTATTTTCTTGTCTTATTACATTATCTAGGGCTTCCAGGATAATGCTGACTGGAAGTAATGAAAGCAAGCATTTTAGCTTTATTTCTAAAGAGGAGAAAAGCATTAATTCCTTCACCAGAAAGTTTGGTATTACCAGTTTATTTTTCAAAAATACTATTTAAAAGGTTGGAGTTCCCTTCTACTCCTAGTTGACTGAGAGGTTTTTTGTTTGTTTGTTTTTAGTAGTGGGGATTGAACCCAGGGGTGCTTTACCACTGAGTCACTCCCCAGCCCATTTTATTTTTTATTTTGAGGCAGGGTCTTGCTGAGTTGTTGAAGCAGGCCTCAAACTTGTGATCCTCCTGCTCTAGCCTCCTGAGTTGCTGAGATTACAGGTATGCACCACCACACCCAGCAGGTTTTTTGTTTTTTTTTTCACATTATGAATGGGTATTAAATTTTGTCAAGTGCTCTTTTTCTGCATTAAGATGATTTTATTCTTTTCTTTTATTCTGTTAATGTGGTAAATTATATTGATAGTTTTTAAAATGTTAAACTTTGCATTCCTAGAGTAAACCATACTTAGTAATAATGTATCATCCTTTTCATTTATTGATAGACCTGATTTGATAATATCTTGTTAAAGATTTTTGCCTCTGTGTTTGTGATATTGACTTATAGCTTTCCTTCCTTGTAATATCTTTGACAGGTTTTTGCATCAGAGCTATGTCAGATTAAAGATTGCTGCAATTTGTTTGTTTGTTTGTTTGTTTATGCTGCTCCCCTATCAAGAAGGAGAGTCTAATTTCCTTCCTTTTGTATCTGGGCTGGCTTAATGACTTGCTTGACCAATGGAATTGTACTTTCAAAACCAGGTCACAGGCAGTTTTGCAGTTTCTTCCCAATCTTCCTGCAACACTTACATTTAAAGACCCAATTCCCTGATGCCACAGGAGAACTTAAGCTAACCAAGAAGCCATGTGGAGAGGAGAGAAAGATGCCCAGCCAGCCTCCAATTTTTACATACCCCAGCCGTTTGAGCCATACCAGTTGAGGCCCCGTTGTGGAGGATAGATGAGCCACCTCTACTGTGGTATATCCAAATTCCTGACCCCAGAATCATGAGATGGCATAAGAATAAATTGTGTTTTAAACTGCTACCTTTAGGATGATTAGTTGTACAGAAATGACCAGCAGAAGGATTATGCTAGGTTCATAAAAAGAGTTGGGGTATGTTCCTTCTCCTCCGTCTGCGAGCTTGTGTAAGATGGATATTATGTATTCCTTAAATGTTTGATAGAATTTACCAGTGAAACCAACTGAGTGGAAAATTTTTGTTATAAATTTAAGTTTTTAATAGATAGTTATCAAGACTTTTTACTTTTTCTAGAATGATCTTTTAAATGTCCATAAATTATATCACTTCCCTTATGAAAACCCTCAATGGCTTTCCCTTGCACTAAGAATATAATAAAAGTCCCTCCACAACCTAGAAAGCCCTTTATGATCTAGCTGCTACCTGCCTTTCTCATCTCACCTGGAGCTGCAATCCTGATTTACAGGGCTGACTACTTCATAGTGCTTAGGGTTCAGCTCAGGTGTTACCTCCTTAGGGAAGATCAACAAGTCAAAACTCTCCCCTTGTCAATTGCTCTATATCATATTACCAACTTTAAAAATTATACATCATCTATCACTCTCTAACATCATCTCCATTCTTAGTTAACTCACTTATCTTTACATGATCACAGTAACTTTTTAGAATTTCAGGTTTCTGGAGGCATTCATGTATATAATCCCTGTAGCCTAAAACAAACTGTCATCAAAGCCCATAGAATATGGCACACCTGTATTCTCAGCAAGTAGGGAGTCTAAAGCAGGAGGATCACAAGTTTGAGGCCAGCCTTAGCACTTGGTGAGGCCCTAAGCAAATTAGCGAGAACCTGTCTCAAAATAAAAAGGACTTGGAATGTAGCTCAGTGGTCAAGCCCCCTTGGGTTCAATCCCTAGTACCCTCCCCCCCCCCCAAAAAAAGTCATAGAATAATTATTTACTAAATTGTTGACTTGTTGCCCTGGGCCCCCAGCCATTACCTAATTGCTTTGATTGGTTCCCCCAGAAATGGCCAGCATCAGATAAAAAAGAAGGGGCAATTCCAGTGGCTATACCTGCTCATAAGTTTTCTCCTACTAGGGTCAGATTCCAGCCTGGCTTCCTCTCATCATTAGCAACTAAGAGGCAATAGGCAACTCCAAGGCTACTGAGGAGAAGGGACCAGTGTAGTACCTGGGAGCAAAGCTGTGGCTACTAGTTTTAGTTGAGAAGCCCCTCAGCCCATGTGCGACTTTGGATAAATCCCTTCCCCTCTCTGGCTCTCATCTGGTACATTGCATACACTCAATCATCCCCACATTTCCATGGTTCTAACTTAGCCCAAATACCCTGTTATAGGTGAGGAAACAGAGGCACAGCTAGGCTAAGTAGTTCTACCCATGCCACAGAGTAAAATAGCTGAAAGTGCTGGAGTTCATAGATTTTCCCCTGGATTTATGATCCCACCAACGAGGGCATCAATTTCAGAGATTAACAGCTGCAGATGATGGCATCAAACCTGCTGCCCCAGCAGCCCTCCAAGTGCATCTCCAATTCAGGTTTATCTTCATTAAGCAAGTAATTCATTACGGGCGGTAAGCATTCACATCAGAGCGAGAATATTAAAAAAGTAATTATATTTTTCACAGTGCAGCTTTCTGGGTAAATTGTATGCAAATTGCTGTCTAAATCAGGCTGGCAGATCCTGTGCAGATCTCGGCACTAGTTGGGGGGATTTTTTTTGGAGGCTGGACTAGTCACTCTCTATTCACCTCTGTGAGTGTCCAGCAAAGGGTCTTGCATTCAGTCAGAGAAGGCTCAAAATAGTAACCATTATAATGTCTTAACTCCATTGAGCCTCAGTTTCCTCATCTGTAAAGTAGGGCACCTACTAGAACTAAATAAGGGAAGAGAGAGGAAAATCTCTGGTATGGTATCTGCCTGGCATGGACATTGGGGGCAAATGACTTCAGAAAATGGCAAGACGGCCCTGAGGAGGATTGCAGATTATATGAAGGAAGCATTGACGTCTACAGGCTCCGAGAGAAGGTGGGGCAGCTGCTGGGGTCGGCAGGGGGCACTGGTGAGCAGGCAGGAGGCGTGGTTTCCTTCTCATCCTGGCTATGCCAACAATTCACTGCAACTCCCAGTTCACTTCTCCCTCTGGGCTCTGGTTAATACCCAGCACTAGTAAGTCCAGGGTAACAGTCACCAGCCGGTGCACATGACCACATTTCTCCATGATTGCACTGACCTCTAACCTCTGGGAGCAAGGAGGCCCATGCTGGAAGGGGCACCCTGAAAAGCAAAAATATCAGTCCTCTCAGTTTAGAGGGGGAAAAGAACCCCAGAGAAAGGCATCAATGACTTAGGGTCACACAACTGGTAAGTGAAGGAGCCAGGAGCAGAGTCCCACATCAGGGCTGCCCTAGCACAAGCCATCAGTACCCATCATCAGATAGGTCATGTTAAGGCCTGGACTGGAAATTAGAAAGTGCATTTTTTTATACATTTGATATGGTCAGACTTATCTCAGGGTTGAGATGTGATCCTGGGCTGGGATCTGGAACAAGTTACTTCCCATCTGAACCTCAGTTTCTCCCATTCATTCAAATGAGGCAGTTGGGGGAGAGAGCTCTATGGAATCTTACCATGAGACTTATGAGGTAGGATTGCATGACATCCTTTTCCTTCCTCCAGGACAAAAACTCTGAGAAGAGATCTGAAACTGCCCAGGAGCCTAAAGGCAGAGGAAGCTGGTTCCCAGCCTACTCCAACCACATACTGGAAACCAGCTGATGGGGATGGCTTAGGAAGATTGAAAGTGCCCCCTTGAGATGGGTCCACCTGCTACAGAGCCCCAGCAGCCTAGAGCCCAGGCTACTCCAGAGGCAGTCCCAAACAAGGTCATATACTTCCACACAAAGTTTCCAAACTGGGATATAGTGCTACTTTGGGGACATGGCTAATACTGGTGGCTACAGCCACCAAAAATGCATCCATATCCAGACATACCCTTTGGTTGGCACACACATCTACACCCATGGAATGTGTAGACAGAAACCAGTATTCATATTGGTCTGTCCAGATATGATTATCTGGTAACACCTTGATACTGGTGGCCACCCAGTGGGGATACACCACAGTCACATGGGAATACTTGGTTACACCCAGACACATACCTCACCAACCCAGGTCTTGTTCACAAAGCTTCAGCTGGGCAGACCCTTGATTCCACACTGATGGGGCTACACCACCAGGACAGTAGCTGCCCAAAGCAAGCAACTGCTTCCACATGTGGCCAGACCCATGGAGCTCTGCACCTGTACCTGCAAAGACCTTCTTGCTCTCCTGCTCAAGCATCACTTTGGAGCATCCAGTCATGCAGGGGATTGGAGAGAAAAGCCTCTACCTTATCCCCACCCTGACATCTCTGAGACATAGCCTAGGCCACAAGCAATCTCACTCCTGGCCAGCCAGCCATCTACATCCTTCACTGAGGCTGGGATTGGGATGGTTAGAGCTGGGAAGGGACTTTCGGGGTTTTCTCCAGGCTATGAAAATCCTTCTGGGAATTGGGAGTTTCCTCTCTGGCTGGTTTTCCTTTAACTCATCTTTATAGAAGAAGCTCAAGTCTCTCCAGAATTCTTTCATGACCATGGCTAGCAGCACTGCATCCTGGGTACCAACAAGGTCAAGCCTGGTTCCTGTTCTAACTTGCTAAGTGAGTCTGGGTCCGTCCATTATTCTCTCTGGACCCCAGTCTCTCCCGCATCATGGGGAGGGGTGGAATGGAATGAAGAGGATAGCGTTGAATGTAGCTTGCAAGATCCTTCAGCCCCATATTTTTTTTAGGTTGTGCTTTCCCTGAGGACAGTGGCATCCAGAACCAGACCCTCAACTCCAGACATCTGCTCTGCTGTCCTTCCCCTGCTCTGGACTGCCAACCCAGCAAAGGTAGAGTGCAGCAGTGCAAAGAGCAGCAACATCTAAGTCAGAGGGAGCCATGTGCACACATTGGCATCTAGAAGTTAGAGATCTCACAGTCTGGATCTGCAGCTCCTTCAGCAGGGCCTGAGTACAGGAGTCTCCTCACAGACGTTAGCTAAGTCGAATCCAATTCACTCCCTCCCAGCCATGTAGCCTTGGGCAGGCAACTGGTTGTCTCTGAGCCTCACTGTCCTCCACTGGAAGATGGAGATATCAGCTCACCCCTGGCTAAGGGTCCTCATGAGGCTCTTTCAAGACTGCAAGGGAAGGTGGGACTTTCACTCTGCTGGTCCCCTAGTGGGGCTCCCTAGCGCCTGTGAGCTTGTAGAGGAAAAACTGGCCCAGGTACAGGAGGAGCGAGTTGACAGAGGAGGGGCTGCACATACAGCCTCCTGGCAAGCAGCTCCGACTTCCATGGGGATCCGAATGGAGGATAAATACTCTCCTGCACTTACCAATGGATACACGGGTCCGAGCGCCATGAGTCATCAGTCTGACCGTGTCCGCTGAGGAGAGATAGCCCCTCTGTATCAGCCAGGGAAGCCCTTTCCAAAGACAGGCTGCTCCTTGGCTTCCAGGCTGCCTGTCCTGTGGCTAGGCAGCCCTCACTCTGTTGAGCTAAGCCTACCTCCCCCATAGTCTGTGTTTGTCCCAGTTCTGCCCTCTAGGCTGCCTAAATGTATCTGCTCCTTCTGCCCATGACAGCCTCAGGATATGCAGACCGACTGGGTGCCCTGTCCCTACCCTTCACCTCCTGGGCCTCCTCTGCAGGTTAGACAGCAGAGAAACGGTAGCTTTTGTCAATGGGTCTGCATTCTCTCACCTGCTTGGACATGCCCCAGTGTGTCTAGGCACGTGCATACATTTGCATACGTACATGCACTCATCCTGGGAGGGCAACTTCACCCTCTCCTGTGCATGAGCTTCTCCCCTCCTCTCCTGGGTCCTCGTGGATGCTTGAACTGCCCTGGAACACAAGAAGCAGAGAAAGGTGGAGGGGGCCCTGGGAGGACACATCTCCCACCAAAAGCCCTTTCTCTTCCCCCTCCCCCTGCCTTCTGCCACTTTCCTATGTCAGGGCCACGCTGATGACACCAGAGAATCCATCAAATGCCACCCCCATGTCAGGTCATGTCACAACATAATTAAAGCATTAGATCTTCGTGATGAAGCCGTTGCCATCAATTTTGAGAGTGACTGATCCAATCTACAGAAAGGGGAAATTTCTCTCCGCCCGCCACAACCGTCACAGCTGCCTTTTCCTCCTCGAGAAGGGAGATGGCATTGCTCATTCAGTTTGGGGCTCCAGGCCCTAGCCTGGGTGCCAGGAGCTGAGCCATGTAGGTGGAGGGCTGGCCTTGAGGTCCGTACCCCTTTTGCTCTGCGTCCACTGGGGATCGGCAGAGCCTGTAGACCTGGCGATTCCTTCAGACTCAGTCACAAGTCATTCTGTGACCTTGGTAAAGACCCTTCCCACTACTGGGGTTCGGTGCCCTCCTCTGTAGGTGGGGAGGAAGGTGACTTGATCTTTAAGGACCACAGAGGTGGAAGGCACATGAGTATGGCGCCAGATGACTTGGGTTCCAATATTAACTAACTGTGCAGCTGTGATCATGCGAGGTCTCCTTCCCCTCCCTGCTCCTGAGGAAGAGGATGACGTATGCCTCCTGTGAGAGTTAAAGATGGGAGTGTACCAGCCTTACATAAAGAAAATTTCCCAACCTCTCAGGACCCCACCCATCCCTGGGCCCTGGGTTCCTGGCAGCCTCCTTCTCCTCAGACGTTGTCAGGGCTTGGATTTAGGCCTGTTCTTCTTTACCTAGGACTGCTAAGTATGGACACAAAATGTTGGGTCTGCAGAGACAGAAGGCTGACAGAAGAGATGGAGCAGGCAGAGACAGAAGGGTTGCCTGCACTACTTCTCGGATGATGTCACCAAGGAGGTCCAATATAGCAGGTAGAGGAACCAGGCTAAAGGGAAACAAGAGTCAGGGATAACACAGGACAGAAAGAGAAGCACCAATAGGTCAAGACCATCAGCGTTTGACTGACATGCCCAGAGAGGGATAAGTAAAAATTAGGAAGGTGGCCAGAGCTTCCAATCATCTGAGGCTGTGGGATGTAGAAGCAAAGGCAGAGAAACCAGGCTGACGCCATTGCAGTGACCTGAGCAAGGATGGTAGTAGTTTGGATGAGTCTGAGGAGGAGCTGAGGGATGACTCCAAGGTCAACTGGAAGAGTTACCCTGTATGGCGCTACCATTGATCAAGTTGGAGTATTCTATGGTAGAAGAAGCCTGGCGATGGTAATTAGGAGTTAACGTTTGTGATCCTAAGTGCCACGGGGTGAAAATGTAAATCTCTGAGGGGATCCACACATGAATTCAGGATGGAGTCTGTGCTGGGGAAATGCAGTTGAGACTCCAGAGTCAACAGCAGGTAGTCTAAAGCCATGAACTTGGAGGAGATCTCTCTGGAAGTGAGGTGGGCAAAAAGAAGAGGGGCAGGGACTGAACCCATTGTGCTGACTACAACATTTAAGACGGTCAGGAGATGAGGCAGAACCAACAACAGAGGCTGAAAGAGGAAGGGCCAGGAGGAAGGGAAAAGCCAGACGGGTGTGGTAAGAGAGGTGATTGTCTGAGTGAAGGGTCATAACAGTGGAGGTAACATGAAGATTGAGAACAGGCTGGTGACATTGTGGCGTAAATATCTGTTAAATAAACAGGGAACACATTGAGATTCCATCAGATGGAATCTGGCCCATTTAGGGTTGAGTCTCTGGTTTCTGATCTCATGTTTTAATTTTCTCCTGTTTTGGGTCTGACCCACTGAATATGTCTCTTGGGATGCCCTTTGCCCTGATCCTAGCCTCGTGGATTGATAACTAGGTGATCCAGATTAGCAAAAGCCATGCAGCCTTGGAGCCCCTAAAGTCCTCCAGCTGCAGGTCAGGCAGGATGGGTCCTAGGAACTGGGGAGGAGACTTACTGCAGTGGTCCAGCGATGGCAGCTGTGGGGGCAGTGGGTTTCAGAGGCTAGAACATAGATTCAGGGTCAGAGGCAGAATTTAAATGCCATAAAAGCCTATTGAGGGGCTGGGTTGTGGCTCAGAGGTAGAGTGCTTGCTTAGCACATGCAAGGCCTTGGGTTTGATCCTCAGCACCACATAAACATACATACATACATACATACATAAAGGTATTGTGTCCAACTACAACTAAAAAAAAATAAAATATATTTTTTAAAAAGCCTATTGAGCTGTGATATGGGCCATGCACTGTACAGAACCCAAAGGCACAACATAAAGTCTTTCCTAGAGACAACACTGTCTAATGAGGGAGAAAACCAAGTGATGGAGACCCCTAGTGCCTGATAGGTAATGGTAAGTGCCAGCTCCCTCAAGTGCGCAGACCAGCTCCCAGAACCCAGATCCCACCAGGCCCCATGGAAAGAACATCTTGATTCTGAAGTGTTTTTTGGCCCATTTAGGGTTGAGTCTCTGGTTTCTGATCTCATGTTTTAATTTTCTCCTGTTTTGGGTCTGACCCACTGAATACGTCTCTTGGGGTGCCCTTTGCCCTGATCCTGTAAGGACTGAACCTTCTCCCACACAAGTCCTGCCCCAGTCCTGTATCTTTTTCTCTGAGACCTGACTTTCAGGGCCACAGAACAAGCTCCCCCATTCTAGGCAACGCCAGTCAATGGGCCCCACTCAGGCCAGCCCCTTCAGGCTCAATCCTCAGCCCCCGAATTTGCACCACAATTGAATGTGAGACTAATTTTTCCAATTATGCCCTTGGGGCTGCTGTACAAGGAGCTGGTTCTCCATCCTGGCCACTTGGCCTCTGCTCAGCTCTGGGCAGCCCCCACCCCCCAGCAGCACACCCACCCTGCCTGACCCAGCCCCTCGGGTGGAAGACAGATGGTCTGTGCTCTAGCAGGGGAAAAACAATGGCTGTAGGAGCACAGAAGGGGGAAGGATTGATTCTAGCCCAGGGGGTCTGAGGCTGCTTCCTGGACACGGTGGTTCAGGCTGGGAGGGGGTTGGACAAGTGCAGATATCATTGCGTGGGTTGAGAAGGCACCCCAGAGAAGGGGTGAGCTTGAACAAAGCCTCAGGTGTGAGGGAGTCCTCTGCTTGGTAAAGGAATAGTGATATGCCCCTCAGGGTGAAGATGGGGCCCAGGAAGTGGAGGCTGGAAGAGGCGTGGGCAACAGCCACCAGCTAAAGCCTGGAAGCGGCCAAGTGTGGCTGAGAGCAGGAAGTCCCCATCTCCTCCCACTTCTACAGCCTGATGTGAACTAACCAGCTGCCTAGTAATGATTCTTCCAGATACCCAGGTCTGGTGTTTCTGCATTCATGATCCAGTGCCTTCCGTTCTGGACAACTAAATTGGTTTCTGAAGGGAAGTTCCCTTGGATTAAGGTGGAGGGTATCTGAACAATCCATAGCTTACTGTGGCCTGTACCACCCCTACCCCTGAGCCTAGAGTCAGGGTCTTGAAAGTCTAGCTGCAATCATCAACATAAAGATGATCTTGGAATAGAAATCATGTAAAGGGAGAGAAGCAGAGGGTCAGGGTGCTTGACTTCTCTCTGGAGACCTGGGCTGGGAGAGGACACACAGAACCTCAGAGCACAGGTTCAAGTGTGAATGTGCAAGTGTGATTCTGCATGCACAGGTTCAGTACTGGCAATGGATCTTCAGAGCATCTGGTCAACCCTGTGCAGTTCTTCCCCGTCCTTATTCTCACCAATTAGCTGCCCAGTCTCTGAGTGCACACCTCCACCAACAGGGTGCTCCCTGCCTCCTGAAGTAGACCATTTTATCCTTGAACAGCTAGGAGTTCTCCTAAGTCTATATCTGCAGTCCATTCAAGCCCAGATTCTATGCTTTTATCCTCCACAGTATGATTCTGTTTCTCTCTACAAGCTACAGCCTTGCAGGGAGTAGAGAATGGTAATCTCAATATACCTGCCCTGAGAATTTTGAACCCACTAAAATAGCTTTGGAGCCATCCTTCTGACTTGGAAGTCTTATATCTTGAGTCATCAATTGGGGAGGTGTACAGAGCAGTGTCTGTGCCTGTATGTGTGCACAGATCTATCTGTGGTTTGTGTCACGTGTGCACTTGTGATTGGGGTTTGCAGGTGTACAGACTAGCTCTGTCTCTGTGGGTATGGAAGAGCATGGCTTCCTATGTGACCGGGCTGTTGTCTCTGGTGAGCACATGGCCAAGTGTAAGTATTTACAACCATGGCTGGATGTGGATAGGAGAACTTGTGACAGCCTGCAAATGAAGGGATGTGTGTATATGAAAAACTACGATCACAAGTGTGAGTGTGCAAGTGTGATTTTGCACACAAAGGATTTGCTAGTGCTGTACATGAACACAACCAGCCAGATATGTGCAGGCTCGTGACTGTGGTTAGGATGACTCTGTGTGTCTGGTTGTGACTGTGTGTGAAGAGCATGTATGTGTGACAGATTGCAGTTTAATGCATATGTGAGACTGTGTTCATGACAGATTGTAATTTAATGTGTGTGTGAGACTGGCTGAGGCCGTGAGTGTGTGAGAGACTGATTCATGTGTGACTGTGCACCTGTGCGTGCCGATGTAGTGGTGTGTGTGTGCTTGGGTGTGCTGGTGTAGCTGGGTGTCATGGGTGCCAGTGGCTGTGTGTGCAATGGTGGTTCTGAATGTCTGTGATGATGCAACGCGTGTTTGTGACCTCTGTGTGTGTGTGTGTGTGTATGTGTGCATGTGTGCATGCATGAGTGGCTGTGGCTGAGTGCAAACGAAGGTGCCTACATGTGGAGGTGGAGGTGGGAAGGGTGAGGACGGTGCAGGATAAAAAGGGGACTCGCTCAGAAAGGTCTCCCCAACCCCATTTTAATCAGAAACGGAGCAGCTGTTAGTCTGAATAGACACTGCACAACGGCAGACGTCTTAATCTCTTCTGCATTGTGATTCACTCTGCGAAGCCCTATTACTCAGCTTTTGATAGGAGCTTACTTGTCTCAAGTGTTTTCATTATTGCCCTAATACTATCTATTAACATACTGGAGGGAGCTCACTGCTGTCTGGAGCTGGCATCACTGGGCTTTTAAAGATTATGGGCCTTGCAAATACATAACATTTTACTGCCTTGCAGACGTAATTCATTGGGTGTGGGGGGGAGCTCACGTAAATAGATAGGTAAATAGATAACCGAGTAGGAGAAAGAGGGCGCTGGAGGGAGAAAGAGAATCTGTGATCCAAACACGGCTGTCATCTCCAGCTCAAATAATCGCCTTTCAAGAGGAGGGGCCAGACAGACATCTGTCTCATTTGGGGCAATTCTAGCCTCAATTCTCAAGCCTTGTGTCTTGGGATGGAGGTCCTGCCTAGCCCCACAGAGGAGAGTAGAATCTAGGCTCATCTAAGGGGTGCCCCAAGGTGTAAACTGGGGCAAGATGCAAGGAAGTATGGGGTGGAAATATCATAGGATTAAAAGGCAGGGGGCTCATGTCTGAACCCCAGGTCTGCAGCTGATTTACTAGGTGACCTTGTTCCCATCTCTAAGCCTCGTCTATTAATTGCAAAATGAGGAGTCTGCAGATGTAGGGAGTCAGCTCCAAACATTCCAGTTCTATCCCACACCAGACCAGATTCAACCTCATCAGCCTGGACTCCTGATCAAGTAGTGGCTGGAGCCCCTGCATCTTAACATCTCAGAAGTGGCATAAAGCAAAAATGTCATCTAGTGTAACCACCATATCTCTTTGGCATTCCTGTCTCCCTGTTTTCTTTTCCTTTTTGAAAAGAATGCATTCACTTGAGCCCAAGAAATCTAGAAATCATGGCATGAGTAGATCAAACAAATCTGAGGACCCTCTGGAAGATAAAGAGCAGATAGATTTATGGATAAAACTGGAGTGGTGACATCAGCACAGAGGAAATTGGCAAAAGAGATGTAAACTGTCTTTTCCAAAAGAACTTTGGAGAAACTCCAAGAACCAGGGGCAGGGAGCAGGTGATAGCCCAACGATCAGGTAAAGAACTGCTGCATAAACAAATGGTCCAGCAGCCTCTTCCTCTCAGCATCCACGGGATGTCAGCTGTGGCTTTTGTCCCTGATGTTGAAACCTGGTGCCGGCTTTCTAAACAAGATGAAAAATCACCTTCACCAATAAAAAAAAAAAAAAAAACCCAATAATAAAAAAAAAAAGAAAAATCACCTTCAATGTGGCATTGAGCCACATCTCTTCAGTATTCACTTCCTTGTGAAGCCCCTCACATATTGACATGCCACTCAGCAATATAACTCATTTTGGCCAAAGGGACATTAGCTAGCATGATGGAAGCAGAGGCCAGATAAGCACTTAACACACTGAGGCTTGTCTCCCTGGAACTCAGTCTCATTCTGGAAGAAGTCCACACTGTCTCCCAAAGGAAGAGCTTCTGGAAGATAAAAAGTGACATGAAGGAGAGGCCACCTGGTGGAGAAACGAGGTGCCTCAGCCAACTGGCAGCATCAAAGCCCCACAGGTATAACTGAAGGCTTCTCCCTTGGTCCTTCCAACTGACAAAGCAACAGTGAATCTAGCCCAGCGCCACGAGGAGCAGAATAATAACTCCAGGAAGTCCACAGAGCCACGAGAGATAATAAAGCTTTGTTGTTGTAAGGCACTAAGTTGTATTTTGTTATGTGGCACTAGATAACTGACACAGGAAGGATGACTAGTGTATGCTTTGAAGCCAGAGAAGTAGAATAGGGCTGAATTTCCACAATAGGCTTGGGAAGGAGGGAAAAGGCAAAGACAGTGAGGCACTTCTTTCGGCTCAGGACTTCACACACAGCACACAGAAAACAGTCTCCCCCACCTTGGCAATTGTGAGGGGCCCCCAATCACCCTGTGTGGAGTCTTCTCACTGGTCCTAAAGGAAAGCCTCCAGGGACAAGCTCCTCCTACCCACTCACTCACACAGAGGAAAAGGCCCATCTTGGAAATGAGTCCACACCTGTGAAAGAAACTCACATCAGTCTCCTATATAGACAAATCAACCTAGTTATTAACTTATAAGACTGACAACCACCATAGAGCTAGATATTTGAAGCAAATCTATAGTATGAGAAAGAACCAGATGAAAAATCCAACAGGATTCATCGTAAAGCAAATGGCAATAATGTAGCAGAGGGGAACTTTAAAAGAATTCTAGGTTGTATGCTCAAAGAGATCCAAAAGATATTTGCTTTTTAAACAAGAATAGATTGCTATGGAGAAGAGACAAAGAAGAAATCATCCTTGAAAATTAAGAGCCAGAAGACAAAAGTTGAGGAAATCCCCTAAAAGGTACAGGGAAAATACAAAGATACAGAATATGAGAAAAATACAAGACCTAATATTTACCTTATAGAAGTTCTAGCCTGAAATAACAGAGACTAGAGGTGATGAAACAATTTAAAATTTAATTTTAAAATATTTTCCAAAGCTAGAGAAAGATTTGAGCTCTCAAATTATAAAAAGACTCACCAAATGCTAAGCACAAAATACTAAAAAGACACACATCCTGTGACATTTCTAAGTTACAAAATAAAAACAAAATTTTCAATGCTTCTGAATTTTTTTTAACCTGAAACTCTATATCAGCCAAACTATCAAGCATGAAAACAAGTCCAAGATATTTTCAGATAATAAAGGACAAAGAAAATTTACTATCCATTCATTCCTTCTGAAAAAATAATTATGTACTTCAGCAAGACAAAAAAGGAACTCAATAAAAAGAATGTCATAGGATTACAAATTTTTAAAAAGAAACTAGCACATATCTAAAATTCTAAATAATAAGTAAAAATGAATTTATAAGACTTCATACAGTTTTTAAGAAATGATTTCTTTAAAAGTATAGAAATAATGCAAAATAATAACATTTGGGACTTAGGTTTCAACAAAATATGAGAAGTAGGAGGAAGTTTAAGACACTGCTGGAAGAAACATATAACTTGCCAATAGAGAAAAAGAGAATAAAGAAAAATCAATCAATCAAATAAAAAGTAGGGGGGGGAATATAAACATATCAGAAATCATAATAAATGTGAATGGGCTAAACCCATCTATTAAACTACAGAGACTCTCTGTAGAGTAGATGAAAGAACTCTCAACAACCTACACAAGTATATGTGTGTATATTCATGTCCATACCCAATGTAATTATTTTAAAGAGTCACATTGAAACAATAAAACACAAAAAGGCTAAAAATAAAAGAATGGAAAATGAATGTATGCTAACAAAACAAATGAAGGTATAGGAATATTAATATCAGGTTAAAAAAGAATTCAACATAATAGTACTCCAGGGAACAAAAACAGATACTTTGTAAAAGGCACAATCTACCAAGCAGATACAATAATGAAGTCAATTTTGTATCAAACAACAGAGTATTAAAATACAGAAAGAATTGGTTTTAGAATTACAGAATGTCAAACTTACAAAGATATTTGATTTTTTTATATACCTATCCAGAAATTGATAAATGGAGTAAAGAAAAATAAGCAAAGCTATAGGAGAATTTTAATAATAGTTTAAGTTTTATTTGAGATGTGTATAGGAAAATTTACTGAAATAATGATACATATTGTTATGGTTTGTGTATGTCCCCAAAGTTCATATGTGGGGAGTTGAATCCCCAGTGCAAAAGTTTGAGTGGTAGGACCTTTAAGAAGTGATAAGGGCAGAGCCATTCATGGATTAATGCCTTTATCTTAGGATTTAGTTAGTTATTTCAGGAGTAGTTTCCTGATGAAAGCGTGAGTTCAACTGCCCTCCTCCCCACCATGTGATACCTCCCACCAGAAGGCCTTCACCAGATGCAACCCTCAATTTTGAATTTCCCAGCCTCAGAGTTACGAGCCAAATAAATTTTTTTTTTTAGTATAAATTACCCAGTCTGTAGTATTCCAGGAAATGGAAAACATTTAGACCACATTTTCTGACTACAATGTAAAAAGAACTAGAATCAATGACAAAAATGTAGCAAAATGACATGACAAAAACTCAACAAGTTGGAAATTTTAAAACACTATTCTATATAACACTCAAGTTAAAGAGAAACTCAAAATTGAAATGATAGATTGTTTTATAAATGACATGGAGAGCATCATATAATGAAATCAATTGTCAAAGCCAATGCTGTACTTAGAGAAAAATGGATAACCTTGAACACATTTATTATAAAGAGGAAAGAGAACTGAATATAAGCAGCTGGGAAAGAGAAAACTAGCAGAAAAAAAAAATCCTTTATGGAAATAAGGAATTAATAGAGATAAAAGCAGAAATTAATAAAATGGGAAACAAATGTAGACTTGGTAAATAAAACCAAATGCTGGGTTGTTGTTTTTTTCATTTATTCATTCCCTTAATGGCTCAAGCAGAGGTAAAAATGCTAATATACACAGAAGAAATCAGATCATCAAAGATCTGCTTCTAAAAATGGCACCAGGCCCAGAAAGGATTTAGGGGTGAGTTATATCAAACTTTCAAGGAACAAATAACTTCTGTTATTTAAATTGTTATAGAGTGTACAACAAAGATGGAAAACTTCCCAATGCATTCTGTTGGGCTAGCTCAGCTATAGTAGGCATCTGTTGTTTTTGCTCTTCAGTGCTCATTCATTCCTCCAGTAACCACACCCCAACTTTCCTCAGAGGGAGCCCTCTCCATCCCACTCTGTGGCCACGTATTTCCAGGGAAGTTGACACCATCCCCAGTTCCAAGGTTGGGCTCAAAAGCCTCAGCAAGCTTTGCTTTTCCCCACTGGCTGCAAATGATTCAGGGATGGGCATATGACAATGAAATGCAAGTGATTTTTTTTTTTTTTTCAGAGACGTCTAGAAAGAAGTTGCTTTTGAAACGAAGGTTACAGATCCAGGAGTGGCCATGTCTGAGGAGTTTGAGGCCAAAGCTGACACAGGGGAAATGCAGAACCCCAACATGAAGAGAAGATGAGCATTGGCTGTAACATTTGCCTGAAGTATGCTCTTCCCCATGCCCTTCAGCTCACCAATGACAACTAAGGTTGTCATTTTTGATTGAAGCCACTAACCCTGATGTACCAAAGCTGGACAAAGATACACACAAGGACATATAGCCCAATTGCATGGCACAGCTCAATGACCCACAAATAAAATAGTAGCCAACTCAACCCATCTATACAGTATAAAACTGTTAAATCATGACCAAATGGGTTTTATCCTAAGATAATATCTTTTTAAAAAGATATTCCTTTATTTTTTAAATGGGCCTTTATTTTGTTCATTTATTTATTTGCGGTGCTGAGAATTGAACCCAGTGCCTCACACATGCCAGGCAAGCGCTCTAGCACTGAGCCACAACCCCAACTCCTCAAGCATTGATTTTTAATGTCACAAACTCAACTTACTTTTTAATTCACTGTAGAGATGCATTAAAGAGAGAAAACAAAGTTGTCAATTTTAGAGGTGATAAAAATTTTATAAAATTCTGTCTTTACCAGGAAAGGGTCCTAGAATTGTCAGTTTCACAGGTCTAACTTGGCTAAACAACAATCTCAGTTATTCAGTCAAATACTAATAATGTATATGTTGCTGGGGGTGGGGTTTTGGTAGCTGTGATAAATTCCCTAATCAGGCCAGGCATCGTGGCCCATCCCTGTAATCCCAGGGGCTCAGGAGGCTGAGACAGGAGTTCAAAGCCAGCCTCAGCAACAGTGAGGTACTAAGCAACTCAATGAGACCCTGTCTCTAAATAAAACACAAAACAGGGTTGGGGATGTGGCTCAGTGGTTGAGTATCCCTGAGTTCAATCCCCAGTGTCCCCGCCAAAAAAAAAAAAAAAAAGTTCATAATCAGGCGACTTTGATTAAGGGAGCTTATTTTCAATATTGTAGGTGGGCCTGATTCAATCAGTTCAAAGGCTTTATAAGCAGAAAAAGAGGCTGTCCAGAAGAAGAAATCCCACCCCTGGACTACAGCTTCTGCTGTAGCCCTCCTAGCAACCTGCCCTACAGGTTCTCAACATGCCTAGCCAGCCCCCAGAGTCACATACCAATTCCTTGCAATTGATCTCTTACTATCTATCCCCTGGTAGTTCTTATAGAACTGTGGCTGATACAAGTCTCTAACTGCAGCAAACATTGTGCATATGTGCATTGTGCATATCTGTGGCCTCTCAGAAACATTCCTTTTTATCCAGGGACAAGATAAAATGGACACTATGACCAACATTTTAAAGGGATGGTCAGAGAGGGTTTTATAGCAAAGATGCAGTAGGATGAATTCCCCCCTAGATGTCCATGTTCTTGCCCTCAGATGGCAAAAGAGATTGCTGGTGAGATTGAATTAAGAATCTAGATGGGAGAGAGGATCTTGGAACAACCAGGTGGTCCCGATGCAATCACAAGGGTCCTCATAAGGGAAAAGGAAGAGTAGAGTCAAAGAAGTGATGTGACCACAAGCCACGGAATGTGGACAGCCTCTGGAAACTGGAAAAGGCAAGGAACTAGATGCTTCCCTAGAACCTCCAGAAGGAAAGCAGCCGTGCCAACCCGTGTCAGACTTCTGATCTCCAGATGGACAAGATAATAAATTTGTGTTGTTTTAAGCCACGTAATTGGTCACAGTCATAATAGGAAATGAACACAGAAGGTAATATTTGAAGAAAGACTTGAGGGAAGAGAAGGTGCAAAACAATCAGTTTTCAGGAGAATAGATCATCAGACAGAGGAGGGGAAAGTAAGAGCAAAGACCCTTGGTGGGAATTCTAGAAGAATACAAAAGATCGGGAGGTACTGAGCAGCAGGTCCCAGGGTCCTGGAGGAGTGATGGGGTGAAGCCAACCCAGAGGCCCTTGATTGTCAGGCCTTTGCTTTTCCTTTGAAGGAGATATAAATAAAGCCTTTTGAGAGCCTAGAGCAGAGAGGTACCTACCTCACCTTTCCTTTTAAAAGGAACTTTCTGTCTGCTATAGGTGACCAGGGACAAATTTATCATAAAATTCCCAAAGCTCTAACCTTAAATTCTACCCTGGCACAGGCTCCTTGGAAGACCCCAGCCACACATTCACATAAGTTGAATTTTTTGTAAAATTTGCTAAAGTAAGGCATTTTAACCATAATTAGTAAAGACCCCTTGGTCTCTTTCTTGATTTTTCTTCATCTTCTCTCAGTGCTGGAGTGATCCCAAGCACTCTGAGGGTCCTATTAAGAAGAACTGAGTTGGGGATACCTTTAGTTTGAGTTTAGTGGAATATATTTGAGCAGTTTACAGTGCTATCCACATTATTGGAAGTTATTGCCAGCTGTCCTGGAGCAAGAATGGCTTCCAGGAATCCTCCTCCCGCCCACTCCGCTGCCAAACCCGAGATCTTGATGTGAGAGATTTAATTGAGTGTTGTCAGCTCACAGAAATTTTTAAAATTAGTCACCACACAAGAAAACTTGAAAAGCCCAGACATCTCACAGCTCGTGTATAAAAGAAACTTGATAAAGCTTTCCTGAATTCAACAACTCTAAAAATTTTACCCACCTTTACCAATAAATTAACCAATAAGTGGTAAAGGTGGTGGAAACTTTTCTAAACAATTGATAATAAAAAAGCTTTAATCAACCATAGTTGGGAAGATTTTACATTCTTTCTACTTAAAAAAACAGTATAAATCCGAACATATGAACCAATGATCAAAGAAAATGAAGCCCCAAATACATAGGGGAAAAGCTAATAAAAGCAATAGACCAGACCATTAATAAAAAAATAATTTTTTCCTGGATTATGTCAGATGTTTGTGGTATTATCTGCTTTTCAAATTTTTGTCACTTCCTATTTTTTTTCATCCTATATAAATGTGTGCTTTTATACTTAGAGTTTTTTGTCTTTTTATTTTTTCTGAATGAGGGTCTTTAAAATTGCATATGCATTGGGCCCCACAAGACATAACTGTCCTGGGAAAGAGTAGAGAATGGGCAGGGGTCCTGTGCTAGCCCTGGGCACCTTTGTCCAGATCCCTTGCTGATTCTTGCCCTGCTCTGTTCTCTCCAATAGAGAAGTGACCCTGAAGCCTGCTCCAGGGACCATATTGCAGCAGTCTTCTCCCAGGACCTGGCCAGTGAGACCCGGTGGAAGACTAGCAGGTCAATGAAAGGAGTAGCCAGCTCCTCCCCTCGGCAGCGTGGGAGGCATCACTGGCCTCTGCTTTCTGCCTCCACCTCCTGCCAATGGCCAGGCAGATGGCCTTGGTCCCAGCCTCCTTCAGAGGAACCCTGACTGGAAATGTGGGTGATGCCGCCTTTTCCTGTCTACAGCCGAGGAGTGGTGGCAGCTTTCTACATGGGAGGCCATGAGGCTGCCCCTCCATCCCGTTTGGCTGCTCCCTCTTCCATCCCCTGTGTAAAGATCAGGATCACACATCTTACATTCCTTCACCAAATGGTGTCTGTTTCCCTGGGGTGGATTCTGACTGAAATGAAGAAGGAAGGGCAGAAACAGAGAGACTTTGTTAAGGGCTAACACGATCATCCAGGTTAAAAATGAAGGTGGCATGCTCCAAAGTAATAGCTTTGAAGATGACGAGAAGTGATGGAGACAAATGATTTGCTGATTGATTGAATGTGAGGAGTAAGAAAGAGAAGAGCCCGAGATTACCACAGGGCATTTGACCTGAGTACCCGGGGAACACAGTCACCATGTAGTGAGGAGGTGCACCTTCTAGGGAATGGGAGGAGACCATGAATGGGTTTGGGGACTTATGCATTTGAGATGCTTATTATACATCTGAGTGAAAATATCAGGTTGGCAGTTGGGCATATGACACCTCTTGGGGAGGAGGTTCGAGATGCAGATATAAATTTTGGAGTTATCGGGGTATGGGTAGAAATCCTCTGAACATTGGTGGACACCAGTGGGCTGCGCACAGGTAGGGAAGACATCTACAAGTGGAACCCTGGAGTAAGCAGATGTTGAGAGGTCAGGAGGATGAGGAGAGCTGGCAGAGGAGCCTGGTAGGTATCCACAGAGGTAATGTGTCAAGTTCTGCTGACAGATCAAGAACAATAAAATCTCAGATTGGCCACCTGTTTTTGTAATATGTTGGTCATTGGTGACCCTGACATGGGCAATCTCAGGAGAATGTTTAGGGTTTAAAATCCAGAAGACTGAATATAAACCATTTTTTTGGAATTTGGTTATAAAATGAAGGAGCAAAATGATATAATAGCTGGAAATGACAGTAGGGTCAAGAAAGGATTTTAAAAATACAACTATACATAAATACACACATGCACACATGTATAATAGCTTTTTGTTAAGGTGTAACATACTATCAAAGAGGTGCACAAATTGTAAGTGTGCAAGTCAGTAAATTTTCACAAGTTCACATATCCATGTTACCAATACCTAGATTGGGAAAGAACATTGCCAGAACCCCAGGGCCCCTCAGGCCCACTCCCAGTCATTATTCACTCCTTCCCCGGCCAAAGGTAGCCAACATTCAAACCATATGTTAGTTTTCTCTCTTTTTAAAACTTATGTAGTGGAATTATATGACATGACTTCTCATTCTCAACATTGTTTGTGAGATGACAATACCAACAGTCCATTCATTGCCATCGAGCGTGCCTTGATATGACTATTCCACAATTTACATATCCATTCTATTTTAATGGATTGACATTTGGATTTTTTATTATTTATGCTCTTATATTCAATGTTGCCATGAATACACTTAAACGTGTCTTTTGGTATACAAATGCATACATTTCTGTTTGGTATAGACCTAGTCATGGAATTGCCAGATTACAGGGTAGGTGAATGTTTGGATTTAGTAGATTTTGACAAACAGTTTTCCAAATTGCTGTCCCAATTTACACACCCACCTGCAGAGCCATCCTGTTGTTCCACACCTCCTTGATACTGCCATAGGCCTTTTTAATTTCAGCTCTTCTGATGGGTGTGTCATGGTGCCCCACTGTGGTTTTGGTTTCATTCCTTGATGACTATTGACGTTGAACACCTTTTCATACATTTAATGGCCATTTGAATACTCTCTTGTATGAAGTGGTCTAAGCTTCTTGAGGAAGGATAAGGAGGTGCTTAATGGGAGAGCAGAACAGTGAATGAATTAGGGACATTCCCCTTACCTGGAATACCACAGGGCCTCTTGAGCTTAGTGGACATGGATTTAAGATGAGACTGCTCAGCCCATCGTGGGTTTTCCTCCAGACTCATTCAGTTGCAGAGAAGAAACGGGGATCTGTGGACCATTGGAATTGACAAGGCTGAGAGTTACCCAAATAAGTAGATGAAGTAGGTGAGGGGAACAGGGGACAAGGAAGTTTGATGACGAACCACAGAATTTAACCTGGATAGGGTGAAAAATAAGCGCAGTGTCACTTAATCATAGGTCCTGGTGGGTTGAAGAATTGTCAGAGTAGAAGAAAAAGAGGAAGGAGCTAAAAAGATTGGATGTGGTGATCTAAGAGGTGAGTTGCTTAAATTCAAATTGTAGAGATGTCAGAGCAGTTGGTCCTGCTCAAGTCTATGGCGTGATGACAGCTCTGAGTGAATAAGGTGGGTGGAGACCTAGATTATAGCAGAGGAGGAAGTCAAGGACCAAGAGAGCAAACCTATTAGCCCATATTGTGCTTCTGTAACACAATAACGGAGCCTGGGTAATTTATGAAGAATAGAAATTTATTGGCTACTGCTTTGGGGCCTGTGAAGTCCAAGATCAAGGGGCCGGCATCTGGTGAGGGCCTTCTTGCTTTGTCATCACATGGCAGAAGATAAGAGGGCAAAAGAAAGTAAACCCACTTCTACAAGCCTTTTTTATAATGGCATTAATCAATAAATGCCTCTTAAAGAGGTTATCTACCACCACGATCACACTGGGGATTATAGGTTTCAACCTATGAATTTTGGAGAGGACACCAACTTTCAAATCACAGTGTCCAGGAATCAGGAAGATGTTCTGTTTGAATGCTGAAATCACCACGAATTATGACTGGCTTAGGGTTGGAGAGAAGGTATTATCATTTACCGGTAAAAAGTACTAGCAGAGAAACCAACATATAGAGCAAAGGATCCAACAGAGTTGAGAAACACACCATTTATACCTGGGAATTCACTGTTTAAATAAGTTGATATTTCTAAATAGGGCAGAAAGGATGGATTATGCCATAAATAGTGTTGGAACAACTGTATCTCCAGAAGGGAAATGATAAAATTGTACCCATGCTTTATACCATCTATACGATTAATTTTATTCTTTTTTCCCTTTTTCTGTCTACAGTTCCATGTTACAAGATTAATTCTCAAATGGACTAAAAGCGCACACCATTAAAAACTGTATAATTACTAAAAGAAAAGAAAAAAGGATATTCTTCTAATACTGGGATGGGAAACTTTTCTAAGTAAGATGAAATGACAAACAATGGTAACAGTTAATACTTACTGCATGGTGTGCTATGGTGGTTACCACTTAAGAAGCTTTTAATGTGTATTCATTCATTTAACCCTATGCAGTAAATACTCTTCATTCTACATAGGATAACTGGGGCATAGAGAGGTTAGGTGATTTTTATCAGTAATAAAACTAACTCCAGAACAGAATCTAAACAATGGGCTCATAAATATGTAACTTCTACATGACCAAAAAAATAATAAATAAGTAAAGTTTAAAGAGAAAGAACAACTGAGAGAACCATTTATATTATAAATTATATAACTTTCTTTTTTAAACAGCTTTATTAAGGTATGATTGACATACAATATACTGCACACATTTAAAGTGTAAAATTTGATGAGTTTTGACATAAGTATACACCTGTGCACCCATCACCACAATCAAGAATGAACATATCCATCACCCCCTAAAAGTTATTTATAACCTGCAAACTATTTCCATATCATACATACATAAGGAGTTCCTACAAATCAATAAGGCAAAAAACATAAAAATGGGCAAAGGATATAAGCAGGAATTCACAGTTCAAGACATACAAATAGCTAAAAATCTTATGAAAATACACACAACCTCAGTAATAATGCTAAGGATGGAAGTTAAAATGATGAGATTATATTTTAACCTGAGTGAGGAAACTTGGCAAGGATTGGCGCTATCCAAAGTTGGTTAGGGTATGGACATATGAGATGGGCTCTCTCCTAAACAGAAGTGGCAATAGGTGTTTGCACACCTATTTTTGGAATAGTGTAGATAGATACACTCTACATCTAAAATACAAATTCCCTGTTTTCTAACAGTTCAATTTTCTAGGAATCTCTCCTTTTATAATACTTGCACAATATGTGCTAATATATACTGCAGCATCCTAAATAAGAAAACATTGAAACTTTAGTGGTGGGGTATCCCAAAATTCTCAGCATTGACGAATTAATGTTTAAAATGATATAAAACATACTGTGGGATATGTAAATATCTATTATAAAGAATAAGTGAGATTTCTGGACACTAACGGGCAAAGGCAGAACCTTACTTTTCAAAAACTCTGTGGATATGAAAAATGTTCACTTTTTACTTTACATATTTTTTAAATTATTTCAATTCTCCAACAAGTAGTTTAATAATACATGAAAATGAAAAAAAAAGTAGCGCATGTTTGTGAATAAACAAATTCATGCAATACGTAACTATACAAAGGAAGACTGTACATCTTTCCCACATTTATTAATTCATGAAACAAGCTAAGTGCTAATTGTGTGCCAAAGATGTGTGGAGATCTTGCTCTCTATTAGAGATGAAAAACCAAGTGTGTCACCTGCAAGTGAAAAGAGCTACCTAATTTAGATCGGAGGGGCAGAGGCCTCTTTGGGAAAGTGAGGGCTGAAGACTGAAGGATAAAGAGGGTTATCCAAGTGATGAGCAGGAAAGAGTCCACAAAGATGGAGCAGAGCCAGCCAAGGCCCGAGGCTGGCTGTAGGACAGGGGTACAGTTGCAACACGGATCTGCTTTCCATGACCAGTTTTGCCACTTGAAGAGATCATCAAAATGGATGTCATAAAGTCTAGAGCTTTGTTGACTGGTTTCTTTTACTCAGAATAATGTTTTTGAGATTCATCCATGCAAATGTTACCTATTCGTATCTTATTGCTAAGAAGTCTGTCACTGTCTGGATGCACCAGAATTACTTTATCCAATGGGCATTTGGATTTCTTTCTTTGGTTGATTGGTTTCTCTGGTTTGGGACTATTAGGAAAGCTGCTAGGGACATTTACAGGTCTCTGTGTGTACATATCATTGCATTTCTCCAGAGTCAATACTGAAAGTTAGAATGGTTGAATCTTATGTGAAGTGTATGTATAACTTCATAAGAAACTCTTTTCCAAAGTGGCTGTTCAGTATTGCATTTCTACCATTAATGTGTGTGAATTCTAGTTGTTCCCATTCTCACCGGTACTTGATATTTTTAAAAATCATCACTTTAATCATTCTTATTAGGATGTGTGTAGTAATATCTCATTGAAACTTTATTTTGCATTCCCCAAATGATTAATGTTAAGTATATTTCTTCATGTTTATTTACTCTCTAAATCACTCTAGCAAAGTGAACTTCAGAACTTTTAATTTCACATTAAGTTATTTGTAAAACTCCAAAATATTAAGTGAATGTTGTTTAAAGTTGGGGCCAGGAGTCCTAAGCTGCTCAGTGCCCTTTATGCTGTCTCCTTTGTCTCCTTCCCAAGTCCTGAACTTTGAGAGGCATATTAGTCCTTTTTTTTGTTGCTATAACAAAATATCTGAGGCAGACTAACTTTATAAAGAAAAGGGGTCTTTTTAACTCACAATCCTGGAAGTTCGAAGGCTACACACCAGCATCAACTTGGCTCTGGTGAGGACTTCATGGCATATTGTATCTCAACTGCAGGAATGTGAGCAAGAGAAAAATCCACAACTCAAAACAGGAAGCAAGAGAGGCTGGGTGGAGCCAGGCTCAGGCTCCATAACAACCCTCTTTTGAGAACACCCCTGTCTGTGAACACGCCCCCAATTAACCTTATGAGCTCTCATTAGGCCTTACCTCTCAAAGGTTCCACCCCATCTCCCAGGACTGCCTCCCGGGGACAAAGCCTCCAACACATGAATCTTTGGGAGACACACTCCACATACCCAAACATGGCAAGAGCACTCACAGGGCAGTGTTCCAAACACCAGACTAAGATCTGGCTGGACAGTCTCCAAAGGATGGCTCCCCGACAAGCCATGCCTTCCAGTATCCAGGCCCCTGGGAATCCTCTCCCTACTGCATCTGGGCTGACCCTATGTAACCAAGAAAATGCATTAGAAGTGCAATCCATGACTTCTGAGGCTAAGTCAGAAGAAGCCAAAGAAATTCTCTGTTGGTTCTTTAGCAGGCTTGCTCTGGAGAAGTCAGCTGTCTTGTGTAAGTTCAACTGAGCCCTGTAGGTGGCCCTGGACAGAGGCTGCATGGAGATCCAGCCCCAGATGTGCCAACCATTCCACCCAGGCAGCAGGCATGTGAATGGGGAATGTCTGTCCAGTCCAGCCTTCAGATGGTCCCAGCCACTTCTGACTGGGAGAGGAGTCCATGAGGTGGGGAACTGCCCGTCGGAGTTGACCTCCTAGGAGTTAATAATACAGTGTTGTTCCAAGTCACTAGGTTTGGGAGGGGTTTGTTATGGGGCAATAGGTCACTGGAACATGGAGGATGCCCAGGCTTGAGGGATGCTGCCTTGGAGAGGTGGAGGATCATCCTTGAGACTGGAAACGAGGCAGGGGGCTGCTGGTTGTTGTCACGTTCCTCCTTTTTCCTTCTACATTCAAACTCCCCATCCTTACGCTTTCAGTGCCAGAATCGTGGGTGGCTACAAGAAAACGGAGACTGGCAAGAAACAGGAACTGGGAAAGTCAAAGCAGATGCCAGGCCCAGGAATGAGCCCAACTCTAGCAAAATAGGAACAGTGATTCCTCGCATGTTCACAGTGCTTTACAGTTTCTAAAGCACCCCAAAATGTGTTCTCTAATGTCACCTCGTATCAGCCAGGTGAGGGGGACATTGCTGCACCCACTTAACTAGAAAAGGAAACAGGCTGAGGGAAGTTTGGTTTTGTGGAGAGCACCGTCCTGGTGTGCCTCAGGCTGGGAGGAAAGAGAGGAATAGGACAGACTCGGACCTGGCCTGGGATGGGGACTGGAGCAAAGGCAAAGCCGGCCTCGTTATGTACTGTGAATCTACAGACAAAAGACTGCTTCTTACACGCCTCATCCCCTTGACTCTTCCTGTGACCCCACAAGGCGGATGCTCTTAGCACCCTTATTTTGCTCCAGATCTCTGGCCCCAGTGCTGAACCACACCAGCCCACCTGTCTTCAGGGTGTCATTGCTGATCTCCTGGACACTATTTCCATGGCTGAAACCTAGTCCCTACAGGAGAGCGCAGAGCCCTGACTGGCCTCCTTACCCCCCTGGGCACACAGCTATCCTTGCTGCCCTTGAGCCCCTAATAGTCATGCTGTTTCTGTGCTCAGAAATCCCCAGGGGCCTCTGACAGGCCACAGTCCCTGCCCAAAGCTTAGGACCCAGCTGGCCCTCGTTGTGGGGATTCATTCATTCCCACATTCAGTGGATAGTCATTAAATGCCGATGGTGTGCCAAGTGCTGTTTCGGGTGTCAGCACAGTGTCCAGATGATAGACATTCTTCTTGACCTCAAGGAGCCCGCTGTGGGTCTGGAGTGTCCCCCAGTCTCACGTGTCCCCAGTGCAGCAATGACCGGAGGTGGGGCTTGGGGAAGGGATGGATGATCAGGGTTCTGGCCGGAGGGACTGCTGGGAGGTGGGGCCTAGAGGCAGGACGCAGGCCTGGGGCACCCCTGAGGCACGACCTTCTCCTGCAGGCCCTGTGGGTCCTTTTGCTCTCTCTGCTCATGGCAGCTTTCATGAGTACAGCCCCTCCCTCTGCCACACCCTTCACCGCGATGCTCTGCCACCTCAGAACCAAAGGGACAGAGCTAGCTGACCATGGACTGAGGCCTATGAACCATGAACCCAGATAAACTTTTCCTCCCTGAGTTGTTTTTGTTGGGTATTTTGGCCACAGTGATGTAAAGCTGACTAACAGCCTCGAGTCCAGGAGGGTATATAGACAACAAGTAATTATAAGTTCCCTAAAGACACTAAAGGGATTTGTGGAGAGCTATGGGAATATAATGCAGAATGAAGAAAAGGAGGTGGGGAATGATGGGGGAACACTGAGGGAGTGGGGGAAGGCAGCATGAGCAAAGGCCCTGAGGCAGAAAGGAGAACTACAGTGCCAGCAGACGGAGGAGCTCCAGATGAGGCTTGAGAGGCAGAGACGGGATCATGTGGGGTTTTTCAGGTCTAATGAGGGATTTTGGTCCTGAAGTGGGCATGGGAGGTGTTGGGACAGGGACAGCAATGAGAGCTTTTTATTGGTAACTTGACCTGTCTGCTGACTCCATGTAGATACAAGGCCTCACCTTGGATGACTAGATCCTATTTGGTCTCCCAGAGCAGAATGCTTGCCGGCATTCTGTCCTACGGCAGCTCCCTCCTACCTCTACTCCCCTCTGGCACTGGGGTAGGAGATAATTCACTGTCGACCCAGGATCCGCTCCCTTGCTCCTGACCAGAGTCTGGCTGTGCTCAGGCATTCTCCTTCCTATATGGGACTGTGCTTCAGGGCAGCTGGCCACAGGCCCACCCAAAACCCCAGCTCCATGGACGGATCCTAAATGCATGAGGCAGTATTGCATCCCATTCCCCTTGCCAGTGATTGATTTAGGTACAGACATGTGGGGAGGAGCCTGATGGGAGAGGGACTTCTGAGAAAGATATCTCACTCAGAGACAGCTAAAAGGAGAATATCTTTTCTTCTACTGGACATTGTGGTATCTGAGTGGGATATCTGGATCTGGGCAGCCCTTTTGTGACTAGGAGGGAAGCCAGCCTAATGACAAAGTCAACTCACTCAGGGTAGCAGCAAAAGACAGCAAGAACATTGCTCTTTGATGACAGCATTGAGCCACTGTGTAGAGGCTCTTCCTTCCTCTTGAAGGAGTTCCTGTCATGTGAGATAATGCCTTTTCTTATCACTAAGGCCACTGAATTGGAGCTCTTCTGCTACTAGTATCTAAACATGACGTATGTCCCTCAGGTGCTCCCTGCTCACCACCTGTGCCCCTGAGGCTGTCCCCATCCTTGTACACCTGTGCGGACCACAGTCTGAGATTTTCTGAGACAGCACTCCTCTGACCTGCCAGAACCTTGTTAGTGCTCTGCTGTGGCACCAAAGTCCCCTGTCCCTTATCCCTTAGCACTCTAGTGTCAGGTCTTCTACCATATCTGGGACCTCAGATCCCTCAATGCATTCAGGTCCTTGGAACTGGGGATAAACAGGCTCTGCCCAAGTCCTGGGTGCTCTCCGGCTGGACCGCCCTTTTTCTGGCCACCTGGCTTATTCAGCAAAAGATCAGACAGATGCTGTCCCCCCTGTTGAGACTGTCCCCCCTGTTGTGACCAGAAAACAGAGTCCAGGTCAGTGCTGGGGGGGATCGAGAGCAATGAGGAAGGGAAAGCGGAGGCTGGTTGAGAGCCCAGACCTGGAGGCCGACCAGGGAGGAAGCGAGCGTGCAGAAGGGAAGCAGTGCAGAGGGGACAGGCTGGGGACACCAACTCCGCTTCCCCTCCCCTCAGCCCCGCCCAGGGTCTCGTGTAGTTTTCAAAGTTCTTTCAGTAAAGTCCCTGGACTCTCCCTGTTATGGTGCTTTAGATTTTGACTCCAAATCAGCTCAATTCCACACCTACTCCCGGGCAAGGTACTAGAAATGCCTTGAACGATCGCCCGGCCTTGGCTTCTAAGGGTATGCCATCAAAATAGCTTGCTGTCCCTGCCCTGAGTCCTTCCGACTCTGTCCCTATCCCCATTCCTCACGGCTACAACCAGAGCATTCTCCTCTCCCTTCGACAGTCTCCTTTCTTGTGATTTCCCTGAATCTTTACCTCTGCCAGGGAATTTTTGCTGCCTTTCACCAATTGGTGCACTTTATGCCATTTCAGCAACCCTTGGAAATGTCCTACTGAATTCCGTCCAGCCAGGATTAGCACAGCATGTGTCCTATCCGGCTTCAGAGGGGTGTGTGTGTGTGTGTGTGTGTGTGTGTGTGTGTGTGTGTTTGCCTCATTCCTGCCAAACGCCACTTTCCCCAGTGCACTGTCATCTGGACAAACTTAGAAGGCAGCTGAGCCCAGGCCCACCTGCCCCAGGCTCCCTGCTGAGCCCCTGTCCCTCTTTTCTAGATATGTCCCAGACCTCAGATTCACCATGCCCCAAACCTTCATTTCAACCTTCTCTTCCTTCTCATTCCCCATTCTGGATTATAACCACATCAGCCACCCAGACACATGGCCTCAAGGCCCCCAAATTGTCCCCAACAGACACATGCAAACTGCTGTCCAGCCACACACAAAACCCATGGACTCCACAGCTCCACAGATGGTCACCCATGTACAGCCACACCAGCCACAAAACACACAGCGTGCACTCCCTCGCAGCCCATGATCAATTCAGAGGCCTGGCTGGTCACACAGAAATGAAATCAGAGCCACACGGAGAGGCAAGCCGGAGCCCACCCTGACCTGAGGGAAGATAGATACACGAGCACACTCACACGCGCGGTCCTGGGTGCCACGCTTTGCGCCAGCAGAGCTCTGGGGAAATAAAACAGCATCAAGTCCAATCATCCTGAACCCAGACCCAGGACCCCAGTCCATCAATCCTGCCCGGGGAGGCGGTGGGTGTTGCCTTTCCCCTGTCCTTGACAGCCCGGTGATTTGTGGCTGCTCCGTGGGCCCTCATGCCATAATTCACCCTCAGTGCCCGTGGTCTGACTGCCCAGCCTGGCATTTTGCCTGCCTCAGACTCCAGGCCTGTCCTTCTGGTCCCAGAACCAAGCTGTGTCCGTGAGCTGAGGATGGCAGTGGCCCTGGAGTTCACGTAAGGACCGTCCACATGCAAGACTGTGGAGAGAACCTGGGATGCCCCACCACCTCACAATCTTCCAGGACCCCTGTGCTGACACTTGGCCAGGGAACACCAGGTGGCACCCTCCCTGGGTCTGGACCACAGTTAACCCGAGCTGCCTTAAACCCAGCAGCCAAGAGGGCCCTGCGGCCTGAGCCTGGGGCTAGAGGTCACCCGTGAGAACTCAGGCTTCCTCCTGCACCACCTCGGAGGCTCTGTTCCCAGCGCCCTGCTTTCCCTCCCCATCTCCACCAGGCACACAGGCCGCGGTGGCTCCTAGGCTCCTTCCTGAGGAGGGGAGGTTCCCAAGCCCTCCTGGGCTCACTGTGAAGTCGCAGCAGCGTCGTGAGGAAGACAGGATGGGTTGCTCCTACGCTGCTGTGGCAGGATGCGGAGTCCCTGGGAGTGGGGAGACTGGAGTGACGATGAGTGAGCTGAGGACAGAGATCCAAACTCACAAGGCCACTTGCTCTGGACTCCAAAACAAGAAGGACAGACTTTCTTCTTAATTGCTGACAGCAGGTCAAGGGTGAAAAGAGCCTGCAGAGCTTGCTGGAAGGGCTTGGATAAAATACCAGGTCTGACTCGGTCCCCCTCATATTCCACCTCTGCCCTTTGAGGACCACAGTGAGGAGGAATCCCCAGGGATTGATTACTCACAATTAGCCACAAGCAGACCCTGGGGAATCCCATCCCAAACTGCTCTTTTGACCTATTGCCCTCCCTTTGGTCTCGGAAGAGTAATTTTTTTGTTTTACAGTGTCTCCCTCTCTGGTCCTCATTGATTACTGTTGGGATAACTGCTCAGTCCTTTGGAAAACAATAAAACTAGTGTCATACTTCATTCTTTACACAGAATAAATCAAAGAGAGAAGAAGATAAAATGTAAAAAGTGAGGACAAGTACGAAAAGTATAAATGTTTGTATTGTTTAAAGGGGAAAAAAAGGCCTCTCTAAGCATGATGGGAAATATAAAAGTTGTAAAGGAACAAGCCTGGTAGACTTAACCACATAAAAATCAACTACCGATGAAAGACAAAAATAAATATTGTTGAAAGTAAGTATGAAGTAGAAAAAAATATTGGGGTTACTAATATACAAAACAGCTAATATACTACAAATCGCTCCCACAGACAAGAAGCAGGCCAAGAACTTGATCAGACGACTCAGGGATGCAATGGGAATGTCCATTAAGAAGGAAGTGTAAGTGCTGGCCCAATACTCACCAAAGAAATGCCCATTGGGAAGAGGTGTCAATTGTCACCTTTCAGGAGGGCTAAAGTTTGTTTAAATGGACAAGGGTCTTATTTCCTGTTGATAATGGTGTAAAGAAAGGGTCTCTCTCTCTCTCTCCCACACTGCTAGTGGGAGAGATGTGAACAGGTCCAGCGTTCCTGGAGGCCAGTGGGCCACTGTGGCCATGGCAGTAGCTAATAAACAGCCCTTACTGCACACCCAGGCCTCAGCCTAAGTGCTTTGCAGGCGATGGTTTATTTAATCTAAATAGTAACCTCATGAAGCAAATCCTACTATCATTCCCATTTCACAGATGGGAAAACTGAAGCCCAGAGAGCTTATGTAGTTCACCAGAGGCACCTTTGCTAAGAAATGGCAAAAGTAGTGCTGAATCCTGGGCACCTGGTTCCACTATGCCATTCTGTTCCCAAATGTTAATTGTGCAAACCCTTTGTCCTAGAAATTTCACTGCCGGGGAATTAATCTTAAGGAGTTAATTAGGCAAGTGCACAGAGATATATACATTAGAACGTTGCTTTCTGTGTCAAATTTGGCAGTGAAAAAAATGGGAGACAATATAAATGTTCATCAATAGGAGATCCATTGACTAAATCGTGTTACTTCCATAAGACAGAATGCTATGCAACCATTAAAAAAGTATGATGTATATTTATATTCACTGATATGGAAAGATTTCGACAACATATTGTTGAGTGGAAAAGCAGGTTGCAAAACAGCATGCATAGCATGATCCCATTTAGGTAAAATTATATATATATCACTCAAGATCTGAGAGGATGCTCACCAACACGCTAAAGGTTATTATCTGGAGATGGCGGGGATTTCAGGGAATTTTTATTTTCTGCTTTCTTCCTTTCTTGTGTTGTTCAAATTTTGTACAGTGAGCATATATTATCTTTGTAAACAGAAAAGGCAATTTTTAAAAATGAGCCTCCTTGAATTGGCGTCTCCTTGCTCATCTCTCTCAGTGCTTTGTTCAAGCAGCGCAGACGCCTGCCTACTATGTGTAAGGCCCAGGAGTGGGGAGGACACGGAGAGAAAAGGATGCTAGGAGGCACTGGGGCAGAGACCAGGCCACGGTGGGAAACACGGGGAAAGATACACACGCCTGCCTGAGAGCCATAGGAAGACGCAGAGGCAGAAAGGCACGCAGAAGATGGACCGGCCAGGAGGGAAGGCCGGTAGACACAGGTACTTGGTATGGGCGCCATGTCCTGGCTCCCAGGTTGACTAATGCTGTCCTGTTAATGAAGTGAGTGATTAATAGCCAGGGGGATAGAGAGCTGGTCTATGAGATTAATCCCAGTTAATGAATCCATTGTTAACAGCATTAAATAGCAACGGGGGTGGGGGGGTGGGGGGGGAGGCGGCCCTCTCTCTCAGTGCACCCAGGCTGGGCTGCTGCAGGAGAGGGAGGCTCCTGGCCAGAGGCAGGAGAGCAGGAGCACAGGAGGAGAGCCAGGGCTTTGTCACATGCCTATATAGCTTAGGTGGGCAGCGTCATTACAGCCATCACACTGGGTTACCCCTGTCCCTGGCTGCTGTCGCCTCTGTCTGATGCCAGGCCGGGTTCTTTCTGTCAGGCCATACTCCCTTCTAGGGCAAGCAGAGTGACAAGGTCCAGGGAGGGGAGGGTGCAAGGGGAGGCCATGAGGGAAAGCAGCCACTGGTTACTGGAGATGAAGGGACAAGAGAAGCTCTCCAGGACCCAGAGAACACTTTGGTGGTAAGATAGACATAGAGAAAGAGTGGACCAGCAGAAGTGCTCAGAGGACAGCAGGGGCTGGGTCAAGGCTCCCTTGCACGCTCTGCCTCTCTTGCAGGCCCAGCCTCAGGGCTTTCTGGTGCAGACATGGCTGGAGCTGCCTGCTGCCCCTGCCGGCCAGCCAGAGCTGCCTGGGTGGACGGAGCCCGGCTCGCCCCTGCCTGCCTCCACGCTCCTCCAGAGTCATCTCCTCGCCCCTAGCCCGTCCGGGCTCTTCATGAAGACAGGCTAACTAGTTTGTCCCTCGTAATAACCTGGGTGATCAGTGACATCGTTCCCACTTTACAGATAAGGACACTGAGGCTCAGGAACAGATGCTGTCTTGCCCAAGATCATGCAGGAAGTAGAGCCTGGATCTGAAGCCAGTTCTGCCCAGCTCCAAAATCTAGGCCCCCACTGCAACTCCTCCTTCAGAGTGTGGCCTCCAGACCAGCGGCAACTGGCAACTGGTTAGAAATGCCTTTCGTGGGTGCCACCCAGGCCTACAGGGTGGGCCCTGCCATCTGGTTTAACAAGCCTGGTTGATTGAGACCCACTGCCCAACATGGGGGGGCTTCTCTCCCCGGGCAGCGGGAGGCCTTCCAGGGAAAGCAGGACAAGTCCTCTGAGTCCAACTGCTCTTCAGACCTGCAAATGCCAAAGCTCCTGGGGACCTCTTCTCTGTCTACACCCTCCCTCTGGTGAGATCATCTCATCCCATGGCTTTCAACAACATTTCTCTGCTGACAGCTTCCCAATTTATATCTCCAGCCCTGACATCTCCCCTGAACTCCCATCTCATACATCCCGCTACCTAGTTGACATCTCCACTTAGATGTCTAAAGCCATCTCAAAATTAAAGTGAACCCACACTGTCCCCAAACCTGCCACCCCCACCTCCCCCATCTCAGTAAGCAGCACCAGCGTTTACCCAGTTGCTCGGGCCCAAAGTCCTGGAGTCATCTTTACTCCTCTCCTTGTCTCATAGCCCCCGTTCATCCAGCAGGAACCCCTGCTGCTGCTATTTTTGAAATATATTTCAGAGCTGACTGCTGTTTACCACCTCCACGCTGCCACTGCTCTCCAAACTGTCTCTTCTCACCTGGACTTGTACAGTAGCTTTCTACTTAACCCCTCGGCTCCCACTCTTGTTCCCCACATTGTCTCCAAAGTGATCCTTTGAAAACCTACAACTGAGATGATCCAAACCCCTCCAGTGGCTTCCCAACACACGTAGAATTAAAACCATAGTCCTTTCTTTGACCTGTAAACCCCCACATAATCTGCACCCCTACATCCTCTACTTCTCTCCCACCTCATCCACACTCGAATCACACCTGCCTTCTTGGCACCCCTTGATCATAAAGCATGCTCCCACCCCAGGGCCTTTGCACAGGCTATTGTCTCTGCTGGGAGGAGTCACACAATGGCAGAATTCAGTTCTTTGCCTAAAAGTCAGAGCTACCTGTCCTACCACCTCGTGGTGCTCTTAATTTCTTTACTCAGTTTTTTTTTTTCTGCATAGCATTCATTATCACCTGCCACTGCACCATAGGTTTATCAGATCTTGTCTGTCTCCCCTTCCAGACAGTAAACTCCACTGCGGGGCAGGAACTTTTCAATCACTCAGCAACTAGCATGGTGTCTATATTTTCTAATCCAGTCAATGAATGAATGAATGAATGAAGAAACGGATGGATGGATGAATTTCTTTGAACTTCTCTTTCCTCACCTATAAAAATAGGCATGCTCTCTCCTAACGTACCTGGCAAGTAAACATGTTAAAATACATAGGGTACGACTGGCATTATTGTGAAGAACAAATGAAGGTTTTTGTCACTTTGTGCTCTTGCCTCCCTCCCTTCCCTTGCTTCAGAAGCCGTACCCTCTCCATCTGCCACCACCCTGCATGTGAGCCGTGAGCTGGTCTGGGGTTGACCAGGGTCTGCCAAGGGTTAGCAAATAGCCTGATTGTGGTCAGATCTGTCTTGTCATTGTCCCCAGGGAAAAAACACGGCCACAATACACTCACATCTGTATGATACTCTGCAGCTTCCTTTCTACTGACACCAAAGTTCTCAGCCACCCAGCGAGGTCTGCACGTTTCACTGTGGACAGTGGAGGATGATGGCAGTGAGTGGCGTGCCCAGGGTGGGGCCAAGATGGCAATCAGTCCCTCATCCTCTGACTCGGTCCTCTCTGTTCTTCCCCTCACCTCAGGACCCGGCCCCCTGCAGCACTTCCTCCTTCCCAGCTCTCACCTGTGCTGGATTGCCCTCCCCGGCTCAGTCTCCAGGTCCTACTTGCACACCCATCTCCAGCACCGCTGCCTCCTCCTCCTGAAGGCCCTCCTGACTTCTCTCTCTGAACAGCTCTGCTCCTTGACTCTGGACTCTCTTGCCCTGCTTGCTGATTGTCTCCTGTGCGTTTTTGCTCATCAACTATAACAATAGTGACACATGATTCTTAAATTGCATTTGCTATGTAGGCAGGCACCTCCAAGTTTCTCTTCCCCACCTCCTGTCCCACTCCCCCTCAGATAACCAGTGCCCACAGCCTGGCCTGGTTTCTTGTAGGCCCTTCTACCCGTTGACATATCTACACGGGTTCATGGATGGGATCATGCTGTACTGATGCTTCAACTTGACCCCCTTTTTCTTTTCACTTAGCAATATGTTTATTTTATTTTATTTATTATTATTGGTCTTTCAAAATATTACATAGTTCTTAATACATCATATTACACGGTTTGATTCACGTGGGTAGCAATATGTTTTTGAGACTGTGCCCTGCCAGCACACACAGACTCCCTTTTAAGAGCCGTAAGACTACCCATGTGTTGCGATTCATTCAATCACTTCTCTATTGGTGGACATTGGGGTGGTTTCCAATTTTCCACTATCGGAGAGAACCCTGCAGCTAACAGTCTCAAGTGTACGTCTGTGAGCACACGTGTGTCTCCCAGAGAGAAAATTAAAAGTGGAGACTCAGGGCTGGGGCCGTAGCTCACTAGTAGAGTGTTTGCCTAGCATGTGCAAAGTCCTGGGTTCAATTCCCAGCCCTGCAAAAGGAAAAAAATAGAAAGAAAGAAAGAAAGAAAAAGAAAAAAAAGTGGAGTCACAGGAGGAAGACCGTCCCCTTCAAAGAAGCTGAGCCAATTTACATACTGCTGGTGGCAGTATGACACACTGATCCTGCCTGAACTTACAAAGCACTTCTATAAGCACTCCTCATAAGACCCCTGAGAAGTAGTAGCACTGGTACTTTTTATAGGTGAAGACTGGAATTCAACCCCATCCTGCCTCTCTCCAAGGGTCATGCTCAGATCTGGCCATTCCTATGTGGACAAGATAGGTCCCTGGGCCCCCCCCCCCGGATCAACGGTGGGGTGTGTGTGTGCTGGGGCATCCCAACGGGGTCTTGAGCAACAGAGGAGCCTGGGGGTCTCTGGAGTGGGGAATCTGGAGGTGAGGGTACTTGGGGGGGGGGCTTTCTTCCCACTCCTTCCATGGCTCAGAGGAGCCTGGGCTCAGGCTGAGAAGCAGGGCTGCTATGTTGCCATGGAAACGAGGGCTCCTCTCTCCCTCACAGCAGGAATCACGGTGATTGGGGGTGGGGGGTGGGAGGAGGACGTTTCCCTGGCAGCACCAAGGGTTGGGGCTAGGAGGCCGGTCACTTCTCCCCCTCCTCCTGTCTCCCCTTTCTTCCCCCCTGACAAGGCCCAGCAGCCAGCAGGTGTTGGTCATGGGGCTGGTGGGGCTGGAATGAACTGGGAAGGGAGACGTAGCCTGTGGGGGTGGGGTAGGAAGTCAGGTTCCCCAAGGAAGCTTCAGAAGGTCCCTCCTGTTAGATATCCCATGCATCAAGGTGCACATAGGCCCCAAGCACTGACCACTCACAAGACAGACCTCCTTCCACTGTCACTCAGCGAGTCACACAGTCAGCCCCACACTGGAGCCCAGCACGCCCAGGCTTACCCAAGGCACATGTGCATATGGACTTCCTACATACACACCAGCCACTCACGTGCAGAGTCGTGCACTGACGGGTTTGCACACTTATTCATACGCTGTCACACCCACACATACACACTGCAGGCACGCCTGTGGCTACACAGTCACCCTCCCATGTGAACACACACACACGCACACCTTTCTCTGCCTTTGTGAGTGACTGTCAGTCCCTGAAACGCTTTTCTTTCCCCTATCTCCTCCTACTCGCTCCCCAACTCTGCGTCTCTCCCCTCAGCCCCTCAGCCTGTCCTTGGCGGGACCCCTGCCCTCTGGGCTCAGCCCTGGAAGGAGATGCGATCATTTACAAGGGAGCAGATTCTCAGACACAGACAGCGCTCAGCCTTGAAAGGGGAGGAAGGGCTGAGGTTGTGGGGTGCATTGTCGAGTTTGATACTCCACCCACCTCTCTCTCCTTCCAGATGATACTCCTGCCTCATCCTGTGCTGGATTTAACAGCAGCAATAACTACCCCCCTCCCCAAACAAAACAAACAAAAACCTCCTACAAGCTTGCCACAGTACGTGAGATTGTGAATATCCAAATAACTATGGTTAATAATAATAGGCAGCTAAGTAGCTATTTGCTGAGGGCTGGAGTACTAGGTGCTATGCTGTCAATGGTAACACTTATCCTTTACATCCACCTCCCAGTTAGGGAATATTCTCTCCATTTCACAGAGAAGGAAACTGAAGAACTCCAAGTGATTCCAAGTGATGAAGCTGGGCCTCCAACTCAGGTCTGCCAGTCTCCATTGATTCTAAACCAAGGGACCCTGACCTTGCCCAGCCAGGTTTGCATGTGCTGAACTCCTGTGCCATGCGGGGGCACTTTGAGATATGGGGAACGGCAGGTTGACTGAACACCAGGAAAGCAGACACCTGCCAGCCGAAACTTGCCATCCCTGTCCCCTAGGTCCTGGGGTCATTCTCTGTCTTCCAACTGGGGAACTCACAGGTGGTCCTGGGACCCCAAAGGCCCTGCACTGCATCTGGACCTCTTCTTTCAGCCTCCAAGTTCCCAACTGCAAATTGAGTCTTTTGCAGAGAATTAGTCTAGTTCCATTTCCCTTCTGGTTCACTCCTGCCAGGCCCAGGGAGCTTTTTTATATAGTCACAATGGTTCATCAAGGTGTTGTGTTAAACATGGCTTAGTTAATTCCTGAGAAGGATTCTGTTCTCGGTTATTATTTTTTTTCTTCCAGCTATATTGCAGTTATGTCCTCCTAGTTTCTTAAAGGTAGAATGTTCTTTTTATGAAATGTGCTGAGTTGACAAAATTTTAAGTTGCCCAGTTCTATGGGTTCACCAATTTTTTTTTTTCTTTCAGTAAAAAGATCTGGGAATTAGGTTGCCTATAAATCTAATCCAGCCCCTTATTTTCACAAACTAGAAGAAGGAATCCAAGAGAAGAGGCTTAACTTGTCAAGGAATCAGCTTTATTTGTGAGCTGTATAGCCTCTGGGATCAAAGACCCAGTTCAAAACCAATCTGGCTATTTTGTGACCACAACTGGGCAAGTCACTAGATCTGGGTATGTCTCAGTTTCCTCATGTGTCCATGAACTGATCAGAGAACAAATAAGACACTGTATGGTTATTACTTTGAAACTAAAGCACCACGGACTGTTAGTTGTCATAATCCTTCACCTGCAAGGCTGAGCCAGAAGCCAAGCTTCCTGGCCCACGTCCTGTTACTCCTCCCTGCCCTGGTGTATTCCAGAGGGACAAAGGTGGGATATGGAGTCAAAGTCCTGGCTCAAATCCCAGCAGTGACATTCACTAGTTGCACAACTATGGAAAGAAAAACTTGCATCCTCAGTGGTTCCTCATCTGAAAAGAGGGACTATAATAGTTGCCTTGTTCCCAAAAAACCAAAGGCAGAATGTTTTCTCTGATATGTGAACACTAATTCACAATAAGTGTGTGTGTGTGTGTGTGTGTGTGTGTGTGTGTGTGTGTGTAGCCCTAGAGAAGAATAGAGTTACTTTGGATTAAATAGAGGGGAATCAAGGGAGGGCAGGGGTATGGGGGTAGGAAGGGAAGTAGAATGAAACAGATCTTATTACCCTATGTACATATGGAACTATACGACCAGTGTGATTCTATATCATGTACAACAGAGAATGAGGAATTATATTCCATTTATATATGATGTCAAAGTGCATTCTACTGTCCTGTATAACTAATTAGAACAAATTTAAAAATTTTAATATATGTGAGTGTGTGTGTGTGTGTGTGTGTGTGTATACAAAAAATTAGATACTTTGTGGTTGTTGGGATTATATGAATATATTAATATGGGGAGGCTACTGCCCAGAGCCTAGCACATGAGCTTTTTCTGGTTGTCATTTCGTGAATTTCTTCAGTGGTAACCAATCTTCTACTCTTTTTTTTTTTTAAGAGAGAAAGAGAGAGAATTTTAATATTTATTTTTTAGTTTTTTGGCGGACACAACATCTTTGTTTGTATGTGGTGCTGAGGATCGAACCCGGGCCGGAAGCATGCCAGGCGAGTGCGCTACCACTTGAGCCACATCCCCAGCCCAGTCTTCTACTCCTTTGAAGGAGGATTTGATTTTGGAAAGAGACTATGGTCACTGTGAGGTTCCCCTGGCCAGAGAGGCAGAGGGTAAGTAATGGAGCCCAGGCAGGAATACCCTCTGTGTCCATGGAGGCCCCAGCTCTACAGCAGGGAGGAACAGCCTCTCTTTCAGTGGCTCGGAGGCCAGCTCAGAAGGACAGTGTTGCTGGGGCCACACTTCCACATGGCACAGCCTCTTCTGGAGCCATCAAGGGATCAGGTTTGAACCTCACAGGACAGGGTGGTCATCATGTTGGCAACTCAGAGGGGATGGCTCTGGCCTTGGAGACTGCCTTTCATCCTTGTCAAGCCAGATGTCAGAGCCAGAAAGACACATCATCCAGTCCACTCCCCCAGGTTTGATAAATGAGAGAAGTTAAACCTTGCCCTCCCCCACAGGTGCTCTGATGGACAGTAGGAAAACTTCAAGTGCAGTTCAGAAAGTGCACACTAGAAAGTGACCTTGGAATTATCCAGCCCAACTTTCCTTCCTTGCTCACCCTACAGTACAAATAAGGAAAGGGAAGTCCAGGTAGAAAAAAGCCACATGCCCAAGGTGACACAGCTCTTGTATACCCAAGTCTCCTGACCCTCACGCCATGTCCAACTACTGCCCAGAGACACAGCTCTCTAAATGAGGAGCAGATGCTTGTTCTCCCAGGCTTTCCTGAGAACAGCCATGGAAGAACAAGAGCAAGCCCAAGAAGAAATGCTGGGAAGTAGGCCACCGTCTAGGAGAAATGGCCACACCAGGGGACGGCACGTTAAGGGGATGCTTTCAGCAAAGACGCCAACTGGCTAGCAGCTGCCTCCCTGACTTTAAGGTTGGCCAGGAAAGCCCTCCACTCTGGTCTTCACCTTCCCAGCTATGAAGGAGAATAAATATGGCATTGTATACCCCCCTGGTCCTTCACCCCGCATCCTAAATCCTGCAATCCCCCAGGATCCCACAGCAGGATCTAATGGCCACACTGTCAGAAATGCCCCTTGCCACTAACTCCCACAATGCCCACTGGAGGAACAGAAGGGATAACTGGCTTCAAGCTTTTACCCCAGACTCCCACTTTATTCATTCCCAGTATCATTTTTGCCCTTGTCTCCCCCACATCTTCCAACCTGCCTTAGGCATCGGCTGCAGGACCCTGAGCCTGGGAAAACTGCGCCACCTAGGGGCATTCGGCCTCCACTGCAGCGTGGTAGAGGAGGAAGGCTGCCTGTGGGTTCCCTTTCCGTGTTAGAGATGGCTTCTGATCCTTATCTGCCTTCTGGGTGTTCATGCCACCTTGAGAAGGGCAGGTCAGGGATCTTGAAGCCCAGAAACAGACAGTCCAGCAGCTATAATGAGGCAGAGTCCAGTCCAGACCTGAGACTTCCTGATTCCAGCAAGCGTTTTCTTTTCCCCCCCTATTCCAAGGGCATCTCTAGGTGGAGGGACGGTTCTCAGATAAGAAATGAGTAAGTCTTCAGCAACTGCTCTTTAGTGGGGCAGAAGTAATCTTAAATCGCCGGGAGAGATTTTTGCTTGTTTCAATCAGGATTTAGAGTGGGACAGGGCTGGCTGTGGGCGGTGAGCAGCCTGCTAGAAACACCAGGGCTTGGGTGTCTGACAGACAGGGGCCACGTCCTGGATCTATCAAGGACTATGCAATCCCGATCCCTCTTCCAGGACAAAGTCCCTGAACTACCTGCAGAGCTGAATTAACTTTCTGACTGGGTTCTTGGGAGGATCAGCAACAAAATCTGTGAAACACCTGACACGTGGCTGGTCTCTGGTCCGCCTGTCCTCCGGCAGCAGCCACACCACGCTGCCTCTCCTCCTCGAGCAAGAGCCAAAGGCCCAGAGTGGCCTAGAGGCCACCAAGGTCCTGCCTCCCATCCCCTCCCTCACCTTTCTCCTTCTCCCCCACCAACTCTCACTTTCCACCCCTGCCACCTCCTCTCCCTCCCGCTACCTGCCGCTGGCCTTCTCGCTGTCCCCCGCATCCTAGCTGCAGTATTTACTTTCTCCTGTGCCTGAAATAATGTATGCATAACCTGCTCCCTCACTGTCTTCAGGTTTTTATTTAAATGGCACCTTCCAGAGGGGTCTTCCCCACCTAAAACTTCAACACCTGCCCTGTATTTTTCTCCCTCAGCATTTGTTGCCACCTAACGCACTTCTTTTGTTTACTTTCTGTTTCCCATTCAATGTGTTCGCTGCTAAGTTCTTGGCATATAGAAAAGGCTCGGCAAACATTTGTTAAATATGTGGACGACGACTCGAATAATTTTAAAAAGAAAGTAAAAACAGAACACTACCCCCAACGCCCCGAATGAGTTTCCAAACTCAGAAAAGAGTTCACACGTGTAATCATTTTCATTTTAAAAATCCTTTCTCCAAAGTAGCCAGCATTACTCACCCCCAGGACCTGAGGCAGGGGAGGGATGGCCCGGCCTGCTCTGTAGGTAAGGAGGAGGGAGCACTGCAGATTCAAGAGCTCAAGTCTGGGGCCCACAGCTGGTAAGGGGTAGAGCTGAGAACCAGTCTCCAGGCTCCTTGGCTACAGAGCTTTCTCCTTCCCACGCTGTGGCTTCCATGGAGTGGGGGACCTGGAAGTACTTACACTGAAGCACTTGGTTGAAGTATTGTTCTTAGCATAAGCACAGTACTTAAGTGGCCACCCAGCCAGCTTTCCAAGGGCTATCTCAGGGGAGAACAGAGCCTTTTGTAACATGCATGAAAGCTGGGCAAGGCCATGAGACTGGCCCAGGGCAGACAAAACCAAAGCAGCATGGGCAGCCTCCCAGAGCAGAAGCCACTGTCGGGGGAATGGATGGAGGAGGAGAGAAGCCCTGAGGGGCCGGGCAGGGGAGCACTGGAACCAGGTTCGGGGCTCCTGGGATTCAATCCCAGCTCCACTGGAAGCTGGTGGCTGGATTTCCAGGGCTCTCCTCTTTGTCACCCCTCCCTTGCCATTCATCTCTGGCATAGCACTTAGCATACTGTCGTGACATATATGCTTTTCCCTCTGAGCCAGCAGATCTCAACCAGGAGGAATTTGATCCCCCAGAAGACATCTAGCCATGTATGGAGACATCTTTGATTGTCATAGTTGGCACCCAGTGGGCACAGGCCAAAGATGCTCCTATACATCCTCTACTGCAATGACATCCCCCAAGAATCATCTGGACCAAAGTGTCAACCATGCCAAGGTGAAGGAACTTGCTCCAGACCTGAGTCCCTGCAGGCAGGAGAAGTGCTGAGTCTTCTCCATATCCAGAGCTGGATGTGGCTCCTAAAGGACATCCATGAGTGTTTGCTGATAGAGATGGTTCAGAACACAAAACCTCTGGGTCTGTGCTAGGCCTACAAGTCTGTGATCTAAACTCCTTGATTTTACACTGCAGCTTCACACTGTCTCTCATGTAACAGGGCTGTGGACCTGGGGTCAGAGGTCAGAAGGTGTCTCCAGAGAAGGGGATTCAAGTCACCTTTGTCTGTGGCTCTACCTCTCCCTTAGGTCCCCAGTCCCTGCTCTGCCCTGACTCAGAGGCAGCCCTGGGCATTTAGATTGGACCAAGATAAGCTCAAGTCGGCTCTCCCCACCTTCACCCTCCAGTGGCCCTTGGGGAGCCACCTTACTTCCCTTCCTCCCTGTAAACCAAGCATAGTCCCTGACCTACCCAGGAGTGAAGTGCTAAATAGACGTGAAAAATTCTCACTACTGAAGGTGGTAAATTGGCTGCTCCTATTAGGAGGGTTCTGATGTCAATAGCCTGGCTTCCTGCTCACCATAGTCCAGTCAAGCTATGGCCAACTAAAGTGCCCCAGGAGCAGAATCCAATCTGGGTTTGCAACAGGCAGCCCTGATGTGATGATCCCCTTGTTCAGGGTAGAGGCATCCTCTTGAGAGTGGGCTGCTCCTGCCATGATACATCCCCTGCTGAATGCTGGGAGAACAAGTCACATCCACCTCTGCCCCCATAGGTGCCCCTGTGTCTGTGCCCTGTCCAGCATTTTCATAGTCCTGCAGGGAGATGCTACATTCACAGGAGCTAGGCCTACAGAGGTGAAGCGCTATAGGTGATGTCTTGGGATTTGAGCCCAAATTGTTCTGCATCCCCTCTATCCACCTCTCCAGGGGATCTTTTCTGAAGGGCAGATATAGGAGAAACCCGTTCCCCCAGCCCAAAGGAACACCAACCACGTTGTGCTGTGGGGAGAAGGGAGCAACTAGGAATCTCACTTCTCCATGCACCCTGCCCCACCTCCAGCCTTGTCCCAGCCAGTGTGAGGGAGTCCCCAGAGCTGGGAGAAAATTTAGCAAGCACCCGTCACCATTCCTGGCAGAGTTTCAGGAGCAGAGAACCAGAATTATGCCCTTCCCACCGGCAAACTGTGAACGCTATTCCAGAGCCTCCGATAGGATTTAAAACTCTTAGCTACATTTCTAGGATACACATAACAGGCCGTCCAAAATTCCTATTCCATCTTCTTCCCCACTTCACAAAGATGGTTTGCTCTTCCTACAGCTGGACCTCACACCTGTATCTGCATGTGTTTTTCTCTCCACCTGGGAATTCCTTTCCCCATTCTTTTGGCCAAGCAAATCTTTTCTCAAGCTGGACTAACCTATCCAGTTCCTTGGGCCCACACACTTAGGAGCCAAAAAATTTTGATTTCTTTTAAAATCAGAAGGGGAAAAAGTGAAATTCTGGGGAAAGAAAATGTTCATAATTCGTAATATTAGTATATTTGTATTCATACCAAGGTTGTGTTAGTCAACTTTCTGTCTCTATCACAAAATGCCTGAGATAATTTACTAATTTAAAAGAAAGGTTTATTCTGGCTTGTAGTTTTGGAGGTCCACAATCCTTATTGCTCCAGGCCTGTGGCACGGCACTGTATCATGGAGGGAACACATGGCAGAGCAAAGCCACCTACCTCATCATCCAGGAAGTGAAAGGAGAAAAAGGAAGGAGACAGAGTTTCACAGTTCCCTTCAGGACCTTAGGACCTCCCACCAGGCCCTACCTCCTAAAGGTCCTGTCCCCTCCCAGTAGCACCACCCTGGAGACTTTAACACATGAGCTTTTGGAGAATTCAAGACCCAAACTAGAGCAGGGGTTGTAAATATGCTTTGTGTGTGTGTGTGTGTGTGTGTGTGTGTGTGTAAAAGGACCCACAAAGGCAAAAAGGCCTAAGATCCAAGAAAGTCACAATGTGGACCTGTCCCCAGCTTCAAACCTTTGTCCACTTCCTTGAAGCAGTGTTAGCCAGAGCACACAGCACTGTCCCTTGACGGTGTCCCCACTATCCATCCATTTCTGTGCTTGGCATATGCTATCATATGCAAGCATATGCTTTTGTAAACCTGGCTGTCCATTAGACGGTGAGCTTTGCAGGAAAGGGGCTCCATGCGTCACATTCCCCTAGCTCAGGGGCAGGCAGCACATTGGCAGGCACTCAGCAAACATTACTGAATTCAGCTGATGCCCCTCTGCACAAATAAGGAACAAAGGCCTCCCTTCCCTCAGGTCTCACAATAATGTACACAGCAGAGCAGTTTCTCGACACATATTCAGTCAAATGTGCCCATTGTGTGCCAGGTACTGTACCAGGCAGCAGGAATCAATCAGCATTAAGAAAACAAACAAGATCCCTTCCCTCCCAGAGCTCATATCTGACGTCTCCTCCAGCCAGTCTCTGTCCCTGATGCCCCCATCATTTTCCCATCCTGCCCCACTGATGTTCCCCAAATGCTAGGGACTGGGAGAAGAAAGGCAAGCCCAGGTCTCCTTCAGCCCCTCCGCAGGCCCCATGCTTCTCTCAGAGGGACTGCATTCCTTTCTCTCCGCCCTCTTGGAAGGTGACTACTCCAGCTCCCGCGTGCTCATTAATTTCACGCTCCGTCTCCTGCGTGACTGACCTACTTTCTGCTTTTTCCCATGTGGCTGCCCAGCTCTGGGTCTCTCACTCACCTGGGGCTGGGTCTCCCTCAGCTTTTCCCTTTTCCCTGAAGCCAGGTGTCCCCTCTGAGGCCCCAGACCTCTCTGTCCCCACCACTGGAGTGGAGGCTTCTGTGGCCCTGGGGAAGGCAGGAGCAGAGGGCTTGTGTGCACAGCCCTGGAATTTTGTGACTGGATTCTTAGCCCCCTTCCTTCCAGGTGCAGAGTCTTGAACAAGCAATCACCCAATCTGGGCCTTCACTGATTTCGTTTATGTATGTCGACCCTGCATGTGGTTGTGAGACAAAAGAATCTGTTAGAAGGGTGGACATTGCTTGGATTAAAAAATATCCCTTGTCCCAACTTTACCCATGAACCTCCTGTCAGCTGGGATACCTCAATTTCCAAAGAAGCTTGCTACATCCCTCTCTGTTCACAAGGTGATTTTGTCCTTCCCGTCAGGCCCCTTGATCTGCCTCCTTCAAGGCCAAGCGTGGGGAGCCCCTCCTGAGCAGTACCCCAGTCTCTTCTCTCCCAGATCCCCTCAAAGAGCAGTCTGCAATTCTTTATATCTCTCCTCACTCGGGAACAGATATGAGGCAGGATTTTTAATTGGTAATCCTCATTTGGTATTCATCACATCTGGGCTTTTCTGGGAGCGCCCCAATGTCAAATATCCTGTCTTCTCATTCCCATGAACACATTTTGAAATAATAAGAATAATAGCTGGCATTCACTGCATGCTACTCTAAGACAGGTGCTGTTTTCCAGGCTTGCTAAATCCTTGACTGATCCTATAAAGTAGGTAATATTATTTCTCCTGTTTTTCAGGTGAGGAAACTGAGTCAAAAGAGAGAAAGAAACTTGCCCAAGGGGATGGAGCTAGAATTGGAACAGAGGAAGACTGGCCTTGGAGCCCAGCCCTAAACCATTGAGGAAGCACAACTGTTATTGCTTGTGCTCAGAACTGGCTCAGCCATCCCTCAGTCAGGGTTAGGAGTGTAGCTCAGTGGTAGAGCACTCGTTGAGCACCATGCACAAGGCCCTGGGTTCCATCCCTAGCACTCAAAAAACAAAAAAAAACACATAAGTGTCCACACACTGTATATAATTGTCCACATAGCAAATGGGATTATTGGTCCTCTCCTCTTGGAAAGGACTGAATGGCTTCTAGAACTCTTGCTGGGCTGAAACCAGGGAGTACTGGGTTCCTTGTACAGTATCTGGAAGGCCAAGGTCAGTGCTGGTCCCTGTGGGGACAGGGCTCAGCCTGCATGGCTGCTCTTGTGCTACTTGGGTGTTAGGTACACAAAGGGCACAGAAACCATCTGATCTACTCTGAGGCTGCTGAGGAGGACCCATGATGCTATCTCAGGGGGTGGGACAGTACCTTGGCTTCAGAAATACAGTGCAGAGGCAGGACGTCAGGTAGGACCTTCCCACTGTGCAAACTCCATTTGAAAACATGTCCAGGGGAAAGGACAGAGAAGTTACTCAGCTACAATGCAGAGCATGGCTTTCTGTCCACCAGCACAGTAGCAGGGCCCAACTTCAAGGAGAAGTGTCTGGACAGTGCCCCCCTCCGCCCCCCATAATTGCCAGAGGGGAGATGCTGAATCCCTGTAACACCACTTGAGTGGAGGGCTGTGGACACGACTTTTTATCCAGCAGAGTTCATTTGGCTTTAAATGAATATTAGTTTCTGATTATAAAGATAAAACATGCTCATTGTGAGCATTAAGAGAAATTTTAAAAGTCATCTATAATCCCACAATCCAGAAATAAAACCATTAACACTTTGGTGCCTATTCTCTGAGCCATTTTTTCAGGCCTATGTGTTTCCACATCATTAGGATTCTAACAGTACATGAGTATTTTCCCATTCTGAAAACTCTCCAAACCATGATTTTTAATGACTTTGTAATATCTGATCCTACAGGACATATCACAATATATTTAAGTATCCTCTTCTTGTTGGACATTTAGATTATTTTCTACTAAAACTGCAATGGCTATTGAAGCAAGAAACAAAACTGCCCAGTCATATATGAATGAAAGAAAGAACAAATGAACGAATAGGGTTGGCCAAATGTTTCAGGGTCTGGACAGCCACAGAAGGGAGTCCAGACCCAGTGCAGGGGAAGACCATGAGAATGCTCTTTGAACCCTTCCAAGGCAGGGGCTGCAGACAAAGCCCTGGCTACTGCAACACTGGGGAAGGGGCACTCCCACTTCAGGTCTGGCCTCGGGGACAAAACTCAGCAGGAAGCCAGGGAAACTTGCCAACCAGGCTTCCCTGGGGGTGCAGGACTGAAAGAGGCACTCGCTCTACTTTTCACAGCATTCAAAAGCAGAACTGTCAAAAGCGGGCCCCCAAATGTTCATATTATGTGGGAGAAAGTCTTGGGGAGAAAATGAGGAAGGAGGGGAATTATGCAATTGAAAACATGTACCAGTCCAGACAGAATAATGAAGTGCAGACATAAGATTTTGCACTCAATGGAAATTGCATTTAGCCATGTTTTGTGGTTTGAGAAAAAGAGAGAGACTGACTCAGAGAGACAGATGGAGACACACGGGGCAAGGAGAAAGAGATAGGGGAAAGAAGGAGACAGATGTGGAGAGAGCGGCAGCGGCAGCCAGATGGAGTCCCAGTGAGGAGAGCATTGGGAGCAGTGGGGCTTGGGGCAAATGGCCCAGTCTTTGGCACTTGGTCTGCAGAGAGCCAGCCCAGCAAGTCCAGGGCTAGTTCTGGCCTTCCCAGAGCCAGAAGGAATCTAAGAGTCTTCTGGCCCCAATCTGGGGGCTTGGGATTATTTTGCTATATTTTTTCTTTATATTTTTGTATTTCTGAATTTTTAAAAAACAGTTAATTCTGGAAGTGGGAGTGCACATTGGTCATACCAGTGACTCAGGAGGTTGAGGTAGGAGAATCACAAATTTGAGGCTTGGCTTGGCAATTTAGTGAGATCTTGTCTCAAAATTAAAAAAAATAAAATAAAATGGGGATAAAGGTCAATGATAGAATGCCTGTCTAGCACATGTGAGGCCCTGAGTTCAATTACCAATACCACACATTAAAAAATATATATTGCTTCATGGACTACTAATTAACAATAAAAAGGAAGCATCTATTGATATATATGCAAGAATTTAGATAGATCACAGGGCACTATGCTGAGTGAGAAAGGTCAGTTACCTACTCACGGGTTATACATACTATGCTACAATCTCACTTATATGACATTCTCAAAATAACAAATTATAGCAATGGGGAGCAGATTAGTGACTGCCAGGGCTAGGGATGGTGGAAGGGGTGGCCATGACTATGAGGGCTAGCACAAGGGAGACCTGTAGGATGATGGGATAGTTCTCTTAGTGGTCACACCAATCTCTACATGTGATAAAAATGACATAGGACACACACATTATATCAGTGTCAGTTTCCTGGTTTTGGTATGGACCTGTTGGGAAAACTGGATGAAGGGTCATGGGAACTCTGTTCTATCTTAGCAACTTCCCATGGCTCTATAATTACTTTAAACAAAAAAGTTACCTCCCCTACATAGTTGTCAAAAAGCAGATCATGTGTGTGTGTGTGTGTGTGTGTGTGTGTGTGTGTGTGTGGGTGTGGGTGTGTTGGGGATCAAACACTTGGGGATGTGGGTTAGTGTTATCTATAAACTCATGTACTATTCTTAATAATCAGATAAGTTATCCCAAAATGTTAAGCACCACACAGATGGAAGCTAAAATAGTCATGACAAAATGTCATGACCTGGGGGTTATAATCCACACAGAAATTCTTATGTAATCTAAAAACCCACCCTGAGAGTAGAAGGCGGAACAGAAGCCACCTGGAGGAGTTGGAGAGAGAGCGGCTGAGCAGGACATGTCCTCGGCCTCCTCCTGGCTGTGTGACTCCACTTCTCTAAGTCCAGGTTCCTCATCTGCTAGACAGATTAAAGGAGACAGCGCTCCCAAAGCTTGCAATGCTTAATGGATATGAGGTCTCTTCCTTCTTCGAGGCAGCCACCAGCTGTGACCTGGGCTTGGGGGCCCACCTTTACCTACTGGAGTCAGGAAGGAAAGTTAACACCAGAAGTGTCCTTAAGAGAATTCCTTACATGCTATCAATCGTGTTATAAAAGTTGTTTTGCTTTGCAGTGTTGGTGATGGAACCCGGTATGCTAGGCAAGCTCCCTTACCACAGAGCTACACAGGAACCCTACAAAAGTTAGGGGGAAAATACCCATTTTTTTCCCTCAATTTTTTTTTCTACAATTATATTTACCTTTAAGAGTTTTTTTTAAAAATTCTTTTTAGTTGTAGATGGACACAATATCTTTATTTATTTATTTCTATGTGGTGCTGAGGATCGAACGCAGTGCCTCACACGAGCGAGGCAGGCGCTCTGCCACTGAGCCCCAGCCCCAGCCCAAGAGTTATTTTTAAGGGCATCTTAAATGTGGCAGAATTTGGTGGTGAGGGGTGGAACACTATGGCTTCGAAATGGAAACAAAAATGGCAATTCCACCAGTATTTTTCAATTGTGCAGATGAAAGCAAGTCTTTCTGCTCTGGCAACTGTAAAACACTGAAAGCAAGGCAGGTTCAAAGAGCAGTAACACTGGCAACTGGCGTCACCTGCTCAGAGGAGACCACACAGGTGAGTAGATGTGAGTCGAGTGGACCTGGAAGGCTGAGTTCTCAGGAACAATGGAGAAGCCCTGTATCACCTTGCCTCTGCATTTTACTGCTTAAGACTCCGAGGACCACCAAGTTTGAAGCCAACTCTTTCATTCATAGATGAGACCCACAAAAGAGAAAGCTTGTGCCCAAGCTCTGGGCACTGGTATGGGGCAGCAGAGGATATGCTTTTGGAAATACATTAGCATGGGCTGTGAGGCTTGCTTTCAGAGTGGCCATGAAGCCTCTTGGCTCAGAAATAGCATGTCCGTGACACTTCACAGTTTCTAAAATGCTTTTGTGGAGCTGTTTGCTTTGCTTCTCCTTCTTGCTTTAAGCCTCCCTCCATCCAGGGCCCCGCCTGGTACCCAGTGGAAGGTCAGCTGTCCACCGCTTGAGTTCCTCCAGTGACAGCAGCCCACTCCTTGTTGGACAGCTCCTGTTGTCAGAAAGCTCTCCTCGGCAGCCAGGTGTGATGTCTCTGACCCAGCCAATCAACCCCACACACAGCCTGTCATTCCGCCATTTGAATTCCATTCCTGTACATTTTAAAGATGAAAACATCTTTATGAGTCCCTTGTTGAAATGCAAATATGGCTGTGAACACCTAAAGCCCCAGGCAGTGAAGACCTTTGAGGTGGAGTGCTGGCAGGATGCCCTGTGATGGGGTGACTGGGGAGAATCCGGAGCGATGAACCCGAGGCTGGGAGGCCAGGAGGGCTGAGTACATTTTGGGTCCTCCAGGGCCTGCTCCTTACTGGAGAATAGAACAGCGGCCTCCAAAAAGGCGGATACCTTTTTATCTGCATCTGCATGCTGGCTACTAGAAACAACCCTAGCCACACTCAGGGGTGTCTACCCTGCAGAGGTTCAGGGATCCAGAAACTTCTGGTAGAGATGGTGCTGCAAATTCATGTTCCATCCTCATGCACAAAACTCACAGCAAGAATAGAACAAGGTCTACTCCAAACAGGAATAACCGTGCTCAGAATCAGGACAAACAGCTCTCTGGAACAGAAATGCAAAAAGAGATGGATGGCATAGGGTGGCTCAGTAGCAGGTCCAGTGGCCCAGAGTTTGATTCTCTTAGGGTACAAGTATCTGCATAAGCCCCATTTGAGACGGCTGCCAAGTGACTACACATGTGAACACCCTACCCCCCATCTAAGGAAGAAAGCCTTGAATCCTCACCATAAAACCTGACTCCTAATGGGGTCCTGGGAGTGCACAGAAACCATCAAATTGCCATACAGCATGAATCTGTACAGAAAACTTAGTAGCACCCCTGAAAAGCCTACAAACTAAAATTTCACAATACGTGGAGAAGATAAATGCTGACGTAGACAACCAACAAAATCAGTAACTGGGAGAAGGATCCCATGACAGAAAAACATAAAATGATAGAATTATCTGAAAACAACTTCAAAATAAATATATTTGGGGCTCCTCAAATAAAATCAAGAATAACATCCATCCATGAAAAGAATAATAAACTATAAAGACAGATGGACACTAAACAGAACCATTTAGGAACACCAGTAATGGGAACATTACATATATATATATATATGTATATATTAAATAAGCTAAGGGGGCAGAATAAATCTAGATTGGATGAGGTAAAGATAGGATTAATTTTTTTATTTGGAAAAAAAAAGAACTGAGATTTCTCCTAGCATGCAGTGAAAGAAGGAGAGATAAATTATGGAAAAGATCTCTGTAGGAGTTAAAGAATGTTTTAAGGCAATAGATAGGTTTTAGACCCTGTCAGGGTCTGCACCCACATTCCCTTGGCTGACCCCACCGGTCATCTGACAACAGCTCTATTCTGGATGGCAGCTTCTGGTGTCTCCACTTAAAGGCATTTTCCTGGCCACAGGTGAATGCTATGAGCCTAACTGTACCCAGCAGTACCTTGCTCACAATCAAATCCTTTGTTAGCTTTATTTCTTTCCCTACCTCTCTTCCCCGCTTCTTCACTTTTCTTCCTGGAATCATCTCCCCCAATTAAATTACTTGCATGCAAATTTTTGTCTCAGGATCTGCTTTTGGGGAATTCAAACTGAGACCCATAGGAAAATAACCAAGGCTTAAGCAAGAACCAAGTCCACTCTCTCTTATGGGGTGATAGGGCATCAGGTCCTTTAGGACTAGGTGGAATGCCCCTGAGTTCAATTCCCAATACCCACCCCAACAAAAAAAGAGGCCATGTGCCCCTAATTAAAAGTCAAGAGATTTTTTTAAGGAAAAAAAGGGGAGCACCAGATACTGGGAGACAACAGACATTTCATGCCTCAAGCAGTTAAGAGATGTGGAGCATAGATCCACAGACTGCTATGTAGGAGTTCCAGAACAGAGGGGATGCTAGGGAAGCATGACAGAAGAAACAAGGAATTCTTTAGGATTAAAGAAGGATTTGCAATGCATGCTCAATGATGAACAGCACAAATAAAGCAAATTCACATCTTGCCTACAAAACTAATCTGGATCCAGATTCTATGAGTGGGGCCTCTGTACAGCAGTGTGCTAGTGCCAACTCAGACTCTCTCTCTCTCTCTCTCTCTCTCTCTCTCTCTCTATATATATATATATATATATATATATATATATATATGTGTGTGTGTGTGTGTGTGTGTGTGTGTGTGTGTATATATAAAGTTGTTGATGGACACAATACCTTATACCTTTATTTTATTTGTTTTCATTTTTATGTGGTGCCGGGGATCGAACCCAGTGCCTCATGCATGCTAGGCAAGTGCCCTACCACTGAGCCACAACCCCAGTCCCTACTGTTTCTTAAGCACTCATTATTTACATCTCTTTCCTGCTCTGAGCTTGGTGATGTTACATTGGAAGCTTGAGACTGGCCATGGATCGAGAATGTACATCATTCTTAGCAAATGCTATGGATCAGATCACCCTACCTATGAGATCCAGTTTTCGGCATTTACTAGTACTCCCCTGCTTATAGGTGGGATGAGAAATTCAGACTTTGTTCTAATTGGAATAGAAAGCCATCAGAGGGTTTTGAACTGTGGTATGGCTTCATTCTAAGAACGTTGTTGTAGAGAACAGGTCTGCAGTGTGCAAAAGGAATGGAAACAGGGAAATGGATCTGGAGGTGACTACAGTGGACTTGGTGAACAAGGGCTGGGGAGCTGGTCTGGACAGTTCCCAAGGAGGAGCTACTTGAATTTTGTGTCCTATTTTCTTGTATTACCTCACGTCCTGATTTGTCTTTGTTGACAGAGTGAGTCTGGTGGCTGGGAAAAACATGTTTTCCTGGAAAGAGCATGAGATTTGGGGGCCTGGAGTCATTTCTCAATACCAACCTTTGGGGAAATTTCTTATCTTCTTTGCATCACAGTGCCTTCTACATGAAATTGACATACTGCCAGAAAGGGTGGGTGTGAAGACTAAAGGAGATAAGAAGCAGGCAATTCCCTTTATCCTTCTTTCCTGGGGCAGAGTGCCCTGACCCTCAGACCTCTGGGAACTATAAATTCCATATCCCAAAAGCAGCAAGAATGAAACTTCAGTCATGGGATTTCCCAGACTAAATATGGGCCTCTCCAGTTCCTAGGTAGGCCACCAGTGCCACCTAGTGTCCAGCATGGGTTTATGCAGGCAAGCCTTTCCCCAGAATGATTTCTTGATACTGAAATCACCTCAAGGTTAAAAAATATTCCACTGCCAGATGGAGCCAAACGTATATTAACTGTTGTAACATTCACTGTCTAACTTGGTAGCAAAACTTGCTCTTTGATACCTCCTAATCATGCCACGGCATGTCAATCTTGCTTTGGTATCCAGATTGTAGAGGATAGAAACTGTGTCTTTAGCATCTACTCCTTTTTCTTAAGCAATTACTTTGGGCCAGGCATTTGGACTTAATTCTAAGGAAATTATATTCTTAGTCTTTATCTCAAGAAATTTGAGTCCAAAATATGGAAAGTGACTTGCTTAAGCACCTGGGTGAACAACAAAATTGAGATTTGACTCAGGGTTCCTCTCTGCAAATCTGAGGTTTTTTTCTATAAACACATCCAGCACAAACTGGGCATACAGCAGATAATCACTAGGTCATTCTATTTATTAGGCTCTTTTAAAGTAGTGGGAAAAAGAGAACAATGAACAAGAGTCAGGAGACCCACACTCAGGTCCAAGGTTTGTCATAAAAAATAACTAAGTCGGGCTGGGGATGTGGCTCAAGAGGTAGTGCGCTCGCCTGGCATGCGAGCGGCCCGGGTTCGATCCTCAGCACCACATACAAACAAAAATGTTGTGTCCGCCAAAAACTAAAAAAAATAAATAATAAAATTGTCTTTCTCTCTCTCTCGCTCTCTCTCTCTCTCTCTCTAAAAAAAAAATAACCAAGTAATTTTAGGTGGATCTATGCCACTCTGTGGCTTTCAGTGTTGTCATGAGTAAAACAAAATGATTGAACTACTGGTCACAAAGGTCCCTGTAAGTCTAAACATATAACAGTTGTAAAGTTGGAAGTGCTGTGGGCAGGGATTAAATAGTGGGGAGTCTGAGGCATCTGTCTGGAGCTTTGCCCATCAGAAGCTGTGAGAACTTGGGCAAGTTATTTGATCTGCCCTCCATTTCCTTGTCTGCAAAATAAAGGTAATGAGAATACTCATTCTCTACTTCACAGTTATTGAATTATCTATTACACCCTCTTAAAGCTGTGTTTGGTATGCAATAGGTGATAAATTTGTATTCATTTTAAAATTATTGATTCTACCTTTTACCTAACTCTTTTTGTTAAGCCATTGAGCCAGATCACATGAAAGTCTTGTGTATTACAAACAGGATGGTCCAATGGTTAACTTCTCTAAGGTCAAGGACTATCATATAGAAAATCATAGAAAAAAGCAATGATAAAGGTCATATATCTGACATACAAGTTCCTTCTAGGAGCTCTTAGATTATAACTTCAATAAAATTCTTAAGAGAAAGTGAGGCCCAAATACCATTACTGAATCCCAAATTCCAATGTCAAGGTACTAGGAAGTCTAGAGACCTGGATCTTATACCAGGCCACTCTGGGCCTCAGTTTCCTCATTTGTACAACTGGGGATAAAACTAGCTGAGTATTTACAAAGACCCCTATTATGGGTCAGGCACTGTAATAGGTCTTCACATAGCTAAATGGGAGAAGAGTGTGCATTGTCAAGGGGACAAGGATCCCTGCCCTCTCATTTGGGTCATTATACAACAAGAACAAAGGCTAGGCAGTAGAATGGCGCATCCTCTCCATCCTATTCTTTGAGGTATCCTGGAAAACTCACAGGTGGGAAGTTGGAGACCTTGATACATGATGGGACAAAGCCCTTCCCTTTTCAGAATCATAGGTCTCTATAGAAGTACAGTCCAATAGAATTTTAGAGATAATAGAAGATTTCAATATCATGTGCTGTTCAATATGGTGGTTATGTTGATCAGCTTTCTGTGGTTGTGACAAAATACCTGAGAAAATCAACTTAAAGGAGAAAAGATTTATTTTGTCTCATGGTCATTTATTTTTTGGCTTCAGCCCATGGTCACTTGGCTCCATTGATTCTGGGCCTGTGGTGAGGCAGGATACCATGGCGGGAGCATGTGGTAGAGCAAAGCTGGTCACACGGGGCAGCCAAGAAGCAGAGAAAGAGCAAGAAAAAGACTGGGGACAAGATATGCCCTTCCAGGGCACGACTTCAGTGACTTCGTTTTCCCAAGTAGGCCCTATTTCTATAGTTTCTACCACTTCCCAATTGTCCATTCCATGATAAGCCCATCAGCAGATTAATCCATTGATGAGCTCAGAGCCCTCATGATCCAATCACCTCCCCAAAGCCTACCTCAGGACATCGCTGCATTGGGAACAAAGGCTTCAACACTTAAGTCTTTGGGGGACATTCCAGATCTGAACTGGCCATTAGCCACCAGTAGCTTTGGGGCACTTGAAATGTGGCTAGTGCAACTAAAGAACATTTATTTTAAATATATTCACTTAAAAAAATTTTAATTTAAACAGGCCCTTGTGGCGGGTGGCTACTAGATTGTATTCAGCTGCTCTGTAACTATAAGATCAAATCAAGCATCTTCTTGAAGCAATGAGGAAACTGAGACACTGTGGGTTTGGTGAATTGCCTAGAGGCACTCAGTGACTCCACGACAGAACTAAAATCAGAACCTGGCTTGCTCCTATTCCATGATGGTCATCTCTCCCTGCATCACTCCTGCATGTTTGGGGACCTCTGCCATGCTCTACATTGCTCCCTGCCTCCCTACAGCTTGGTAGACACCCTGACTGAAATGCTCCTCTGACCCACTCCTACACTCTTTCTGCATAGCAAACTCGTACCCATACTTCAAGATCCAACTCAGACATCACACCTTTTCCACAACCCTGCCAGATCTTGGCTCCTTCCCCATTCTCCTGCAGCATTTTCCCTGCTTAGTTGTGTCTACTTAGGGCACTTGAAATAAAATTTTTGTTTCTGTCTCCCACTTGACTAGAATTCTGTTAAGACATCAACCAGCTTGATTATTTCTATCTCCAGAACCCACAACAGAAGACTCGTCAATGTGTGTGGAATCAAATATTTGATATATACTTACTACACTACAGGCTTTAAATTAAACAAACTTCATCCAGAAGATAAGGGAGGTATAACTAACAATCAGGGTGCCTGGTTTCTGCTTGCAAGTGTGGTAAATTGTGTTCTCTTGTCTGGGCCTGAAGAAGTTGAAATGGGTCATTTCTAAGGCAAACCTCAGCCCTTAAGGGATATATTCTGAGCTTGGGCAAGTGGAGGTGGCTGGAGGTGGCAGGAACAGCTGGGAATGAGGCTGAGGTCGCTGAACCCAGGGCTGCTGAGAGATGTAGCTATGTCAGCAGCTGCTGCTGGGTCACGGGGCCAGAAGAGTACAGGATCCCGAGAATTAGTAGAGGGAGGGTGGGAAAGCAATAGGAGAGGAGAGGAAAACTACAGAACCAGCTACACCAAAAAGAGAAGGAAAACAGGAAAAGGAACAAAATCCTGACTGTAGAAAGCCATTCAAGCATTTTACTCATTCATTCAACAAATATTTACTCACATATTTCTTGAGTGCAGGGGTCATTAGAAAAAGAAACTGAGGCCCAAAGCAGGGGGATGACTTGTTCCAGGTGACATGAAGACTCTCCATTGCACCGATGGAGAGTCAGCCACGTCCTTTGCCAGCTTCTGTTTGTCAGCCCAGCTCCATTCCTCCCTCGATTAGAGAAAACTTATATATACCCAGTTGCTGAGTTGCCCCTGTTCTCCGACACCACCTACTTATAATAAGCCTTTCCTCACACCCTCTTTCTGGGATGACTCTTAGTGCCCCAAGGTGTGCCAAGCCCTCTGTGCAGCATGGAATAGTCGTAGCACTGAATACAGCTGCAGTGTGGTGGGGCGTTGACAAAGATTTAAATGGTGGAAATTCAGTCCCTATGACAGAATAGAAAAGAAAGACACACACACGATTTTTGTATGTATATAAGTATACATATAATTTTTTTTTTATCCAAAGTATCTTTCTTTCCACTTACACAGTGTGGGTGACTTATTACTCTGCTTGTGAGAGAAATCGGCCCCCTGGCCTAAGTAGTCTCTGGTAAAATCTGGGAAATCACTCTCATGGAGAGGGGAAGAAATAGAGACAAGGAGAGAGAGATTAATATTTACAAAATTTGATCATATGCCAGTCTCTATCTCATTCAATGCTCACAACACTCCACAGGGTTTGTACAGCCTTACGTCCCCCAGTTGTAAAATAAGGACACAGGCCCAGAGATGTTTGTTAAGTAAATATCTGGTGTTAAGATTTGAAGCAGGACTGATTCCCAAGACTCTGCTTGGTACACCCAGCCTAAGAATGCCTTCACCCTCCCTAAGAAAGAAGGGGTGATCAGAGCTGTCCACTCTGCCTCCTTATCCCTCGTGCCCAGACAACCTGACCACCTCAGTGCAGACTCCTCTATCCCCACAGTCCTGGGGCTAAGATCAAACAGTTAAGTCTGAGTAAAGCATAATTCATCAGCCATCAGAAGGCCTGCAGCCATTCTCACTTTGTAAGGAGGAAACAGGCCTATGAGGTTAGGCTCTTCTCTCTAGACTCGCTCTAGTGCTTGCTCAAGCTGCCTCCATTCAGCTGGCAGGGGCCAGTGACATATATTTCTTCCCAACTCTGTGTTGAGTTGGGCTGGTAGCTTGCTCTTGCTCACAGTTCAAGCACTTAACCTTAAATACTAGCAAATGATAGAGATCAAGTGTTTCTTTTTTCATTTGAAGTTGCTACAGAGAACTGATTGTTAAACATTTACCAGCATACCACCGGCTTCCTCTCAATAAGGAATAATAAACATTGGTGGGATGTTCAGGAGCAACTTCTGTCAGAGCACAGGAAAACTGTGATTTTTATCATTAATATTCATGTGGCCTGTGATTACTTTTGTCCAAATAATCTGAGGCTCCTGTTGAAAATGTTTCCTGGGCCATAGGGAACCAGAATCTCTGTAGAATCTCAGCATTTTGTCAGGTCTCCACAGATGATTTTTTTTGGTTCCTGAGTTTGAATATCACTGCTCTGTAACCTCACTGTCATATCAAATGACACCTCAGACACAGAGGGCAATGTTTAGATTCCCCGCAAACACACAATTCTGCCTCAATTCCTGAGTCCTGCCACCTACTAGCTGAGGGTGGATAGACAGGCCCAGGTTGCCTTCTGTCCCCATTTCCTCAACTCTGAGATGACATAGTACCCCACTGGTGTTTAGACATTAGAATCAGACAGAATTTTCTAGATGAGTTTGCCTGCTAGATCTTCCAGTAGAACCTATTAATACATGGGAATGTATAGTTGGTTCTTAATTAGCTAAAAAGTTCAAAGTAAAAAAAAAAAAAAAACTGGGTTAGAGTCCTGGATCTGATCCATGCTGTGTGTGAGATGTAAGGCAAGCCCCTGAACCTCTCTAGGCTGGTCTGCCCCCTCTGTTAAACCAGCATTCATCTCAGAGGTTTATGAAAATCAAATGAGACAGAGCTGGGAAGGCAAACTCATTTACCCAGCTCTGAGTACACAGGCATTCCCTCAGCTGTCTGCCCTTACAGTGGACCCTCCTCAATCCCAGCGTCATGGAACTGTCTCCCTCACCAGGCTGTGAGCACCTCAGTGAGGCCCTGGGCCTACCCATCTCTGAGTATGCTTAGCACACTAAGTATTTCCTAAAAGTCTATGGTTGAATACTAATTGTAGTAGCCAGGGTTCTTCAGAGAACAGAACCAATAGGAAAGAAAGAAAGATATGGAGACTTATCATAAGGTAAGACTTATCATAAGGTAATCTCACATGATTATGGAGGCTGAGAAGTTTCACAGTCTTCTGTCTGTTAGGAAAGACTTAGGAAACCCCGTAGTGTGGCTCCAAGGTCTGAGAGTCAGAAAGCTGATGGTGGAGACTTCAGCCCAGGACTGAAGACCTGAGAACAAGGACTGCCAAGGGTAGGAGGACATCAACATCCAGCTCAAGCAGTTGGGAAGAAAGCAGATTCAACCCTCTGCTGCCTTTTTGTTCTGTTCAAGCTTCCAACAGACTGGAAGATACTATCTACATTGGGGAGATAATCCCTTCAGTCTACTAATTCAGATACTAATCTCTTCTGGAAATACCCTCATAGATGCACCCAGAAACAACACTTAACCAGCTATCTGGGTACCTGCAGCCCAGTCAAGTTAACACATAAAATTAATTACCACAAATATATATGATCCAAATGTAGAAACAGACATAAAACCACCCACACATAAATCTGCTTAGGAGTTACTCTCAGAGAGGTTGTATGCAGGTATAATCATAGTTTGGGGTCAAGGGTTAGAGCGGGGAATTGTACCTACTGCTGTGTAACAAATTACCATTGATTTACAGGCTTGAAACCACATATTGATTATCTTCCAGGTTTATGGGTCAGGAATCCAAGCCCAGCTGAGTCCTCCACCTCATGTCTCACAAACTGCAATCAAGGGATTTTCCAGGGCTGGAGTCTCATGGGAGGCTTGGCTGAGGAAAGATCTAACCCCATGCTCGCTCAGGTTGTTGGCAGAATTCATTCCCTTACATTCGTAGGATCGAGAGCTACCATTTCTTATTGACTGAGTCGGAAGCCCCCTCAGTTCTGTTCCTCATCTGTGGGCCTCTCAGTCAGCCCACCACACTACAGCTTGTTTCTTCAGAGCCAACAAGGCAGAGGCAGGGGGACTGCCTGAGATGGGTGCCACCCTTCCATCATTTATATAATAATGGGCATCCCGTCTGTCCCATCACCTGTACTGGATTCTACTTGTCAGGAGCAAGTCACAGGACCTGCCCCCACTCATGTGGAATAAATTACACAAAGCCATGAATGTAACAGGTAAGATGATGGTCTCAAGAATCTGTCAACCTGGGCTATGGTTGTGGCTCAGTGGTAAAGCACTTGCCCAGCATATATGAGGCACTGGATTCAATCCTTGACACCATATAAAAATGAATAAAATAAAGGTATCAAAAAATGTTGTATCTGTTTAAAAAAAATCTGTCAACCACAGGAGCCAAGATGAACTTCAGAATGTTTTTCCTTGGTGAAGCTGGTAGACACAGACTTGTGGCACAATAGTGCTTTGAAAAACCATATCTAACTATTCTACTCAGGAGAAAACAAAATCCTACAGAAATGGAGTCACCAGTGAGAACATAGCACTGTCACACTAAAATCTAGATTCTCTGGCTGACAATTTCCAACATACTCTATTACTTCTATCTCTGCTTACTGTCAGAAATTTGGGAACAAAAAATAAAATTAGGTGATACCTAGGAGCTATAGCTCAGGGACTTTGGAATATCTACAGAATAATTTCAAATCCCACACAAGTCCCTTTGACTCCTTGTGCCAGGCATTTTTAATCTCACCTCTTTGCTGTCATCCGGTATCTAGTGTTGCATCACAGAGAACCACTTGATACTTCCTGGTTGGTACCCCTCTCCCTTTATATATTCTCAACTAGGAATACACTTCATTTTCTATTCTGGGGTGGGGGGTGGGGAATAGGACAAGGACAAGGGGGAAAATTAATAAATAATTAAATAACAATTATTTTAGTCCCAGTTCAAAAACCACCTTCTCTGTGAAACGTTCCTTAATTTTTTTTTTCTGTAAAGCTTCTGTAATTTGTATAGGCAGAATAATTAACCCCTCCCTCCGTTCTGCCCTGAGAACCTAATGCAGTCTCTATCGTAGTTCCCTCATATGTATAACAGTTGTTTCTGATTTCTGTTTCTCCTATGACACAAGGACCTTAAGGCAGGATTGTTGGAAAAACGTGAAACTAATTTGGTTTAAACAAGTCTATCGTGCCAGCTGGCCCTGTCAAAAGACTACCACAGTCTCCTGCTGAGCTGAGACACCAACACAGCTAATGAGAGTATTTATTTCAAAGCAGATGTCTCATTGCAAGTCAAGGAAAGGCTAGCTCAATCCCCACCCAATCACATTCTCTTTTGTAATTCACCCAGCACTTCACTCTATTGAGGAAATCTTTAGGGATTGATTGGACAGAATTGGATTGTCATTCCACAGTGATAATTGATGTATTTCAAAGACTGACCCCCTTACTAAGAGTTTGGGTAACAGAGATGAAAAATAAGACAAAAAAAAAAAAAGGGTCATGAACAATCCAAAGCATATTTTGGAACCAAAATAGTTCCTGACTCAAAGCCCAACTCTGTTACTTACTAGCTATATGATATTGAGCAAGTTATTTAACTTCTCTGGTATCAGTTTCCCCAGTTAAACAGGGAATCACACCACCTAATCCATGAAGAGTGCTGCATGGATTACAGGCATGATGATACACATGCCTGACACATTGCAGGTGCTCATTAAATGTTAGTGGCCTGCTTCTTAACCATCCATAGAGAATCGATGTCTCAGGCAATAATTACCATGCCCTGTGATCAGTGCTATAACAGATACAAAGTGCTAGGGAAGCATAGTGAATGGAGGGACTCATTCTACCAAATAGAGAAAGGAAAGGGGAAAACTTCCAATAGGATGAGCAGGATCTAGCTGGCCAGGGGGACGTTCAGTAGAGGGGAGAATGTGTTCAAAAGCAGCACTGTCCTACACCTAGACTTCATTTTTATCTCTCAGGTAAGCTAGCTTCTAGGCCTCAAAGTTAACATGGAGATAAAACAATCTCCTCCTTCTTGATAGATGACTGGTGTTTTTATTTCTGTGCTGTACTAGAGAAAGTGTTTTCTCTCTCAACCAGAAATATGAGATAATCCAATTTGCAGCTAAGTTAATGCTGAGAATTGAAATGCACTGAATTCCAAAGTTCTGATTTGAAGAAGAATGTCAAATGAGTCTCACCCCCAATGCATGTGTCACATTTTGGAATATATCTTAGATGGGAATTTGATGCTGTTGATTTGAGACATATGTATAACCTGGGAGTGATATTCTTACTGTAGGAACACTCAGAATCTCCTAACATTCTTGCATGCATAATTTCATGATTTTAATAACTTAGACTCCCAGAATCCCAGAATGTTAGTACTAGAAGACCCCTCAGAGTTCCAACCTCCATATCTCCCTGGTGAATAAACTCAGGGCAAATATACAGAGAGTGATCTATATAAGATCATACAGCAAAAACCTTATTTTCTGACACTGATACTTAGACCTCTAAGCTTCAAATCCAGTATTCTTTCTCTGGGACTACAGATTCCCTTGAAGCACTGTAACTTGTTTAAATTAGGGCCATTTCAAATTGTATACTTCAATAATGGGTGTTCATTTTCCCCTTTAGGTCCAACTGGTTGCTTTAAGCCAAAATACCCCAGTTCTTGACCATTTCCTCAGTACTAGGAATCTAGAAGTGATAGAATCACAGGCTCTTAGGTTAAGAAAGGGATTGTAGAGATTTCTTTGGTTCCACTCTCTTTCCACCAAAGAAATAGCCTTCTTAAACATATCCAGTGATCTATTCATTTCTCCCAAAGAAATTCAAACCATTATTTGCCACAACTTCAAGCTTCATTGAACAGAACTCTTGTTTCTCTAATCTGTCCATTAAAAGAAAGACAAAGAGGGAAATGGTGCTCATAGACAAAATTCTGAAATCTGAAATGTTCAAAAATCTGAAACTTTTGAGCATCATGATGGTGTTCAAGTTTGGGATTTCAGTTTTCAGATTAGGGATGCTCAACCTATATCCCAATCATAGCCTGAAAAATACAAAATTCAGAGAGCTTAAAAAACATGCCCAGGTTCATCTGTGACAAGCAGAAGATTCAGCTGATGAACACTCTGGTGTGCTGAGATGATTGCCTTGCCTGCCTCCTGTCTCTCTTCAGTCCAGCGCCATCAGCACCCTGTGTTGAAGCTCTCCTTTAAAATAAAAATACCATGCTTAAATGCCTCTGATGGCTCTTCAGTACCCACTTGAGGTAAGTAGTCCAAGCTCCTTAGCGGAATAATCCAGACCTTGACAATCTGGCTCCAAGCAGGCCTTGCAGACTTTCTTTCCTTCACTCTTCTAGTGCATCCTAGGTTTCCCTTGAGGATGCTTTTCTGTCTCTGAACATGCTGCACTTGCTTCCTGCATGCCCTTCCCCTCTTCCTCTGACCAGAGCAATCCTGAGGTTCCTTTAAGTTCCACTCAAAAGTCACTTCCTTGGTGAAGTCTTCCCTGTTCTCTGTTTTCTCTAGCATATTGTACATTGCACTCCTTCTGTTGTGAGAGCCCCTTTTGCATTGTCTTGGTCCTTTGTGGTCCAGGACAGGGGTTGTTCCTAGCACCTAATAAATGTCCCTTTGACATTTATGGAACATAACGGCCTTAATCTCTTTTAAAATTTTTTTAATATTTATTTTTTTGGTTTTTTTAAGTGGACACAATATCTATGTGGTGCTGAGGATCTAACTCAGCGCCTCAAGCATGCAAGGCAAGCACTCGACCACTGAGCCACAACCGCAGCCCCAGGCTTAATCTTTTTCCACATTAGCCTTTCAATTATTTGAAGACCTCCTTGAAGAACTTGCCTTACCCCACTCCACTTCTATTTATTTCTTCTCTAGGATAATCTTCACAAGTCTTTCATCTGTTTCTTGTAAAGTCTGATATCCAGATTTCTTATCTGGTCATTTGCTCCTGGATGTTAATTGCTCAATATCTCTCTTTAAATATATGACACCTAAAACATAACTCAATGGCCCAGATGGGCTGGTTGCAGCAGAACAGTGAGAGAATTTCAATTTATGGTTTGGAGGGAACATTTCCTTTATCATTGCTGTATGCCAGGAGCCTTTGCCTGCCTTGCTATCTTCCACTCTTGAATAATCTGGTGATGTGGGTGCTATTTCTCCCATTTTATGGATGAGGATACTAGCCACTTAGTAAGCCACTTTGAAAGAAAGCCATCTTAAAAGTCACAAGTCTAGAGCACAAAGTGAGTTTGTGGCCAACCAATACCTTTAGATTGTTTATATATTGGCTGCTGTGAAGTTATTATTATTTTTCATTACCAGCTAGTGGTAGACTTAAGGGCAACTGAGGACAAAAAGAATCAGTGCCTTTAGAAGAGTGTGAAACCAAAGCACAGAAAAAAGGCATGTTGGATTAATGACCAACTTCCTAACAATAACAGCCTTTATCTAGGAGCTTAGACAGAGCCTGGAATTTCTCAACCACATAGTTTCCTGGAACTATTTTTATTTGGTATTTTACAAGAGGAGAAAGAGTAGAAGTGTCTTAGATAAACAATGAGGCTTGGGGCTCGGCACATTTTCACACAATGAAAATCCAAGTAGCCAGTGGGGCCCTGTGTTGCAGGATAGACAATAAGGAGGCTGCCTCTCTGGCCTGTGGCTTGGGTCTGAGAGGGCCCCGCTGTGCATGTTCATTCCACATATATCAACTGAGCACCATGTTCCAGATGCAAGGTGCTGGGATAGAGTGAAGAACACAGAGAGGGTTCCTACCCTCTGGAGCTTCTAGAAAATGCAATGTTAAAAGTATGCACCCAGGGTACTAGGTCAGGAGGAGGAGGGGCATTTCACCCACCCTTGGGTGAGGAGGTGAGAGAAGGTATTAGAGGAAGTTCTCAGAGAAGGTATTCTTAATTGATGAGTAGGAGTTAATCTGCTGAAGGCAGAGGAAGAGACAAATGAACGAAGAAAAAGTTCCAAGTTAGCGCAGAGCCTCAAATGCAAGAACAACATCAAGCTCACATAAAGTGTGGGAAGAATTACAAGCAGTTCAGTGTTTTAAAGTTCAAGAAGCTAGGGAGGTAAATAGGATTATTAAGTGCCTCTTGTGTAATAGGTGCTGTGACAAACCCTTCACTTACATTATTTTACATCATTAACTCTGTGTGACTTTGACCAAGTCATTGCACCTCTCTGGGCCTCCCTGGTAAAATGAGGATTAGTGAATTCTAAGGTCCCATCTAACTTCAGACTCTGGCATAACTGAGTGGAAAGGCATTCAAATCTGTGGTCTGCCTACCATGTTTATAGGAATATTATGAGTGGAATGAGCATCATGATTGTGCATCCCCAAATTATAGGCAGAGGAATATTCAAGAAGATCCTATTCAACTTAAAACATTTACCAAATATCTAATTAATGTGCACTGAATTTGGAAAATATCCAGATTAAATTTCTATCTGGCAGGGTGGTCTGTAATAAATGCCACTGGAAAGGGTCAGATGGTGAGTTGTGGACAGCTCAAAGTTGGGAGAGTTGGTGTGGAGGGTAGAGTAAGGCTTCTTGGAGGAGATGGCATTTATGATGGACCCCAGGATGCAGTGTTGAGGGAGAGGCTGAGTGGGGGGCATTGCAGGCAAGGGGAGCAACAAGAGATTGAAAACATTAACCAGCCCTACATTTCGGCTCCCTCCATCAGCCCCTTCTACCCTGCCCTCAGAATTCTCAGCTGACATTTGAGACTCTCCATAGTTAAGTGTAGGTCCCATGTCTCCACTATGTGGATCCTCTGCTCCAGCGACACAAAACTACTTATAATTTCTTAATATGTCCCTCAGTTTTCTATCCCTCATTATATTTCTCCTTACAATGCCCACTTCCCTAATACTCACTCTAAACAACTTTTTCTACCCATCGTTCAGGGCCCATCTAAAATAAGAGTTCTCTTAGTAACCCTTCCTGAATCTTCCAAATACCACAATATTCTGATTACATTTCCCTCTTGGCACCTGTAACTTCTTGCTTGTATCATAATATCTGTCCTCACCAGACTATAGACTCCTTGAGGAAAAGTGCTACCCCAGGTTGATATCTCTTCAACTGTCTCCCACATGGTAGGACTCAATAGCCAACTAGAAAGTGCTGAGAGCCATAGCAGAGTCTGAATGACACATGGCATTTTGCATGGCATTTTTGCCAGAACGGAGTGGTTGAGAGGTGATGCCAGCAAGCCATTGAGATGATAATGGTTATGTTAAGCTGTGTATATTAGACCCCTGCTGTCCGCCTCACCTGCTACTTTGGAGTTCTCGAGGGGATTCCGGGAGAGTTCCCATTGGTTGGGGAAGTGCCGGAGGAGGAAATTCCGGTGGGTGTGTGGAGTTCCTGGAGGAGCCCCATGGCGTTCGGGGAGAGTTCCCAGGGAACGTGGGTGGAGTGTGCTGGTGGAGTTCAGAAATAAAGTTTGTTCCTGCTTCAGTGGCTCGTGATTTGTGCCCAGCCAGACTGTGGCAAGAAAGCCAGCTCCACCACACACAGGCTCTGAGCACAATGGTCAGAGTCTAAATGAACTTTCTGTTTGTCTAACACTTAAGGACAACTGGAACCATGGTTCTATCTTCTTTTGACTATTCCTGCGTCATCCTCTGAACTCAGTTCCAGCAGTGGACTGTGGTTAGCTTACCCATTCTTTTTTATTTATTTATTTTTAGTTTTAGGTGGACACAATATCTTCGTTTTACATTTATGTGGTGCTGAGGATCGAACCCAGTGCCTCATGCATGCTAGGTGAGCCCGCTACCACTGAGCCACAACCCCAGCCCAGCTTACCCATTCTTGTATTTGTTTTAGGAATGGGAGCCTGAGGATAAAGCTAGCTGAAAGGTGTAGATGGCATCCATGGAGCAGGTGGCTGATCTGAGGGGGACAAATTAAACAAACCTACAAAGAAAGGGCCTGCAAAGAAAGTTAGAGAGCCTCCATTTGGCCAAAATTTAGCATTCTGATATAAGTACATCATTCCTACTTCATAAAGGAAAAAATTCAGAGAGTTCAGGAGACTAGAGAAATTAATTAGAGAAATTTTAGGGTTATATGTTAAGTAGCAGAGCTTAAGCACAAAGTCAGGTCAGACGCACTCCCTACTGAATCACAACTGCCATTCAACATCACAGCTTCTCTGAGGGGATAGGAGGTTCAGAGTTCCTAGTAAATTATCTTTTTCCTAGATCAAAAAGTTTCCAACCCTTCCTCTGATCCCAAATTTCACATACAGATAAAATCTGTTTAAACAGCCCATTTGATGACTTTGGGCACCCTTGAAGCAGAAATGAAGTCTCAAAAGGCGAATGACCAGGAGGAGGAATGAAAGGGAACCACCAAAATCAAGGAGGTGAAGAGCTTGTGTGTTCTAGTGCCTCCTTCACCCCAGCTTCCTTTAAGCACCAGAAACCATCTTTTACATTTCCTTCATGTCCTCTCCTCCAGGTCAACAACGCCACCATAAAAATAAAATGTCCCTCAATGTCTGTGACAGAATGATCACTTTCTTTTCTGTCCCTTAAGGAAGCCTTTTCCAGGTTTAACTCCTTAATGCAATACATAAACCTGTAGACCCTTCTTTAAAAGAAACACATCCTGACTACTTTTCCTTTTTCATTCCTCTCTTTGCCTCTGTACTTCTTGGCATCCCTCTACCTTTTCCAAGGGTCACAGGGTCTGTCATAGCCCGATTCTGCTCTCTATTCCTCTCCTTTTTAAAAGTACAAGCATGAGCCAGGTGCAGGGTGCATCCCTGTAATCCCAGCAGCTCAGGAAGCTAAGGCAGGAGGATGGCAAGTTTGAGGCCAGCCTCAACAACTTAGCAAGACCCTCAGCAATTTAGGGAGATCCTGTCTCAAAGTAAAAATAAATAAAAAGGACGGGACATGTAGCTCAGTGGTAAACTGCCCTTGGGTTCAATCCCCAGTAAACCTTCCCACCCCACCAATATAAACAATGCCACTCCTAATGTGCTATAAAGTGCTGTGCCCTAGGATACTAAGTGGAATAAAAGTGAAATTTGTGTGCTCAAGGAAACTAGTCTAACTTAAAATCCCACAGTGTGAATTATTTCACACAAAGATATTTACCAATTGACAGTGCAGAGGAGGGAGCAATTAACTCTTCCAGAGTAGTGTCAGGAAAGTATTGAAGTGGATCTAAAAGAGAAGCAGGGATCCAAAAGACAATATGTATATACTTTTAACTTGTTTCTTTTTTAAGCAAACATGTAGGAATATCTCTATGCGAATATCCAATGCTCTGTCAGAAGCATTGGAGCTACAGGTGAGTGAGGTCCCTGATCTCAATAAGCCTTCAGGCTAGAAAAGGAGTTTCTAAACATACCCTAATAATAGCGATATAATGCGTGTTATGCCATGGAAAAAGTTATAGAACAAACTTCCAGAGGAAATGGCAGAGATCATTTCATTTCTCACTAGATGTAGCAGGTACAATTCTAAGATGATCCCCAAGATTCCTGGCACCTGGTGCACCTGTGAATAATGAGCTGTGACTGTGGTGAATTTTACTCCCTTGGTTGTTGTTCAGTACTCTTTCTAGGCTGTTTCCATGTTATTACCTATTTTTAGGCTAGGTGATACAGCACAGTTGACCTGAAAGCAGGGAGAGCATCTGAGTGATCCTGACTTAGTTACCTGTCTTTTCAAAGCTCAGAGTAACCTCTGAATGGTGGAAGAAGGGAAGTCAGAGAGTTCCAAAGGATGAGATGGGTTCAATATGAGAGAGGTTCTCTGTTGAGCTAAAGGAGACCTCCTTGCAAGGACCTGAGAGTAGGCAGTGAACAAGAAAATGAGGATCTCAGTCCTATGGCCACAGGGCAATGAATTCTGCCAACAACTTGCAGACCTCTCCTTTGAGCCTCCAGACATCTTGAGTTCAGCCTTATGACACTGAGCAGAGAACTCAGCCACATGACACCAGGGTTCTAAGCTCCAGAACTATGAACTAGTTACCTCTAAGTTTGTTTTAATTTGTCATACAGCAATAGAGACTAAGATGAACACTAATGACATTGTGTTCTCCTGTTAACATACTTGCTTTCTCAACTAAGCTCCTTGGTTTCAAGCTCATCTAATTAATTATTTTGAAACCCAGTTGCTAATATGGAATGAAAGTTTAAATGAGACACAGGAATGCAGTTTAAGATTCTGTCCATTTTCTTTTCCCAATGATGCATAGACTGACACGGAGACTAACACTTGTAATGAAGGAGGAGGCTCCCTTCCAGTCAATTGCACCACGGCCTAGTCCAGAGACAAAGTAGGGAGGCCAGCCTCCCCTGCCCAACCTTGGCTGACGTGGACTTCCCTCCCAGGAGCGTTGCTCACAGAGGATCATAATCAGGACCCCCTCGTGCGAACAGAAAGCTGCCAGGTTCTAAATGATATTCATAACCCACTCCACACTCAGCACAGCAGAAGTCTCAGGATTTAGATTTCACTTAACATGTTAGCTGTATGTGAAAGCCAAACATACATATTTTTTGAACAGCCAAACTGGAAGTCTTTGAACCTCATTTATTGATTTTTTTTAAATTTGTAAATGGACACACACAATACCTTTATTTTATTTATTTTTTATGTGGTGCACAGGATTGAACCCAGTGCCTCACACATGCTAGGCAAGTGCTCTACCACTGAGCTACAATCCCAGCCCTCATTTATTCATTTCTTGTAAAACATTTTATATTTTAATATGAAAGAGAAAAGGGTGACTTAATGACCATGACTATTTAGGAATAGTTAAAATCCCTGTGGACTCCTTCCTGATGATATCTCCACTCCCAAACCCCCAAAGAGAGTCACTACCTAAATTTGGTGTTTATTGTTTTCATTATATTTTGATCATATGTGTGTGTGTGCCCCTCAACAAAACTGGCATTGTTTTATTTTAAAACTTGAAGTGGCATCCTACTGCTCATCCCTTGGTTGTTGATCAGTACTCTTTCTAGGCTGTTTCCATGTTATTACCTATAGCTCAAGACGGAGGGTTGGAGAAATTTTCTGTAAAGGGCCAGTTAGTGAATGTTTTAGGTTTCATGTGTCATAAGGCCCACTGTAGCACAAAGGCAGCCATAACAAGCAAGCTAAGTTACAAGAAAACTTTCCCATATAATTTTCCTATACCATGAAATATTACTCCTCTTTTGATTTTTTTAAGCATTTAAAAATGTAAAAATCAATCTTAACTCCTAGACAGAATACAAATAGAAGAAGGGACAGATTTGGCCCAAGGAACATTATTTGTCAATCCTGCTCCCAAACATTTATTTTCTCGCTGTAGCTTTCTACTGTATACTCATTCATTAAAAAAAAAAAAAAAAAGCCTTACTAAGCATCTACACAGAACTGTTGCCGACCAAACCTTGATTCTACTTTTAAGAAACTCATTGTGTATTGGGCTGGGGTTGTGGCTCAGTGGTTGAGCACTTGCCTAGCACGTGCAAGGCAATGGGTTCGATCCTCAGCACCACATAAAAATAAATAAATAAAATAAAGGTATTGTGTCCAACTACAACTAAAAAAAAAGATTAAAAAAAGAAACTTATTGTGTAAATGAGAAAGATAAGATTCCTTACTCAGTAATGGGACTGAAAAAAATGAAAGTTCTAGGAGAGGTTTATATGGCTTGCCACGAAAGCTAATGGGAGTAGAGGCAGGAGAATTTGTTTCATATTGACACTCTTGGGAAAACAGGCTCTGGAGCAGGTATACCTGGGTTCTTCTGTGGCTCCACCATTTGCTGGCTGTGTGACCTTGGACAAGTTACTTCACCTCTCTGAGCTTTGATTTTCCTATCTATAAAATACAGATCATCATAGTTGTGGTTTGGATATGAAGCACTCCCAAAGGCTTGTGTTGAAGCCTTGTTCCTCAGTGTAGCAATGTTCAACATGTGTCTTTTAGGAAACAATTGTATCATGAGGGCTCTGATCTCATCAGTGGATTAATCCATTGAGGAATTCACTGCTAAATGGACTATTGGGAGGTGGTGGAAACTGTACGAGGTAGAACCTAGTTGAAGGAGTGGGTCCTTGGGGGAGTGCTGTTGGGGATTGAATCTTGCCCCAGCCCCTTCTGCTCACTCTCTTTGCTTCCCCACCACCTTAAGGTAAGCAGCTTTGCTCTGCCACACCCCTCCACCCTGAGGTCCTGTCTCAGGCCCAAAGCAGCTGACCATGGACTGAAACTTCTGAAACCTATGAGTCAAATCTTTCCCCCTCTAAGTTGTTATGCTCAGGTATTTGTCACAGTGAAAAAAGCTGACTGACACACTGCTACTTATATATTCATTTGTCGTGAAGAAGCAAAATGTCACAAGAATTAGTTAAAATAGTACTTGTAAAGCACTGGAAGAATGCCTGGATCACAGCAAGCATTATCTGAATGCTCTGACTCTTCAAGCTCTTCATACTCTTTCTGTATGCTTAAATTCAAGCTGGAGGATCGTGGAAGGCTTTGTGAAGGCACTATAAAATCAGAGTGTTTAAAGATGGTTAGGATTCAGATACATGAAAATGGAGAGGAAGGCATTCTAAAAAGTTAGAAGAGTATATGGGAGAGCCAAGACAAGAAAAGTACAAATTAGAATACAAGTGAATCAAAAGGGAAGTAAAGGAGGGGAGTGAGAAATGCATTTAGAAAGGAGGGTTGTGGGCAGAGAGCCTTGACTTTCTCCTATAGGACTTACTGAGTTTTAATAACTGGGAAAACATCATGCTTCCAAAATCTGGCAGCTGTGCAAGGCAAGTTTGGGAGATAAGAGTCCAGAGTTAGGTTACAGTTCCCACAATCCAGGGAATGGGACGTTCACCAGAGCAGAGGCAGTGCGATTTGGAAATTCCCTGCATATGGAAGAGGAAAGGGAGACATTTAAAACACTATCACAGGGATTACGGTGGAGCCATTGTCTGAAATGGGAAACACAGGAAAAGAAGCTTCAGGGTAGTCATGATTTTGCTTCTTAACCTGTAAAGTTTGAAGCTCCAAGTGGAACTGTCTAATAGAAGTGGAGCTGAGAACAAAAAAAATGTCTGGGCAGGGAGCTGATGACACAGGCTAAATGCGAGTTAATCCTTTTAACAACTTGAGAGATGGGTATATGATCATCTCATCTTAAAGGGGAAGGAACAGAAACTAGAGATGTTAAGAACAATTCTCCACAGCAGGCCTTCTCAGTGTTCCATCCCAGGACAGTCCCTCACACCCATGCTCAGAGGCTGTTTGATACAATTCTGGTAAACTTGGCTTTTTTTTTTTTTTTTTTTTTTTTTGCCTTCTTGGTTTTAGCAGATTAGAAGCTGGCAGAAAGGGGAAGGGGATAATAACAGCAAGAAAAGTGACAGCTGACAACTAGAAACTTGAAAGCATCAAGAACTCTCATAACACAGCATTTACATGTCCTTCACTGCTTAACAGTCTAGGGGATTCCTTAATAATAAAGCTTGGTACTGATTTGTGTTCATAATGAGTTTAGAAAATATTAAATTTCTTTCTGTATGCTTAAATTAGAAAGCCAATGAAGTTTTAAATGTATTTTCACAAGAGATTCATCTGACATAAACATTTTGGGAAACATATCTTCAAAAAGAAAAAAAAAAAAAAAAGCTTCCCAGACAGCAGACATTTTGACACAACTGTTTCCCTCTCACTCATCTGAAGAGCCCTAGAAGCATGTAAAGGATATTCTGAGCTGTGCAGTCTTGGGGACTCCGCCAGGGCTCTCATGCCCACCTACACCATCACTGATAACCTGTTCCTTTCCTCCCTTCTGCCTGGCTGACTTGATTACTTCTCAGAAAGTGGACAATAAGGGGAGGTCACAGTGTTCTGGGTCAAACAGCAGCTGTCACAGAACCCAACAGCAGAACCCTCCCTACACGGGGGTGAAGTGGAAACAAAGGTGTAAAACGGGGCACCTGACCTGCAGTGTGTCTGATGGAAAGGCAATACCAAATCAGGAATAGTGACCAGTCATCTGGATCCCAGCTCTGTAGCTCATCAACCCTGCATTTCCATGTTTTTATCCCTTTGCCTTGAAAACCTGCCAGGGGCAGGAAATCATCCCTCAGGCCTAACTAGGGTCTTGAAAGCTCTTTCTGAAATGCAAATCTGAGAAGGTCATTTCCCTAAGTAAAACTCCCTAAGGCATTCATTCATAAACCTTGCAGTCTCAAGACTCCTTTCTATTCCTAAAATACTACAGAAGACTTCAAAGGACTTTTTTCTATGCAGTGTGTTTCTTCTATATTTACCATATAAAATCAAAACTGAAAAGCTTAATTTATTCGTTAAAAATTACAATAACAAACCTATTACATAATAGCACAAGCACATTTTTCAATGAAAAATAATTATATTTTCTAAGACATACATTAATGAGAAGAGCGGTGCTTTACATTTGTGCTAATTTCTTTCAACACCTGGCTTAAACGAAAGTACAGCTGGATTCTAAAATCTACTTCTGTCTTTAATCTGTTGCGATATCATATGTTCTGTGGAAAGCCTCACTGTACACTCATGTGAGAATGACAAAAAACAAAGTTGGATTGGGACAAAAAACTGTTGTTTTTGTTTGTTGGTGTTGTTGTTTTAGTTCACTGACCCCTAGAAGGGGTCACCCAGGACCACACTGTGAAATCTTTGACCTACAAAATAAAACTGAAGCTCTCTACCTAGAACGTACTAGACCCTCCTTTCACCTCCTGCCCTACTGCAAGGGCAGCAGCAGCGTACCCCAGGTCTCTCACATGCTCCCACTCCAGTCCCTGCAGCTAGCTGTCCCTGCCACGCCTTGATACCTTGGCACTCAACCTTCCCTCTGCCTGAGATGAGCTTTCCCTGCAGACTCCTTCCAGAGCCAGCTTGCATGTCTTTGGCTCCAGGAGGCCTCCGGGGACCCACCCCTGCAGGCAGAGCCCAAGTGGACAGGAGTCTCCGCCCGTCATTTGCTTGCTGCGCGACTTGCACAAGGAGCGTCACCTGCCTAGACTTCAGCTTCCCCACGGCTGAAACGACGTGGCGGTCAAACAGAACTGTAGCGAGGAGCCCTGGGCGCTTGACCCCGTGCACCGAGCGTGGCACGCTAAGGCTGCCCGCTAGCCGAAGGGGCAGCGCCGGAACCGCTTATACTCACTCGCTCGGCCCTCGGCCAGTGGCCTGGGCTTGACGCGCACTAACTTATATTTTTCCTCCTACTAGCCCTCGGGGTTAAGCGCCAAGGTGTCAGAGAGGACCGCGTTGGCGCGGAGGTGCGAAGTAACTCGCTCAAGGTCACCACAGTCAGCTGCCGGCGGGGCGGGGCTGCTCGCTGCCGGCTGCCCGCGGCCGCGGGATTCGAACCCCAGCCCTCTGCGCGCGCCAGTTTACCGGTGCGTGAAACGCCAACTAGACAGTGGGTCGGGCGCCGGCCGGGCCGCGGGCGGGAGGCGCGGGGTGGCCGGGCGGGGTCGCTCCCTCGGCCGCCCCTCCCCGCGCGCCTCGCCGTCCCGCCCGCCGGCGCGAGCCCAACGGCCCAGGCGCGCGCCACCTCGCGGCGGGAGGCGAGGGCGGGGCGGGGCCGGGGAGCCCGCGCCCCCGCCCCCTCGGCCGCCGCCGCCGCCTCGGTGGAGCCCCCCGCCGCCCGCCCGCCACTCTCCGGAGCCGCCCGCCCGCCCCCTTCCCGCGTCCTCGCTCGCTCCCTGCGCAGCGGAAACATGGCGGCGGGAAGGGAGTGAGCCGCCCCGTGCCCCGCGCCGCCGCGCCCGCAGGTAAGCGCCTCGCGGCTCCCGCCGCCGGCCGAGCCCGCGCCCTGAGGGGCCGCTGGCCACCAGAAGCCGGCGACGGACCTGCGCGGCCGCTGCGCCTGCCCTTCCCGGCCCCTGCCGCCTGTCCGTCTGTCGCGGCGGCCTGCGTGTCCGCGGCCCTGCCCTGGCCGTGTCAGCCCAGCCGCGATCCCCGGCGGCCCGCGCTGCGTGTGCGTCCGGCCCCAGGGTGGACGCTGGAGCCGAGCCCAGGGGCCCTGCGGAGGGTCGGCCTCGCGGGGCGGCGGGTGCGCGGTCGCTGCGTCCTGGCGGCCCGCGCCGGGGCGGTCTGGGGAAGGGCGGGCAGGAGTCTGCGTGATGTCTGTCTGCGTGGGTCAGTTGGACTGCCCAGATGCCGGAGGTGACAATGCCTGAGGTGCTGGCGCCGGTCTCTGGTCCCCGGGCAGGCGAAGACGGAGGGTCCTGGGAGCGAAGGCCTGGAGCTGTCAGCCAGGGATCTCCAGGCTGGGAGAACTCACGTGTGCCACCTGTCCCTGCCCGGGGCTCCGCCAGAAGTGGCCCGGGAGAGCAGGTTTCAAACCTCAGACGGGGCCTGGAGCAGCTAGCACCGAGGCCAGCCAGCAGCCCTGGAGGGCTGGACACGTGGGCGCAGCACTGAAAGGGGTTGGTGAACCCCAGAACTTCTGCAGACAGGAAGGGAACTGAAAGTCATCCAGGGTTCCTTTCTCCCATCCCCTGCCAAAGTATCTTTCAAAATCCCGAGTAGTACCCTAGAAATTGGACGTATTTGGACAATTCTTCCATTGATGGAAAGCTGATCTGCTCCCAGGGAAACCCATTCTGTATGTACCTTCACAGACTTGGTTATAGCTTGACAGAAACAGCTGCCTCTCATTCTTCCTAGTTCTTTTCCCTTATGGCCAGCTGTTAAGATATCTGAAGGTAATAATCACGTCCCCTGAGGCTTGTCTTGTCTTGGATAATTCTCTGATCCACTCCCTGGATGATTTCTCTTCAAAGATCTTGATGTGACCAAAGAGATGAAACCTTGTTAAGTTTCTATAGGAAGGTCCTTGGCCCCAAGGATTGGCCTGCTATAATAAAAAAGTACTTTCCCTTCCTCATTTCTGTGCTGTGTTTTGAACTTGAAAAAAGAAAAAAAAAATAGCCATCCAGTAGTGATTTTCTCAGGAGGTGAGATTCTATTTCGTGGAAATTTTCACATTCCCCCGCCTTTAACAAAATGTCTAAATGCTTTATCAAACAAACTAATGTATATCCAAGGGGTTTAAACTGTAATGTGCCATGTGAATTGAAGAGCTTATTATTTTTACTCTGAAAGAGATTGAGACCTAGTTTGGTGCCAAACTACAATTTAATATTTGATTGGAGAGGAAAATGCTTTATTACACTGAACTCTTTGCTCCTTTTCTGCCAGCAGAAGGCCCCATATTGATATGAAAAAGAACAATTTTTTTGTTGCTTACTTAACAGCATTATTTTTTACTTTTTAAAAATCAGTTAGCTTTTAGAGGTAAGTGGGGTTAAATTTTATTTTAAAAAGGTTCTTTCACCAATTTCCTAAACCCCTGCCAAAACAACTCTGCAAATTAATAATTTCTGAAACTCAGCAGGGATGTGATGGCCTTGTAGATAAAATCTTGTATCTGGGGCCCTGTTCAAGTTTTAAGCAAAGTTTCACTGTTTTTATGACTGAGATAAGCACATACCAACAGTCAGAATTGGCTCTTTATCTTTGTTCTTAATGTCTTCATTTTTTAAATTGGTAAGTGGTTTTGAAGTTTGCAGCACATATGTCAAGTTTTGATTTCTAGTTTGTGCAATTGTGTTTCCCTTTTATGTAAGTTGGGTACATTTTTGTATAGCACCATTCAGTGTAAAACTCTACAGATCCAGAAAAGACTCTGAACCTTCAAAGAACTTGGAGTTAAAGTTAGGAGAAACTAACCACTGAGAAAGCACAGAGGAGAACATTCTACTGAAAAATTAAACCTACTGTATTCTTTTACATTTATATACTTATTATAGATAGTATGTTCAGCACTATGCTATGCTCTGTGCTTAGCTGAGCATACAAAGATGAATACTAATCTTTGTGGAGCTGGCAAATTAGATGCTTAAATTGGTCATTTTTGGAATGAAAAATAAGAGCTGTGCATATGATGCTGTGATTGACCCAAAGTTAGTGCTTTTAGGCTAGCCTAGGAGTTGAGGGAACATTTTGGGAAGAGATGATACATGACCCAAATCTTAAATGATAAGTATAGGAGTAAGGTAGGCAATGATGAGTAGAAAGTATATGTCAAACAGAAAACTGCTTGAGTAGAGGAATCAGTGTGAGAAAAGAAATGGCTGGTGTAATGAACCACAGCAATTTGGGACTGATAAGAATATAATAGTAAACATAGAAGTGTAAATTGTGAGGCTGGAAATACAGGCAAAAGCCATACCATTGTGGGCCTTTTATGCATAAGAATCTTGAAATTAATTCAGTGGGTTATATTTTAAAAATAAGACATGGTTGACATAGCATTTTTAAAAAGTGGTCATAGGAGAAGAGGAAAGGATAATTTGAAAAAAAATCTGAGGCTTTGTGATTGGATGTGCATGTGAGAGAATGAGAAGTCTAATGTGGTGCTTAGGTTTTTAGCTTGAGTGATCAGGTGGATGGTGGTAATATTGGCTGAGACAGGAAACAGTGTACAATGAGTTGTTTTGGACTTGAAGATTTTGTGATTGCTTGAGTTAGTTCAATGAGTAAATTTAGTGGAAGTAAGCTGGGTACTGTAGTCAGAAAATGAAATATTAATTTATTATTAACATGAATGGGGCAGGAGTTGTGGCTTAGTAATAGAGCGTTTGCCTAGGCACTGGGTTTTATTATCAGCACCACAAATAAATAAGTAAAAATAAAGGTTCATGAATAACTAAAAAAAGATATATACATATATATTAATTATATATAAACATGGAGTTAAGTTGTCTGATTTGGAACTGTTGTAGGTAACAGCTAGGTCTCTGTGTGTGGGTAGCTGAAATACAGTAGAAATTAAGGTCAGCAAAGCTGAGTATAGCAAGGAACTCTGAGGCTGGTATATATTGAAACCATCATGTGTGGATAGTGAAGTGATTTAGGATGATGGGATGTGGGGAAGAGAGGAAGATTGTGACCCAGGTGCAGTAAAAATAGGAATTAATCAGGAGGGTGGTAGATGACAGATGAGGAGGTGGGGTGGAGAATGCTATAGCCAGATGGTGCAAACCTCAACGGAGGAGGAGTTTTTAAACATGAGTGGAAAAATAATGGTTTTTGACTGCTTTCTCCTGCAAGCAGAGTTCTTATCACTTCATCTTTATTCAGGATTCGTATTAATCATTCTCTTTGCTCTGAAGAGTTTGTTCTTAGTTTTGAAAAGTAGGAGGGCAATACCCCATATCAATTTTTTCTGCTAATATGTAATGACAAAAGGTTTTCCTCTGATTATTAGTGGGTGGACAGGAAACAGATAAATCAGTGAGGATCTACCCATGGTCACTGGGCAGAGTATTTCAGAAAGTGCCAAGGTTTTTAGATTTCGAAAGATTAGGATTCATATCTAGACTCTTGTCATTTACCGGCCTTATGACTATAAGTGAATTGTTTAGCCTCTGTGAAATTCAAGGTCCTTATCTGTAAAAAGAAAATTCCTTTTTCATAGGGTGTCATAAAGATTACATTAAAAATATATATTCACGGGAAAAGCAACAAACATAGTTGCAAAATAATGTTGGTTCCCTTCCATTTAGCCTTAAGAGGCTTATGCTCTGCCAGAAGAAATGAAAATTTTTTCATACTTACCTAAATTACAAGGCATGATATAGTATGTACTCTAAGAGAAGTAAAATCAGAAAGATTTAAAAGTTCAGAGAAAAAAGCCATCATTTCTCAACATTTGGAAACAAGGTTATATTCTAGAAGAATTTCATTTGGACCTTGGAGAACAAATTTCAATAGACCAAGAAAGAATTTAGTTAGAGATGCAAAGTAAGGTCAAGTATAGAGTATGTTTGTTAAGAAGTAATATCTGCCACAAGTTTGAGTATTATATTTATGTAAGTCAGTAGTATAATATGTAGCTAAAGAAAAGGTGTGGGACCATTCATTATATTACAGATATGAAACTATGAAGTTTGGATTTGACTCTAGATATACTAGACACCATAGCTTATACATCCTCTCCCTACCTCAGTTTACTATGTGTAAAATTTATAGTCATTAATTCAGAACTTCAGATTCTTTTTCTGAAGGATACCAAATAAGAAATTCCACATTTGAAAGTAAGTTACTATGTAGGCCAATTTTAATTAAAAAAAAAATAACCAATAGGATTTGTTTTGAATCTGTAGTTTAATCTTTGCAGTCACCTTGTTTAGTAGACTTAATGGAGTTAAGAAATGTACCAGATCTCATCAATAGAAAATGACCAAAATGCTCTGATTTCTTTTTCACTTCATCTTACTTATTTAGATTTGAAAAGAAGCCTGGGTTCCTCAGTGTCGCCAAAAATTAACTGTACCACTGGAGACAGATCACTTTGACTTTCAGATCTTCAGTTCTCTGACTTACAAAACAAGGGAAGTTGTAGCTGTTAAATTTAAGAAAGATGGCATGTTCAAGTCCTTGACACAGTGTTTTTCACATGTTAGGAACAAAAATGTTGGGTCCCTACCTCCCTATTTGTAACTGATACCTTTGTCAAGGCCTTAATGCTAACTGTAGCCAAGACACATTTTCTAGAACTAATTATTTTGATAACTTTATGGCTAAATAAACCCAGCAAGTCACCTTATCTTTGTTCCAGCCTCTTCAGTCATCTTTCATCTTCTGAACTGTTATTCTTGAGCTTTTCTAGCTTCCTCTTCCTCTTTCCCAACTGTTCTTGTTTGCTCTTTCTCAAATTTTTCCATTTTCTCTCTCAATATCCTATTTCCTACATTGTTAACCATTTTACTGGTTATTTTTGTGTGTCCTGACCTTAAGTTGAAGCCAGGCTTCTTCAGAGACCTGAAGAGCATATTGTTTGCTCTGAATCTCTTTTAAATGGTTACAATGGATGCAGCTCATTCTACTACATCCCTCCAATCAAGAGAGTAGGGGGAGAGGAGGATAACTAATATTTTACACATCACTATCCAGGTATCATCATCTTAAACCCCCATGCTCCCTGGCATGAGGGTTATATCATCCTCATCTTCTGATAAATAGATCATCACTTTTAGATCTTTTATATCATGGCACACACATGATCTGCCTTCCCACCTCAATTATTGTCCTCATCCTGATTGACTCCAGTGTTCACATGGATGATTTCTTTCCCAACATGTTGTCCTCTTCAACTCAAGTGATCATCTCTTTAGCTAATCGACTTCCATAGTCATGCCATGGACCTTGTCATTCAGAGATGGTCTACCTCTGAAATTACACATGAAGGTATGCAGCTTTGTTCAAAATTTCTTCTCCTACCTGAACTTTGATTTTTCCCACTAGGTCTGTTCTTTGCCCTTATCAAAATCTATATTCACTCACTTCCCACTATAGTTTGATTATCTTAATCCACCACTATTTTGTTTATTCTCTTGCCATTATCCTTTATTCTCATGCTCCATTTTTCCTGTTCCTGTCTGGGCAAGGTCCCAGACCTTGTTGAATCAACCTAACCCCTCTCTTCTTGCCTATATCAGTTCTATTTAACCCTGCTGGAGGAAAAACACATAGTTAATGGATTGCTGCCATTGGGCTTTCACTACCTAGTCATTTCTGTGTACTGTTTTCTATCATGTCTTATGTCAAACCTATTTTCTTTTCAGTTTTTGATTGCCCTGTTTCCTCCTCTCACTCTCAGTGTGTGTTGCCGCTTCTTAAAAGAAAAAGTAGAGATCATTAAAGGAGATCTGTCTTACTTGACTGCTAGTAATCTAAATTACTTAAAATTGTCTACTTATGCTTTTCTGCTTCTTCCTTTTACTTAAGGCCAAATCTCTGAGCCCCATCTTTTTGTTGCCTTCAACCTCTTTCTCTTTCTGCTCATTTTCTCTTTGTCTACATTTTCTTTTATATTTAAATCTGCTTAGAATTATTAATAAATCTTATTAACAAAATCAATCTTATAAATACCCTACCCTTCATACTCAGGCCTCTTGAATGTTTGTTTAAATTTGACATAAAAACTTTCTGATTCTTCTTTCTATACCCTGACTTTAGTTCTCCATCTGAAATTGAGGATATAATAGCACTTGCTAGGTGCTATAGCATCTAAAAGTTTTATGAAAAAAAATTTAAATGAGGTAATGTATAAGAAGAAGCTCAGGACAGTATCTAGCAAATTATAGAATGCTATATATGTTATATATATGTTATAATCATGTATTTTTTTTCTTTTACCATTATTGCTAAAATTATCTCAATTTTCAAAATACTCCTGAGGAGGTAATAAACTTTTGACTTTCCAGATGAAGGGAACTGAGATTTAAAGGTCTAGAAATTTGCCCATTTCACACAGGAAGTGGGCAGAGTCCCTGGAACTTCTGTGATCAAAGTCATCAGTCTCCTCCTTGGTGCTGATAGGGACAAAGGTGTGTTTGTGTGTGTGTGTGTGTGTGTGTGTGTGTGTGTATTGGGGGGCACTGCACAGCAATTTCTAGGCCTTTGCTGCATCATTTCACATTCCTGTTTAATGTTCTCTCTTCCTTAAAACAATTTTTCCTCCCTTGGGCTTTGGTATACTTTTGTGGTTTGGTTCCTCCCTGGCTATTTCATTGTAAGTGTTCTTTGGGTGAGAGCTTCTGTTGCGTATCTTTGGTCCTAGGTCCTCTTACCTTCATTCCCTTGACAATCTCATCCACTCACTTGGCTTCTAATAGTGTCTGTGTACTAATGACTCAAATTTCTGTCTATGGTCAGGATACCTCTTCGGAGTCTTAGACTTTACCTTTTGCTGCCTACAGCTTCATTAATAGTTATGCATGAAGTCTGGCAAAGTCATTGTGTCCCAAATTGTACCCAACATTTTTGTCACTTTTTCTACTTTACCTCCTCTCTTCCTGAGGGGTGCCTCTGGTTTAGAGAAAATTCAAGAGTTCATTCAGTGGTTATTGTTGATCACTTAAATAGAGAGGAATAAGAAATAAGACATAGTTATTTTTCTCGGAAAACTCACTATCGAGTGGAGGAAAGTAAGATATGCTTAAATAACTCTTAAACGATATCAAGTTAAATGCTACCTAAGTGCATAAATAGTGTAGAAATTCAGAGGCAGAGGAAAAATTCACTGATTTCTGGGATGGTTGTATAAAGCCTCCAAATTCATTGCCTGAGGAAAGCTCAACATAGATAATTTAAGGATGGAAGATGAGATAGAAAGTATGGGAATGTGGACATAGAGCTGCTTTGAGAATAAGAGTGAAAATTCATCCTTTTTTTGTAAATCCTTGGAATATTATAAACTCTGTTTAGTAAGTTTTCATGGGATAAATCAATTCTAATTGTTTCTCAGTAGAAAGTATTATAGATTCAATTATCAGCAGTTTATTGGAGCATTCTTTTAAACATATGTTCTGCACTAGACACTTAGAAGACAGAAAACCAGGAAATATTTAGTGCTGTGAAAGCATTCATGGCCTATTCAGGGAGTCAAGAATGAAAATTATATTACAGTATAGTAAGTATTATAGTAATGGTGATGTGCTGTGGTAGGATATCTATATATATTATAGGCTGAATTATATCTCCCCAAAATTCATATGTTGAAGATCTAACCCCTGGTTTTTCAGAATGTGATTATATTTAGAAATAGGGCCTTTAAGGAGATATTTAAGGTAAAATAAAGTCAAGGGTAGGCCCTAATTTGAGTCCTTGTAAGAAGAGATTAGGACACAGACATAAACAGAGGGAAAACCATGTGAAGATAGAGGGGGAGAATACAGCTATTTTTAAGCCTATGAGAGTGACCTCAAAAGAAATCTTCTCTGCTGACATACTGATCATGGACTCCCAAACTTCAGAACTGAGAGAAAATAAATTTATTTTGTTTAAGCTGCGCAGTCTGTGGTATTTGTTCATAGCAGCCCTAGCAAACTAATACAGAATCCTTCTCTGAGAAGTTAATATCTGGTTATGCCTAGGGGTTGCATGGGTAGTGTAGGTATAGTAGCAGCAAGAGTATGGAAGGATAGATAATTACAGTCACAGAGTATTAAAGGATAATGTCACATATATTTTCCTATATAATTTGAAATATATAATAATCTTGTTAGGTAGGATGCAAGGTCATTGTAAACCCTATTTTCTGATAAGAAACTAAAGTGCAGATGGAGTAAATGTTGTGTCCAGCTGCAAAGAGTAAGTGTCAGGACTAACTCCTCATATTAGGTCTTCTCCCTGTAGATTTTGTGTGTTGTCCAGAATAACTCCTGGTCTCTTTAGACTACCTTTTTAAAACCATGTGCTGTTTGAACCTCTTACTGTTTCTCCTACAAGTCATCATGAGTTAATTTTCTTAAAATTTGAAGCATGTGAAGGCTGCTGCATTATTTTGCCTTTGTATTTACTATAAATAATATAATTGTTCCCTTTTAAAATGAAAGCCTATATATGTATATTCATTTTAACTACTATGCCTGTTACTCATTGGCTTATTATGGGCTCATTCCCAAGTATTTTCTTATTTATTAAAATTGCTTCACATCATGCTTATGTAGATTTTTCATCTGGGACATTCAAACATGATGGAAATAAAGCTATTTTAGCCACTATGCCTTTGTTAAGTATAATAGAAAACATGAATTTGCATACTTGTTTTTGAAAATATTTAAGAAGAGGTCAGATGATTTAGAATTTTAGACTCCAGTCCTGATTATGTGGTGCCCTGATGTGTGTTTAGTTACCTCAAGGGACAATGAAAATCTCCAAATAAATAAAATCAATTAGTTTCTTTAAAAATTAATAAATTTGGGAGAATAAAAATTTATAAAATCTAAAAGGCATAATTCTAACAGGTTTATAGTTCCACATTAAGGGAATATAGGAGGTTTAGAAACATTGTCTAATTTCTTTGTATTTGTTCAGGTTTTCATTTGTTCATTCATTCAACAGTTATTGATGTATCTAATTGCTGCCATACACAGTGTACTGTAACAAAGATGAATACTACAATTTTATTTTATTTTTTAAGCTTATAATTATTAATATATATTAATTGTATAAATTAATGGCAGAACACACTTATATAAAGCTTAAATTGCATTTCAACTGAATTATGAATATACAGTTGTCTACTTATTATTCTTTTTACTTTTTTATGAATCTGAACTATTTAATTAAATAGTATTTAAAGAGAATAATAGCTTATTGCCCTTTTTAGGAGTGTAATACAAGGAGAAAGGGGGATGTAAAGAGATATTATTAGGATAAATCATATAAAATTTCTGGTTTTATAAATTTAAAATGCCCTAATATGGGTATCCTCATTCAGTCTAATATAACAAGTGCTCTGAAATATATTAGAAGTATTATGAGAATAAGAGCAAGAATGGTTGATTCCAAGACAGAGGAGGAAGGTGATCTTTGGATCCCTAGAGAAAGGTGGATGACATTTGAACTGGATCTTAAATGTTCAGAGGAAGGTATTGAGAAGAAGAACAACGGCCTTTCAGATAGGAAGGGTTAAAGATTCCTTTGATTGAATGGAATCAGCCAGATGGAATCATAGAGGTCAAAGAAATGCAGCAATGACTAAGAAGAGGAATAACAACAGCAGCATATATATGTATAGCACTTACTAAACAGGCACATAGAAGTTAAGTTACCTGTCACAGAACTTGCAAGTGTTAGATCCAGATATGTATTCTTGACCAATAAACTTATACTATAAACAAAATCAGGGGAAAGTGATGTTTTGAATGCCAAGGGGAACAGCAGTAAATTTCAAAAAGAAAAGAATAGTTAGCAGTTTGAAAGGCCCTAGGGAGATAAATAGAAATATTTTTTAAAAGAGGGCACTGATTATTAAAAAAAAAAAAATTGTTCTCTAAGGTACAGTAAGGGATACCAAGAACAGAGATGTGGAAATCTGAGAATACTAGTTATTCAACCTATTTGTTCCATAGACCAGTGATTATAATTCCATTTAATTACAAAGAAGATTGAATTGAGGACTATTAAATAGAACAGTATATTTGTGAAATAATTTTGATCCTTTGCAGAGTATAGTCATAGTTTCTCTTAGCTAACTAGAATTAATAGTGACAATTTGTTTATTCTTCTATACCTTCTGGTTTTAATAAAGGTATAACTTATCCTGTTTATTGATTTAGTGGATTTGCAGAATAGAATGATATTCTAAAAATCAGTTTGAGCCCAAGTGTTTCATAAGGTGAAAGAGATCTTATAAGTAGCACAGTTTTCAGAGATTACTACCTGGCTTGATGGTTAGGAGTCCAATTTGGACCCAGTTTACTACTCACTTAGGGAAAAGGGGTTGCAATAAGGTGATTTCTAAGATCTTTCCCAACTCTCAAATTTTGTGACCATTAGGCCAATTGTTCAATGAAGAAACTGAGGTTCAAAGAAAAGAGTGGTTTGGCAAGGGTCATAAAATTGGGATCTGTTCTCTTGACTCTTGATAAGGAAACATGATGGCAGAATCAGCAAATATTTGAGTGGCTGCTATATATCAGGCATGAATTAGACAATCAGCATTTTGTACATATAATTTTTTTTTTACTTGTCAATGGGCCTTTATTTTATTTATTAATATGTGGTGCTGAGGATGGAACCCAATGCCTCACACATGCTAGGCAAGTGCTCTACCACTGAGCTACAGCCCTAACCCTGTTTATACATATTTTGTCTTATTCCAGAAAGTTTTTAAAGCACACCTATTCTATGTAAGGTACTATATGCAACAAAAAGAGTAACCTGTTTTGAGAATCTGTTCGATATATTGAAATAAGCAAACCATATTATTTTCTTCTATCTGCATACAGACTAGGCATTATTCTGTTCTATACATGAAGAAACTAGAACTGAGAAATATCTTGCAAGATTATGCAATTTATAAGTGATAAGTCTCAGATTCACACCTGGACTAGTCTGATTCAACCCCAATGTTCTTTCTATTTCACCATGTACATTTCCTCAGCAGTGTTATATAATTTTGAGAGTATCAGTGCAGGCAGCAAGGTTTACTTAGGAGAATTGTCATATGTATTTTTTGACTGAATATATTCTGTCTGACCAAATGGTTTTTAAGGCAAACTAGAAAGATCCCTGATATTGTAGTTGGATATTAAAATGTCCCCCAAAGGCCTATGTGTTGAAGTCTTGGTCCTCAGGTTGGTGTTATTGGGAGGTGTTAGAACCTTTCAGAGGTGAAGCCTAGAGGAAGGTCTTTGGGTTATCTGGGGGTGTGCCTCAAAAGGGGATAGTAAGACCTTGACACCCCACTTCCTGGTTATGAGGTAACTTTGTTCTGCCACCATGATGTCCTGCCACACCATAGTCCCAAAACAGGGCCAATTGATCATGGCTGAAACCACCCAAACTGTGAGCCAAAATAAAACTTTCCTTTTTGTTAAACTAGTTATCTCATGTAAGCTGAATAGAAGAATGAAATGCTTTAGTGAATCAGAGTCAAGTTTTTTGTTTTAATTTGAGCAAATATATGAAATAGCTTCCTTGTTATGGTTGGTGCCCATATGTTAATAAATTGCAAAATATATGTACACTTTCAATCTTTGCCTGCCTCTACTTTCCCATTCTCAACCAACAAACATTTACCAACTGCTTACTAATGATACAAAGGAGAATAAGATAGGGTTTTTTCCTTGAGTTTATTACCCAAGTGAAAGTATTATAATTTGACTTCAGTGCTCTTCCTTACTGAAACTGTAACCCTAGTCTAATCAGGAGACAACCCTAGTCTAACATCAAACAAATCCTGGCCAAGGAACAATTCTACAAAGTAACTGAACAGTATTGCTCAAAAACTATACAGTCATCAAACAAGGAAAGTCTGAGAAACTGTCAGCCAACAAGAGCCAAAGACATGACAACTAAATGTATTATAATGCCCTGGATATGATCCTGGAACAATAACAACAACAAGTTAGGTAAAAACTAAGGAAGTCTGAATAAAGTGTGGACTTTAGATAATAATGTAGCAGTATTAGTTCATTAACTGAAACTAATATAATGTTCCGTACAAATGTAAGATATTAAGGGAAACTGGGTGCAGGGCATATGGGAACTCTGAACTATCTGTATAGTTTTCTATAAATATAAAACTGTTCTAATAGAAATTATATGCTATTTCTTTGGGATTTAGTTAAAATACATTTCTTCATAAAATGACATTTCTAATATGGTAGAGTACTTTCATGAAGTGGACAAATTGTGGTCTACTGATTTATGTACCAAAGTGTATGCTAAGTGGATGTCTCATAAAATTTTTCCACTTCAGTATCATACATGTAGGTGCCAAAAAATATGCTAAGTGCTTTTCAACAGAGAACATTGAGATAGATGCAAAAATTCTTACCACATATTATTTCTTGATAATTGAAAAGACAGTATCATTATTTGGAACAAGTGTGGATAAATCCTCACCCTAATGTGTGAACAAAAATGATTCAGTTCTTATTGGAATGCTTTTTAATGTAAGTTGTTTGACACCAAAAAAAAGTATTTAATACCTATTACTGCTATCTATGAATGTGAGTTGAATATTTTTTTTCTGCAAATGCTTTATTAGTATGACTTTTGTCATATACTTAAGAGGAATGACCAAAGTCATACACAAGACATACTCTCTTTTTTAAGAGGAATGACCAAAGTCATACTCTTATGACTTTCATACACAAAATTATAAATTTTGTAAGTCTTGGAGTCCTGTGTATGAAAGGCAAGTGCTGTACCACTGAGCTGTATGCCCAGCCCTTGGATTTAATTTTAAGAACAAAACTTTAAAAGAAATCTCTTAATCACCAAGTTTATAGTTCTACTGAGTATCTTATCATCAGTTATAGTTATACCTATACGTAAAGAAAAAAATCTATCTTCAAGGACACATTCTGTAAAAACTTATCAAATGATCTTAGGAGCTCTCTCTACAGAAAGATTTGAAAATATTGCTAAACAAATATCAGTAGCACTGGCATTTGTCTTGTTTCTCACTCCAGAACCTACTCTCCAAACTTCCTAACTCTGAACTCTCAGATTTCTGTCACAACTCCAACTTAATTATGTAAGGCAGCTTTACTTAATGGCAAAGCAATAATTTGTTATTTGGGCTAAATCATATCAACTGTCTCAATCAATAAAAGTAGGGTTATTTTTATGCTGACCTTGACACTAGGGTGTTACAACTATCTTCTTGAGAATTGCTAGTTTAATTTGGTGAAATGGTGTGGGGTTTTGTTTGCCCCCTCATCTTAACTTATTTTATTTCATTTATTTAATTTAAAAGTAGACAAGGGTTGTAAATATAACTCAGTGGTAGAGCACTTGCCTAGCATGTGCAAGTCCCTGGGTTCAATGCCCAGAACCACAAAAGTAGATAAGTAAGCAGATACGGTAAACTCAATTGAATTAAAAGAGAATGCGGCAAAGATATTTAAATTAATACATTTTCTTTCTTTTAAATTCAATGAAAGCTTTTGTTTATGAATTTATTTTGAAGTTCATATAAAAGAATTGGTTTCATTTTATTTTGTTTAACATGAATTATATATTTAATAGGGTTCAATGTATTTCAATACATACATATAATAAGTGCCAATCAAATCTAGCTTCCTTTTATCCACTACCCATCCCGCTTCCTATCCTCTAATAATCACTATTCTATGTTCAAGGCTACTTTTTTTTTTTAAATTTCCATATGTGAGAGAGGACACATGGTACTTGTTTTACTGTATATGGCTTATTTTACTTAACATAATATCCTCTAGTTCCATCCACTTTATAGCTAAATAATATTCCATTATGAATATACAGCACCACATTTTCTTTATCCACTCATCCATTGAAGGGCACCTAGTTTGATTCCATATCTTAGCTATTATACACAGAGCCACAATAAATATGGGAATATGGGTATGCAGGTATCTCTTTGGGAGGCTGATTGAATTTCCTTTTGATATATATCTAGAATTGGGATAGCTCTATCATATATAATATGATAGATCTATTTTTAGTGTTTTGAGGAACCTTCATATTGTAGTTTGTGTCAGTTTACATTCTCATCAACAGTGTATGAGAGTTCCTTTTTCTCTATGTCCTTGCCAGCATTTTTAAAAAAATAATCTAACTAGGGTGATGGGATCTCATTACAGTTTTGATTTGCATTTCCCTGATGGCTAATAATATTGAACATTTTTCATATATGTATTGACAATTTGAGCTTCTCCTTTTGAGAAGTATATATTCAGATAACTTGACTATTTTTTTTAAATTGGATTACTTTTGTGTTAAGTTTTTTAGTCTTTTTATAAATTCTGGATATTAATTCTTTGTCAGATGGATAGTTGGCAAATATTTTCCTCCCTTCTGTAGATTGTCTCTTTAATCTGTCAATTGTTTCTTTGCTGTATAGATGTTTTTTAGTTTGATTTAACCCCACTTGTCTATTTTGGCTTTTGTTTTCTGTGCTTTGGGGATCATATCCAAGAATTCATTGCCTATACCAACTTCTTGAAATGTTTCCCCTATGTTTTCTAGTAGTTCAGATCTTACATGTAGGTCTTTGATCCATTTTTATTTGATTTAGTTATGGGGGGGTAGGGGGGAGGAGTCAAGTTTCATTCTTCTGCATGTAGATATCAGTTTTTCCAGCACCATTTGTTAAAGAGTCTGTTCTTTCTCCAGTGTTTTTGGCACCTTTGTTGATAATCACTTGGATGTAGACATGTGGGTTTATTTCTGGATTCTCTGTTCTATTCTGTTGGTCTATGAGTCTGTTTTTATGCAAATACCATGCTGTTTTGGTTACCATGGCTCTGAAGTATATTTTGAAGTCAGGTATTGTAAAGCCTCTAGTTTTGTTTTTTGTTTTTTTGCTCTAGATTGATTTGAATATTCATGTGTTTTTTTTCTTCTTCCTTGTGAATTTTTAAGGAATTTTTTTCTAGCTCCGTGAAGAGTATCATTGGCATTTTGATGGTGATTACATTAAATCTCTAGGCCGCTTTGGGTAGTATTAACATTTTAGAAACATTTATATTTATAATACATGAAAATGGAAAGTCTAGTGTGTGGGGGTTGGGGTGGTTTATCAATTTCTTTCATCAGTGTTTTATAGTTTTGACTGTAGAGGTGTTTCACTTCCTTAAGTTTATTCCTAGGTATTTAAAAAAATTTTTGTAGTGATTGTGAATGGATTGCTTTCAGGGTTTCTTTCTCAGCAAATTTACTATTGGTATATAAAACTACTACTGATTTTTGAATGTTGATTTTGTGTTTTGCAACATTACTGAGTTTATCAGTTTAATAAGTTTTTAGTGAAATCTTTAGTTTTTTTTTTTTTTTTGTATATAGAATCAAATCATCTACAAACCGTGATGATTTGAATTCCTCCCTTACTCGTTGTTTACCTTTTTTTCTTTCTCTTGCCTAATTGTTCTGGCTAAAACTTTCCATATTATATTGAATAAGAATAGAGAGAGTGGACACTCTAGTCTTGTTTTAGATGTCAATAAGGAATGAGGAAAAGCTGAAAGTTTTAGTATAATGTTGGCTGGGGTTTGTCATATATAGTCTTTTATGTTTAGGTACAATCCTTCTATACCTTATTTGCTCAGGGTTTTTATCATGAAGGGATGTTTAATTTTATCAAAGGCCTTTTCTTTATCTGTTGAGATGATCATATTATTTTTATCTTTCATGCTTTGATTTGGTATATCACATTTATTTGTGTATGTTGAATTATCCTTGAATCCCTGGGATCAATACAGCTTCATCATGGTGAATGATCTCTTTGGGTTTTTATTTTTATTTTTTTAGTTGTAGTTGGACATACCTTTATTTCACTTATTTATTTTTATGTAGTGCTGAGGATTGACGGCAGGGTCTCATGTGATGAGGTGAGCACTCTACCACTGAGCCCCAGCCCCAGCCCATGAATGATCTTTTAAATGTGATTTTGGGTTTCATTTGCTATTTTGTTAAGAATTGTTGCTTCTGTGATCATCAGATATATTGGTCTATAATGTTTTGTTTTGTTTTGTTTTGTTTTGCTATGTCCCTTTCTGGTTTTGATATCAAGGTAATGCTGGCCTTGTAAAAATTAGTGGAAAGATTCCCTTCTTTTCAATTCTTTGGAATAATTTGAGAAGAATTCGTGGTAGTACTTCTTTGAAAATTTGATAGATAGAGCGATGAAGCCTTCTGGTCTTGGACTTTTCTTTTTTGGTAGACTTTTATTACTGATTCAAGCTCACTACTCATTATCAGTCTGTTCAGGTTTTCTATGTCTTCATAGTTCAGTTTTGGCAGGTAGTGTGTGTCCAGAAATTCATCCAGTTCTTTGAGGTTTTCCAATTTGTTGGCATGCAGTTGTTCATAATAGTCTAATGATACCTAGTATTTCTGTACTATAAGTATATTGTCTTCTTATCTCTAATTTTATTTGGGTCTTCTCTTGGTTAGTTTAGCTAACAGTTTATGTCATTTTGTCTTTTCTAAAACAACTCTTTTGTTTCTCTGATCCTTTTATTTTTCAGTTTCTATTTTTGCTATGATCTTTGCTATTTATTTCTTCTAATTTTGGGTTTAATTTGCTCTTTCTTTTCTAGATTCTCAGTTAGGTTGTTATTTGAAATAAATTTTGTTTTTGATGTAGGTATTTATTGCTACAAGTTTGCCTCATAGTGCTTTTACTGTATTCCATAAGTTTTGGTAATGTTGTTTCTATTGTAATTTGTTCCAAGATATTTTAAGTTCCCTTTTGATTTCTTCAATTTCCCATTGTTTGTTCTGTAGCATTTTGTTAAGTCTCTGAATTTGTATAGTTTCTAATGTAGTTAATTTGTAGCTTTCTTTCATTGTGGTCAGAGAAGATACATGATATATATATATGTGTGTGTGTATATATATATATATATATATATATATATATATATATATATATATAATGTTTTTAATTTGTTGAGATTTGTTTTGTGGTCTATTATATGGTTTCTTCTAGAGAAAGTTTCTTCTAGAGAAAGTGCTGAAGAAAAGAATGTGTATTCTGAAGTTGTTGATTGAAATGTTCTGTAAATGTCTCTTGGATCCATTTGATCTATAGCATAGTTTAACTCTGGTGTTTCTTTTTGTTTTGATGATTTATCCGTTTGTGGAAGTATGGCATCAAAATCTCCCACAATTATTATATTGGATCCTTTCTCTCCCTTTATATCTAATGTTTGTTTTCTAAAACTGAGTGCTTTAGAACACTAGGTACACATGTTATATCTCTTGTTGAGTTGATTCTTTTCATCATCATATAATGATCTTCTTTGTCTCTTTTTACAGTTTTTATCTTTAAATCTATTTTGTCTAAGAATAGCTACTCCTGCTCACTTTACTTACAATATCATATTCTATCCTTTCAGTGAAATGTTAATGATTTTGTTGACTTCTGTATTCTCAACACTAACAGAATATTTTTTTGTTTATATCCCTGAATGATGACATTTAAATAAACAATTATGCTGAAACAGTGTCAGTTTGTGAAATTTAGTAATTTGCTGGTATTACTGATAGTTACTAATGAAAATCTATATTTAGTTACCTAATATAGTAAATGTTTACATATTAAGTGCTCAATGCATATTAGTTAAATCCAATTTGAATTAATGGACTATTTGCATCCTACCTAATTTTTTCATGTGTGTTGTCTTTACCTTATATTGAGAGGGAACAGTATTTTATTCTGATAATAGATTAGAAATAACTTTGTTGTATTATGATTGACATAATTTTAAATCCCATATTTGCCACCCCTAATCTACTAAAAAGATCCTTAGATTTCAGAGACTGGTTTGATAGTCCCTGCTGTATTTTTTTTTTTTCTATGCATTAAAGAACCCAAGATCTTGGAAGGCAAGGCATATTCAACTTTGTGTGATCATTATATGCTTTCATGGTTTCTGATATATTGCTTGGCTTGTAATTTATTCAAAGTAGATATTGTTATAATGTCCTTGTTCTGTGTTCCTAGGGAAGAACAGAGCTACTATTTTATAATCTATGGGAGGAGACAACCAGAATTGTATTGAATGTTAAAAATTTAGTCTAAGCTAGTATTTCCCTTGGTGGCCTGATTATGTGGATCATTTGGAATATTTAGAAAGAAAAAACAGATACCTGACCTGGAAATTCTGTTTCAGTAGTTTTAGGGTATTGCCCCTGGTAATTATTTTTTGGGAAAAAAAGCAATTCTAGTTTTTAAATATTGATAGTCTATTAACACTGTTTAGTTGCAAAGGACAGAAACCAAACCTAAATGGATTGGGGCAAAAAAGAAATTTATTGATTTACTTAATATGAAATAGGGAAGGTATTAGTAATATTCACGTTGCTTCTGGATGTATCTCATCTTTATCAGGCAAGAAATATGCAAGTGAGGTATTTGGGAAGATACTATGAAGTATCAATTTCACTCCCAATTAGGTTCTACCTTTCTGTCTTATACTGTCAGTTTTCAAACTTAGCAAGATTCAGTGCAGACTGTAGTCAAAATTTTTTTTTTTTTTTTAAAGAAAAGCCACATTTCCTTCCCAATGCTTTCACACTGACCAGTTTACCTCAAGGCTCATGTTCTCCAATATGCATTGGTATAGCCAGATTGTTATAGCTGGCTTTTATTTGAATTGGGTAATATATATAGTCTTTCTAAATTGGATGATGTCTAGACTGTTTTAGTTATTAAATCCTTTGATATCTGCCCTATTTCATAGTAAGCCACATATATGAAGGCCACATGAATGGTCAGTGCACATCAGATCCTTTGTTTTTCCTACCAAGTCTCTTTTTGCAGTGTACTTCAATACACTGAATCCCAGTACAAAACAGACCACAGTTTGAACAACCATCTCATACCACATTATAAGTATGGTGAGCCAACCTCCCAGAATAGAGAAGTCTACACTGCTCTGTTGCAACTTTAATCGAGTTAATCCTGTCGTTTGTACCAGTCTTCTTCCACATACCAAATTCTGGGTTCTTTTGGTTGCAAGTAATGGAAACTAACTCTGGTTAACTTAGTCTACATTGGTGATTGTCAGAGTCACTGGAAGAGATTCTTTAAAATTAAAAATTCCTGTAACAAAATAAAATATTTTTTAAAAAATCCATTGTATTGGGTTCTCTAAGAGGATAGAATATAGGAATTAGTATTTTTAAAAAGCTCTTTAGGGGCTGGGGATGTGGCTCAAGCGGTAGCGAGCTCACCTAGCATGTGTGCGTGCGGCCCGGGTTCGATCCTCAGCACCACATACCAACAAAGATGTTGTGTCTGTCGAGAACTAAAAAATAAATATTAAAAAAATTCTCTCTCTCTCTCTCTCTCAAAAAAAAAAAAAAAAAAAAAAAAAAAAAAAAAAAAGCTCTTTAGGTGAGCTGTGAATGCAACTCAGTGGTACAGCAGTGTTTACTGTGAGCAAGGCCCTGGATTCAGTCCCTAGCACCATGCCAGAGTAAGGGCGCAAGAAGAAGCTTGCAAAGTGATTCTGATACTTTCTCTTTGTTGGCAGTTTCAGTGAATGGCTTTCTAATTCATTTGTTTTCTCAGGTGTGAAAACTGGGAGTCATTTCTGAGATTAACTTTTCTTATTTTCAGTTCATTATTAGTACCCATGAGGGCTGTATCCTAAATATCTAATGAATCTTTCCATCCTCTTTTCCTTTTTCTATGCTCATCATAGTTCTTCTTTTGGACCATTGTATCAACCCCCTAAATGTTTTTCATGCTTGCACTTCTGCACCTCATTCCCCAGCAGTGATGTTGCCACAGATCTTGTCTCACCCCTTTCAGAATGACTATGGAAGACCAGTTGGGATACCTCCATAAGGAGGTGCCTTTTTGTCTCTTGAATATACAAAGTTCTTACCTATCTCTTAGATTTTGTACATATTGTTTGCTTGCCTGGGAAGGTTTTCCCCTGACTCTTGGTTAGTTTTTTCAGCTTAAAAATCTCCTCCTTATGGAGGTATCCCAACTGGTCTTCCATAGTCATTCTGTTTATTTCTGTGTTAGCACTTAATCACACAATCTGTTTATTTTTGTTTTCAAGTTCCATAGGGAAGGGGTTCTTGCCTGTCTTACTGTTATTTTTAACTCTCCTGTCATAGTGTTTAGCATATGATGGCATTCACTTTGTTGTTATTGAGTGAATGAATGAATCTTCATTGCCACCATCATCTCTCCCCTGGATCACTACAGTTGTATTCTAACTGCTCTGCCTAGTACTGCTTTGGTTTTCCTGTTATCTATTTTCCATGTTGCTTTAGGGTTAACTTTTTAGATTTTTGAAGTCTGACACATTTTTCCTTACCTCTTCATATACTTTCCATTTATCTTAATATTGCTTATATAATTTTTAATTATAAAATATAGACAACATAAAATTTACCAGTTTGTTTTTAAGTGTACAGTTTAATAGCATAGAGTACAGTCACATTGCTATGCAACTATTCCCATCATCCATCTTCAGAACATTTTTAATCTTGTAAAAACTGAAACTGTATATACATTAAACAACTATTCTTCCTTTCCTCAAGTCCCTATTAGCCATTATTGTGCCTTCTTCCTGTTCTGTGGCTGTTTGTGCCCTATCCCACCTATCCTCACACATATTCCACATTTCCCCCATGTTTTTTTCCAAATATGTATTTTTTAGTTGTTGATGGACCTTTATTTTATTCATTTATTTATATGGGGTGCTGAGAATCAAACCCCATTGCCCCACATGTGACAGGCAAGTGCTCTACCACTGGGCCCCAGCTCCTATTCTCCCTTCTTGCATCCCCCAACAAGCACCATTGACTTTTGTCTCTGAATTTTGCCTCTTCCAGGAAGCTCATTTAAGAGGAATCATAATATTTGCCATTTTGTGGCTGTATGTACTTTTGAATTTTTAAATATGATATTGGCAATAATGGGTGACATATTTAGTACTATCTTTGGGCCAAGCTTATTATTTATTTAATTATCACTGTCTATGCCAGTAAAGGCTTTATCCATCCTCACTTGACAAAGATGAGGCTAGGGAGATTAAATAATTCATCCAAGGTCATAGGTATATAAAGCACCAAGTACAGCTTTTGATTATATATACCTCTCTCATCCTTATGCTTTGTTCTGTACCCCAAAAGTTCCAACTTATGTCAAGAGGGTGCTAGAAAGGAATTGAATAGTTTCCTGTCCTCTTTCCTTGTGCTCTTATATATCTGTTTACCTTGTTTAGATTTTCTTTTGAAATAGCACAAGGAAAGTTTCAATAAAAATATGTGAGCTTTATTTTCAGACTCCTTTAGATTGTAAACTCCTACAAAAGTAAAGGCTGTGTCTTTCATTTATATGTTCCCAGCATCAGCCTGATAGAAGTCACCAAGACATGTGTTTAATTAACCTGAACAAATTTTGTATTCTGTTTCTGCCCCTCCTTTCCTATCCAGGAAAACTGGTTTCCAAGATACAGGTACCTCTAGATATAGTTTTTGCTTTCAAGGAGCTTAGTTTAGTTGGAGATGACACGTGCAAAAAATATCATCATCATCAAAATTGATTCATGTTTAAGTCAATTCCTGTCTGTACCAAACATGTTAAGGCCTTAGTTTACATAAGGAATATTTTTGTGAAAGTTATTTATCATTATTCCATGAGTCATGGAATTAGAGACAATGCCTCTAAACAATGTGCATATCCCCTGGTGAAGTTCCCTCAACTGCTGCCTGCCCACAATCCAGATGATGCTTGCCACTCTGTGGGATCAGTGAGAAGTGATTGAATCAGGTGAGGGATTCTAAAACTGGGGATTGTGTCCCTTGCCTTACATGAGCAAATAAACCCCAGTCCCCAAATACCTGGCAAACACTTCAACTCTTCCCTGATAGTATGTCACCATACAACAGCTCAAAGTTGTTAGTTTTCTTAAGAAAACTAATAATTAGCCCAATTCTGCATATGAGAGAAATTTAAAGAGTATTGATGAATGTAAAATATTTTTAATGTAAAAATATTTACAAAGTGACATACCTTATTAGCACATTTTGCTATGTACTGTCACTGGTTACTATTGGTTATATTGGGCCACCATAGAACTCAGTCATGGTATTCTGTTTTAATCATGACTATTTTGATACTAATTTGATACAGTTCAGTTCTGACCCTAATCATCCAGATCTAGTGTCGGACTCCCACAGTTTCAGAGGAGCATGATGCCCAGTAAGACTGCTCCTACTTCAGATCCCAGCCTCAAGTAGGAGCCACAGACTGCCCAGACCAACTGGCTGAAAATCTGAGGGATCCATGACCACTCTCAGGTTTGGTAATTCACTAGAACAACTCAACAGAATTGCTGTACTTATGATTACAGGTTTATTATAAAGGACACAAATCAGGAACAGCCAAATAAAGAGACACTGAGCATGATGCTTAGGAGAGTCTTGAATGCAGAGCTTGTGTGCGCTCTTTCCATGGGATCAGGGCATATTACCCTTCAAGTTCATCAATGTGTTCACCAACTGGGAAGCTGCATTGAGCTTCAGTGTCCAGAATTTTTATTGTAGTTTCATCAAGTAGGCATAATTGATAACTCAATCTCCAGACACCCTCTACTTCCCAAAGTTTGAACTAACTCAAAGCCTCAACCCTCTAATATATGTAAACAGCTTCCCATTCTGATTCATCCAATTAGCAGAAGCTTAGGTGTGAACCCCAGAGCTCATGAGTAAGATATATTCCTATCACTTGGAAGACTCCATGTAGAAGCTCTGTGCTAGGATTTTGGGGCAAAGACCACACAAATTCTTTATTATACAACATGTGGTACAAAAGAGAAAATTTAGTGTAGTGGGTAAGAGTAATGCAGTAAAAAGTTAAATATTTAATTTTATTTCCTCATGGGGTTGTGGTGAGGTTTAAATGTGATCATTAGTGTAAAGCACTTAATACCTTGCCTAGTACTTATGTCTTGAATATATAGTGACTAGTATTAAGGAGTGTTTTAATTTCCTTGGGCTGCTTTTAACAATCCATAAATTATGTGACTCAGAACAACAAAAATTTATTCTCTTATAGTCTGGAGGTTAGAAGTCTAAAGTCAAAGTAACAGTTGGGCCATGCTTAATCTAGGACTATGTGGAATCCTTTCTCGCCTCTTCCTAATATCTGGTGATGGCTGTGTTCCTTGGCTTGGAGCTAAAGCACTCCAGTCTCTGCCTGTGTCCTCATATGGTGTTCTCCCTATGTGTCACTGACTTTATCTTCTATTTAACTCTTTTTTTAAGGACACTAGTCATATTGGATTAATGCCTATTCTCATGACCTCATCTTAAATTGTTTGTATCTGCAAAGACCTTATTTCCAAATGAGGTCACATTCATGGATATAAAGGGTCACAGTTTGGGGGACATAATTCACAGTTGTTATCCCCCCAAATCTGTGTCCTTTTCAGTTCTTTCACTGCATCCTAACATTCCCAAAAGTTTTAACCCATTCCAGCATAAACTCTTAAATCCAAAAATCTTATCTAAATACAATCAACTCTAAAATCCCAAATCTCATCTTAATATCTAAGTCAGGTATGAGTGGTCCTCTAGGTATAGTCCATCCTGAGACAGAATCCCTCTCTATATTTCTTTGAAACCCCAAAGAAAAGTTACCTGCTTCTAAGATGCAAAATATAACAGTGATAGAAAAGACATTCTCATTACAAATTGGAGAAAATGGAAGGAATAAAAGAGTCACTGGTCTTGGAGCTGTAGCTGTAGCTCAATGGTAGCACTAGAAGTATCCCAGGGGCACTTCAGTTAGTCATAGAATAGGTAATTGAATAAATGATGGATTACATGAGTCCTTTACAGTTATTTCTAGTAGATGTTTGTATTTTTCAGTTTTTAGTTTTTTTTCAAGAATTATGCCTATATTAATGAGGACCTATACTTTTTTTTATTATTTTTATGCCAATATCAGTGTTTGTAGGACTTTTAGAGGATACACTATAAAAATTGTTTTGCATTGAAGAAGGCTTATCCAAGGCAATTCTAATGAGAGATCAGTTCTGGTGATAAATAAGAGATGTTAATTGCCAGGTGTCATTTTGTTTTATTTTGCTCACACTGATCTCATTAATAAATTGCCACCATAGTAATATGAAAGTAAAGAACTTTCTAGAATCTCAACTGCTAGCACAGAATCATAGGTCAACTGCATTGTTGTACACAATTGGGTTAAAGAGTTTCAGGCTCCCTCCCCCAATTTTGAAACATTTATATACTTTGAAACATTTATATTTTGCAAAATCCAGTTCCTGTTTTAGTGCTTGAGTACTTTCTTTTTTTTTATTGATTGTTCAAAACATTACAGAGATCATGATATATCATCTTTCATACATTTGACTCAATTGGGTTTTGAACTCCCATTTTTACCCCAAATACAGATTGCAGAATCACATCTGTTACATACTCACATTTTTACATAATGACATATTAGTGACTGTTGTATTTTGCTATCTTTCCTATCCCCTACTATCCCCCCTCCCCTTCCCCTCCCCTCCCATCTTCCCTCTCTACCTCCTCTGCTGTTGTTCAATTCTCTCCCCCTTTTTTCCCCTCCCCCTTGCCCCTCATAACCTCTTATAATTTTGTGTATCATTGAAGGTCTCCTACCATTTCCATATGCTTTCCTTTCTCTCTCCCTTTCTGTTAGTCTTTTCCTCATGGTCTTCCTTCCTGTTCTGTTCTTAGTTGCTCTCTTTATATCAAAGAAGACATTTGGCATTTGTTTTTTAGGGCTTGGCTAGCTTCACTTAGCATAATCTGCTCTAATGCCATCCATTTCCCTGCAAATTCTATGATTTTGTTATTTCTTAGTGCTGCATAATACTCCATTGTGTATAGATGCCACATTTTTTTTTATCCATTCATCTATTGAAGGGCATCTAGGTTGGTTCCACAGTCTAGCTATTGTGAATTGTGCCGCTATGATCATTGATGTGGCCGTATCCCTATACTGCACTCTTTTAAGGTCCTCAGGGAATAGTCCGAGAAGGGCGATAGCTGAGTCAAATGGTGGATCCATTCCCATTTTTCCCAGGTATCTCCATACTGCTTTCCAAATTGGCCTCATCATTTTGCAGTCCCACCAGCAGTGTACAAGTGTACCCTTTTCCCCACATCCTCGCCAACACTTATTGTTGTTTGACTTCATAATGGCTGCCAATCTTACTGGAGTGAGATGGTATCTTAGGGTGGTTTTGATTTGCATTTCTCTGATTGCTAGAGATGGTGAGCATTTTTTCATGTACTTGTTGATTGATTGTATGTCCTCCTCTGAGAAGTGTCTGTTCAGGTCCTTGGCCCATTTGTTGATTGGGTTATTTGTTATCTTATTGTTTAATTTTTTGAGTTCTTTGTACATTCTGGATATTAGGGCTCTATCTGAAGTGTGAGGGGTAAAAATTTGTTCCCAGGATGTAGGCTCTCTATTTACCTCTTTTATTGTTTCTCTTACTGAGAAAAAACTTTTTAGTTTAAGTAAGTCCCATTTATTTATTCTTGTTATTAACTCTTGGGCTATGGGCGTCCTATTAAGGAATTTGGAGCCCGACCCCACAGTATGTAGATCATAGCCAACTTTTTCTTCTATCAGATGCAGTGTCTCTGATTTGATATCTAGCTCCTTGATCCATTTTGAGTTAACTTTTGTGGATGGCGAGAGAAAGGGATTCAATTTCATTTTGTTGTATATGGATTTCCAATTTTCCCAGCACCATTTGTTGAAGATGCTATCCTTCCTCCATTGCATGTTTTTACCCCTTTATCAAATATAAGAAAGTTGTAATTTTGTGGGTTGGTTTCTGTGTCCTCTATTCTGTACCATTGGTCCACCTGCCTGTTTTGGTACCAGTACCACGCTGTTTTTGTTACTATTGCTTTGTAGTACAGTTTGAACTCTGGTATTGCTATACCTCCAGATTCACACTTCCTGCTTAGAATTGCTTTTGCTATTCTGGGTCTTTTGTTTTTCCATATGAATTTCATGATTGCTTTATCTATTTCTACAAGAAATACCGTTGGGATTTTGATTGGCATCGCATTAAACCTGTAGAGAATTTTGGGTAATATCGCCATTTTGATGATGTTAGTTCTGCCTATCCATGAACAGGGTACATTTTTCCATCTTCTGAGATCTTCTTCTATCTCTCTCTTTAGGGTTCTGTAGTTTTCATTGTATAAATCTTTCACCTCTTTTGTTAGGTTGATTCCCAAGTATCTTATTTTCTTTGAGGATATTGTGAATGGAGTGGTTTTCCTCATTTCCATTTCAGAGGTTTTGTTGCTGACATACAGGAATGCCTTTGATTTATGCGTGTTGATTTTATAACCTGTCACTTTGCTGAATTCATTTATTAACTCTAGCAGCTTCTTTGTAGACCCTTTTGGGTCTGTTAAGTATATTATCATGTCATCCGCAAATAGCGATAATTTAAGTTCTTCTTTTCCTATTTTTATGCCTTTAATTTCTTTTGTCTGTCTAATTGCTCTGGCTAGTACTTCGAGAACTAAATTGAATAGAAGTGGTGATAGAGGGCATCCCTGTCTTGTTCCAGATTTTAGAGGGAATGCCTTCAGTTTTTCTCCATTTTGGATGATGCTAGCCTGAGGTTTAGCATATATAGCTTTTACAATGTTGAGGTAAGTTCCTGTTATCCCTAGTTTTTCTAGTGTTTTGAACATAAAGGGATGCTGTACTTTGTCAAATGCTTTTTCTGCATCTATCGAGATGATCATATGGTTCTTGTCTTTAAGTCTATTGATGTGGTGAATGGTATTTATTGATTTCCATATATTGAACCAGCCTTGCATCCCAGGGATGAATCCTACTTGATCATGGTGTACAATTTTTTTGCTATGCTTTTGTATTCGATTCGCCAGGATTTTATTGAGAATTTTTGCATCCAAGTTCATTAGAGATATTGGTCTGTAGTTTTCTTTCTTTGAAGTGTCTTTGTCTGGTTTTGGGATCAGGGTGATGTTGGCCTCATAGAATGAATTTGGAAGAGCTCCTTCTTTTTCTATTTCTTGAAATAGCTTGAAAAGTATTGGTATTAATTCTTCTTTGAAGGTTTTGTAGAACTCCGCTGTATATCCATCCGGTCCAGGGCTTTTCTTGGTTGGTAGTCTTTTGATGGCTTCTATTTCTTCCTTTGTTATTGGTCTGTTTAAATTGTGTGTGTCTTCCTGTCTCAATCTGGGCAGATCATATGTCTTAAGAAATTTATCGATATCTTCACTATCTTCTATTTTATTGGAATATAGGGTTTCAAAATACTTTCTAATTATCTTCTGTATTTCTGTAGTGTCTGTTGTGATATTGCCTTTTTCATCCCGTATCCTGTATGTTAGTAATTTGAGTTTTCTCTCTTCTTCACTTCGTTAGCATGGCTAAGGGCCTTTCTATCTTATTTATTTTTTCAAAGAACCAACTTTTAGTTTTATCAATTTTTTCAATGTTTTTTTTTTGTTTCAATTTCGTTGATTTCTGCTCTAATTTTAATTATTTCTTGTCTTCTACTACATTTGCTGTTGTTTTGCTCTTCCGTTTCTAGGTTTTTGAGGTGTAGTGTGAGTTCATTTATTTGTTGGTTTTTTCTTTTTTTGAGGAAAGAACTCCAAGAAATGAATTTCCCTCTTAAAACTGCTTTCATTGTGTCCCATAGATTCCGGTATGTTGTGTCTGTATTATCATTTGTCTCTAAGAATTTTTTCATCTCCTCCTTTATGTCTTCTGTAACCCAATGATCATTCAGTAACATATTGTTCATTTTCTATGTGATGTAGGATTTTTCCTTCCTTCTTTTATCATTGATTTCCAATTTCATTCCGTTATGATCAGATATGGTGCATGGTATTATCTCCGCTTGTGTACTTTATAAGTGAATATTCTTAAATTCAACTCATCGAACATGTATCTGATAACCACTATTATCAGGCAGTGTTTAAATCCTGAGGATGTAAAGATGAATAAGGCATCCCGTCAGGGCTTCACCATCAAATACAGAGGAGAGATATGTAAACATATAATTATAGTACACTGTTTAAATGCTCTAAGCAAAAACCAGATATAAATATAGCATAGAAGAAGAAATGGTTATCTAGGGAAAAGATTTAGGAAGGCTGAGGAAGAGAGGATCCATTGATTTCTGAGTTAAATTGTGAAGGATGAGTTGTAAATTAATGAATTGGGTGTTTAGTGCAAAAAGTGCCTTATTGTAGATGAGTTGAGTAACTGCAGATCATTTAAAATAACTTAGGGGATGAAGGTAAAGAGGAAAAGATGAGCAGTAAATGAAGCTGGAGAAGTAGTCAGGGGCCAAATCTTTAAAGAATTAGATTTTGAAATGGCACATATGTTTGCCTAGAACTTTAATGGATTTTATCCTGTAGTCTACATGAATCCATTGAAGAGCAATAGATTAACCAGAGAAGCAACATGATCCAATTTTAATTTTCCAGGGATTACTCTGGTTATTGTATATACATTGGAATAGACATTTAAAGAGGCCAATTAAGCTACTGACTACTCGTGAGAGGGAAAAACATGATATATGCAAAGAGCATGGCCTAGATTGTTTCTTTCCGATATCAATTTAATCATGTCCTAACTCTAAATCTGAAGCTTCTTCATCAGTTAAATGGGAATATGTGATCTCACTAGATATTATGAAAAATTGTGTTGCCAAATGCATGGAATTGCTCCAAAGCACTGAGTTTAAGTGTTACTTGTTAGATTTCAGATTCTGTTTCTGTTAACTTTTAGATAACTTAAGTTTAGAAATTTTTTTATTATCACACATTATCCAGAACGGTGGGTTTCATTGTGGTGTATTGGTACATGCCTATGACATTATTTGATCAATTTTACTCCTCAGTATCTTCCCTCCTCCTTCCCCCTGTCCCCACTTCTTTACCTTACTATTTAGACCATTCTGTTTCAATAAAACAGAAAGAAAAAAGAAAATTTATAAATATTTTACGCTCATATTAAAATATATATTTTGGGATTTTACAAACATTTTAAAGATAATGCAACTGAAGGATATTTAGTTTGGTTCCTTAATTTAGGTATTGTGAATTGTGCTGCTATAAACCTTGATATGGCTCTGTCACTGTAGTATGCTGTTTTTAAGTCCTTTGAGTATAAACTGAGGAGTGGGATAGCTGGGTCAAATGGTGGCTCCATTCCAAGTTTTCCAAGGAATCTCCAGACTGCTTTCCAGATTGGATGCCCCAATTTGAGTCCCACCAGTAATGAATGAGTGTGCTTTTTCCCCACCTCCTCGCCAACACTTATTGTTGTTTGTATTCTTAATAGCTGCCATTCTGACTGGAGTGAGATGAAATCTTAGTAGTTTTGATTTGCATTTCTCTAATTGCTAGAAATGTTGAACATTTTTTCATGTTTGTTGATTGAGTGTATATCCTCTTCTGAGAAGTATCTGTTCAGTTCCTTAGCCCATTTATTGATTGGGTTATTTGTTTTTTTGATCTTAAGGTTTTTGAGTGCTTTAACTTTGGTATATATTCACAATGGAACATTACTCAGCATTAAAAGAGAATAAAATCATGGCATTTGCAGGTAAATGGATGAAGTTGGAGAATATAATGCTAAGCAAAACAAGCCAATCCTCAAAAACCAAAGGACTACTGTTTTCTTTGATATGAGGTTGCTGACTCATAATGGCAATGGGGCAGGGCTTGGGAGGAATGGAGGAACTTTAGATAGGGCAAAGGGGAGGGAGGGAAAAGGAGGGGCCAAAGGGGTAGGAATGATGGTAGAATTAGTTAGACATCATAACTTAAGTACATGTATGAAGACATGAACGGTGTGAAAATCCTTTGTGTACAATCAGTGATTTGAAAAATTGTGCTTTATATGTGTAATATGAAATGAATTGTATTCTGCCATCATGTATAACAAATTAGAATAAATAAATAATTTTAAAAATAATGCAACTAATGCTCTTTCCTTTGGACACCATTTGAGACTCTCAATTAGAGAATCAAGATAAATGTCTTTTGTGGGGGGAGGTAGGGAAGTGCAATAGGAAAAACAAGTGAGCTATTTAGTTGAAAAATAGCATCGGGATTTGCTCTGCCTGTTCCTTCAAATGTTTAATAAGAATGATATGAATAGTTTTTCTAACCACCTTGCATATCTATTGTGAGGATGACATTTGTTTTCTTTAGTAAACATTTTCTAAACAACTACTATTCAAGGCCCTATTTCTAAGAATGTAAACTGATTACTACCTGAGTCACAACTCCAAGTGAAATACTGGACTAAAAGAACTGATAACTATAATACCAATAAGACAATATGTGAGTTAAGTAACTTTGAAATTATAAAGAACTTTGAAACTGGAAGTTATATTCTGTATAATATATATTGTTATGTTTTATTAAGTATATTTCACATTATTATTACTTTTTTAGAGAGAGAGAATTTTTTTTTAATATTTTATTTTTAGTTTTTGGTGGACACAACATCTTTGTTTGTATGTGGTGCTGAGGATCGAACCTGGGCCGCACGCATGCCAGGCGAGCTCGCTACTGCCTGAGCCACATCCCCAGCCCCTATTTCACATTATTCTCATTGTGCCTCTCCAAGTAAAGCTGAGATAGTCACTTTTTTGGGTACCTTCCAAAAATAAATGATAAAAATGATTTAGATTTTTTGCATATTTTTAATTTATATGTGTATTTTAAGCCCAGGTTTGATTGGGCATAATATTCACTGATATCCAAATAGCTCAGTTAAGTTCCTCTCTGAGCCTGAGCTATGTGCATTTGCGTGTGTGTGTGAGTGTGTGTACGAGTACGTGTACTTACACACATGTGTGTAATTGAGATGATATCTAACTTTTAGGTGTAGATAAAATGGTTATTATTTCTAGAAGTGCTAACAAACATTAAGTCTTTATTTTTCCATTAGTCTTTTTGCTTAGCCTACCCAAACTTTTACTGTTAATCATTGTTGAGCTTTGAGATAGCAACTTCAGTGAAATCATTTAAAGTCATTTGTTTTAAACAAAGTGACATAACTATAGGGGGGGAAACATCTTTTCCTCACCCCCCCCCAGATTGACAGCTTAGGCCCCAATAACAAAGGTCATATTAACAGGAGAAAAACATAACCCATTTATTATATATAAGTTTATGTGTTATGGGACCCTTCATATGAAAATGAAAACCTAAAAAAACAGTTGAACTTGAATATTTTTATGCTAGGTTTAATAATGAAGTGGATAGTTATAAAAAGTGGGCTATGTCATTAACATAAACCAGACATGTTTTTGTTTTTCCACAATGTCAGAATTTGTTAAATAATTGTCAGAATTTATTGAATAACAATCACTTGACAAGCTACATAAATTTCATCAGCTTTAATTTGTTGAAATACTCATGGTTCCACTTAGTGCTGTGACTGAGGCAATTGAAAGTTCTTATCCATTCCAATCTTAATTATTACTTAAGTCACACATCATATTTCATACAATGATATATGTATAGGTTATAGAAAAGCTAAGAGAGTGTTAACAGTGACCAGAGGGTTTTGTTTTGTTGTTTTTTCTTTAATTTTTTTTTTGTAGATAAACAGCATACCTTTATTTTATTTATTTTTTTATGTGGTGCTGAGGATCAAACCCAGTATCTCACACATGCTAGGTAAGCACTCTGCCTCTGAGCTACAGCCGCAGCCCAGAAAGAGTGTTTTTTAAAATTAATTATTTTAATTAATTATACATGACAACAGATTGCGTTTTGATTCATTGTACACAACTGCAACACTTTTCATTTCAGTGGTTGTACACGATGTAGCGTCACACCATACGTGCAGTCATACATGCACTTAAGGTAATGATGTCCATCTCATTCTGTAGTGGCACCCCCTTTCTCCACAGAAAATCTTAACTGGGCTTCTCCAGAAATCTTCACCATGGCTGATTTTAGGACTGTCAACAAAAGAGTTCAATGTAGATAAACTTCCTATTTTTGTGTTGCCCTATTTTACTTGGCCACTGGCCAGGAAGAAATCAACATTCCAGGTACTGGACACCCCCTTACTAGTTTTTTCACAAACATTTATCCAGTATAGTAGTTTGTAGAAATATGTAAACAAGGCCTCTGGCCTTAAGCTTCGGCTTCACAGAAATGTCTACATTTCTAAGATAAGAGAAGTTACCAATTGGACTCCATGGAAACGGCTGGCAGCGGGAGGAAAGAAAGGGGAGAAGAAGCTCTCCCCTTCTCAGGTGTTGTCCTTATTGGGTTAACTTGCCCAGAAGAGTGAAAGAAAAAACTGCTTTTATGTAAACTTCTACAAACTGTGAACCTCTGAGCCCCTCCCCTTACATGCTGGGTAGAAAATTCTGAAACTACCTGAACTCAGGGTTCAGGGAATTGATTGAATACAGCAAAAGCTGTGCCCTCTGAACCTGGCTGCAGCCAAATAAAACTGTTTCCTGCTATCTTTGGTGCCTTGCCTCGTCTGTTTCTACAACAATTCTACCATCTTCCCTGCCCCCATGCATCCCTAAACCTCCCTCTCTTGTGCCCAATCACAGTTCCTCCTTTTTCCCCATGCCTCCCCCCTCCCCATTATGGATCAGCATCCACTAATCAGAGAGAACATTTGGCCTTTGGTTCTGGGGGACTGGCTTACTTCGCTTAGCATGATTTTCTCCAACTATCCTACAAAGCTGTAGTAACCAAAACGGCATGGTATTAGCACCAAAATAGACATGTAGACCAATGGTACAGAATAGAAGACACAGAGACAAACTCACATAAATACAGTTATCTTATATTAGACAAAGGTGCCAAAAGCATACATTGGAGAAAAGATAACCTCTTCAACAAATGGTGCTGGGAGAACTAGAAATCCATATGCAACAAAGTGAAAATAAACCCCTATCTCTTACCATGCACAAAACTCAACTCAAAGTGAATCAAGGACATAGGAATTAGTCCAGAAACTCTGTGCCTAATAGAGGAAAAAGTAGGCCCAACTCTTTTTAGGCCTCTACTTCCTTAACAAGACTCCTAAAGCACAAGAAATAAAATCAAGAATTAATAAATGGGATGGACTCAAACTAAAAAGCTTCTTCTCATCAAAAGAAACAATGAGGTAAAGAGACAGCCTAGATATTGGGAGGAAATTTTTGCCACACATCAGATAGAGCATTAATATATAAAGAAGTCAAAAAACTTAACACCAAAAAAACAAACAACCCAATCAATAAATGGGCTAAGGAGCTGAATAGACATTTCTCAGAAGAAGATATACAGTCGATCCACAAATACATGAAAAAATGTTCAACATCTCTAGTAATTAGAGAAATGCAAATCAAAACTACCCAGCAAGAGGGTTTTAAGAGACTGCACTAAGAGCAAAGGCAGAGAGCAGATAGAAATGCCAAAGAGTCACTGCAGGAGGTCACATAAGATTACAAACTAGCCAAAGAACTAGTGTAGAGCGTGGAATTAATTCTAGGGCAAGATCCAGAAAACAGGAAGTTTTGAAGTGGGCTTTGTCACAGAGAGATCCAACTGAGCTGAAGCCCCAGGGACAAGAGTCAGAGTTGTAACCTGCTGACCTTGTGATGCATTCAATACATGGTCTTGTAGAGAATGGATTGGTGTGTGCCACAGTACCACTGTCTTATGTGCCTCTCCTTTTATGTGTTTCAAATTAGAAAGTTGAATCATTCAATAGTCTAGTGTATCTTAAGATGTGCTTTGTAGCTGGGAGTTATTTTTTTTTCACTAAGTTCTGTATGTCTGACATATGGTGGTTATCTATTTGCCCAGACAGGTTACCAATCATTCTGCCTTTAGCACTTGTAGTCAGGATGCAGTAGCTCAGGGCAAAATGCTATTTTATAAAATGGAGTAACTCAGAGATAGGGACTGCTGTCCTATACAACATAGAGTAACTCAAAGCAGGATACAGCCTTCTCTCCACAATAGTTGTGAAGAAAAAAAATTAGGCAAAGGGAGTATGATCTAATAAGCCAGGGCAGGGCGGAGAGGAGGACCCAGCAAGGCCTGTTGGTCAATTTTTTTTCAGACATCTCTGTGTCTTTGGCTCCTTTCCTCTAGGTATAGGGAGGAAACCTCTCACATAAGAGTCCTTTGACCCTGCTTTGTGGGTAGTGCAGAAAATCCTTTCTAGGTTTTAGGAACTTCTTAAGAGGAGAAGAGTAGAGGAAAGTGAGAGAGGCTTTTCTGCTTCTGCTGATTTCTCAGACTCTTTCAGCTTAAAATATTTCAGGATAGTGAGTCCTAAGCCCCCATTGCATTTTCTGGAGAATGTTTTAAATCTTTTTTTAATGTCACATTAGAGTAGGTTCTTTATATAAGTCATTGTGTTTTTCTCCTTAAAAATTACTTTTAAAAATTAATAAAAATAATACTTCACATATTGGGCCTAGTGGCCTAATCAGTTCTGACCAGTTCTGCAGCTAGAAGTTTTAGGTGAATAGTCTGGGGTGCTAGCACTGGTCATAGAATCTCAGGGACTCCAGAAAACTGGACTATTTGGTGTGCCCAAGCAATAAGTACAATCTTTTTCCTGTGGTTGGTTAGAGGCTCTCAGCTTTGATTTTTCTCCAAAAAGCTGTTTAAATTATGTATACCAAAATGCTTCAAATTTCTGGTTCTTTTGCAGTTCTCTTCTCTATGTTCCAGTGCTGCTAAGTAGCTATGTACTTATATTTTGAAAGTCTTCTTTTGTCATCTCAATGCCATGTCTTATAAGTGGCTTTTAATAAGATAGAATTTGCCTTTGTGTTACATGTATTTCCTTAATAAGTTGTGAAGACCGTATCCAGAACAGTCTTTGGAAAGCTAAATTATGTTCATGATTGTGTTGCTCAATCCTTTCCACCCTCTCAGTATCTTTATGTAATGATTCTGTCAAATTTCAGAGAAACTTACAGATATAAAGCACCTAGCTCATTTTTGTTTAATTTTGAGATTTTCCTTAACTGCCTTTCTCTCAGAAATCAACTTACGGATTCTAATTACAAGGCTTCCAAGTAAAATACTTTAAAAATCCATATGTATACTCTGATCTCTCTTCAGATTATATAAATCTTTGCCTTTTAAAATTCAGAAATATTGTATCATTTAAAAAATTTTTAAATTTATATATGACAGAAGAATGTATTACAATTCTTATTACACATTAGAGCATAATTTTTCATATCTCTGGTTGTATACAAAGTATATTCACACCAATTCATGTCTTTATACATGTACTTTGGATAATAATGTTTCCAAGGTGCAAAACTACCTGGGGACAGGGCTTCTGTATATCTAGCAAATCCAGTTGTGTCACAGGGGGTGAAATGGATAGTGCAGGGGTGGGACCCAGATCTGGCTTCCTCAGCCTCCTCCCTATTTTCTTTAGAAATTCACAGGCCATAGGTGGGGTCATGGCTCAGTGGTGGAGATCTTGCCTAGCACGTGTGAGGTTTGATTCTCATCACCACATAAAAACAAATAAATAAAGGTATTGTGTCCATCTACAACTAAAACTATTTTTTAAAAAAGAAATTCACAGACCATCAAACCAGGACTAACCTTCTTTTCTGAACAAATATCAGATACAGTCTGATAGGTGCATTGGCCCATGTGGAAACCATGGGACCGAACAAGGGGGTAGGTAGCATGTGCAGTAGTGAGGAACACTGGCTCAAAAGCCAGGCTCTCTGGATTTGAATCCAGAGCTGCCTGACCTTGGTAAACTATTTAATCTCATTCATCAGCTTCCTTATATTTAAAACAGGTGCAATGATAATAGCACCCATCTTATGGGGTATTGTGAGGAGAATTGAGGTCAGACACTTTGAACAGTGCCTATTATGTGGTAAATGCTTCACAATGCTAAGCAAATGCTATCACTATTTACAAGTATGTCTGTAAGAAAACATCCTTGCCATTAGATTTTTACCCATGGAGCAGCAGACAAAATCTCATTAAAATGAAGATAATAATAGTACTTGCTTTATGGAATAGCTGTGAGAACTAAAAAACTTAAACATGTAAGGTGCTTACAGCAGTCCTTGGCACATAGTAAGGACTTAAAGAGATGTTTAGTTTTATCATTTATTTCCTTAGTTGTCCTCTAGCCATATGGTTGTATGACTGGAAGTACCATATTTTAATTTTATTTAAATTTAAAATTAAAAACTGATCTTCAGTTAAGTTTTTGGGAAATTTTTAGTATGTGTGGAACAACTTGAGTATGTGAATCTTTTCTTTCAATTATAAATGTGGGAAATCAAAATACAGATCAAGTATTTCTAATGAAAACTTTAGCATCTAAATTGAGGTAAACTAAGGATAGGGTTGTGGCTCAGTGGTAGAGCACTTGCCTATCATGCATGAGGCACTGGGTTCAATCCCAGGCACCACATAAAAATAAACAAATAAAATAAAGGCATTGTGTCCACCTACAATTAAAAACATATTTAAAAAATAAATAAATTGAGGTAAACTATACATAAATATAAGATTTTTAAGACTTACTATAAAAAGAATTTTTTAAATGATTACTTGCTCAGATGATATTTTGATACATTGGGTTAAATAAAATGCATTAAAAATTTTTCACCTTTTCCCCTTTTTTAGCTTTAAAAATGTAACTACTAGAAAACTTAAATTACATAAGAGGTTTGAATTATATTTCTATTAAATGGTGCTGCTCTTGACCCTGGGTCAGGACAAGGAGTAATGGGGAAAGAATATGAACTAGGTGGGGTGCATTTTCTAATTACACAAATATCCCTGGAGATTCTGAAATAACTCCAATCAGTGGAACCTCCCTCCCCATCAAATTATGTTTGCCTTTTACCCACCTTGCTGAAAATCAGTGCCATATGGTTGTGTGACCCTGCTTTTACTATTAGGAGTGTTTTCTGTTCTCTACGGTATATCAGAATGGAAAAAAAGTTGAGTCACTGGTCTATTTAAAGGTTATTGTGCAGGCTAGATACCTATTGATTTTGATGAAAAAAAAATTTTGGAATTCTCTGAACTGTTACTACTATATAAAATTGTTCTCTGAAATAGTATATCACAAATCCTAGTCCAGTGAACCCAAGGGACTTAAAAGTGAGGCAGAATTAAAGTAGATTTTAATTAAATTTATTGTCAATCGCTGAGGAAGTTGAGGAAGGCATCTCATTTTCTAAAAGTTAAATTTCAGGGATTAAAAAAACCTCAAAAAGCTAATTAAGGAGATGAGATCTCTCTCTACAATGAAAACTATAAAATATTGATGAAAGAAATTGAAGAGGACTCACCCTCCACTCAACCCCCATCAGGTCCATAATTTTTATTCTACTTTCTGTCTCTATGAATTTGCCTATTTTGGGTACCTAGTATAAGTGGAATCATACAATATTTTTCCTTTTGTGTCTAATTGTTTTCATTTTGGGTAATATTTTCAAGATCCATCCATGTTGTAGCATATATCAGAATTTCATCCCTTTTTACAGCTAAATAATATTTCATTGTATGTATATGCTTCACTTTCTTCATCCCATTTTCTTTTTTTACTCTTTGACTATTGTGAATCATGCAGCTGGTAACAGAGGTATATGAATAGCTGGACTCCTGATTTTAATTCCTTTGAGTATGCACCTAGGAGTTGAGTCGCTAGATCATGTAATTCTATGTTGAAACTTTTAAAAAACTACCAAACTATTTTCCATGGTGGCTGTACCATTTTACATTGCAAGAAGCAGTGCTTGAGGATGCCCGTTTTTCCACGTCCTTGTTAACACTTGTCATATATCTATTTTTCATAACAGTGATCCTGATAAGTGTGCAGTGGTAATTTGTTGTGGTTTTGATTTCCATTTCTCTAATGATTAAGCATCTTTCCACATAGTCATCTGTGTATCTTCTTTGGAGAAATGTCTGTTCAGGTTCCTTGCCCATTTTTGAGTTGAGCTATATGGAGTTTCTTTCTGGTTGTCATTAATCTATAAGAGTTATTTTTGTATTCTGGATATTAATCCCTTATTTGATATATAATTTGCAAATATTTTCTCCCATTCTTTGGGTTGTCTTTTTATTCTCCTCATAGTTTTCTTTGATACACAGAATTTTTTCATTTTGATGAACTACAGTTTATCTGTTTTCTCTTTTGTTGTTTGCTGTACTTTTAGTATACTGACAAACACCATATAATATTTTTCTTTTGTGTCTAATTAAATTAGTATTCTGACAAACATTGACAAAGGATTTTCCTGGTTTTGTTCTAATAGTTATAGTTTTAGCTTATATTTAAGATATTTAATGAATTTTGAGGGGTTTTTTGAGTTTTTTTTTTTTTTTTGGTATGGCATGAGAGTTCAGTTTCATTCTTTTGCATGTGCATATCTAGTTTTTCCAGCACCATTTGTTGAAAAGTGTCCTTTTCCCATTAAATGGTTTTGGTACCTTTGATAACAATCAATGACTGTACATGAGGATTTATTTCTGGCCTCCCTATTCTATTCCATTTATCTATCTATCTATCTATCTATCTATCTCTGTTCTTACGCCAGTACTATACTATTTTGATGACTGTAGCTTTGTAGTATGTTTTAGAGTCAGAAACTACCTTGTTGTTAGTTTTCAAGATTCTGTTTGAGTTTTAGAATTGCTTTTCCTATCTGTTAAAAAAAAGTCACTGGGATTTTAATAGAGATTACATTGACTTTGTAGATTTCTGGGGTAGTATTGTAATCTCTCCCCGACCGCCCAGTACTAGAAATTTAACTCAGGGCCTTTGGCCACTGAACTATAATCCCCGGTCCTTTTTTAATTCTTACTTTTAATTTTGAGACCGGGTCTTGCTAAATTGCTGACGTTGGCCTCAAGCTTGAGAGCCTCTTGCCTCAAAATACCAAGTCACTGGGATTGCAGGTATGTACCACCACACCAGCAGTTTTATAATCTTAACATTATTAGTCTTCTAATTTATGAACGTAGGTTGTCTTTCTTGTTTTTAATTTCTTTTAGCAATGCTTAGTACTTTTCAATGTACAACTCTTTACCTCCTTGGTTAAATTTATTTCTATATATTTGATTATGGTTTTTAATATTTTATATGGAATTATTTTCTTGCTTTCCTTTTCAGATTGTCCATCACTAATGTACAGAAATGCAAATGATTCTTGTGTAATGAATTTGTGTCCTACAACTTTACTGAATTCATTTATTAGTTCTAACAATTTTTTTTTTGTGGAGTCACTAGAGTTTTCTACATGTGAGATTGTATCCTCTGCAAATAAAGATCATTTTACTTTTTCCTTTCAAATATGTTTCCTTTTTTTTCTTTTGCTTGCCTAATTTCTCTGGCTCCACATTTGCCCATTCAACCAGTCATAGATTGAATATACATTTTTTAAAAATCACAACTTATGCCAACTTTTTTTCTTGTCTTTATTCCCTGAACAATATCGTATAACAACTATTTACATAACATTTATATTTTATTAGGTATATAAGCAATCAAAAGATGAATTAAAGTGTATGGGAGGATGTACATAGATTATATGCTAATTATATATCATTTTATATAAGGAACTTGAGTATGCATTGATTTTGATATCCATTTCATTTACTATTGGTAATCCTAAAACCAATTCCCCATGGATATTGAGGAATGATTGTACTATGCTTAATTAAAGTGGTTAAAGTGAACATTCTTTTCTTGTTGCTATTGTTAGGGAAAAGGCTTTCAGTCTCACTCTTGAGTATACTGTTCAGTGTGGATATTTTCATCTATGGCCTCTATTATGTTGAGAAGTTCTTAGTTTATTGAGTGTTTCTGTTAAGAAGGGAGGTTACATTTTGTCAAATGCTTAATATGTATCAATTAAGATTATCATGTGGAGCTGGGGTTGTGGCTTAGTGGTAGAGCGCTTGCCTGGCACGTGAAAGGTGCTGGGTTCAATCCCTCAGCACCACATAAAAATAAATAAAGCCATTGTGTCCAACTACAACTAAAAAAAAATTTAAAAGAAGATTATTATGAAATTATTGGGTTTTTTTTACTTTCTTATATTTATGTGGTATACAACATTGGTTAAACCATCTTTGCATTCTGGAATCCTACTTGATACTTGCATATTAATAATCTTGTTACTATGCTGCTGAATTTATTTTGCTGAGTATTTTTGCACCAATATTTGTAAGGGCATTTTCCTGTTTTAAATTAAAGTTTTATTGGAATACAATCAGGCTGATTCATTTCTGTACTCTCCGTTTCTACTTTCATGCTACAGCAGAAGAGTTCAAGAAATTGCAATAGAGATCATCAAGCTGAAAAAATTTTTCCAAAAATTTTTTCAAAAGGTTTGTCAACCTTTGAGTTAGACAAATAAACCTCCTTACTCTGGCTCCATTCTGGCCAAGAACTTTTCAGGTTCTCATTTGGATTTTTGTGTAGATGTACCTTTGAAGTAAAATGGCCCTGTTCATGCTCCATTGAATATTTTAGGTCTTATGAAAGTTACATGTTTTACAAAAGTTAATAAATTATCATTTTAGTTTACTCATCATCTGTCCTCAAAGGTCTATTCCATTTTTAACAGAATCAGGGTTTGGAACCCACTAAGCTGAGGGAAGAATCCTGGAAACTGGAAAGCTAACCAAATTGTTGCCTTTGGGAAGCTCATTCTGGGTATCTGGTCTGATGACTTCCTTTGATAAAAACTTAATTTCATTGCATGACTCTTTTGAGCTACAGTAGTTCACATTTCTATTTTTCTATCTTCTAGATTTCTTCATCATGCTAAGGAAGAATGATTTTCTATTTGGTATAGCTGATGGTATTATACAAAAACCAGATCCTTGAAAAGATCAGAGCCTCTATGTGCACGTGACAGAAATAGAGTTATCCTCTGTTAGGCTGTGTATGAATGTACATCTCTCTCTCTCTCTCTCTCTCTCTCTCTCTCTCTCTCTCTCTCACACACACACAAAAAAAAAAAAAACACCCAGAATGATTTTTTAAAAATTCATCCTTTCTTACAAATTTATCTTATAGTTTTAACAAATCCCGTGTTTCATTTATATAGCTCTTTATAGTTTGTGAACTATTCTCCATACAGTTTTCTCATATAGACTTCACGATAATCTAAAATAGGTACTATTGGTAATCCTATTTTACAGAAACAATGATGAGTTAAGGCTTAATCCCAGATTGTTTTTGTCTCTAAATCTTACTATTCTCATACATCACAAGTTCTTAATCAGTATTAGAATTTTAGTATATATATAATTTAAGTATGTATGTAAGTAAGCAAGCTGTATGAAATTAGAAAAAAAAGTAGGTATAAATCTATGGAAAAATGCTTTATGGGTGTAAAATATCATTAGTGAACCAGATTTTAACATTGAATGCTTAACATGCAATCCTAGGGATGATACTAGAGTCTTCCATATATAATATAACATTGTCTTAGAATGGCAAAGTTCTTCAAGAGTTGCCCCCTACCTTCTTTTCTAGCTTCATCTTGTTCAATTCTTGTCATTCATCTCTGTAGCTTCCCATATCCTTTTCTCTCTATAATACATGACTAGTTGTTGTCCAAACATACTGTCCATTTCCATGCCTTAGTACCTTCGTACTATATTCTCTTGGTAAAATGCCAGTCGTCTTTCTTTCCACAATTGTAACTTAACTTCATCTCTTTTGTGAGGCTTTTCCCAACTTCCTAGGTAAAGTTGGTCATTTTATCCTACTCCCGGAGCATTGTGTTCAGCAAATTTTTACTATAAGAATAGTAAAAATCACATTATGATTGTGTACTTGAATTGCTGCTTCTCCTTCTGATTGTTTGTGAGCATGAGCTGAGACTTGTCTTTGTATTCTTAACACCACATATTACTATTAGTCTTAAATACATTTGCTTAATGAATAAAATAACAGCTACAGCTCTTTAGATCTGTACACTATTCTAAGTGGCAGACTAACCACATAAAATACCTAGAAGTTTATAAATATGTATAAAACAATATAGTGTATACCTGAGGTATAGCAGTGGAATGATTAGAGCCAGATACATTATTTAGGGATAGATTCCTGTAGGTCAGGGGTTGGCAAACTTTCATCCAGAGATCAACTCCTACCTGCTACCTGTTTTTGTTAATTAACTCTTAACTAAAAATATTAGAACAACCATATTCATTTGTTAATGAATTATTTATGTATGACTGCTTTCATGTGATAGTAGTTGCAATAGAGACCATGTAACTCATACAACTGAAAATATTTACTCCCCAGCACTTTACAGAAAAAAAATGTTCCAACATTGCTATAAGGTTTTGAACAGAGGTATGAAAAGAAAAGGAATATGAATTAGTAAAGCATGAGTGCTTACAATGCAATTAAAACTAGTCAAAAATTATATGAAATAATTGCTGTTGTCTTTATTTTGCTGTTAAGGAAACTAAGGCATGAGGAATTAAGTTAATTAGCCAAGATTTTATACTAGTAAGTGATAGAACCAAATCTGAACCTAGGCAGTCTAGCTGCAGAGTCTTCATAATAAAAGAGGAAATATCTAGATAGATTTGGTAAAAAAAAATACCCATAAGCTTCGAGTACAGTACTTAGTCCAAGAAATTAGGATGTGTGCTTCCAAACATGAAAAAGTGAAAATAGACCATAGAAGAATAATATTAGGGAGGCAGGATGTCTAATTCGAAGAGTATACTATGTATTAGGCAGAATGGGAGGAAAAGAAAACAGATACATTATACATTGAGACATGTTATAGTCAGTCATTGAATGTAGTCTTGAAAAGACCAGAAAGCAGTTAACTTTTATTTCATACTTAAAAGCTGTCTTTAAATACCTGAAGATTGGCATAACCAACTCAAAGACAAGCTATGACTTTAAAGGAGATAGAGGGCATTCAGTGACCACAACCCCCAAAACATACACGTCTGCATCCCATGTAAATTAGGGTTAGTAAAGATGTTGAATCATAATACACACCATTCACTTTTATTCTGTTTTGCCCTCTTATGGGGACTGATTTCTGTCCAACTCCACGTGACTGCTGTGATAAACATTCACCCCCTTGGGCTACTTTTAAAAATGTATGCATATTGTATGTATGTTAAAGTAATACATATGCACTCTGAAAATTTTGCCATTTGAAGTATACTAAGTGAAAAGGGAAAGTTGCCTTCCATCACCATCTCACCCTGTTAAAAGTCTGATATTGTGTGAAGTTACTATTATTAATAGAAGTGTGCTGGGTTATTTTATGTATGAAGGGTCATTGAAAGAGAAAAGAATTGAGAACCACTACCTTAAGCCCAAGATCCACTGCCAGAAATGGAAGGAATTTTCTGAGGAGGTATGAAATCTTCATTACAGGAAGTATAAGCATAAAACCTTTTTAGGGATGTTAGAAAATTCAAGCATTGGCTAAAGTTGATTGGATTAGAAACTGGGAGAAGGATGCATTATACTAAATACCTTAACTATAATCAAACTTTAATCAAATTTTTAGTATTATTTCCAAACCTTTTTTAGGAGGATGCAGTTTATACCAGCAGACTGATTACCAAGTATGAAAGAAAGGACTCAGTGTGACATTGACCTGGTTGCCTTAAGTAGAGGACAAAGTGGTATAATAGAACTGATTACTTTCCAGTAAATATTGAATTATTTTTATAGATTCCTTTTTATCTTATTGACCATCTTGGTATCCTCAAAACATACTTTATTTTCTATTTAAAACTCCATTTATACTTACTTTTCAGAACTGTAAATAAAACAGGCACACATTGTTCATTATTTCAAAAAAGACTATCTGACAAGTTTTGTGTGGTAGATATGGAGGAAATAATTGAGCTGGACCCTGCTGCTAGTGCCCCATAGACTCACAACATGATAGAATTTAAAAGGGACCAAAGAGATAAGGAATGTAAAGTGCCTACCATAGTACTGGTAAGTTATAGATGAAGAAGCAGAAAACAGACTGGAACACTGTGAGCTGCCACTGGTACTGTTGCTGTTGCTATTTTTTCTGCCCTAATATCACATTTCTATAAATCTTCAGAGAGAATATTGATGTTATACACACACACACACACACACACGCATGCACAAATACTTCTCAGTTTTTGACAGGGTTGCATACATTAAATCAATTATAAAGTGGATTTCACCTTTGAAGTGAAATTCTGAATCAGAGTTCTGTTTTCATTATCACAAACAACACTGTGCAACTATTCATTCAGAGTATAGGACCTAGGTTTGTACTAAAAATTCTACCTCCGATGTATTCTGACTGGCAGAGAGTACAACATTCAGGACTGTCATCTCTTTTATTATAAATACTAACTATCTGGGGGCATAGTGGCATGTACTTGTAATACAGCTACTTGGGAGGCTGGGGCAGGAAGACTGAGTTCAGGCCAGCCTAAAAATACCCTCCCCATATAGTAACTAGAAAGATGATGATGATGTAACCTTACATATTGCATGATATCAAATCTATGTATGCCTATCTGAAAGTATAATATGGCACCACTGGAACCACTAAGTGACTTCTCTGTTTAAGCCAGAGCATTCTAAGAAGCATCAACTTTTGTGCTCTGGATCACACCAATGTAAACCTCTGGAAAGAGTAAACATTTTACATGGTTAAAGTCTACTTAGGACGGTCTGTAGAACAAAGGGAATTTTGGCCTCTGTATTTTCATTAGTCATTCATTGCTAGCTGCCTTGCTTGTTAAAGGCAATATTGATATTCTATGGGATTCTTCTCTCTGTATGCATACATATAGATGTATAATTACTGCAGAGCAAATTGGGGAGGGAAAATGCCAAGGGGAGCTCTGTTTCATCTTCTTTGTTCACATCTGCTACATGGAAAAGACAGAATTTATTGCTGTCTTTGAAAAAGGGATTGCCTAGTTATCCCCACTCACCCACCTACTTCCTAGCAGATCATCCCAGAGGAGTAGTACATCTCATCACACTTATCTCCAAATGAAGTAAAAGTAAATGAAGGAGATTTGGAGGCAGAGAATCAGCTGGGGAGCACTAGGAACACTTCCTAATGAGAGAAAGAAGCTGATCGGTGCTGCATTCTATAGTAGTCCCCTGTCCCCTGCCTCCCTGTAGCTTGTCCTCCATGACCACAGTGAGCACGTGTTCTATTTGCAGCTCTTCCATTTTGAGCTCTGTACATATTGACATAGAATTGTGTTTTATCACTGAAAGAGTTCTTTCTTAGTGAGTCATCAGAGGTTGTTTGATGAATCTCTCTTTTTTTTCTGTTATTCAGTTTAATTTCTAGGGGAAACATCCTTCCTTTTCTATTATTTTCTGTGCTTTTTTTCCTCCACCCCATTTGTATGTGCATGCAAACTTGAATTATTTGTTTTTTTTTAATTTCTAAGCTCTAAACAATTTAACACATGGTACCTACATTTAACCTAGCTTTACCTCTTTAAATTCCACTATTGCCTAATCTTATTCAATGTCCATATCAAGCTAATAAGCATTAACACTTCGTTTTTACTGTAATAAAATGAGTAGATTATCCACATTCACATGTATTCTCTCCCAAACTGGGCTATTTTAAGCAGAAAGCATTTGTAGGGTTTCTTTGTGTGAGTAGGGTTTTTTGGTTGTTGTTTGTTTTGTTTTTAGTGTGGGGTCAGGAGGAGGCACAGGAATGGGAGACAGAATAGGTGAAAGAATAGTTTAGGTTCATATCCTTATTTCTTTTTTTAAAAAATATATTTCTTTTTAGTTGTAGGTGACACAGTACCTTTATTTTATTTATTTAGTTTTATATAGTGCTGAGGATCAAACCCAGTGCTTTACATGTGCTAGGCAAGCGCTCTACCACCGAGCTATAACCCCAGCCCAAATCCTAATTTCTTTACTTATTGTAACCATTTAGAAAATTACTCAACCTTTCTAGGTATCATCTCCTCATTAGTAAAAAGATAATACCATGCTACATGGTGAAAATTTAGTAAGATGCTATCATTGAAATACTTAGCCTAACCTCTGGCACATGATAAACACTTAAAAATTATAGCTATATGATGTTAATGATAATTATTAATATATGTTGATCAACTTTTCATTGCTATGACAAAAATACCTGACAAGGACAATTTAGAAGAGGGAAAGTTTATTTTGGCTCATAGTTTCAGAGATTTAGTCTATAGTCAACTCACTCCTTTGCTCTGCGCCCAAGACAAGCAGAACATCATGGCAGAGAGGAATGTGGCTGAGGGAAACTGCTCTGCTGATGGCAGCCAGAGAGCAGAGGAAGAGGCCACAAGGAATATGAACATTTCTGCACACCTCCAGTGACTCACCTTCTGTAGTCACACCCCACCTGCCTACAGTTATTACCCAGTTAATCTATTCAAAATAGGATGAGCTGATATAATTACAGCTCTCATAATCTAATCATTTTGCCTCTGAATATTCATGCATTAATATAGGAGCTTTTGGGGGACACCTCACATCCAACCATAGCAGTATACAAGTAATAAATTTATAACTACATTTTTCTTAATATAATACACAAATAATTCTTTCTACTTTTCCTTGATTTAAGGGATGGCCAGTTGTGATTATTTTGTCACATTTTGAAAGAATGCTTCTATAGTATTGTTAATTTTTCTATCACATATTATCTTTCAAGAATTTGTAGAAATACCAGAACTTTACATTCTCTAGATCTATATTGTTCAATACAGTTGCCACTAGCCATATGTGTTTATTTAAATTTAAATTTAATAAAAATGCAATAAAAAGTACAACTCTTTAGGACAATCCATCAGCCACATTTCTAGTGCTGAATAGCCCATTAGACAACACAGATATAGAACATTTTTGTCATTGTGGCACAGCACTGCTTTAGATGTTGTCTATCCACTTGTGTTCTTTCCTGAAAAACCAAAGAGGATATATTTTCTGAGGTCATATAGATTCTACTCTCTTAATATTTGAGGGCTCTGAATATCTTATTTTGAGGATTCAGATAACTCTTTTGGTTGTAACTTCTCAGTATTATTTCTGGTTTTTTAAAGTAAATACACTTTCACTTCCTGTAGGAAGAATGGATTACCATAATTTGTGAAGGTCCCAATCAACAGTAAAAGGAAGTCAAAGGAAGAATAGGCAAAGTAGAAGTAGTTCTAACAGATATTATGTAGAGTAGTTACTCACATTGTGAGTAGTTGAGTTCTCAGGGGTTAACTAGTAACAGGAGTTTGACAGTCCCTTTTGTTAAGTGTATTGTACTATTCACGATCTGAGTTTTCCTTGTGGGAAAGGTAATAAACCTCATTTTCCCCTAATAATACTTGTTATGTGCATTATATACTTTTAAAGCCATATTGTCAATGTAGAGTATATATACAATGGAGTTTTACTCAACTATAAAGAAGAATGAAATTATGGCATTTTCTGGTAAATGGATGGAAATGGAGAATATCATGCTAAATGAAATAAGCCAGTTTCAGAAAATCAAGGGTCAAATGTTTTCTCTCATATGTGGAAGTTAGAGCAAAATAAGGGAAAGAAGGAGGAGAGGATCAGATATCATAAAGATATCGGGAAGATCAGTAGAGTAGAAGATGGTATTGAAAGAGAGGGAGGAGGGACAAGAAAGGGGAGGAAATGCAGAATGAATTTAACAGAATTATGTGCACATATAAATATCCCATAAGGAATTTCACCTTTATGTGTAAGTACAAAGAACAAATCAAAAATAAATAAATGAGTGAAAAGAGGATCATTAGAGTAGATGAAAGATATTAGGAGGAGAGAGGAGGGAAAAGAAAAGGTGGAGGAATTGGGACTGAAATCAAATTCCATGCATGTATGATTTTGTTAAAATGAACCCAACTATATATATATATATATAACTATAATGAAGGAAACCAGCGGCCACCTTCTTGGAGAGCTGAAGTAACCACTGCCACTCTCCGACAGATTGCAACAATAAAACAGGAGAAACCAAGACAAGCAAGAGAAACCAGGGGACTAGAGGCCAGGCCCTCGCGACTGGGCGGCTGGAGAACACAGGCCTGCTGGCGAAACTCCACACGCTGCCTGCGCGACTGGGCGGCTGGAGTCTGCCCCCCGCCGGCGACAGACCGCAAGACTGGGCAGCTAGAGATGGCCCGCCCACCAGCAACAGCCGGCCCATTGCCCCTGCAACTGGGTGGCTGGAGATCGACCGCCCACCAGCGGCAGCCGGCCCATTGCCCCTGCAACTGAGCAACTGGAAACCGCACGCCCCATGGTGACCAATCGCCCGCCAGCTGCCCGCGCGACTGGGCAGCTGGGGACCGCCCGCCCGCCTGCGACAGCAGGCCCATTGCTCCTGCGACTGGGCAGCTGGGGACCACCCGCCCACCAGCGACAGCTGTCCCATTGCCCCTGCGAGTGAGCTGCTGGAGACTACATGCGCACGGGCGACCGATCGCCCGCCGGCTGACCTCGCGACTGGGCAGCTGGAGACCGCCTGCCTGCTGGCGACCGACCACACGACTAGGCGGCTAGAGATCGCCCGCCCACCAGTGACAGCCAGCCCTTTGCCACTGCGACTGGGCAGCTGGAGATCGCTCGCCCACAGGTGACACCCGGCCCATTGCCCCTGCGACTGAGCAGCTGGAAACCACGCGCCCACCGGCGACCAATCGCCCGCCGGCTGCCAGCGCAACTGGGCGGCTGGAGACCGCCCGGCCGCCGGCGTCCGGGAGCTGAAGCCAACCAGAGACAGTCCAGTCCCACCCCACCATTTGGACACCCCAGTAAGGAGCCTGGGGCCTGCCATAGCAGAGAGGTGACGTCACTGGAGCTCAGCCTTCGGAATTCCTTCCCAGCGGAATCCACTTTAGCAAGCATAGTCTACCAACACAAAGGAGAGACAACAGAGATATAAAAAACCAAAACAAATTTATAGAAGAGAGCAGAAACACAGCAATCAAATAGAGCTGGAAAGTAGCGTGAACATCATGAAAAAACAAGGGAAAAAAGGAGTACAAACAATGCAGGACACTTAATTCTACAGGAGGACCTAGAAGCATCAGAAACAGGGATAGGGCATACCTAACTCAGATGGAAAGGAATATTAGAGAAGACATGAGACAGCAACTCCAAGCAATAAAAGTATATTTTGAAAATGAATTAAACAAACAAATTCAAATGGCAAAGAACGAGCTTTACCAGGAGATAGAGATCTTTAAAAAAATCAAACAGTAATCTTAGAAATGCAGGAAACTATAAACCAAATTAAGAACTCAAACGAGAATATTACAAATAGACTAGATCAAGTAGAAGTCAGAACATCAGATAATGAAGACAAAGTTTATCAACTTGAAAAGAATATAGTCAACACAGAAAAGATGCTTAAATCCCACGAGCAATCTATTCAAGAGATATGGGATGTCATAAGAAAACCAAATTTGAGAGTCATCGGGATAGAAGAAGGCATAGAGAATCAAACCAAAGGAATGGACAACCTATTAAATGAAATAATTCTAGAAAACTTCCCAGAGATGAAAGATGGAATGGATTGTCAAATCCTGGGAGCCTACAGGACCCCAAACATTCAAAACCATAATAGACCAACTCCAAGACATATAATTATGAAGACAGCCAACATACAGAACAAGGAGAGAATATTAAAAGCTACGAGAGAAAGGAGGCAGATTACATTCAGGGGTAAACCAATTAGGTTAACGACTGATTTTTCATCACAGACTTTGAAAGCGAGAAGATCCTGGAACAATGTATTTCAAATGCTGAAAAATAATGGTTTCCAACCAAGAATACTGTATCCAGCAAAATTAAGCTTCAGATTTGACAATGAAATTAAAATCTTTCACCATAAACAAAAGCTAAAAGACTTCGCAGCCAGAAAACTAGCACTGCAAAGCATTTTGAGCAAAATACTACAAGAAGAGGAATTGAAAAATAGTGCCCAAAACTAACAGCAGGAGGTATCTCAGTAAAGGGGGAGGAAAATAACCAAAAAGTAAAAACTAGCCAAACTAAAATAAATAAATAAATAAACATGACTGGAAGTACAAATCATATTTCAATTGTAACCTTAAATGTTAATGGCCTAAACTCACCAATCAAGAGACATAGGCTAGTAACCTGAATCAAAAAAACAAATCCAACAATATGCTGCCTTCAGGAGACTCATATGATAGGAAAAGACATACACAGGCTGAAGGTAAAAAGTTGGGAAAAATCATATCACTCACATGGCCCTCGGAAGCAAGCAGTAGTGGCCATACTCATATCGAATAAAATCAACTTCAAACCTAAGTTAATCAAAAGGGATGAAGAAGGACACTATATACTGTTAAAAGGAACCATCCACCAAAAAGACATAACAATTATCAATTTGTATGTACCAAACAATGGAGCTGCAATGTTCATAAAACAAACCCTCCTCAAGTTCAAGAGTCAAATAGACTACAACACAATAATTATGGGTGACTTCAACACACTGCTCTCACCATTAGACAGATCCTCTAGACAAAAGCTGAATAAAGAAACTATTGAACTCAATAGCACAATCAATAACCTAGATTTAACCGACATATATAGAATATATCAAAACCATCATCAAGTGGATACACGTTCTTCTCAGCAGCACATGGATCCTACTCAAAGATAGACCATATATTATGCCATAGGGCAACTCTTAGTAAATATAAAGGCGTGGAGATAATACCATGCACCATATCTGATCAAACGGAATGAAATTGGAAATCAATGATAAAAGAAGGAAGGAAAAATCCTACATCACATGGAAAATGAACAATATGTTACTGAATGATCATTGGGTTACAGAAGACATAAAGGAGGAGATAAAAAATTCATAGAGACAAATGACAATACAGACACAACATACCGGAATCTATGGGACACAATGAAAGCAGTTTTAAGAGGGAAATTCATTTCTTGGAGTTCTTTCCTCAAAAAAAGAAAAAACCAACAAATAAATGAACTCACACTACACCTCAAAAACCTAGAAACGGAAGAGCAAAACAACAGCAAATGTAGTAGAAGACAAGAAATAATTAAAATTAGAGCAGAAATCAACGAAATTGAAACAAAAAAAACATTGAAAAAATTGATAAAACTAAAAGTTGGTTCTTTGAAAAAATAAATAAGATAGAAAGGCCCTTAGCCATGCTAACGAAGAGAAGAAGAGAGAAAACTCAAATTACTAACATACGGGATACGGGATGAAAAAGGCAATATCACAACAGACACTACAGAAATACAGAAGATAATTAGAAAGTATTTTGAAACCCTATATTCCAATAAAATAGAAGATAGTGAAGATATCGATAAATTTCTTAAGTCATACGATCTTCCCAGATTGATTCAGGAAGACACACACAATTTAAACAGACCAATAACAAAGGAAGAAATTGAAGAAGCCATCAAAAGACTACCAACCAAAAAAAGCAATGGACTGGATGGGTATACAGCGGAGTTCTACAAAACCTTCAAAGAAGAATTAATACCAATACTTTTCAAGCTATTTCAAGAAATAGAAAAAGAAGGAGCTCTTCCAAATTCATTCTATGAGGCCAACATCACCCTGATCCCAAAACCAGACAAAGACACTTCAAAGAAAGAAAACTACAGACCAATATCTCTAATGAACTTGGATGCAAAAATTCTCAATAAAATCCTGGCGAATCGAATACAAAAGCATAGCAAAAAAATTGTACACCATGATCAAGTAGGATTCATCCCTGGGATGCAAGGCTGGTTCAATATATGGAAATCAATAAATACCATTCACCACATCAATAGACTTAAAGACAAGAACCATATGATCATCTCGATAGATGCAGAAAAAGCATTTGACAAAGTACAGCATCCCTTTATGTTCAAAACACTAGAAAAACTAGGGATAAAGGAACTTACCTCAACATTGTAAAAGCTATATATGCTAAACCTCAGGCTAGCATCATCCAAAATGGAGAAAAACTGAAGGCATTCCCTCTAAAATCTGGAACAAGACAGGGATGCCCTCTATCACCACTTCTATTCAATTTAGTTCTCGAAGTACTAGCCAGAGCAATTAGACAGACAAAAGAAATTAAAGGCATAAAAATAGGAAAAGAAGAACTTAAATTATCGCTATTTGCGGATGACATGATAATATATTTAACAGACCCAAAAGGGTCTACAAAGAAACTGCTAGAGTTAATAAATGAATTCAGCAAAGTGGCAGGATATAAAATTAGAGCAGAAATCAATGAAATTGAAACAATGTACAGGAAATCAAAGACATTCCTGTATATCAGCAACAAAACTTCTGAAATGGAAATGAGGAAAACCACTCCATTCACAATATCCTCAAAGAAAATAAGATACTTGGGAATCAACCTAACAAAAGAGGTGAAAGATTTATACAATGAAAACTACAGAACCCTAAGAGAGAGATAGAAGAAGATCTTAGAAGATCTTGTACCCTGTTCATGGATAGGCAGAACTAACATTATTAAAATGGCGATACTACCCAAAGTTCTCTACAGGTTTAATGCGATGCCAATTAAAATCCCATCGGCATTTCTTGTAGAAATAGATAAAGCAATCATGAAATTAATATGAATTAATATGAAAAAACAAAAGACCCAGAATAGCAAAAGCAATTCTAAGCAGGAAGTGTGAATCTGGAGGTATAGCGATACCAGAGTTCAAACTGTACTACAAAGCAATAGTAACAAAAACAGCGTGGTACTGGTACCAAAACAGGCAGGTGGACCAATGGTACAGAATAGAGGACACAGAAACCAATCCACAAAATTACAACTTTCTTATATTTGATAAAGGGGCTAAAAGCATGCAATGGAGGAAGGATAGCATCTTCAACAAATGGTGCTGGGAAAATTGGAAATCCATATGCAACAAAATGAAACTGAATCCCTTTCTCTCGCCATCCACAAAAGTTAACTCAAAATGGATCAAGGAGCTAGATATCAAATCAGAGACACTGCATCTGATAGAAGAAAAAGTTGGCTATGATCTACATACTGTGGGGTCGGGCTCCAAATTCCTTAATAGGACGCCCATAGCCCAAGAGTTAATAACAAGAATAAATAAATGGGACTTACTTAAACTAAAAAGTTTTTTTCTCAAGAAGAGAAACAATAAGAGAGTTGAATACAGAGCCTACATCCTGGGAACAGATTTTTACCCCTCACACTTCAGATAGAGCCCTAATATCCAGAAATCAAAGAACTCAAAAAATTAAACAATAAGATAACAAATAACCCAATCAACAAATGGGCCAAGGACCTGAACAGACACTTCACAGAGGAGGACATACAATCAACCAACAAGTACATGAAAAAATGCTCACCATCTCTAGCAGTCAGAGAAATGCAAATCAAAACCACCCTAAGATACCATCTCACTCCAGTAAGATTGGCAGCCAGTATGAAGTCAAACAACAACAAGTGCTGGCGAGGATGTGGGGAAAAGGGTACACTTTTACACTGCTGGTGGGACTGCAAATTGGTAAGGCCAATTTGGAAAGCAGTATGGAGATTACTGGGAAAGCTGGGAATGGATCCACCATTTGACCCAGCTATCGCCCTTCTCGGACTATTCCCTGAGGATCTTAAAAGAGCGTACTATAGGGATATGGCCACATCAATGATCATAGCGGCACAATTCACAATAGCTAGACTGTGGAACCAACCTAGATGCCCTTCAATGGATGAATGGATAAAAAGAATGTGGCATCTATACACAATGGAGTACTACGTAGCAATAAAAAATGACAAAATCATAGAATTTGCAGGGAAATGGATGGCATTAGAGCAGATTATGCTAAGCGAAGCTAGCCAAGCCCTAAAAAACAAATGCCAAATGTCTTCTTTGATATAAAGAGAGCAACTAAGAACAGAACAGGGAGGAAGAGCATGAGGAAAAGATTAACATTAAACAGAGACGAGTGGGGGTAGAGAAAGGGAGAGAGAAGGGAAAGCATATGGAAATGGTAGGAGACCCTCAATGTACACAAAATTACATAGAAGAGGATGTGAGGGGAAAGCGGGGGAAACAAGGGAGAGAATTGAACAACAGCAGATGAGGTAGAGAGGGATGATGGGTGGGGAGGGGTGGGAGGATAGTAGGGGATAGGAAAGGTAGCAGAATACAACAGTCACTAATATGCCATTATGTAAAAATGTGAGTGTGTAACCGATATGATTCTGCAACTTGTATTTGGGGTAAAAATGGGAGTTCATAACCCAATTGAGTCAAATGTATGAAAGATGATATATCATGAGCTTTGTAATGTTTTGAACAACCAATAAAAAAATATTTAAAAAAATATAATGCTCAAACAAAATAAAGCCATTTTCTCATTTGGAATTTTCACTCTGTAAAGCAGGTAGCATTGGGTTTATCATCCCAATTTTCGTTGCAAAGCAAGCTGAATTTCAGTGTAGTTATTTGCATAAAGTCCTAAAGGAAAAGCAGTCTGTAAAGGAAAATATAGTTGTTCAAATCAGATTAAAATTTTAACTTCGATTCAGTGTCTTCCTTTTTTTAAAAATTAATATTTTTGTGGATGTGTTCTTGCTTTACTGCCTAAGACTGGTACAGGAAATAGTGAAAGTTCTTTAGAAAATTCTGAGGCACTCTCAAAGAATTGCTGCAGTCTCATCTGGCCTTTAACCGTGTGCTTTGGTCACCATAACAATATACTAAAGAATGAGTGGCCTAAGTAACACAAATTCATAGTCTAAAAGTTTTAGAGTCTGAAAATCCAAGATTAATATGCCAGCAAGATTGGTTTCTGTTGAGCCCCCTCTCCTTGGCGTGTAGGTGGAACCTTCTCTGTGTCCTGGTTGTGGTGTTTTTCTTGTGGTGGATTTTTGTTTGTTTGTTTTACCCTGTTAGATTTGGGTCCCACCCTTCTGAATTCATTGAACCTTAATTATCTCCTTAGAAGCCCTGTCTCCAAATACAGTCAAATTGGGGATTAGGGCTTCAACATATGAATGGCATTTTTAGTATTTTTTAATTTTATGGCGTAACTTGGTTAGTTGGAAATAATGTTTATACTCAGTATTTGCATGGTACCAAATGTAGCAAATATCTGTATTTATTTTTGTGAATATAGAGTCTTAAGTTGTATCAGTGATACTTGCTATAAAGTAACTTCCAACCTTGAAATATTTTAATAGAAAAATATATGTATTAAATGTACTACTTTTCTTATACCCTTACCCAGTTTGTTAATAGGTAAAGGTCTCAGTCAGGTTAATAACCATCCTCCTTCTTCTCCCCTCATCAACTTTGCAGATGGAGAAAATAACATACAGAGAAATTGGCTTGTCAGAAGTCAGAGCAAGATATTGGCGGATCCAGGGATAAATCCCAAACGTCATAACTCCTTAAGCAGTCTTTAGTTCATTGATTATGCAGCCTAGTGGTAAGTTCTTTTATGCTATCATAGAGGTAAGAGGGATTAAGAAACTGTATTAGCTTTCCATATCTGTGAAAAAATATCTGAGAAAATCAGCTTAAAAGGAGAAAATACTTAGTTTGCTTCATGGTTTCAGAGATTTCAGTCCATGGTCATTAGGACCTGTCACTTTGGGTACATGGTAAGACTTTCAAACATCGTGATAGGAAGCATGTAGTAAAGCAAAGTTGCTTTTGGTAGCTGGGAAGCAAGGAGAAACAGAGGAAAGGAATGGAGTCCTAATATATTCTTCATGGGCATGATCCCAGTGATCTATTTCCTCTACCTAGGCCCTACCTCCTAAAGGTCCCAAAGGCTAATGTCCATTTCATGATTCAAAATGCATTCAGTCCATCTCCAATAGTCAGTAAAGTTTTAACAATTCCAACACTGCTGAAAAGTCTTAATCTTCTCTGAGACTCAAAACATATTCTTAGCTGTGAACCCCCATAAAATAAAATAAAAAGTTACATACTTACAACATACAGTGATAAGACAAGCATATGGTGAACATTCCCATTCCAAAAAAGAAAGAATGGGGTAAAAAAAAAAAGGAGGAATGGAACTAAAGCAGGACAAATCTAATAGGACAAACATAAAATCCTATAGCTCCATGACCAGCACACAGGGCACACAAAGGTGCAATATAAGATCTAGAAAGCTTGAGCAGCCCTGTCCCCTATAGTCTTGCTGGCTGCAGCCCACATGGACTCAACTGTTTGGTTGACTGTGCTCTGTGTCTGAAGCTTTCCTTGGTAGATGCTCCACATTCCTGACATCTCTAATTTCCTGGGATCTCCAGTGCAACTTCAATCTCATTCTCACAACTTCATTTATTTCCCTTTCAGGAGCTACTTGCAAGATCTCTGACCTTGCTATGCTCTGCCTGGCTTCCCACACTTTCCTTTGAATTCTCAGTGGAAACCATAACCCAATCCTTGCATTCTCCTCACCTAAAATCCAGCATCATGCCAAGCATGGTGGTGCAGGCTGTAAGCCCAGCAACTCAGGAGGCTAAGTCAGGAGCCAGCCTCAGCAAATTAGTGAGGCCCTAAGCAACTTAGTGAGACCCAGTTTCTAAATAAAATATAAAAAGGGCTGGGATATGGCTCAGTGTTTAAGCATCTCTGGGTTCAATCCCTGGTACCAAAACAAAACAAAATAAAAACCAGCATCTCCTGGATAACACTAAGGTCTGCCTCCAGGAACTGGGTCTGTTTGGACCACAGCTGCAGCCACCTCTGTGTGCTTGGATAATTGAACAAGGGGAAATTAATCCAAGAAACAATTCCTTATGTAGCCCTATGGAAAAAAATGTGCCTGGGGGAGGGTCTCTTCTCAAGCAAGTCTTTTAAATAAATTTGTACTCTACACTCTTGAGTCTAGGATGGGTGAGTTACTGATAATTCCTGTAATGCCTTCAAGGCAACTTTCTTATTTTCCTGGTGCAGAGTGTTTGGATTCTTCTCCTTCCTTCTCTCCTCCTTCCCCATTGTCCTTAAGGGACAAGGTCTTTCGATGTTGCCCAAGCTAGGCCCAAGCAATCTTCCCACTAACCTCCCAAGTATCTAGGCCAGTAGGTATGCCAAGCTTAGCTTTTAAAAATGGAACTAATAACTTTAGCAACCACACCCACCTTAGCCAAAACTTTGCATGCACTTCTCTGGCTGAACACATTTAAAAAAATTTTTTGCTCAGGTGATTCTCCTGGATTGGCTCTGGTCAACTGGAGGGTCCCACCCAGGAGTGAATCGCAATAAAGCCTTGTTCAGCTGCTTTAAAAAAAAAAAAAATTTTTTTTTTTTTTCCCTCAGCTAGCACAGTGGTGCATGCCTACAATCTCAGTTACTTGGGAATCTGAGGCAGGAGGATCACAAGTTTGAGGCCAGTCTCAGCAATTTAAATGAGACTTTGTCTTAAAATGAAATTTTAAAAAAAATAAAGGACTGGGAATGTAGCTCAGTGATACAACACCCTTGGGTTTAATCCCTAGTAACAACAACAACAAAAATTCCATCTGTTTTTTACTTTTGATTTTCATTAAATCTGTCTGAAAGCAGCCAGCAATACTCATGATATAGCATGACTGCTGTTTTGCTTTGAAATTTCCACCTTCAGATTTATTAATCCATACCTTTAAACTCAGCCTTACATAAAATTACAGGACATAGGCAAAATGTTTACCACAGTGTAACACATATGACCTCTAGTCCAATTTAATTCCCAACAGATTCCTTATGTACATCTGAAAGCTTATAAGCACATGTCTTTTACTCCCTGCATTCCTATCAGCATTCTCTTCTGAGTTCTTACCAGAATCTCCCTTGAAGCTCTACTTATAGTATTCTAGGCTTTTTCTGGCCCACTTCTCTGGAGTTTTCCAAATTCCTCCTGCAGCCCAATTCTGTGGGCTTCTGAACCACATGGTCAGGTATAGTCACAGCAGTGACCCCACTCTCAGTACTATTTTTCTGTGTTTGTCAACTTTGTGTCACTATGACAAAATACCTAAGAAAAATCAGCTTAAAAAGAGGAAAGATGTTTTTTTGACTCATGATTTCAGAGGTTTCAGTCTGTGGTTGCTTAGCCCTGTCACTTTGGGCCCATAACGACATTTTCTAGTTTATTGTGCCTTACCCTTTCTTATCCCTTACTCAGGACTTATAATTTGGGTGATTTGTCTTCTTTGGGATTAAGTCACATTTGCCCTTCTGCTTCACACTAAAATCATGCTATTTTCTCAAAAGCCTATCCTACCTTTATTCCTGAAATAGTTGGGAGTCTTAGTTATTAGGAAGATCGAACAACCAAGCCACATGAAAAAAATATTTAATCAGTATATTTTGTCCTCTGTTCCTCACCTCCCCTCTTTGCCCATTGTTGGTTCTTATTGTAACTCTGCTTTCTCCATTATAGTAAAAACTATGGCCACTAATGTTGACCACTTCCTCCTTCTCTTATCCACCCATATATCTTATTCCCTAGCTTCACTGAATTGTATGTAATTGTCCAACATGGTACTGTCCAAGAGCAATTAATGCAAACCACATATGTAATTTAATTTTTTATAACAGCCACATTAAAAAAGGTAAAAATAAGCAAAATTAATTTAGAAATGTATTTATTTATATATCTAAAATACTATTTTGATATGTAACCAGTACAAAAATATATACTGCAAAAATCTTTGAAATCTGGTTTCTGTTCTACAGCACATCAGATACCAAGTTTTATCAAAAATATTTGATCTATATTTAGATTACAAAAAATTTACAGTTGAAAAAGTAGATCTACTCAAGAAAAAAGGTGAGTTAGGCTTAGGATCCAGGTGGGGGGAGGGGGGTGAACTAGGACCTACTCTGGACCTGGGTCCCTCGCAAGTCGGTGAGGGCAGATCTGGACTGGGCCTGAGCTCTCCTAATAGTCTGCCAGTTGGAAGGGGTGGTCCTGTGAAGGGGGCTGGGCTCTGGCGGGTGTCTGCCAATGGCAGGATGGACCCAGGCCTACTGTGAGCCTGGGTCCCATGCAGGCCAGCATGGGCAGATCTCTTAACATCTTTTGTCCTATGTCAGCTTTATTTTCAAGATTATATATTTTGTCTTTGTTGCCTGAAACTCTATCTTCCAAGTGTTCTAATCTGTTGCTGATGCTTTTGGTTGACTAATTTTGGTTTATTAATTCCTTCATTTCAAGGGTTTCTGATTAGTTCTTTTTCAGAATCTTTATTTCCTTAGTGAAGTAATCTTTTATTTCTTGGGTTTTCTCTCTGATTTCACTCCTTACATCTTACGTCTTTTACTTCATAGATCAGTTTAATTATGAACTTTCTAAATTCCTTCTGTGGCTGTTATGGTTTGGATGTGCGGTGTTCCCCAAAAGCTCACGTGTGAGACAATGCAAGAAGGTGCAGAGCAAAAATGATTGGATTGTAAGAGTCTTAACCCACTCAATGAATTAATCACCTTATGGGATTAATTGAGTAGTAACTGAAGGCAGGTGGGGTGTGGCTGGAGGAAGTGGGACATTGGGTGTGGCTTTGGGGTACATATTTGTATCTGGCAAGTGGAGATCTCTCTGCTTTCTGATCATCATGTGAGCCATTTCCCTCTGCCACACTCTTTAGCCATGATGATTTGCCTCACCTTACGCCCTGAGGAATGGAGATGGCCTTCTATGGTCTAAGATCTCTGAAATTGTAATACCTCAAATAAAATTTTCCTCTAAATTGTTTTGGTCCTCCTCTAAATTTTTTTTGGTCAGATCTTTTAGTTACAGCATCAAAAATGCTGACCAAAAACAGTGGCATTTCATCTGCTGTAGTGTCAGTGGATTCTGTTTTTAAGGTATTTTGATTTGTTTGGGATGGTTTGTTACCTTGCTTTTTCCTGTTGTTTGTCTACCTATCTATCAGTATGAATCTGAGGCAACAGAATTTCTACTTTATGAACTTATAGTGTCCCTGAAGGTTTCCAGGTTAGTGGGAAACAAATAATAACAATCAATGCAAACAATATACAGCATTAAACCAAATACTTAATCCCTACTATGACATCTACAATGTTAATTGGCACAATAAATAGAAATATAAGGCAGTCAGTTGCCAAATAATAGAAAAAAGGGATTATAATTTCAAAAGGTCAATAGGAGGAATGCAAAAGAGATGTAGGTTGTTATGATTATCAAGGAGGAATAAAGAAAATAGAAGTAAAAAATTAAAGGAAGATTGAAAGAGAAAATAATTGAATTTGGCTGTTAGCAAAAGGAAAGGGAGAAAGAAAATCAAGGGAAACAGATAAGTGAAAAACCACGAACTCTACAAAATAAAACTGAAATATACTAATCAAAAACCTTAACCCTCAAAAGACAGAGCCATGAAAAGTAACTACCTTTAAAAATGCTAGAAATGAGAAAAGAGTGACAAATATGTGTATGTATAAATGTCCATAAACCATTCAGAACACAATCAAACAGAGAAAAAGAAAAGGGAAAACACAGTTCTTGGTGAAAAATTAAGGACTGTTTCCATTGTAGTAGTCAAATGTGTCAATGAGAATATGTGTCTATTCCCAAATGTCCCTCCTTCCTTTTTTTCTTGTGCATATGTACTATGCACAAGAGAAATGACCACAGGCTGTCAAATATTTCCTCTTTTTGTTTTGTTCATCAAGTTGCCAGTTGGAGTTCAAAAATTCTTAGCTTCCCCTTCTGGCAGTATGAGATAAAGTGGGTTTGAGTGTTGTGTTCTCCACTTTCAGGGTGGGGTAGCTGTAGAGTTCTGTGAGAGGAGTTCCCATAGGCAGAGATCCTGAAGGCCAGGCTTGGGTCTAAACAAGTCCCAGGTGCTTTATTGAATGGCAGTTAGTCTAAAGATATTAAATCAGAGCACTACCTGGGCAGCTGCTGATCCATGCTGGGAGACTGCACGCCTGGAGTCTCCCCTGGGTTTTACTCATGCATTGGAGGAGCCAATCCTCCACCACCCACACACCCTGCCCTTTCCGGCTTCCTGGGTTCAGTTGGAAAGCACAGTCACACCGTTCCAGCTGGTTCTACAAGCCACCAGATTCAAAGGGGGGGAAAGGAAACCAGGCTCTAGGGTCTCTATGACCTGTATTCCCCGGGATAAAACACTGTCCTTGCCTGATTTTTCTCCTTTTCTCCCAGGCATACTCTAGGTCATGCCAACAAGCATCTACCAGGTCTGTTTTTCAGACCCAGCTCAGATTTCCCAGGTCTAGGCTCCTGGACTTGCTCCTCACAGTTGCCACAGCCTCATGGCAAGGTAGCTCTTGCCTCAGCTCTCTGTAGACAACCAGAAGACAGTAGGCGTCTTTCCTATAGCACACCCTCTGGATCCATCAGCAGTGTCCTTGATCTCTGATTTCTCTGTACCAGATGCCACAATGCCACCTACAATGCATGTTTCCTTAGTCCCCCTCCCTGCTTTGCTCACAGTGGTCAGTTCTGGCAGCCACTGACAGTGGTGGCGTGCTTCCTTCTTTATTTTAATATATCCCAAGCTGTTCTGAGTGTTCAGAATTGAATCCCAGTAAAATCCCACTTTCATCTATCTCACTGGGCAGCTATTTATCCACTTTCTTGGTCTCCCACCATGGAGCAGCTTGGAAAGCAACCACCTCTACTCTGCCATCTTCTCTCCTGATGAATGTGATTTCAGTAAGGAAGTAGCAAAGACTTTAGAGTTGTTTTGAAAATATTGAGTTGGAAATGAGATTTAAATGTCAAACTGAACAATATGGAATAGGAAGTGCTCTTTCATTCATTTAATTGATTCTGATATGTAAGATATAAAGGAAAATATCACATAATACAGGTTTATGAATAGTTAATAAGATAAACACATGTGCTTAATCAAACATAAATATATACACATGGGATATAGATTCATTGCTACTACCTCAGCTCCCATAATATTATTTGTTACTTAGAGAACAAGAATCCCAAAGTTTAATAGAATCTTAGAAGTTTTTTTTTTTTTCAACCCATAAATTCCCTCTCAGCTTAGGAAAGTTTACACATTTGATGATAAGTGGTCATCCAGCCTTTCTGCTTCCACAGGAAAGTTCTCATTGCCAGAAAGTCTCTGACATCTACTTCCCTACAATAAATGCTTTTTCAAATACCTCCAGTCAAAAGATGACGTTTTGTAAAACCCCTGGTAAGAACCCCAGTAGAATGCAGTTTTTGTTCAGTGATATATATGCAGTATCTAGAATCATGACTGACAAATACCAGATAAGTATTTGTAAAATGAATGAGTCTTCCTAAGCAGGATTCACATTGTTGCTTCAATTCCATTTTTCATTGTGGATTTACTCCCTTTTTGGACCATTATTATATATCTTTCATTGCTTTTGCTGCACTACATCTTCCCCTCCATGACACTATTAAACTTACTGAGCCCCAGATTTCTCATCTTCAAAAAGATATTGATAATACCTGAGGTGATAGATATGAAAATCACTGGCACTGGCCTGCTATAAGGTAATGTTAGATGTTAGTTAAATCTGAAATGGAATCAGTACAGCAACCTCTGAGCTTACCTTACCCTGACATCCATGAATGAAAATTTCATTTTTAAGATTAATTTTTAAAATTATAGCAAAACATACATAACAAAGTTTACCATTTTAATTTTTTTAGTGCTGGAAATTGAGCCCTGTGCCTCACACATAGATAAACACTCTACTACTAAGGTATATCACCAGCTCTCCATTTTAACTAATTTTTAAATGTACAGTTCCATGGCATTTCTGGTCAGAAAATTCAGAAAGACATTTACTTATGAAACCATCAGTCCCATCTATCTATAGATCATTTTTTTTATTTTTCAAAACTTAAAACTCTACCCATTAAATAATAGCAATTTCATTTTTAATATTAACCTAGTATGATTGAAATAGTAAATTTGTTGTAAAAAATTAAGATAAAGCTAAATATGAATGACTTTTATATTATCTGCAGTTTTAGATGCTCTGTTTTCTGTTATTCTTAGTTAACATGAATAACTGCTATCCAACGTTAGTGGTTTCTTTAGTTAAGTACCATTCTCTATATTACAATAGTTTTGATGAGAGCATCATTGAAATATTGACTTATTCATATGTATAACTTTTCTCTCACTCATAACTGTTTCTGAATTTGGTAAAAAGATTTTTTAAAAAGTGCTTTCTGTGTGTCAAGTTCCAGGAATACATACTGCTTAGTAAGTATTTAGATGTAGCATTCTGTAATAGGCATAAAGGTACAAGGTTGAGCTAATACTTTTCTTTCTTAGGAGCATTACCAGAAAATTTTTATAAAATAACATTTGTCCTAGATCCAGAAATATCTGGAAGAGAGAAGTGGGAATATGTTTATATGTTTGGTCACAGTTTAGGGTATGATCCTTAAAGACTTTTTGTTGTTGTTGTGGTTTTTGGTTCTGGGGATTGAACTCAGGGGCAGTCAACCACTGAGCCACAACCCCAGCCTTATTTTGTGTTTTATTCATAGACATAATATCACTGAGTTGCTTAGTGTCTCACTATTGCTGAGGCTGGCTTTGAACTTGCAATCCTCCTGCTTTAGCCTCCCAAGCTGCTGGGATTACAGTTGTGCACCACTGTGCCCAGCCCCTTAGGACTTTTAAATGGAGTAGTGACATATTTTATCTTATCTGTACTTTAGAAAATAATGTTGATTTGTATGTAGAAAAGACACAAGAATTAAGAAACTTTTTATTGAGTAAAGGAAGAGATAATGAAATCTAAATTCAAAATTTGGTAAAGAGTTTTTAAAAAGTGCTTTCTGTTTGTCAAGTTCCAAGAATATATACATAAGCTCAGAGGTTGCTGTACTGATTCCATCCAGGAGATGGGAGAGAGGAGCTGGTCATTTTAGAGATAGAACTGGCAGAATTGGATAACCAATTGATTTGAGAACCAAAAGCAATGAAAAGCAGACAATTAAGAAGAATTTCAGATTTCTGACTTGTTATTACTAACTGGGAAAGGGACTACCAGAGAAGAAAGACATTGCTTGTGTAAGAGGAATAAATTCGATTATTAAATAGTATCATACATGTCATACTACATTAAACTACATATCACAATATACTCTGAAACATGGCCATTATTCTTAGAATGCTTTGAAATTTTTTTAAATAAGTGGTTTCTTTTATTATGTGTGACATTCTATCAGCTGCTGTTTTCTCATTTAGGAACTGATACAAGAGAAAACAACCACATTACAAAATGTACACTGTTTAAATACTTCCTGATACACTGAGTAATTTGTGGCAGCATTTAAACAGTGTACATTTTGTAATGTAGCTGTTTTCTCCTTTTCTTCTTTGGGCACTGCTTTCCAGGTTCCTCTAGTTTGTGTGAGGAATTAAAAATACTTCTTCTTGGGCTAGGACTGAAGTTCAGCTACATCTAATTAATTTCTATAATTAGAAATTATAAAGGGGATCCAGTACTACCACCCCGTATATTTATTTGCTGTGTTTACTTCCATTTTTTTTTAGTGATAATTTTTAAGAAGTGTATTCATTTGTTAGGGCTGCCATAACAAAGACCACAAGTTGATGGTTTAAATGATACTAATTTATTTTCTCATAATTCTGGAGTCCAGAAGTCCAAGATCAAGGTGTCAGCAGGGTTTCCTCTGAGGCCTCTTGTTCTTAAGGTATAGATGGCCATATTTTCCCTCTGTCTTTATGCCATCTTTTCTCTGGCCCTGTCCAGTTTTTTTTTTTCTATAAGGATATCAGTCATATTGAATTAGGGCCCACCTCAGTGACCTCATTTTAACTTAACTACCTCTTCAAAGATCTTTTCTCCAAATACACACTCTGAGGTACTGGGGAGTGGGGACTTCAATATGAAATTTGGGAGGGCACAGTTCATCTACATGGGTGCTCTTTGTTTTTAGTTTTTTTTATATATAATTGTGATATTTTATGAATGTAACTTTTATTCCCTTGTTTTACCTAATAAAATTACAATTTAACATTTTCCCATTTATTCTTTAGCCTTTGTAAAAGTTTAACAGCTTCAAAATATTTTTCCAAGTGGTTACACAGCTGAATCTGAATCAATCTTCCGTTCTGAACACTTAGGTATTCCCTCTTTTCTGTTACTATAAGCAGTTCTAAAGCTTTTTAATTATAACATTCTTGTCTCTATTTGCATTATTTCCTAAAATACAATCTCAAAAGTGATGACTTAGTTAAAAACTGTTAATGGAAACTGCTAAATTCAGAAGTAGTGAATCTTGTGTTTTCTTTCTACATGACTCTTTTCTCTCTTCCTGCAGTAATAAACTGGAATGAAGTTAGAAAATACAAATATGGTCACCTATCAGAGTCTGCATCCCAATATCAAGGTAAGAAAAAAGCCATCTAGCATGAAAAAGTTTTATTTGACATTTTTTACCATAAAACATTTGTTCTTAGAAGTCTGAGTTTATAAATAACTCACTTTTTAAAGAAAAAGCAAATATTGTCATTATTAAGGTGTCTATAAAAAGTAACATTTTATTCTGAGCTGAAAATCTGGAAACGTACATTTCTTATAAATAATCCCAAATTTATTTAGAGCTTTAGGCACTGTTTCTCAGTCCCTCCAGGTTTTCATAGTTTTTATTAGTTTAGTCTCTAGAGGAAGGCAAAGTTTAGTGTACTGCCACAGCTACTAACTAATAAAACTCAGTATCTTTTAAAATGAAGTAATCAGATAAACAAACTTTCAAACCCCTATTTTACTCCAGAATTGCACCTTTCTGTCATTTCAGTATGTTTATCATGATGACCTATGCTATAACATTTTTTTGTTTAATAGAAACTGGTGACATCCTGGAGCTAGGTAAGATATTTTTCTTGTTTCTGCTAAATAAAGGGAATTACTAAACCTGGGATAAGATTGTAATCAGTTTTACTCTACTAGGAAGATAATTCCACGTGTCTCCATCTCATAATCCAATGAACTCTGTGCTCACCTGCCTAATGTAATTTATCTCAGTGCCACATCAAGTCCTACTTTTCAGGAGGTCACAGACAAAGCTAACAAAAAGGAAGGGGGTGTGGCTGATTATGTAGACTATAGGAGGAAAGGAAACTGAGCCCCACTGGAAGTAACTTCTTAATGCACTGCAACTAGAACTAAACAAAGTTCCACTGTCATAAACCAGAGTTTGGTGGGATTTGCCCAAAAGAAATTAATTATAAATTGAACTGAAATTAAACCTAAAGATTTTCTAAGTGTATGAACTAAATTAAAACTAAAATATTAAAATGTTATCAGGTAACAAATAAGATTGATACTTCTTTCGGTTTTTATCACTGTGTAGTATACTTCAGGATTAGGATTTGAGTAATAAAACTAATACCAATATTTCTCAATCAGCTTTTGGGTTTTTACATAAACATTAATATTAATTCTTAGAATCCTTTAAAATCTTTTTACATATTACCTTAATGTTGGTATCCTGATACCTTTATGAATTTTTGTTCAATTTTTTTTTTTTTTTTTTTTTTTTTGTGTGTGTGTGTGGTGCTGGGGATTGAACCCAGGGCGTTGTGCATGCAAGGCAAGCATTCTTCCAACTAACTGAGCTATATCCCCAGCCCCCGTTCAGGTATTTTGGTATATTTTGTTACTGTAATTACATGTGTTCAGCCTGTTATTGTCTATTTGCTTTTTCTTGCCTTTTGTTCCTGTAACATGATACTTCCCATTGCCCACTGACACACAGCATAACATAAAGTAGAACACTAAGAGTCAGAACTTCCTGGGTGTGTTGAGAGCCAGCTCTGCCACTTAGTTACTCTTAAATCCTTAGTTTTCTGATTTGTAAAATGGGGTTAATTCCATTCTGCTACTTCACACGTTGTAAAGAAGATGTGCATGAACTAAATCATGCAAAAATCCTTTAAAACTTTCAGATACTGTAGAGGATTGTTTTGACTTTCATTCTGTTCAACGATTTTACTCAGATTTTAAGTCAGATCTTCTGACATTCAAAGTGAAGCATTATGAATGTGAGTGAACTGAAGAAATTAATGAAATTAAAATATGCAGGTAAAAGTACCTGGCACTTTATAAAGAAATGATACTTATTTTTATTGCTCCTTAAAACCTTTTTCAAGATTTCTAAGATGCCAAAAAATAGTGGGAAAATGCTCAGACATAGGAATCATGCAGGACTTGGTTCAAATTCCTGTTCCCCACTTATCAGTTTAGTAACTTTAGGCAAATTATTTAATATTTTTGAGCCCATTTTCTTATCTTTATAATGAGCACAAAACCTGCTTTTCAGGCTGTAGTGAACATGGGAGATGCTGTGCTAGTCTGGCATGCCAAGGGAAGACAGTGATAGCTGCTGCTAGTTTTGTTGCTCATATGAGTAATAATTGTAGTTCAGTGACAGCTTTAGGCATGTAAACAATCTATTTATTGAGAGGGGATTATGAAACATGGATGCTCAATTCACATAAAATATATCAGTTGACAATGATGTTAAAATTTGAAAGTGTAGTTTTCCTCATGAGAGTACTGGTTAGCACAGGCATAGCCTTTGACATGACTTAATACTACATATTTTATTTTTTTTACATCAGGCAGAGAGAACAGCCCCAAATATCAAACAAATAAAATTTAGTAGATCTGTGGAACTTCAGTGTTGGAAATGCTGCTCTGGCCCAGCATTTCAAATTTGACATTTTGAATTTCTTATAAAATGTCTTATCTTGAACTCTACAAGTTGCAGGGGACTTATAGCCTCCTCAGGTAGATTGCTTCATATTAGATAGATATTGGGCAAAAATCTCTTTCTTTGTAATTTATATTAGTCACATTCTAACTTTTAGGGCTGTATGAAACAGGTTTAGCCTATTTTTTATTCACTGGTCTCTTGATTATTAGAAAGCAGTTGTAGGAACTAGTTTGTCACTGCTGCTCTGCCATTTTCCTGGTTTAAGCCACTATCATCTCACACCTAGATTATTAATGGCATAGCTTCCAGCCTCCATACCCTTCCTTCCAGTCCATTGTTCGCCCTGTAGCCAGAATGACTGCACCCCAAGCCCTTCATCACTTTTGCTTCTCATTAACATTGTGTGGGAGGCATTGATATCTGAACAGTGCTTCTATCTACAACTGCTTTCTTAGACTACTTTTTCTTTAAACTTTACCCAGTAAACATACCAAAAAATCCAGTTTGTAGAACTCCTTTTGCTCACCTCCAAGCCTTTATACATGCTTTTATTTTCCTGTCTAAAACAAAGTTTCCTTTCTCTTTGGCTTCTGCTTATCTTTTTACACTGTTACTTAGGATCCTAAAGATGACTTCTTTGCACGTTTCCACAAACCCTCCAGGTGCTCCTATAATACCCACCACCTCTCTAGGTGTAGCCCTTACCATAGCATATTATAGTGGATTGTTTGGCCTCTGTGTCTCACTATAACAAAGCTCTTCAAGGGACAAGGACAATATTTGATCATGATTATGTCTCCAGCACAATACTGTTGATATTTGATAACTGCATGGATGAGAAAATGGCTCTGAGACTTTGCTTTTTTTCTAATGCTAAGTAGTCATGAACTATTCCTTCAGTTGATCCTCAGGTGACTCTTTGCCACAGGTCACCATTTCAACTCTGCTTTGCTGTATCTGTCTCAAAGTAACTCCCAGATGAAATTTATTATCCCACATGTGATTTTACTAGTCCAGTCAAGATTAGGACTATTACTTCTGTGCTGCTTTTCTTTTAATTCATTCAAAAACTTTCACTAAATCTTTATCATTAAGTTTCAAACACTGTATAAAAAAGTGAAGATTTTAAAAATGAATAAATATATTTCCTATCCATAAAGAGCTCACATAAATAATTATAATGATAGGATGTGATGACAGTAGAGGCATAAACAAGATATTATAGAAAATATGGAAATTATAGGATTTGTTCTTGGAATATAAGAAAAGTCAGAGGTTTTGCAAAGAAAGTAACATTTTTACTAAGTGTCATTCAATGGGTAGAGGCGACATGGCAGACATAAGAGGCAAATAAAGCCAAAAGTTGTTTAAGGAAACTCTTAAGTCATATTGTGATTCTGTATCTATGAAGCCTCCCAAATCCAAATCTTTTTCATTTCAGGATACCTGCCTGAACCTATAAAAAGTTTTTAATTTCTTCTCTCTATTAATTTCTTCTTTATTAAATAAAAATAAAGTGACTTTCTTTTTCATCCTTTTTCAAAGAAGAAACCACATGGAAATGTTAGTGGAGCAATATCATAGTTGAACATATTTTTTACCCAATATTCTCCAACCTTTGAGAATTTGATGAAAGACTGTACATATTAAATCACTCTGATTCTTGTGTGCATGTTCTTTTAAAACTAAAACTAGCTGGCAGAAACATATAATAATGAAAAGTGTTGCATTGAAATTAGGAGCTGAGTTTTTACTTGAAACCTTTCTTTTTCAATCAGGGTATTTGATGAGTTCTTGACTTTTAGTTAGGATGTTGTCTCGTATGATTAAAAGGTTACTAATTATATAATTCAGTTTCTATTATTTGTTTTCAGAATTTTTTTTGGATTGGTGTTTTATTTTGAAGTGATCCATTAAAAATATAAAGCTATTAATTTTAAAGGGTTCTGAGCAATGTTTTGAGAAAGAATGACTGTGTATCTTATAGCTTTAGACATTTTTAAATAGCTGGATTTTATTAAAGTTAGGTATGCCACAATTTATAAATCATCTGAAAAGTGCCAAGAAGACATACCATTGAAGGTATGACTTATGAAAAAGACTTGCTGTAGCAGATATTTAAATTGGTTATGAAATGATGTGAAGCTGAGTGCTTCTCATGATGGAATAGACAGGCTAATTAAAGGAACAGAACAGAGTCCAGAAATAGATCTAAGAATACATAAGAAATTAATATAAGATCAAGGTGGCATTTCAAAGAAGTAGGAAGAAGATGATTTATTCAGTAGATGATATTCGAGCACATTTATTGAATATGTGTAAAAAGGGAAAACTAGAACCTTTTCTCATTCATTTCATAAAATAAATTCCAAATACATCAAATACTAAAAAAAAAACGAAACCAGAGAAATCATAGAAACATGGGCTAATATTTTTTATAACATTGAAGTGAGGAAACTATGGTTTGAAAACCAAGAATCCATAAAAGAACAGACTGAGAAACTTAAAGGCAAACCCTACCAAACTGAGACATACATCCTCAGTATAAGGACAGACAGAGGATTAATAGTCTTCATTGACAAAGACCCCTTAGAATCTGTGAGAAAATAAAAAATTAACTCGGGAGAAAAATAACAAAATAAAATGTAAACTAGATGATAACTGTAAAAATAAGAGCTTTAACTTTATTAATCAAAAAACTATAAATAAAAGATAAATAGTACTTTTTTCATTGATAATATTTATCAAAATTATAAAGATTATGCCCACACACAAGAATGGGGTCCTAATTAGAAAAAGATATAGCCTATGCTTGTATAATTTTATGAAAATGGATTCTACTATTATATATAATGAAGAAGAACCAGTTAAATTAATTTAAGTAAAGAAAATATTAACTTTTCCTTAAAAAAAAAAAAACAGTTTTGGAAAGGTGTGGGAAACACACTCTCATGCAGTTCTGATGAGAATAGAAATTTGTATAATCATTCCAGAGACTATTTGGCAACATGTATTATATCAAAATTTAAAATATTCGTATTCTTTGTTCATTAATCCTACTCTGGAGTTTGTCCTAAGAAGATAATCTGAAAAGTATTCAAAGAGTATACACTTAATGAAATAATAGTATTTAACAAAATTTGTTGTTATATAAATTATGGTATATATGAACAGTGGAATATCATTTAAACAGTAATTTTGGAGTAGGATTTTTTTTATCTAAAAATGTTGATTTTCCTTATTGCTCTCAGGCATTTGAATTCTACACTTATGTGGAACAAAGTAGAGATCCTGTAAAAGAATGTGACCAGAATGTCAACTAACAAACATCTTGTTTATTATTTTTCTTCCCCATTAGAGTGTAAGCTCAACATGGACAGAGACTTGCTCTATTGCTCTTGGCCATATATTCTCAGTGCTTAGAGCTAGGGTTAGCATACAATAGATGTTTGATAAATATTTGTTGAATAAAGAAATATTAGAAAAGAGGATTCAAGCATCCAACTAGGTGAACTCCTGTGCTTTACATTTTATAGGCTTCTTATGTCATTTGTGAGAAATTGTCCCTTCATAGTACAGGCCCTATTTTTCTAATGATAAATGTTATTGTAGTGTGGTATGTGTTAGAATTTAGAAAACAATTTCATAAGCATTATTCAGTGATATAAATAAGACGACTGGCTTTTTCTTTTCTGTAATGTCTCAGCTTAGAAAGTTCCTCTGTAGAGCATATGTCCATAACTTCACTAAGATATCTCCTAGTTCATCCCATTGCCTCATTTTATTCCTTTCAAATACTTATTATTTTATTTATTTATGTGTTAATGGTGTCTCATTATATAATAGAATGTAAATTCTATGAGGGTAGGGACCCCAAGCTATACTGCCTCACTCATGGCGGATGTTCAACAAACATCTATTGAATAAATTATTGAAAATGATCAAGTGATAATGTTGAATGCTTTGAATTATAATGTTAGAATAATTGAAAACACTCAAATTATGTGTGTTCACAAAGCATTATACAAAATTAGTTAATATTTATTTTCACAATGATCTCAGACCTCAAGTATGGAACAAATTTCCCTGTACTACATTCTCAAGGCAATCTGTATTACCTCATTAACTTAAATTTGTCTTAATTGTAACAGAATATTTGTTATTACTTTTTTACTATATCTCCTTATCTCTCTGCTGAAATCTCTATAAATTTAGGAACTTTATCCATCTTGTTCCCATAAGATTTAACACAGTTCTTTGTACTTGGAAGGAATTTAAATATTATTAAGTGAAAAATGTATGTGCAATCATACGAGATAGGTATTATCTTTGTTTTTCAGATAAGTAAAGTGAGGTGTGGAAGGATTAAGTAATTTCCCCCAAGATTGTTAGCTATAGAAACAAGACTTAAACCAACATCTTCTGACTTCAAATATCATGTTCTTTCAGCTACACCAATAGTTTCTTTTTTTTTTAACACCAATAGTTTTTATACACAGGTTTTAATTAGAATTACCTAATGAGCCTTTCAAAATACATGTTCTCATGCCACACTTGAACCCTATTCATTGAGAACTTCTGAAGACAGGGTCCTGAACTTTGTTCAAGTGAGTGAAAAAAAATCTATGATTATGGTTTTGGTATCAATTGTTTAGACCATGGATTAGCGAACTATTGTTTGGGGCCAAATCCAGCCCACTGCCCTTTTTTATCAGTAAAGTTTTAATAGAACATAGCCATGCTCATTCATTTACATATTGCTTATGGCTACTATTGCACACAATAGCATAGTAGTTGTGACATAGATTATATGACCTGCAAAGCATAAAATTTTTATTATTTTGTTTTCACCAACTCCTGGTTTATACCTTGCTGTCTATAACATAGTGCTTGCAAATATTTGTGGTAGGCATTGGTAGTAAGTGTTTTCAAGTATTCTTATTGAGTCAATAAGAACTATCTTAATTTGCAGTTTTACTTAGCTTTCTTGCCTCTGTGACCAAAAGACCTGACAAGAATAATTAAAGGAGGAAAATTTTTGTTTGGGGCCCATGGTTTCAGAGCTCTCAGTTCATAGATGGCCAACTCCATTGTTCTGGGCCCAAGATGAGGCAAAATATCACGGCAGACGAGTATGGTGGAGGAAGGCAGTTCAGAACATGAACACCAAGAAGCAGAAAGAGAGCTTCCTTTACCACAGACAAAATATAAACCTTAAATACAAGCCCCCAGTGACCTACTGCCTCCAGCTATAATTATCACCCAGTTAATCCATTCAAGTGGATTAATGCATTGATTAGGTTTAGGCTCTCATAAGCCAATCTTTTCTCCTCTGTACTTTCTTTGCATTGTTTCAACACATGAGATTTGGGGAGACACTTAATATCTAAACCATAACATCTGATTAAGGGACTAAGCTTGAGCAGTCAAGTATAAGAAAAATATCAGTCTAGATATGGTTTAAGCCATCAATCATCATAGTGGATAGACTGCTTTTAATAAAGAAATTATTTTTCATTTAGTTTCTAATAGGATGTTTCCTAAGTGGTGTAATGTCTGAGGTTTCTGGCTTGTATACCAATAGCACAGGAATTGATTCATGTGCTTTGGTAATAGAGAACTATAATTAATATTCTAATTATTGTGGTGTCACTAATGATGTGGTAATTCTTAAAATGAAAGTCTCTTGGGTTCTTCTAGTCAGAATTCAAGCCAATATAAGCAATTAACCAGAACTCATCAAACCTCTAGGCATGTGTTGCCCAATTCATTAGCTCTTAGCCACATATAGATATTTAAATTAAAATTATTTAAAATCAAATAAAATTTAAAACTCAGTTTCTAATCCATACAAACTACATTTCAACTGTTCAGAAATTACATGTATGTATTGCTAATTTACTAGACAGCACAGATACAGAACATTTCTATCAGCACAGAAAGTTATATTGGACATGTTGCTCTAAATAAAAGAGTTTAAGAGTTTCAATTCAGTGAAATGCAAGACATACTATTTAATTTAATTTTTAATTTATAAGGATAGAATAATTATTTGTATGATTTCTTTTTCTAATAGTGAACAGTTATGACATGTATTCAGTTCTTGATTTAGGACCCTCTCAGCTAAGAGCAAATTCTTTATTAAATTCTGATAACCTCTTTAAATCTTGACGTCAGGAAATATCAACTTATTTACCCATGGACTATGTCTGGTCATGATGATTAATCATTGACTAATTCATGAAATGTTTCAGAACTGACTGATTTCTGGCCAAATCTATTTGGCTTAGTTAAGGATGATGGTGGGAAAGGAACCAATTTTAAACAGAAGCTATAAAATCAATAGAGTGTAAAGTCTTGGCATCTTCTTTGGAGTGCTTTAGTTTTCATCATTCAGTGACTCGTTTTTATTCCCAGCATCTAGTGCTTTTTGCATGGCCCAAAGGGGTCCTGTGCTGCTCCACTACAGAGGAAACTTCAAGAAATGCTGGTTTGCTACAGTGTTTTAGCTTGTGAGAGTCTCTGGGACCTTCCCTGCTCCATCATGGGGTCACCTCTAGGTGGGTATTAGGAGGAGATTGGTAATTGGTTTAACCTTTAAATAAATAACTTGGTAATCTTTTTTGGTCCAGTGAAATCTGTATTTAATAGCCTGTCCCTTACCATGTTTTTCTGACCCCAGCATGATGTCACCTTAAAGATTCTCTAGGACAGTGTTCTTTAAACTTTGAAAGACATATTCTTATTTACAGTCATCATAAATGCTTCCCAGGTCCTACTTTCTCTAGATTACCAGACCTTTGTCATTTTGTACCTCAAAGCAATACAGCTGTGACTGGGATGGGAGTGGGGTAGGGATAGGTGAGAGAAAGCCAGTTTAAAGAGTGAGGACTGAAGTATCATCTCACTCCTCTGGCTTCCCCTCCCCTCAAATCCTTTCACCTCATGTCTCCAGATGCCTTTCTTTCATATTCTTTCTAAGCCAAGAAGGTAGAATCCAACCACATTGGGTGTTAAAATCTGTCATTGGCTGTAATAAAGGGCCATTCCAGGAATCAGATTGTTCAGAAGGAATCTCCCCACTCCCTTTCTGTTTCTTCTGTTCTGTTTTCCATGAGCTTCCTGGGCACTTCTTTAAGATAGTTGTATATCTTGCTTTGGAATTTTGGATTACTTTAGAGACTAACATGGAGAACACTTTGGGACATCTTGAAACCATGATTTTATTAAAACATTAATCTAATAAATGATCCATTCATGTCAACTAAATCCCTCTCCCTAATACTCCTTGTAGCCCAAACAGGAAAAAAAATCTTTATGCTCAAAAGAAGTCTGCAAGTGGCTTAATGTTTAGCATAGATTATATCCCAAAAGCATTTTTTAGGAAGTTGACTGTGATAGAGATTTCTATTTCCTTTACAGGTCATTTTACCTGGGACAAATACCTAAAAGAAACATGTTCAGTCCCAGCGCCTGTCCATTGCTTCAAGCAGGTAATTAATTCTCAACATCATTAGTAGGTGGGAGGCAGGTAGTTTGCTTTTTTTTTTCTTTTCTGGTTCCTAAATAAACAAAACTCGAGGCAGAAGCCCTTTGACTGTTCACCTGAGGTCTCCAGAGTAAACTAGTATGGGAGGACCACAACTCAAGAAGTAAAATTTGGTCACTATGAGTTTTAGCAGTAGACATTTTCCCCAACTTCATCCCAAGTAACACCCTTTCCTTCTTCTTCACCTCCTTGAGGACATTCTGTGTTACTGAAAAAAATTGTTATTTTTTACTGTAGCTTTCAATTCAAACAGATAAGAAGGAGACTTACAGCCCTTAGACAGTTCTTGAAAGAGGACCAGTATTCCTTTCTCTGTACTCAATAACTTTGTCACAATCTTATCTTCCTTTAAGAATGTTGACACTGAGTCCCACTGGGAAACATTCGGGAACTAATAAGAGGTCATCCAGAGCTTCCGCCATAGAATTAAATGCTGGAGAAAGCGCACATGTGATGTTGAGTGTGTCAGTATGGATAAAGTTGATAGATGAAAAGGTGTACTTATGCTAAACAGATCTTAACATCAGGAAGTTATTTACATCTGTCTTTCTTTAGCACTCAATGGTTATTTTTCTCTGTCAACATTTCACTTTTAAGTTTTGAGTTTTATTTTCTAAGTGAAAATATAAATTTAGGACCTGCTTATTTAAAATAATAGGGGCTGAATTCTTATTTTTACCTGAAACATTTTCTTAAAGTCATATTGTAAACAATAGTTTTCAAGTCACTGCAGAAAGGGTAATAAACAGTGATCTTTGAGAGATGGACAACACATGAATTGAGCCCTGTGTGATATCCCAGCTTACTGTGTTAAGAGAGTTTCCAGATCATGGCTCAAGAAGAGGAGCCCAGGTTGATACAGCAGATTTCCTAATTTGAGGAGATGGAACTGGGAGTGAAGGAACAACAAATTGTCTAGAATTTGCAGATTAAAGTACCCAAGAAGAGAGAACTTCACAGGAAGAAAACTACAAAAATCTACAGAGAGTCCTTTTCAACTACTCAGGAAAGTTCTACTGTCCAGTATATACATATGAGGAAACTACTTAAAGTCAAAGGAAAATCTATCTGACAGAATTAGAAGGAATAGAGCCTAACAGGACTTGGAATCATTTCTCTTTTTTTAATATTTTTTTTTAGTTGTAGTTGGATACAATATCTTTATTTATTTATATGTGGTGTTGTCCAGTGCCTTACAAGTGTGAGGCAGACGCTTTACCAATGAGCTACAGCCCCAGCCCTGGAATCATTTCTGATTCCATCTACTCTACTGGAAAAAAAATTCTTAATTCATTGGGTATTGAGTTAGAATGCCCAGGAAATCTTGATTAGTAGCAATTGTGTTGATAATGAGCCATAGCCTGAGCACTGTTGCAGACTTGCCTAATAAATTATAAAATTAACACTCAAAAGGATTAAGTTATTCTCATGTAGCAGCATCTGGGAACAAAGCACAAGCAAATTTAAAGAAATGCAAAAATATCCATTACAATACCTGGCATCCATTCGTAGATTACAAGGCATGCAAAGAGGCAGGAAAATGCAATCAATATTAAAGAGAATAATCAATTGATTGGAACTAACTCAGGACCTACACCGATCATAGAATAGAAAACAAACACACTAATTATTCTAATTTATTGACATACATAATTTAAGCAGAAAAATAGAAGATATAAAAAAGACTTAAATTATACTGCTCTATGTGAAGGAAAAATATACTGGGTAATATTAATGGCAGAAGAAAGATTAGTAAATTTGAAATAATCCAAACTGAAATGCAAAAATAAAATGGAGAAATAAAAAGAAAGACCAGTGAATGGCGGGATAACTTCAAGAGGCCAAATAGACATGTAATTGGAGTTTCCAAAGAAGAAAGTATTTTTCAAAAAATGAGGAAAATTGTAATTATACAAATTCAAGAAGCTCAGTGAATCCCAAAAATAAGAAACAAGAAAAAAAAACTACACGAAAGCATGTCATAATTACATTATACAAAGTCATTGATATGGAAGACCTAAAAGTATCCAGAGAAAAAAGATATTTTCCATATTACTAATATAAGGATAACATTGAATTTCTTGTTAGAAATAATGCAAGCAAGAACAAAGTTGAGTAGCATTCTCAAAATACTGGAGGAAGCACCATCAACCTAGAATACTATGCCCAGCAAAAAAAAAAAAAAAAGAAGATATTTTCAGATAAACAAAAGCTGAAAAAAATTAATCATTAGCAGACTCACATTACCAGAAATGTTAAAGGAAAAATCCAAAAGGAAAGTCATACCAGATGGAATAACAGATCTATGCAAAGGAATGAAGGTCACTGGAAATTATAATAACAAGAATAAATAGCCAGGTGTGGTTAGTACATGCCAGTAATCTCAACAGCTCAGGAGGCTGGGTCATGAGGATCACGAGTTCAAAGCTAGCCTCAGCAAAAATAAAGCATTAAGCAACTCAGACAGACCCTGTCTCTAAATAAAATACAAAATAGGGCTGGGGATGTGGCTTAGCAGATGAGTGCCCCTGAATTCAATCCCTGGTACCAAAAAAAAAAAAAAAAAGTAAATATTTTTTCTTAATATTTAAATGTCTATGAAATGTATTTGGTGTGTAAACAATTATAAGTATTTATTTGGGGGATTACATATATGTGTAAAATGTATGTAGCAATAGTATAAGGGCAGAAAAGGAGAAATCTAAGTGTAGATATACCATAAGTTTCTAATATATAAAAGCAGTATAATATTACTTAAAGATAACCTATATAAAGTTATTTACTATAAACCCTAGAAAAAATATTAAAATAATTTAAAACAAATAGCAATATAGTATATTTGAGCCCAGACTTATCAGGAATCAAATGAAATATAAAAGGTCTAAACATTCCATTAAAAGGCTAAGATTGGCACATTGACAATTTATTTGTATACTGTCTTCAAGAAAAATTATACTTCAAATATAAAGACAATAGGTTAAAAGTAAAAGGATGAAAGATGATATATCATGCTAATATTAGCCATAATGTATGACCATAATATAGCTGAAATGAGTATATTAATCTCAAAGTATATTTCAGAGAAAATATTACCAAAACAAAGAAGGTAATTTCATAGTGATAAAGGGGTCTTACACTACTTACATGAAGCAAAAGTTGATGGAATATAAGGAGAAATGGATAAATCCAAAACATGTCTATACTTAGACTTTTAATACTCTTTCTATAATAAAAGAACAAGTTGACAAAAAAGTGAGCATATAGTAATTTTGAACATTACTGTTGATTAATTTGACCCACTTGACTCACATACTCTCCAACATTAATATAGCACACTTAATTGTCAAGTGCATGCAGATCCTTTATCAAATTAGGCCATATTATGAGCCATAAAATAAAGCTTGAGAAATTTTAAAGGATTTAAGCAGTACAAAGTATGTTCTATGATTATAGTTGGATTAATTTTTTTTAAAGCCAAAGCAGAAAATTACGTGGAAAATCTCCAAACATTTGGACCCTAAATAACACATTTCTGAATACCTTATGAGTGCTGAGAAGCCAAAAGGTACATTAAAAAGTATTTTTAAATGAATGAAAATGAAAACAGAACATTTCAGAATTTGTGGAATGCTACTAAAGCAGTACTTGGGAAATTTTATAGCACCGAGTTCTTTTATTTGAAAAAAGAAAGGTTTTAATTAATGACCCCCTCTTCCACTTCAGAAAATTAGGGGGAAAAAAGAGCAAGTTAACTCTGAAGTAAGCAAAGGACAGGAAACATTAATTATTAGAGTATAAATCAACAAAAGACAGAACATTTTTTAAATAATAAAATCATCAAAACCAAAGCTGGTGCTTTGCAAAGATTAATAACACTGATAAACCTCTAGCCAGAGTTACCAAGAGTAAAGGAAAGATGATGCAAATAACTATTATCTGAAATTAGAGAAGTTATATTGCTGTGAAGTTAAAGGTATTCAAAACAAATTATGCCTTTAAATTAATAACTAAAGTGAAATTGATAATTTCCATGAATGACACAAATTACCAAATCTCAGTCAAGATCATAGAAAACCTGAATTTCTGCTATAGAAATTGAATTTGTGGTTAAAGGCTTTCTCACAAAGATGATTCCAGGCCTCAGTGACTTCTCTGGTGACTTGTTTCAAATATTTAAGGAAAAATATTACAAAGTCTACACAGACTGTCTCAGAAGATTTTCGGCAAGGGGATACCTTCAACTCTATGAGATGAACATTTCTGCTGCCCAAACCATAAAATAGCATGGAAAGAAAACTATACAGCAATATCCCATGAATACAAGCAAAAATCCTAAACAAAATTTTAGGAAAAAGAATATAACAGTATATAAAAATAATAACTCATCATGATCAAGTGGGATCCTAGGAATACAAGGTTGGTTTAAATTTCAAAAATCAATGTAATTTGTCATATGAACACACTAAGGAAGAAGAAAATGTATAGTCATTTCAATAGATGCATTAAAAGCTTTAGACAAAAATCCAATGTCAGTTACTAATAAAAATTCTCAACAAACTAGAAACAGAAGGGAATTTCCTAAGTTAAAGGGCATTTATGAACAATCTACAAATGACATCAGACTTAATGATAAGGATTAAATGTTTTTACCTTAAGATCAAGACAAGGCTGTCTACTTTTGCCACTTCTATTCAGTATTATCTTACCAAAGCACATAGTTCAGAAGAATAAATAAATGGGTTAAAAGATTAGGACAAACACAAAAGAAAATATATAGAGGGCAAATAAGCACATGAATAGAAATGCTCAATTCCATTATTTTATCAGGGAAATGAAAATAAAAGTGAATAATATACTATCCCTATGGGTTTATTTAAATGGCAAATAGTGGAAAGATTGTAAAGCAAATGGAATTTTCATGTACTGCTAATGAAAATGTAAAATGGTTTACCTACTTTGGAAAATAGTTTGGCAGAAAAGCATCATCACACTACTGAGCTAAAGAATGTACTAAAAAACTGGGAATTGGATAATAATACATTCTTAGCTTTAAAAAATTATATCTCAAAGATAAAGCCAGCATTCTACTCTATTGTTTAAAATAATCCAATAGAATATATAACAGAAGAAAAATTACCATTTATAATAGTAGCCAAAGAGGGAAGGAGGAGAACTAACAAATATGCAAAACTTACACAGAGAGAGCTTTAGCTTTATACCTTTCCAAAGGTATAATCCATAAAAAAATTAAAAATTCATGGAGTGGACTTTTTCAGAATTAAAGACTTCTGATCTCCAAAAGATACTTGTAAGAGAATTAAAAATACAGGTCACAGCCTAGGAGAATATACTTGTAAATCACATAGCTGACAACAATTCTCCCCAGATTGATTTATAGATTCTGTCATAATCACAGGTGCTTTTTTTGCAGCGGGGTGGGCACAAATTAACAAATTGATCCTAAAATTCAAGTAGAAATACAGGAGACCCAGAATAGCCAAACAGTCTTGAAGAGGGGAAACAAGTGGAGAACTCATATTTCCTGATTTCAAAACTTACTACAAGGCTGCAGTTCTCAAAGCATTGTGGTTCCGACATAAAGAGAGAGATATAAATTTTTGGACTAGAATTTAGAGTCAAGAAATGGACCCATCAATTTATTGTCAATTGATTTTCAATAAGGGTGCCAACATAGTTCTTTCAAATTTTCAAAAACCAGCACAAGAACAGCTGGAAATCCCCTTTCCCCTTCTGTACCATATTAAAAAAAAAAAATGAACTCCAAATGGATCACAAACCTAAATGTAAAATCTAAAACTAAAAAACTCTTAGAACACATCAGAGTAAATCTTCATGACCTTGGCTTAGGTTATAGTTCCTTAGATATGGCACCCAAAACACAAATAACAAAAGAGAAAATAGATACATGGATTCCAAGGACACCATTGGGAAAATGAAAAGGTAGCACAAAATGGGAGAAAATATTTACAAATCCTATATCTCATAAGTGACTTGTATCACAAATACTTTAAAAATCTTTTTTAAAAACTCATCAATAAAAATACAACACAATTTTTAAATGGGCAAGGAATTTGAATGTATATTTCTCCATATAAAATGACCAATAAGTACATGACAGAAATTCACTATCATTATCTCTAGAGAAATGTAAATCAGAATTGTAGTGATACCACTTCACATCCACTAGATGACAAAAAATTTTAAAACAGACAATAACAAGGTTGGTAAAGATCTAAAGATATTGGAATGCTTGTTCATTGGTGCAGAAATTATAAAATCCTATATCCACCTTAGAAAACAGTTAAGAGTTTACTCAAAATGTTAAATGTAGAGTTACCACATTACCTAGCAATCCCACTCATAAGTATATACCTAAGAGAATGGAAAATACAGGTCTACTCAAAATGTATCATAAGTGTTCGCCACATTATTATAATAACCAAAAAGGGGAACAATCCAAATGTTCATCAGCTGATAAATTAGTAGCGTAGTATATCCATACAATGGAATATTATTCAGCAGTGAAAAGGAATGCAGTACTGTTACATCCTATAACATGAATGAACCTTGCTAAGTGAAAGAAACCATTCATATATTGTTCACATATTATGTAATTCCATCTGTATAAAATTCCAGAATAGACAAATCTACTGTAACAAAAATCGTATTCATAGTTTCTAGGGACTAAAATGAGAGGGGAATAGAGAGTACCTCCTAAAATAAGTACAGGGTTTCTTTTGGACATTGATGAACTTGTTATAAAATTAGATAGGTATAATGTTTGTATGACTCTGTGACTATATTAAAAATCATTGAATGCATACCTGAAAAGTATTCATTTTCTCATGTGTGAGTTAAACATATACCTAACATATGATCCAGCCATTCTTCTCTTAGATTACTATGCAAAAGAAAAGAAAGTCAGTTGGCCCTCCATCTGTGGATTCAACCAACCCCAAATCAAAAATATTTGGGGAAAAATGTGTCTCTGCTGAACACGTACAGTTTTTTTCCTTATCATTATTTCCTATACAATACAGTACAATAATTATTTACATAGAACTTATGTTTTATTAGGTACTATAAGAAATCCAGAGATAGTTTAAAGTATACAGGAAGATATGCATAAGTTTTATGCAAATACTACACCACTTTATATCAAGTCTATTTTGCAGAATTAAGCATCTGCAGATTTTGGAATTCCTAGGGCATCCTAGAATTAATACCACAGATACCAATCAACAACAGTACATTTTCATATAAAGATTTGTATATAAATGTCTATATAGCAGCTTCATTTGTAATTGACAAAAACTGGCAACAAACTAAATGACCAGCATCATGGTATACCACTTACCAATAAAAAGAAATGAATTTCAGATTGAGTAACAGATTTTGGAATATTTGCATATTATATAATGAGATATCTTAGGGATATGACCCAAATCTAAACCCAAAGTTCATTTATCAAATATGTACTTTATACCCATGTCCTAAAGGTAATTTAATACAGTATTTTTAGTGCACCTGTGTTTTAACTGCAACCCATCACATGAGGCCAGGTGTGGAATTTTCCATTTGTATCATCATGTCAGTGCTCCAAAAGTTTCAGATTTTGTAGAATTTTGGATTTCAGACTTTCCAATTAGGGATACTCAACCTGTATTGATATATTCAACAATATGGGTAAATGTCAGAATAAGTGTGCTGAGTGAAAGAAGCTAGACATGTCATGTATTTCCTGTATGATTCCATCTAATAAAAGATGCAAATCAATCTATAGTGATAGAAAGTAGATCAGTGGTTGCTAGGCATGGGAATCTGGAAAGACTCAGGAAAAGGTGTTACAAAGGAGCATATGCGATCCTGACGGTCATGGCCTTGTGCATTACTTTGATTGTGGTAATACTTTCATGGGTGTATATGGTGTCGTAGGTATGTACACAATGTCAAGACTTATAAAGTATATAGTTTGTTGTTTGTAAATTATGAGTTGATTTATAACTTAATTTCAATTTTTTTAAAAAAAATATTAATTCCCAATAGTCTGTGTGGTAGATATATAGACCACTATACTGAATATTCCGTGAAGAGACATTAAAGATATAGTAGTTTAATGTGATTTAGTGTTCTTGAAAAGAAAGTGTTATACCAGAAGGGGTAGGGTGTTGGAAAAGGTAGAATGAGAAAATATTTAAATAACTGGACTATATGAAACATTCTTGTCCTTTTTTCACTACTATAAATTAATATTTGATGCTTAATAGGAAAGTAATTTTCCCCTTCACCTTCTTTCTTTGTGTTTCTTTGTGTGAAACCTTTCCTAAGTGTTAGAGAATAACTCAGACAAGTTGTCCCTGGGCCAGTTATAAGCAATTTGAGTCCAAAGCATATATTTTCAGGTTCCATCTCTTAACATCCTTATTGAAAATGCGGCTTACTTTTAGTCTTCTTAATCCTCATGACTTGTTCTCCTCAGTCCTACACACCTCCAAGCAACGAGTTCAAGATCAGCATGAAATTGGAAGCACAGGACCCCAGGAACACCACATCCACATGTATTGCCACAGTAGTTGGACTGACAGGTGCCCGCCTCCGCCTGCGCCTTGATGGTAGTGACAACAAGAATGACTTCTGGCGGCTGGTTGACTCAGCTGAAATCCAGCCTGTTGGGAACTGTGAGAAGAATGGGGGTATGCTACAGCCACCTCTGGGTGAGTAACTAGAACACAGGATTTCCCTAGCCCATCAGTTAGGTTCCAGAAATTGTACTCTTATCATGGAAAGCTTACAATCTCCTCCTATTCCTTCTTTTTCACATGGTCTCCTCAAAAGGCCCATCCAAAATGAAACAGTCTGCAAATCTGGACATTTCTTTCTCTACATTAGTTTATGATAGCCAAGCTTCTCTCAAATTCTTCCTTTTCCTAACAAAAAACCACATTCTTCATCCTTTTTTGTCAGGGCCCTTTATTCCAAGAGAGAAAGTGGAAGGCAGTTTTTCCATTTAATCTTCTCCAAAAAAAAAAAAAGTTACACACATAAACACACACATGCACACGTACACACACACACACAAACACACACACGCACATGCACACACCATGAAGATTTCACCAAATCCTATGACAAGTAGTGAAAGAAAAATCTCCAGTAGAACTGATGACTACTATAAGGGTCCCTTATTTCCTCTCCTCCAGGTTTTCACTTGGTACTTTGAATTTTCTCATTTTGAATCCATTATTAAGAAAATCCATTGCTTCATTTAAATTAATAACCCCACCAAATTTTTCTCTTCCAGATTGAATTTACTTTTTTGCTTCAATATATATGAAAGATTCAGCTCAGCTCATCAATTACTATCATATTATCAATCACTACTGCACCAAGTTTTGGAGAGAGATGGACTTTAGAACCTGTTGCCCTCAAGAAGCTGAACTAGCTTAATCTAGTCGAATTATATTATTCTGTCTGATTAGATTAACTTGAGCTCCCCATGTGCTTGTTTAACATTTTCTCCCATTTAAAAAAATTATTTATAATATAAAGTTTCAAATATATGCAAAAGTAAATAATACAGTGAATGTCCATATCATTTAACATGGTTCTCTCTCCTCTATTTCCTAGATTGGTGCTAGATCTAGAGATTTTCTCAGATTCATGTTTTATTTTTCTGTAAGAATATTTCACTGATGGTGGTGTTTACTTCTATGCGGAAGCATGTGTGGTCTGATTGTCTCTTTTTTTTTTTATCATGTAGCAGCCATTGATGTTCATGGTTTAGATCAAGAGTTAACAGATTTTCTCAGTGGGTTAAATAGTAAATATTTCAGGCTTGTAGATCTTTTATAGCTACTATTCTTTGTCCTTTTAAGTGTGAAAGCATCCATGAATAATACAAAATAAATTAATAGGCAGGGCTGTTATCAAGCCTGCTGACTATATTTGCTAACCCCCTAGTTTAGATATATAAATTCATTATGGTTGCAAAGTGGAAAACTTTAATCCTGCCATATTCTACACAAATAAAATGAAATATATCTATTAAAATAAACTTTTATCCGTGGGCTAGGGTTGTGGCTCAGAGGTGGAGTGCTTGTTTATCATGTGTGAGGCACTGGGTTTGATCCTCAGCACCACATAAAAATAAAAGATAAAGGTGTTGTGTCTACCTACAACTAAATAAATGTTTTAAAAAGTAAATAAACTTTCATCTGGACTTTCTCACTGCCTGCAGTTCCTGTAGCTCATTAAGACTTACAAAGGAGAATGGGTGCCAAGTTTTACAAATATATAAATCAAGGTTATACATGGATTACAGGGCTTGGGAGGGCTGATTCCAAAGCATGTTATATTTGTTCTTATAAAGGGAGCTAACAAAATTGACATAAATTAGGAAAATAAAATAATTTTTTATCAATTCTTTGGTTATCTTGCAATGATATAATTCATACAGGATTATTTTCTATATCTATTTTTAAAATTATGATTTGATTTACTAGCACACTCCAAAAGTATTTAATAAATGTAGTTGTTATTGTTTATCATAAAATTGTGATATTTTGATTCATCATACTAAAAGTCCGTATTGATACTTGAATTGTCCCATTTGGGGACAGTAGAAGCCTCATCAGATTGTCTCCTTATTCTTACATATATTAGTAATATTTGTAGCTATTGTGAACTTTTGAAATTTCAAAATGTTCCACATTCATCTTGTACATTTTCCACCCTGGGATAGAAGGAGATATTTCTTCTAGGTATCTAAATTTTTTTCAGTGATAAGTGGGATTTAGTGATCATAATCTGAGCACTATAGCACACAGTACTACTAGGGTGGTCACTCTTTCTTCGTTTTTTTGTTAAAGAGGGGCAGGGCATTGCGATTTCATATTAATACTTCCCACTAAAATTCAGAACAGTGGTATTTATGCCTATTTCATCTCTACCATCTTGAATCTGTATCTCCCTTATACCACAACAAACCCTCATTCTCCACATGAACAAATTAACTCATTTGCTTCATTCCACAATACACATATAACAGTTTCAGGCTAGTTATCAACACTATCACCATTATGATTATTGGTAGTGTTTGAGTTATTTGCATTTTTTTCTTACCTTCAAAGGAAATATAGGAAATAACATAAGATCTTATGGATTACCTTTTTTTCTGGATGGTTCTGCCACCAACTTGATAATTCAGATTCATTTGTTTTATTTATTTATTTTTTGAGGAATTGCATTTTAAAAATTAATTTCACTTTATAAATACATTAAATATATTCATTTTAAAAGCAAATTTTATAAAACAAGAGAATAAATCCCCTTCACCCTTTTCTTTCCTTCTTCCATATATAACTGCTCAATTTTATTATTTATCCTTACATTTTGAAAGAGGGAAACAGATTTGAAAGAGGCAAATTTCAAAAACATATTTTGAAATTTATATGTGTATAAATACACAATGTATACATATCAATATATATTTATATGTGTATATACACACATACTTGCCTATAAATACTGACACAAATGATTGCATACTTTACCTACTTTTCTCAACCTTGCTTTTTTCATTTATTGATATGTTCTAAAGATGGCTTCAGAATAGTGTGGAGATATTTCTCATTCCTTTTTACAACTGCATTGTAAAAGTATATTATTCTCATGCTATTTTATGAATCATTATTTAAAAATGCATTGTGATGCAATTAAAAAAATATGAGCTCCCAAGGATAATATAGTGGCCATCTAAATCAAAATCTTTCCAAAAATTCTATAGAAACATACAGATGAAAAAGGAAAACAAACCATACATAAGCATGCCTAAATTTAACTAGGAGTTAAGAATACCAAAAATTTTAATTATATTTTAGTGGGGATATAAAGATCTAAATCCAGCAGAGGATAGTACCAGACCTGAACCAGAATGAAAATTTTATGCAGATAGGATATACATTAAAAAAAAAAAAAAACAGAGAAAAAGCATTGGAAATCTAGCACAACCAAAATCACTCCTAGAAAGCAACAGTTCCATCTAGAATGGAAAATATTAAGTTGTATGGGGCATTTATTCCCATTTCGTCTTCTCATTTCCTCCCCCTGATGTTAACTTGTAGTTATTAATAGTTAATCCCAAATGCCGATTCTTCATTTTACCTGCATTAATATGTGTAAGATTAGTGTTGTGGGTAAAAGCATAGGCTTAGGACTCAAGATTACTTAGGATTCGATCCTGTTTATATCATTTGCACACTTTGAAATTGTAAGCAACTTGGTTAACTTTGTACTTCTTTCCTCCTCTGTAATATATAGATAATAATACTGGTCTCCTAGGGCTGTCTTAAGGGCTAAATTAGATTCGGGGTAAAGTAACAGCACACAGTAAATACTTAAGAACAAAAATATTGTTGTTATTTCCAAGTCTGCAGCTTTGATGCTGAATAGATTTTGAATGGATTGAGAAGACTGAGGTGGGCTAGAAACTGTTGAGAAGCATTTTATTTTGGTCTCAGGATGAAGAATTGAAGGCAAATTATAAGAAGCATTTGGGGCTCGTATTAAACAATATGACAACAATAATGGTCTCAGGTTTATAATTCATTAATTAAATTATTCACATTTACTTGATGGATAACAATGGACAATTAACCCCTCTAGGCCCCTTATTACTCTTTCAGAAAATAAAAGTTTGAGGGTAAGATGATCCCCTCTGACCTCATCATTCCAGATTCTTAGATGTTAAAATAAACAAGGAATATAAAAAAGTAATTTGTACTTGGTTTGTGTTTTTACATGTGTATGTATGAGAGAGAGATAGAAAAATATTGAATTAATTTATATTGAGACAAAGTGATTTGCTTATATGTTGATCTTACTAGTTGGCATGTTTATTTACCTCTTAAGACTATTAGATCCTCTTTTATACTCTACTTTCCAGATTATTTCTAAGTATTTGTTAATCCTGTCTTACAACTTTTTTGAATTTTTCAAGGAAAGTCTTGTAGGCATTATGATATATAGTGTGTGGTTTTTTTTAAAAAATATTTTTTACTTGTAGTTGGACACAATACCTGTATTTTATTTATTTTTATGTGGTGCTGAGGATCGAACCCAGAGTCTCGCATGTGCTAGGTGTGCGCTCGACCGCTAAGCCACAATCCCAGCCCCTAGTGGAAATCCGTCTTACTATTTACTTTGTAGCATTACCCGGGACAAGTTACATTTCCTCCAATGTGCCTCCTTTTCCTCATCTTGTCTAATGAGGCATTTCTTTTATTTAACTTTTAAGTCTATTCCTAATAGCCTATGATTCTATGACTGTCACAGCATGTGTTATGGGAGGAGTAGCTGGAATTTCTTAATCTCCTCTTTGTTGTGTTTGCTGTAGGATTTCGGCTGAATGCCTCCTCTTGGCCCATGTTCCTTTTGAAGACGCTAAATGGAGCAGAGATGGCTCCCATCAGGATTTTCCACAAGGTAGGCCGTGCTTCAGCTATCACCAGTTCCAAGAAGCTTCAGTTCAAATACTTACCTCCTTTCAGTTACTGAGGCTCTGGCATCTGCCTTCTGTTTATGCCCTGAAGATGCCTTCTCAGAACCTGGTTCAGTAGAAGACTATTTTAGTACTTATGAGATACCCGTTATTCTCAGAGAAGTGTATTAAGGCTACAGTAAAATAGGATTCCTGGTTTTTGGTTTCAGCTGTCAATAATAAGTTAATAATATCCTTTTCATTCTTACCTATAAAATAGAACTTACCTTACCTATAAAATAGAACTTACCTATAAAATAGAACTTAACAACCTTATTGGGTTGTTAAGAAGCTATAATGTGTTTATTAATAGAACTATAAAATGTAATATAAATATAAAGGAACAAATCTTAAATGGAGTTCTGTAGAGTCTATGTTCTAAATAGAGAGGAAGAAAGGAGACTTTTTGAGTTCCTACAATAAGTTTGGGTCTTTATATATATACTATTATTATTTAATACCCACAGCTAACTTTATGGATTAAGAATTAGTAGTTCGAGATCCACCCAAACCAAGTTCTGTAGGGCCCAGGCACACAGCGGGTCCACTCCTTTCCCAACAAGGCAGACACACGCCAGAGCCTGGCCTCTGGTGCAGGACTGCCCCTTCTGACCAGTGCACTGCTGCAAGAGCCAAGATCCAACCAGAGGGCTCACACAGCCTGTACAGGATCCAGGATTTCAGTAGGCCCGGTTCACCCCTCCCCCAGCAGGTCAGACACTGCCAGAGCCTAGCCTTTTGTACAGGACCACCCCTTCCTACCAGCAGACTATCATGGGAGGTCAAGCCCAGTGGCCCAGATCCACCCACTCCAACTTACACAGGTCCCAGTCACAGGATGCAGTAGCATCCATTGAGGGACACCAGCAGGGTCTGGAAAGCTCAATATCAAGGTGAGGTACAGACAATTTGAACATGTACTACAAGAATATAGGGAAGAAACTGTAATATCTCAGATCCACACTTCAAGAAAGGAAGACACATAAACAACATGAAAAAACAAGGGAGGAAAGTGCCCCAAACAAACCAGTACACTATTATAACAGAACCTATGGACAGAGAAGTTGATGGAATGTCAGAGAAGGAGTTCAGAAGGTTCATAATTAAAATGATATGTGAATTAAAGAATGACCTAAATAAGCAAATACAAGCAAAAATTGATCATTCTGACAGTGAGGTAAGAGAGCAAATACAGGTAGCAAAAGATTACTTCAAGAGAGAAAGAGAGACTCTGAAAAAAAGCCAGTCAGAAATTCTTGAAATGAAGGATACAATAAATCAAATAAAAACTCAATAGAAGGCATATCCAACAGACTAGATCACTTGGAAGAAAGAGAATGTCAGATAATGAAGACAAAGTATACAATCTGGAAAATAAAGTTGATCACACAGTGAAGAAAGTTAGAAACCATGACAGAACATCCAAGAATTATGGGACAGCATCAAAAGACCAAAACTAAGAGTTGTTGGGATATAGGAAGGCACAGAGTTTCAAACCAAAGGAATGCACAATCTCTTCAATGAGATAATAGCAGAAAATTTCCCAAGCATGAAGAATGAATTGGAAAACCAAATACAAGAGGCTTACAGGACACCAAATGTACAAAATTACAACAGATCTACACCAAGGCACATTATAATAAAAATGCCTAGCATACAGAATAAGGATAGAATCTTAAAAGCCACAAGAGAGAGGAATCAGATCACATACCAGGGGAGACCAATTCATATCTCAGCAGATTTTTCAATCCAGACCCTCAAAGCCAGAAGGTCATGAAACAACATATACCAAGCTCTGAAAGAAAATGGATGCCAACCAAGAATCTTATATCCAGCAAAATTAGCTTTAGATTTGATGATGAAATAAAATCTTCCATGATAAAAGTATTTACAACTAGAAAGCATGCATTACAGAACATCCTCAGCAAAATATTCCACAAGAGAAATAAAAGACAATGATGAAAATCAGCAGAGGGAGGAATTACACTAAAGGAAAATCTAATCAGAAGAAACCAAGTCACGTTAAATACCAAAAATAAACAAAAATGACTGAGAATACAAATCATGTCTCAATTATGTCCCTGGATGTTAATGGCCTAAACTACCAATCAAAAGCAGATTTGATAAAAAAAAAAAAGACCCAACAATATGCTGCCTCTAAGAGACACATCTCATAGAAAAAGACATTCACAGATTGAAGGTGAAGGGTTAGGAAAAATCATACCACTCACATGGACTGCAGAAGCAAGCAGGGGTTTCCATCCTCATGTCAAATAAAATAGACTTCAAACTAAAGTCAATCAAAAAGGATAAAGAAGGACACTACATACTGCTCAAAGGAACCATACACCAACAAGACTTAACAATTATATATGCTCCAAACAACGGAGCGTCAAACAAACTCTTTCCAAGTTAAAGATTCAAATAGATCACAACACAGTAATTTTGGATGACTTTAACACACCTTTTCTACCACTAGATAGATCTTCCAAACAAAAGCTGAACAAAGAAACTATAGAATGCAATAATACAGTCAATAACTTAGACTTAACTGACATATATAGAATATTCCACCTTCAACAAGAGAATATATTTTCTTCTCAGCAGCACATGGATCCTTCTCTAAAATACACCATATACTATGCCACAAAGCAATTCTAAGCAAATATAAAAAAGTAGAGATACTACCCTGCATTCTATCAGATCATAATGGAATGAAATTAGGAATCAATGAAAAAATAAGAAATAAAATCCACTTCAACACCTGGAGACTAAATAATATGCTACTGAATGAACAATGGGTTATAGAAGACATCAAGGAGGAGATTAAAAAGTTTTTAGAACTTTAGATTTAAAAAGTTTTTAGAACACAGATATATCGAAATCTCTGGGACACTATGAAAGCAGTGTTCATTGCATGGAGTTCATTCCTTAAAAGAAGAAAAAGTCAACAAATAAATGATTTAATACTACCTCTTTAAAGCCCTAGAGAATGAAGAACAAATCAACACCAAAAGTATCAGAAGACAGGAAATAATTAAAATCAGAGCTTAAATTAATGAAATTGAAACGAAAGAAACAATTGAAAAAATTGACAGAACTGCTGGTTCTTTGAAAAAATAAATAAAATTGACAGACCCTTAGCCATGCTAACGAAGAGAAGGAGAGAGAAAACTCAAATCACTAACATACGTGATAAAAAGGAAATATCACAACAGACACTACAGAAATACAGAAGATAATTAGAAATTATTTTGAAAACTCCAATAAAATAGAAAATATTGAAAGCATTGACAAATTTCTAGTCATATAATTTGCCCAAATTGAATCAGGATGATATACAGAATTTAAACTGATCAATTTCAAGCAATGAAAAAGAAGATACCATCAGAAGTCTACCAACCAAGAAAAGCCCAGGACCGGATGGATATACAGCTGAGTTCTACAAGACCTTTAAAGAAGAACTAATACAAATACTCTTCAATTTATCCCAGGAAATAGAAAAAGAGGGAATACTTCCAAACTCATTGTATGAGGCCAATATCACCCTGATTCCAAAACCAGGCAAAGACACATGAAAAAAAAAAAAAAAGAAAGAAAGAAAACTTCAGACCAATATCTCTAATGAACATAGATGGAAAAATTCTCAATAAAATTCTGGCAAATCGAATGCAAAAATATATCAAAAAGATAGTGCACCATGAACAAGTGGAATTCGTTCCAGGGATGCAAGGTTGGTTCAACATATGGAAATCAATAAATGTAATTCATCACATCAGTAAACTTAAAGATAAGAATCATATGATCATCTCAATAGATGCGGAAAAAGCATTTGACAAAATACAGTACCCTTTTATGTTCAAAACACTAGAAAAACTTGGGATAAAAGGCATATATCTCAACATCATAAAGGCTATCTATACTAAGCCCCAGGCCAACATCATTCTAAATGGAGAAAAATTAAAAGCATTCCCTCTAAAAATTGAACAAGGGATGCCCTCTTTCACCACTTCTATTTAACATATTCTTGAAACACTGGCCAGAGAAATTAGATGAAAGAAATTAAAGGGATACACTTAGGAAAAGAAGAACTCAAATTGGCACTATTTGCAGATGATATGATTCATACCCGGAAGACCCTAAAAATTCCACCAGAAAAACTCCCAGAACTAGTAAATGAGTTCAGCAAAGTAGCAGTATATAAAATCAACACTCATAAATCAAAGGAATTTCTGTATATTAGTGACAAATCTTCAGAAAGGGAAATGAGGAAAACTACCCCATTCTCAATAGCCTAAAAAAAATAAAATAAAATGCTTGGGAATCAACTTAATGAAAGAGGTGAAAGATCTATATAATGAAAATTACAGAACCCTAAAGAAAGAAATCAAAGAAGATCTTAGAAGATGGAAAGATCTATCTTGCTCTTGGATAGGCAGAATTAATATTATCAAAATGACCATACTTCCAAAAGCCCTATACAGATTTAATGCAATTCCAATCAAAATCCCAATGACATTCCTCATAGAAATAGAAAAAGTAATCGTGAAATTCATCTGGAAAAATAAGAGACCCAGAATAGCTAAAACAATTCTTAGTAGGAAGAGTGAAGCAGATGGCATCACTAGACCAGACTTTAAACTATACAGCAGAGCAATAGTAACAAAAACAGCATGGTATTGGCACCAAAACAGACCGGTAGACCAGTGGTACAGAATAGAGGATACAGAGACTAACCCACAAAACTACAGTTCTCTTATATTAGACAAAGGTGCCAAGAACATGCATTGGGGAAAGATAGCCTCTTCAACAAATGGTATTGGGAAAACTAGAAACCCATATGCAACAAAATGAGATTAAACCCCTATCTCTCACCATACACAAAACTCAACTCAAAATGGATCAAGGACTTAGGAATACAACCAGAGACCCTTCATCTAATAGAAGAAAAAGTAGGCCCTAATCTCCATCATGTAGGATTAGGCCCCAACTTCCTTAATAAGACTCCTGTGGCACAATAATTAAAATCAAGAATGAGATGGACTCAAACTAAAAAGCTTATTCTCAGCAAAAGAAACAATCACTGGGGTGAATAAAAAGCCTATATCTTGGGAGAAAATCTTTACCCCTCACACATCAGATAGAGCACTAGGGTATATAAAGAACTCAAAAAGCTAAACATAAAAAAAAAAATAACTCAATCAATAAATGAGCCAAGGACCTGAAGAGTCACTTCTCAGAAGATGATGTACAATCAGTCAACAAATACATGAAAAAATGTTCATCATCACTAGCAATTAGAGAAATGCAAATCAAAACCAATCTAAGATTTCATCTCACTCCAGTTAGAATGGCAGCTATTATGCATACAAACAACAATAAGTGTTGGCGAGGATGTGGGGAAAAAGGTACACTCATACTCTGCTGGTGGGACTGCAAATTGGTACAGCCAATGTGGAAAGCAGTATGGAGATTTCTTGGAAAATTGGGAATGGAACCACCATTTGACCAGGCTCCCTCTCTTTGGTCTATACCCAAAGGACTTAAAATCAGCATATTACAGGGACACACCCATATCAATGTTTAGCAGCACAATTCACAATAGCTAAACTATGGAACCAACTTAGATGCCCTTCAATAGATGAATGGATAAAAAAATGTGGCATATATACATAATTGGATATTACTCAGCAATAAAGGAGAATAAAATCATGGCATTTGCAGGTAAATGGTTGGAGCTAGAGAGGATAATGCTAAGTGAAGTTAGTCAATCCCAAAAAACCAAATGCTGAATGTTTTCTTTGATATCAGGAGGTTGATTCATAGTGGGATAGGGAGCGGGAGCATGGGAGGAATAGACGAACTCTAGATAGAGCAGAGGGGTTGGAGGGGAAGGAGGGGACATGGAGTAATTAATGATCATTACTATCCAAAGTACATGTATGAAGACATGAATTGGTGTGAATATACTATGTATACAACCGGAAATATGAAAAATTGTGCTCTATATATGTAATAAGAACTATAATGCATTCTGCTGTCGTATATAAATAAAAAATTTACATATGAAAAAAGAATTAGGGGGCTGGGGATGTGGCTCAAGTGGTAGCGCGCTCGCCTGGCATGTGTGCGGCCCGGGTTTGATCCTCAGCACCACATACAAAGAAAGATGTTGTGTCCGCCAATAACTAAAAAAATAAATATTAAAAATTAAAAAAAAAGAATTAGTAGTTCCACTTAATAGTTAAGGAAACATACTTTTGAATAAAACACTTGCTCAAGATCACATGGCTAAGTGGTGGAATGGGAATCCAAAACCTATATTCATTCTTCCTTATTTCTCAAGAGGAGAGGCAGACAGGCTGCTGTTAGGTGAATTCTCTATTGGGGTGAGAGTTATTGTAAGGGGAACTGAATTAGGTTAGCCTATATTACTAGTTAAATCTAAACCCCCAGAGCCTTCTGGTTCTCAAAATTCAGTGTACAGGAAACTGGAAAACACTTTTACTACAAAATACCTAAAAATGCTGTCAGGCATGGGGAGAGAGACCTAACAAATATTCTTTTCAATGCTCTGCTGAGCTTACCAGAAAGTAAGAAAAATTTTACTTTTGGTAGGCCAAAAATGAAGGAAGAAAAATTATGGTATTAAATGTTTATACTGACCCTATCCCTATAGTTTCCTTAGGGGTTTTGCCAGTCTTACTTTTCAAGAATCGTGTCTTTTTATACATAAAAATATACACACACACACACACACACACACATACATACATATGCCTAGGGCCCATTCAAGACAGGGAAATGTACCTGCATGCCACATAAAAACCAGAGAATGCCTCTGAAGTGTTTATCCCAAGTGAGAAAATGATTGCATTTTCTGGACCATGTGTAGGGATGGGAATGGAGTCATCTCCTCTGATTAACAGAGCTTTTACCCTTGTTGTCCCAGGTTCACATAAACTCCCTATGTTGTTTAGGAATTCTACAGTTGTATGGATATTTCTGAGTGCCTAGAAGAAGCAAATCTAAAATCTATCTAAAGGGTTTGATGTCACCAAAATCCCAGAAGTGAAATACCACTGAAGATAAGCACTTAATCTCAAATTAGCCCTGAAAAGCTTTCAAAACAAATCTGCCATGAGGGGGAATCATTAAACAGAACAAACAGTAAGATAACCCCAAGGACTTTCAACCAATAAAAATGTCACCTAGAGATTATAACTTAAGTATTTGAAAATAATTGAAGAACTAAAAGAAGGAATAAAAAAGTGAGAAAAAGCATAAGACACAATTTTTAAAAGACAGATTTGGAAGAAAAAGACCAAATGAAACATCTAAAGATGATACTTAAAGAAAAATTAATAGGTTTATATGTAACTTAAACACATACATCTGAAGAATTACCTGGAAAACATATTGAAGACTTTCCCTAGCTTGTAGCACACAGAGAAAAAAGAATGGAAACATGAAAGGTAAAAAGCACGGATTCTTAACCACGGGCAAATTATCACCTATTTAAGACTAATGAATTGTGTTTTTCACCAATTAAATGAACGTACCCTAGAAAGTAATATAAACAAAATATTAATGTTCTTTTATTTACAACAGAAATTCAATAAATCAACTTTTGAATCACACAAACAAAAAAAGCAAGAATACTATTAGAAGGACTGAAAGATGCTGAACATGAAATCCAGGATAATTAATTAGAAAGGATAGAAACAGATAATATTAAAAAATATAATAACTGAGAGTTTTCCAGAGCATGTAATAAAAACATATATAGCTTAAAATATCATAACTCTAGGAAACTAAAAGTTGACAGAGAAGATCTGAGAAAGTAATTAAACAGAATGTCTTCAAAGGGATCAGCTGACATGTTTCTTGACAGCAGCAGTATAAGCCAGAAGGAAATGGGATAATATTTTCAAAGTACTGAGAGAAAATAGTCATCCACCTAGAATTCTGTCATTGTAGAATGAAAGTAAAAATCAGATTTATCAAATAAACCAAAGGAAATTGATGTAACACCTGAATGAACAACTTAAGATTTTATTTCAGGAAGAAGGTAATTTAACCATAAAGTAAGAATGAGATGGAAGAAATAATGGTGAGGAAATATATTGTTAGCTTGTCACTTACGGTATAAAGCAATTATAATAACAAAAGGAAATACTTGGCAGTATAATAAAGTAGAACTAAATTGTCTACACTATACAACTTAGGAGGGTATTCTAATGTTCTTTTATTGTTTGGGACTATAAATAAAAGATGAGTTTTAGTCTTTGTTATTCAACTATATAGTTAAAATCTTAAAGGGATCCATAAAAAGATTATAAATAGACTTAAATTTCTAAATCAATGGAGGGTAAGAAGGGTATGAAAACTTAGTTGATGAAAAAGAAGTAAAAGTGCCTTGAAAAATCAAGTTAAATAGAAACATAGACAATAAAATAACTGTAATAAATTCAGCTGGGCATAGTAGCACACACCTGTAGTCCCAGATAGCTACTTGGGTGGCTGAGGCAGGAGGACCACTAGAGCCCATGAGTTCAAGACATGGTGCCTAGGAAACAGACCCCCACCACCACAAAAAATTAAAATATTTCAAAAATCCCAGTTATCATAAGAAATGAAGCTAAACTTACCAGTTTAAGCATATAGAAATTAACCCTTTTAAATTCTATATGCTATTCACTATGGATGTTGCTTAAACATAATGACATAAAACTGTTAATAGAAAAAGAAAACAAACAACATACTAGGTAAACTTTTATCAAAATAAAGCTGGTATAAACTATACTGAAATCAAAGGAGACTCTGATGCTAAAAAGCATTTAAAGCTTACCACTTAATCATTAAAAAGTACATTTTGTCAAGAATATTAAAGCATTTATAAGCATCTATAGTCCTGAAAGACATAGCCTCAAGATTTATAAAAATTTGACAATTGCATGACAAGATTGGAAAATTCACAACCACTAAGGAGTGTCTGAATGCACATCTCTCAATAATGGATAAATAATGTAGATAAAAATTAATATATCATGCAGTATGAAATTAGTTGATGGCTTTTTAAAAACAAGTTAATTTCTACCTAACAGCAACAAATGATTTGAGAATAATTTTTTTAAAACCATTTATGATAACAATAGAATCACAATATGCCTAGAAAAGATGTTAGTAAGAAATCACAAGATATTTATAGAGGAAATTTAAAGTCTTTATTGAAGAAGTCTTAACAAATAGAAAGGACTGTCATGTTCATAGATGAGAATACTCAATATCATACATAACAAAGGTTATTTCTTCCCAAATTAATATATAAACTCATTGAAGTCAAAATCTTAATGGAGTTTTCTGTGGGACATGACAAGCTGATAAAATTCATTGAAAGGTGAAGGAGAAAGAGCAGCCAAGACAATATTAAAGAATCACAAAGTAGGGGGGACATTTCCTACCAGCTGCTCGTTTAATAGGACTATGTTGTTGGTACAGGATGAAACAATAAGATATAGGGCAAGAACAGAGTGTACAACACATTTTTTTGAAACTTGATCCATGTGATTACAAATCAGCATCCAAGATTTTACACACTGCTGGTGAGTGTGTACAATGTTGCAAACACTTTGGAGTACAATTTATCAATATTTAATAAAGCAGAAGATGTATATGTCTATCCTATATCTCAGCAATTCTACTCCTACGTATACATTCTGAAGAAACCCTACCACATGTATACAAAGGAACAGTGCAAGAATATTATTAAAACACTTTTGAAATAGTAAGCAATTAGAAACAACCTTAAATGTCCATTTAAAGAGAATGAATAGAGTGTGATACATACATATTACAGAATGCTAGTAGCAGTTAAAACGACTGGAGCTAAATTTTTCAACATGGGTAAACTTCATAAATGATGTTGAACAAACAGGCAAGTTGTAGAATGATGTGATCAGTACAATACCATTTGTGTAAAAGCTTAAAATGTGCAGATAGATATGTAGACATATAGTAAAGTATAAAAACAGGCATGGGTAATTGTTAACCTCTGTGGTAGGTGAAATAGGAATGGGTCAAGGAAGGGAACAAAGGGAGATTCAGCTTTACCTGTGACCTTTTATTTAAAAAGAACTGAATCAAGGATGTCAAAATATTAGAATTAATAAAGTAATATTTTGGTGTACTTTGAAATCCATTTAAAATAAAGACTAAATCTCCTTGGTAAATCTTGCATAGCAGTCATGTTTTAATCATCCAGATGAGACAACAGTCTATTGATGTATCCAGTCCTTTTCTTTGTGTCTAGGTCTGATTATTTCTGTTTCCATCTAGGAGCCACCATCACCTTCCCACAACTTCTTCAAAATGGGAATGAAGCTGGAAGCTGTAGACAGGAAGAATCCTCATTTCATTTGTCCAGCCACTATAGGGGAGGTTCGGGGCTCAGAGGTGCTTGTCACTTTTGATGGGTGGCGAGGAGCCTTTGATTACTGGTGCCGCTTCGACTCCCGGGACATCTTTCCTGTGGGCTGGTGTTCTTTGACTGGAGACAACCTACAGCCTCCTGGCACCAAAGGTAAAGGCTCTTGAAACCAAGATGCAGATGATGAGGGAGATTACCTATCTCTGTCACAGTCAATCTGTTCTCACCAGAACACTTCACTAATAGGCAGGGAAGGAAGAGGACCAGCAGCTTAGGTACATACCAAGGCCTTCAGAGAATAGCCATTAACAGTAAAGAATTAAGTGTCAAATGAAGCCAGACATGGAATTTGGGATGAAGTACAAATTCCTCCCTGTAAGTATCCTGATTTATTATCAGGGAACTAACTTCTCGTTTATCTTACTTTTACCTCTAACCCCTTTCAAAGTATAGGTAGTAACATTCTCAAGGCAAATATTGTTCTCAAGGCAAATAAAATTCTCAAGGCAAATAATGAACTAGGGTAACACTGTGTTGTAAAAATATTTCAGAATTGTTACAGCAAAATGGGATCTATCTCCGCCATACATGCTGTGTGGCTTTGAGCAGTTAATTCACCTCTCTAAACTTCTGATTCCACATCTTTAAAAGAATACCTACTTCATAAAGTTATTGTGAGGAATAAATGAAATTATATCTGGCAAATAGAAGGGGCTAAAATAAATTGTTATGGTATTAATGCTGCTATTATTATAGTTATGCTATATTTGTTACAATTACTACATGTTATATTATTATTATTCTATTATAAAATTAACCACTAATAATGTGAGAAATATTATAATAGTGCCACAGACTAAATGAATCATAAATTATACTTTTTATGATGATGATGATAATGATTGTTGATGATGATGGTCATAATGATAGAGATCATCCAGGATAAATTTAGAGATGGCTGCTTTTAATAAGGAAAATAATAATACTTCCATCCTCTTAAGTCTAAAATGTACTGGTAAACCTGAGGAAAGAAAAATTCACTCTTCCTATTGTCTCACAGTCTCTTTTCTAAACTTCTGTTCTTTAATTCAATTAGCCAAATATTTATTGAGCACATCATTGTAAGCCAAGCTGAGGATGCTTTAGTGACAAAGATAAACAATAATTCTGCCTTCATAACACTTTTGTTCTAGTGGGGTAAGACAGAGAGCAGATGTTTAAATCAAGAAATAAGACCATTTCAAGTGCTAAGGATATAGCTTAGTAGTAGAGCTCATGTTTTTCCTAAGTTTGGGCCTGGGTTTAATCTCCAGCACCAAAAGAGAAAAATGAAAAAAGAAGAAAGTCATTTCCAGTAGATAATTTCTAAAGGGAAATGAGATAATTTCTCCTAAGAAAACAAAGTCTGATAAGCTAGTGACAGTGAAACTATAGTAATAATGGAAACTATATGTTTAATAGCTTTATTGAAGTATAGTTGATGTAAAATTTATCGCATATATTTAAAGTGAAAAACTTTAATATGAAAATATTTAATATGAAAAACTTTGAATAAACATATATCCATGAAATCATTACCCCCAATCAAAATAATGAATGCATCTACCATCCCCAAGTTTCTTTATGGAAGGGTAACTTCTAGATAGAATTTCTTTTCAGGAAAATTTGTCTGAAAAGTCAATGTTTGAATTAAGACCTGAATGATAAGAAGGAACCATCAAGGAAAGAGTGCCAAGCATACAAATGAGACAGCTAATGCTGTTGTCCTGAAATGTGAATGAGCTCACTTTGTTTCCAGGGCAGAAAGCAGATTGCTCTTACTAGAATACACAGCCTGAGTGAGAAGGTAGTACAAGTTGATGCTGGGGAAGCAAATTGATGTCAGAAGATACAGGGCTTTGTAACCAGAATGAGAATTTTGAACTTTATTCTATACTTATTAGAGAACCATTAGAGGGTGCTAAGCAAGGGAGTAACAAGTGACAAGATCTGATGTACTTTTTGAAAATCACTTGAATTCATATCCAAAATATAAAAGAACACTTATGGCTCAGCAGTAAGAAAACATAAATAAACCAAATAGGCAAAGGATTTAGATGGATATTTCTCTAAGTAATATATACAAATGACTGATAGCACTTGAAAAGCTGCTCAGCATCATTAATCATTAAGGAAATGTAAACCAAAATCATAGTGAGATAACCACTTCACACCCATGTATTGCTGTAATCAAAAGATGAACAATTACAATATTTTGGAAGATTAGAAAAATTAGAACTCTCATAAATTGTGGTGAAATCATAAAGTACTGCAGCAACATTTGAAAACAATTTTGAAGTTACACATACTTATTATGTGGCCCAGAAGTTCCACTCATAGATATATACTCAAGAAAATAGAAAACATATGTTCACATGAAACACATTATGAATATTCTTGGCAGTGTTATTCATAATAGCCCAATAGCCAATGAATGGATAAATAGAATGTGGTATAGCCATATAATAAAATACTATTTGGCAATAAAAAAGGAATGGTTTACTGATAGTGTTATAGCATAGTTATATCATAAAAATATTATAAGTGGAAAAAAATGTACTGTCTGATTGCATTTATATGGAATGTCCAGAGCATGTAAATACACAGAGGCAGAAGTGGATTTGTGGTTGCCAGGAGTCAGGGGAGATATTAGAAGTGACTGCTAATGGATATGGGGTTTTATTCTGGGATGATGAAAATGTTCTAAAATTAGATTGGGGTGATGTTTGCACAAACATTGTGAATATACTTAAACACTGAATTGTGTGAATTTTATGGCATGTGAATTATATGTCAATAAAGATGTTACCTAAAAAATCACTTGGGCTGCTCTGTGGAGAATGGATTGTGCAGTGGTTATTGTGAATGAGGAAGAGATGAGGGTGGCTTGGATTAGGATAGTGGTGCTGAGGTAGGGGGAACTAGAAGTAAGGTGATCAGGAAAGTGCCACTCCTCTATATGGTACAAGAAATATGTGCCTAGGAGTCAGTATGAGAAATCTGTTGCCAATCCTCTTCATGCTCTGAGAAGCAGCAAGAGAGGTGCCTTGGAACTGGTACTGCAGTCATTTTTATTTTTTTGAGGTCAAAACAGGATAGGCTCTGGTAATTCAAGTTTCCTTCAGTAAATAGGTCAATTTTCTCAGTTTCTTGCCTGGAAAATTATGTTGTTTTATTGGAAAATCTCCTAGAGGCATTAGGTAGTCCTACCGAACCAGAGCTGGGAGTTTGTATCCAGGAATTACTGGGCATGCATTCCTATCTGACTGCACTCACACTGATAAGAAGTGACTCACAATGCAGTTGAGGCTTCCAGAGGAGTTTTCTGACTATTCTCTTCTGCATTTCTCTGAAGACCTTAAATTTTTCATGGAAAATGGCCAGAAGGACCAGGCTCAGAAGGCCAATAGACCTTCTTCTATATGATATTTCCAGATAGGTCCTTTGGTTATAATTCCAGCATTTATCATTCCATTGTTCCCTTCAGTAACTCTTTTCTCCCTGACCTCATTCTCCGTAGGTCCTAGAGTGGAGCTTTTCATAATAGCAGAGGCCCAGCCATCTTAGTATCCTGGCTGAAGAACAAGTGATGCAATGTGGAAAGAATGTGATTACACAATTCATTTCACAAAACAAGATGTTCTCTGTACATAAGCCTGTTCTTTCTAATCATGGCATCTCCTCCATTCTTTCTGCCTTCTGGTCATTAGTGTTTAAATTGTTTAAAAATTCAAAGTAAGATGAAATATCTGATGCTTATAAGTAGGAAAAAACCCAATGTTCATTTAATATTTTTTTACACGCTGTTTCATATTATCTTCTTGGTAACTCTGAACTAGGTGCAATTATTTTTAGATACATTTTATTTATGAGAAAACTGAAACTTAGATAATTAAATGACAACTCTATTGATATGAGTCTAGAGGGAGAGACTCTGGAGATTTCTTCATGGAACAGTGTCAGGTCCGGTACAGTTTGAGCTGTATTGCCTTCACACATCATCCTCATACTCTTCCTGTTCTCCACTGACCTCCTTTCAAAGCTTCATTTGAGATCCTGGATTTTGGCTCCCAGATCCTGGTAGGAAGTAGAAAAGATGTAGTGTGGTAATATATCAGAGCACTTATCTGGATTCTAGTAGCAGTAGAGCCAACACACTTGTTTTGCCTTTGAGAAAGTCTTTATATACACGAGAGGAGGCTGAACTTGGTCTCTGAAGGACCTTCTACTTCTGTAATACATGTAGTTTAATGATTTGGAGAATAGGCAGCAAATGACTTTTGTGACCTTGACTCTTACTTGATTCTAGATCAATCAGCTTACCTACTACCTAGCTCCATCTAATGAAGGGAGTCCTGCATGCCAGCTGTTCACTGCCTCTCCTTTTCTTCTTTGCTAAACCAGTAGTGTCCCTTTAGCTCCTAAACTGATGGGCAGAAGCTATCAAGATTCCAACTAATCCAGGATACTTGGTTATAAAGTGAAGAAGCACTTTTTTGGATCATTTTTTGAAAGTTATAATTGAAATAGACACATGCTCTATTTTTTATTAATGCTTTATAGTTACACATAATATCAAGGTTTATTTTGATATAATCATACAAGCATGAAATGTAATTTGCTCTAACTCAATCCCTAGTATTTTCCCATTTCATTCCTTCCTCTTTTCCCCCATCTTTTTTCTCCACCATCTCTAGTGGTCTTCTATTTATTTATATTTTTAAGTAATGTTTTGTAGATATACATAAAGGTGGACTTCACTGTAGTATAGTCATATATGTACATAGGATGGTTTGGTAAGTTTCATTCCACCACTCTTCTTTTTTTCCATCCCTCCTCCCACCCCTCAATCCCTTCCTCCACTCTACTGATCTCTCTTCTATTTCATGGAAATCCCCTCCATGCACCTTTCCACCTCTTATTTTGGTCTAGCTTCTGCATATGCGAGAAAGCATTGATTCTCCGAGTCTGGATTATTTCCTTTAGCATGATGTTCTCCAGTTCTATCCATTTACCCACAAATACCATAATTTTATTCTTCTTTATAGCTGAGTTAAACCCCATTGTGTATATATACCACATTCCCTTAATCCATTCATCTGTTTATGGCATCTAGACTGGTTCCAAAATTTGGCTACTGTGAATTGCACTGCTATAAACTGATGTGGCTGTATGCTAATTTTAGTTCTTTTAGATAAATACCATGGAGTGGTATACGAGTCATATGGTGGTTCCATTCCTAGTTTTTTTGAGGAATTTCCATATTGCTTTCCAGCATGATTGTACTAATTTTCACTCAACAGTGTACAAGTGTTCCTTTCCCCACCCCACTACATCCTCATTAGTATTTATTTGTAGTCATGATAATTGCCATTCTAACTGAAGTGAGATGAAATCTTTATGTAGTTTTGATTTGTATTTCCCTGCTTGCTAGAGATGTTGAACATTTTTTCATATATTTTTTGGCCATTTGTATTTCTTTTGAGAAGTGTCATTTTTAGTTCTTTTGTCCAGTTATCGATTGTGTTGTTTGTGTGTGTGTGTGTTATATTTTTTGAGTTCTTTATGTATTCTGGATATTAATCTCTTGTCTGAAGAGCAGAGGGCAAAGATCTTCTCCTATTCTGTAAACTGTCTTATCATGCTCTTATTTGTTTCCTCCACTTTGCAGAAGTTTTTTAATTTGATGCCATCCCACTTATTGAATTTATTTTATTAATTGCACTTTAGGAGTCTTGTTAAGGAAGATGGTTCCTGTGCCAATATGTTAGAGTGTTGAGCCTACAACAAAGTTTCTGATCAAATTCCTGGGTCTTTGATCTACTTTGAATTGACCTTTGTGCATGGAGAGAGGTAGGGATCTAGTTTCATTCTTCTGCATGTGGATATCCAGTTTTCCTAGCACCATTTTCTCCAACGTATTTTTTGGCACCTTTATCAAGTATCAGATGATTGTGTTTATGTAGATTTTTTTCTGTCTTCTATTTCATTGGTCTTTGGGTCTGTTTTGGTGCCAGTACCATGCTGTTTTTGTTACTGTAGCTCTGTATTATTACATGTGGTTCAGTATATGATGCCCCCAGCTTCACTCTTCTAGCTCAGGATTTCTTTGGCTATCCTGGATCTCTTATTTTTCCAAATAAATTTCAGAACTGTTTTTTCTAGTTCTGTGAAGAATGTCATTGATATTTTAATGGATATTGCATTTAATCTGTATAACACTTTTGGTAGTATAGCCATTTTGATACTATTAATTCTGCCTATCCAAGAACATCAGTTGACTTTCCATCTTTTAAGGTCTTCAATTTATTCCTTCAGTGTTCCATAGTTATTATCACTGTAGAGGTTTTTCACTTCCTTGATTAGATTTATTCCAAAATATTTTAATTTTTTGTGAGGTTATTGCAAGTTTCCCAGATTTCTTTCTCAGCATATTCAAAATAGAGTATAAGAAAATAATTAATGTAAGTTGATCTTGTAGCCTGTTATTTTATCAGCTCTGGAAGTCTTCTGGTGGAGTTTTTCGGGTCTTTTAAATATAGGATCAGAAAACAAAGATAATTTGATTTGTTCTTTCTCTATTTGTATCCCTTTAATTTCCTTCTCTTAACCTGATTGCTCTGGCCAGAGTTTCAAGGTCTATGATAAATAAGAGTGATGAGATTGAACATCCTTGTCTTGTTCCTTACTTTGGAGGAAATGCTTTCGGTTTTTCTCTGTTCATTATAATATTGGCCTTGGGTTTGTCACATATAGCTATGACAATGTTGAGGTAGGTTCCTCTATTCCTAGTTTCTCCAATGTTTTAAACATGAATTGGGTGCTGGCCTTTGTCAGATGTTTTTTCTGCTTCTATTGAAATAATCATGTGACTCTTGTTCTTTACCCCATTTATGTGATGAATTGCATTTGTTGATTTATGTATGTTGGAACAACCTTGCATCCCTGGGATAAAAACCACTTGATCATGGTGTACTATTTTCTTAATGTGTTTTTAATACACTTTGCTAATATTTTACTGAGAAGTTTTACATCTATATTCATCAGGGATATTAGTCTGAAATTTTTTTTCCTTGATGTGTTTTTGTCTGGTTTTGGTATCAAGGTGCTACTGGCTTCATGGAATGAATTTGGCTGTGTTACCTCCTTTTCTATTTCATGGAATAATTTAAAGAGGATTGACATTAATTCTTCTTTAAAGTTCTGATAGAATTCAGCTGAGAATTCATCTGATCTTGAGCTTTTCTTCATTGGAAAGCTTTTTATTGCTGCTTCAATTTCATTACTTGATATTGGTCTGTTTAGGTTTTCTACATATTCCTGGTTAAATCTGGATGAGTCATATGTGTCTAGAAATTTGCCAGTAACTTCTAGATTTTCTAGTTTATTGAAGTATAAATTTTCCAAATAGTTTCTAAATGATCCTCTGGATTTCAGAAGTGTCTGTTATGATATCTCCTTTTGGTCTCTAATTTTTTTTATTTGGGTCTTCTCTCTGTTTTAGTTAGTTTGGCTAAAAATTTATCAATCTTGTATATCTTTTCAAAGAACCCATCTATTTGTTTCATTGATCCTTTGTATTTTTTTAATTCTCATTTCAGCTCTGATCTTGATTATTTCCTGTCTTCTAATTTTGGAATAAGTTTGTTCTTCTTCTAGGACCTTGAGATGTAACATTAGGTTTTTTATTTGGTATCTGTTTTTCTAATACCTTTATTTTATTAATTTTATGTGGTGCTGTGGATGGAATCCAGCGCCTCATACATTCTATGCAAGCACTGTACCACTGAGCTACAACTTTAGCAATGGTATCTATTTTTTTAATGCAGGAACTCAATGCTATAAACTTTCCTCCTAGAACTACCTTTATGCTTTCCCAGGTATTTTAATATGTTGTACTTCTATTCTCATTTGTTTCTAAGAATTTTTTTAAAATTTTCCCCTGATTCCCTGTGTAATCCATTCCTCATTTAAAACTTTATTGTTTAATCTCCAGGTGTTAAAATGAATTCTCTTTTTTATCTTATCATTGAGTTCTAATTTTCTTCTATTATGATCTCCTAGGATTCAAGGAATTATCTCTGTATTTTTTATATTTGCTTTTTTGCTATGTGCCTTAAAATATGATCTATTTTAGAGAAAGTTCCATGTGCTACTGAGAAGAAAATAAATTCGGTTGTTGATGGATGAGATATTCTACAGATGTGTGTTAGACCCATTTGATTAATAGCACTTTTTAATTCTGAAAAGTCTCTACTTAGTTTATGTCTGTATTACCTATTTATTGGTGATAGAAGTGTTAAAATCATGCAGTATTATTCATTGTGTTCTATTTGATTCTTTATATTGATTTGTTTTATATATTTAGGTGAACTGTTATTTGGGACATAAATATTTACAATAATTCTATCTTTTATTTTGAATATTTTTAAATTGTAGTTGGACACAATACCTTTGTTTTATTTATTTATTTTTATGTGGTGCTGAGGATCAAACCCAGGGCCTCACACATGCCAGGCAAGCACTGTACTGCTGAACCACAACCCCAGCCCCCAATCATTATATCTTATTGTTGGATGATAACCTATATGAGGTGATCTTTGTCTCTTCTGGTTATTTTTGACTTGAAGACTGATATGAGAGTAGCTACTGTTTACTTTTGTTTTCTTTTGCTTGATATATCTTTTTCTATTCTTTGACATACGGTCTATGGATGTCATTGCCGGTAAGGTGAATCTCTATTAAAATATGGTTGGGTCTTGTTTTTTAATAAAGTCTGCCAATTTAATTGGAGAATTTAGACCACATACATTTAATGATGTCATATAGATATGATTTTTATTTTCTTCCATATTTCTCTTTTGTTGTTGTTGGTGGTGGGGGTTTTTTTAGTTTGTTTGTTTTTTTAGCAGTAACACAGGTTTATTCTGGACAAACCATCAGAAGGGGACCCAGTGAAGACTGAGACCGCCTTCCCTTTACAGCCTGGGGATTGAGGGGGAAATTTTTGTGGTTAGGCATTGCTAAGGGGTTGTTAGGGAAGGGTCCTTGTGGTGTCAACTTCATAAGGAACCAGGTGTTTTTCAGGATTTTAGTCCCAGATAACAATTTCCTTTCTTATGTTGTTGGAGTGTTTGGGGTTATCTTTGTGTGATGTTGGAGTATTGTCTGGGATTTAGGTCAGGGCTGAGTCAGAGTGACCTTGAGGTGACTCCTTTTCTAAGGTGGAGGATATGTTTCAAAATGACAGTGCTTGTGTTAAGTCCTACCTAATATTCCTGCCTTTTTCTTTGATAACATTCCTGCCTTTTTCTTTGATAAGAAAGTGATGATGGGAGAAGGGGTGGTGATATATTTTAAACTAATTCCCATTGAAAGGTGCTGTCAGTTGAGGATGCCTGTAGATGCTGGTATTGAGCAGTTATAATGGAGCTTAGCAGGAGAATGTTCTGGACTCTGATCAATAATGGCATTTATGACCCCCTGTAAAAAAGGAGGTGAATAGCCAAAACAGGGAGGTCCTAATGGCAAGGCCAAAAATTAAACAGAGAATTGGGAAGAGAAAGGTGGCTAGGCAAGTTCTTGTCTCATTGGTGGGTAAACAGATTTAAGTATTATTTCCACATAGGAAGAAGATCCCCAGGTTATAGTCATGACAATCAGAGCAATGATAGGAGACAACTCGTTTTAGCTGGAGGTGGGGAGATTTTAACAGGAGTGTGGTGTGTGACCATAATGGGTTTGGAGATAGTCCATATTATGGTTTATATCTCAGGGAGAAGCACTGATCGGGATGTTAGAGGGGAATGAAAGACATTTGGTTGGTATACAAGGATTAAGGAGAGGAGTGTGGGAAGCTATGGTGGGAATTAAAATGAATAGAGACATTAAACTTGGTTAATATATCTTTGCCAAGGATAGGAGTTGGGCATCAAGCGTGTGTGGAGCCTTCCAGTCAAGCAGCCAAAATCACACAAAAAGACTTTAACCTAAAAAAAAAAAATAATTAATTTTTAAAAAAAATTAAAAATGATGTTAGCCTACAGTTTTAATCTGGGGTGGTGGGATCTTATTCATTGAGGTCCCCATTTCTGTCTGTCTACAGGATATATCTCCTGCCTCAACCCCTCTCTGAAGAGGTCCTTGACTGCTATCAGGGAAAAGGGTTAGTAACTGCTCTAGTGTCTTTGAGCTGATGATGGGCATTGGTTATGGTAGTCAAGGAATCCCTCTAGAGGATCTGTCTGGAGTTGCCTCAAGAGAAGCTAGGAGACAGCCCCACGGAGGGTCATATTTTCATCATCATCTGGAGCTTAATGAACTCTGGCATCTTGTGCATCAGGGCAGTCCAGAAGTACATAATAGCAATTGGCAGGTGGCTGGACCAGGTATACATGGAGGAAAGACCATGCTAGGACAACAATAAGCAATGCAGCAAAGCATTATTGTCTGTAGTTAGCACAAAAATAATCATTTTTATCAGCCAGCCTGAATACTATGAAGATAGTAACTTATTAGAGCTTAGGGTGTGGTCTGACACTTCATTTACTTGTGAGTGGAGGTCATTCAAGGCTTTAGAAACATTAGTAGATTTTCTAGAAGCACAACGTTTAATTTTTATAATGGCACAGGTATCCCCTTGAGCTAGGGAATACTATCTGATTTCTATGAGGTAGATTTTATTGGCATTATCTCTATGTTAACTGAGCCACAACCTCAGCCCTTTAGGTCTTATATACATCTTGTATTTGGATTTCCCTCTTATTCCTAAGATTTGGAAAGTTTTCTGATATCATTTCATTGAAAAAGTCTTACATTCCTTTACTTTGTATTTTAGAGCCTTCATCTGTACCAACAATTCTTAAATTTGGTCTTTTTTTTAAATCAAATTATTATTTTTTATTGGTTGTTCAAAACATTACAAAGCTCATGACATATCATCTTTCATACATTTGACTCAAGTGGGTTATGAACTCCCATTTTTACCCCAAATACGAATTGCAGGATCACATCGGTTACACATTCACATTTTTCCATAATGGCATATTAGTGACTGTTGTATTCTGCTACCTTTCCTATCCCCTACTATCCCCCCTCCCCTCCCCTCCCATCATCCTTCTCTACCTCATCTGCTGTTGTTCAATTCTCTCCCTTGTTTCCCCCCCTTTCCCCTCACAACCTCTTATATGTAATTTTGTGTACATTGAGGGTCTCCTACCATTTCCATATGCTTTCCCTTCTCTCTCCCTTTCTTTCCCCCCACTCGTCTCTGTTTAATGTTAATCTTTTCCTCATGCTCTTCCTCCCTGTTCTGTTCTTAGTTGCTCTCTTTATATCAAGGAAGACATTTGGCATTTGTTTTTTAAGGATTGGCTAGCTTCGCTTAGCATAATCTGCTCTAATGCCATCCATTTCCCTGCAAATTCCATGATTTTTGTCATTTTTTAGTGCTGAGTAATACTCCATTGTGTATAAATGCCACATTTTTTTATCCATTCATCTATTGAAGGACATTAAATTTGGTCTTTTAATATTATCCCAGATTTCTTGGATACTCTGGTTATGGTCTCTTAATATTTTTGTTGTCGACTTTATTTTAAAGATTATATAGTTTGTCTCCAAGGCCTGAGACTCTGTCTTTAGAGTGACCTAATTGATTGGTGATAGTTTCCATTGATTTTTTTTTCCTTTTCTTTTTCTTTTTATTTTTATTTTTATTTTTTTTTTTTTTTGGTACTGGAGATTGAACAAAGGTACTAAATCACTAAGCCACATCCCCAGCCCCTTTTTTTTTTTTATATTTCCTTTAGAGACAGGGTCTCACTGAGTTGCCTAGGGCCTCACTATGTTGCTGAGACTGGCTTTGAACTCACGATGCTTTTGCCTCAGTCTCCCAAGCTGTACATTGAATTTTTAATTTGACTTACTGAATCTTTCATTTCTAGGATTTCCATATGGTTCTTTTTCAGACTCTCTCTTTATTGAAATGATCTTTCACTTTCTATATTTTCTCTCTGAGTTCATTCTTAATCTTCTTTCAGCTCATTGAACATTTTCATTATTAACTTTCTAAGTTCTTTCTCTGACATTTCCTCCACTATGGTATCAATGGGATCAGTTTTTGAAGTTTTTTGGGTTATTTGGGGTGATTTTGTCCCTTGATTTTTTCATATTGCTTGTATATCTATCCATCTGCTAGTATGATTATCATTTCTGCTTTTATGTAAGAGACTATATGGTGAACTTATTTCTATTAAGAGTCCCAGACTAGGCAAATATCCAAGTATTCATACTTTCATCAAGTGTATGTCCTCTGCTATTCCTAATATCAGCACCACTTTGAGAGAAGATATTAAACCCTATTTATTACAATCACTTCAGAGCAAAGCTACATACTAACCAGCTTTAGGAAAAACAAAAACTTGTTGATAATATTCTCTACAGTTCCTCTAATCCAGATAGTAATGTTATAGAATAGGTTGAGAATTAAAGATATTAAAATTACAATTATATAGGGAGAGAAAATGTGCAAAAGGAATTGAAATAGATGCATGTTTATTTTTTTAAACTAAAAAGCAAAATAAAGAACCAGTGCATATGGCATAATAATCCTAATGAGATCTTCAGCCATCATAGCTATGCACTTAACTTTCCCTTGCTCTGATTTCAGATGGGAAAGCCAGTTTCAGATTATAGCTTAGCTTCCTCTGAACTTTTACAAGAAGAAGTGAGCTTGAGACCCATGCTACTTTGTACTTCTATTTTTATTAAAATTAATTTATTGCTATTCCAAATTATATATCAGTCTCATATGACTTTATTTAATGACTAACTACCCCTGTAAGATGTAAAACAGTGTTAGGCTTGTATTAAATGGTATCAACTGGATCTGTCTGATTTCTACATATTATTCAAATATGAGAGTCCAGTACAGGTGCTGCCCTTCAGTACACCTGTTAGAGTCAATCGGGCCTTCTTTACCCTCTCAGTCTATTATTTTTGTCTGGGACAGATTTCACTTTACAAAGATAAAACTTCAAAATCTGACCCAATGTTATGGCTAATGTAATGGAATATTACCCTGGCCTGTATGTAAGGTAAGAATTTGGTGTTTAAAAGCCTAAACTTTTAGAATATCTCTGCCCTCCCCCCATGGAAAATGTTTTCTACACTTTTAAGAATATTCTCTTTCATTGTAAAACTACAATAGGAAAATATGCTCCATTCAGTTTTGGATTCTAGGATTAAAAAAAAAGCATTGGTCAAACTGTAATCCTAGAGTACAGAGAGGGAAACTGGGGTAGACACAACTAAGGCTTGTAGGTCATGACTTGAGATCATTGAAATTCTAACCATCAAGTCATTATTGAATACTAGTCATTGGATGGATCAAGAAGGACACCATAGTTTTTTGAGTGTGTAGACCAATAGAGAATTACAACTTTGGAAGAGCAAAGTGCAGAATACCTTTAATCTAGATGGAGAGATTGAAGGTTGGAGATCACAGAAGCCTTCAAAATGAAACCTGAAGATGGTTTCAGAGATGGGAGACAGAGCGCTAGGTAGCAGTGGGAACAGATTAGTGGAAGTCCAAAATTTAAACAGAAGTATAGTTAAGAACACAAAATGTGTTTAAATGCCTAGATGATGAGTTGTAAGGAGAGAATTAAACAAGGAGAAGTCTGGAGAGGTAGGCACAGGAAAGGCACAGCTTTCCTTAGAGGGCTCTTTTCAGGAACTGGGTATTAACCTGGTGAGCAGTGAGAGCCATTTAATGGATTTTAAGTGGTAGAATTACAAGCCAGAGCTCTGTTTTGAACCATCCCAATAGCAACAAAAGGATAAATGGTGTCCAGAGGCCAGAAGCATCAGTTAGCCAGCTGGTATCACTCCAGGTCAGAGAGGGAACTAAAGCAGTGACATTGTTGTGGGACAGATAAGATGGGGCCACATTACTCTTGGTTAAAGAAACTGAACAGTAAGCTCTTAAAGTTTATTTTCACACCTACTCCCTCCCTCTCTTCCTTTCCCTCCCTCCCTCTCCTTATTCCAGCTTCTAGCTTTGTCCTTGTAATCTAATTATATCTGGTAACTCTGGCCTTTACTCATGCATCTCTCCAACAGTTTTAGAGCAGCCCATGTTAGCAGTGTTAGGCTCAGTAGAGATTATAGAGAGTGTCTACCTTCCAGGTTGATTTATTGAAATGAAAAATAGGTGTGCAAATACACAGTACTATGTAATATATAATAGTTGCTAATATAGGTTAGTTATATCTGTAGGATACAATATAATATAGAAATTATAGAATTTGGATGCTCACGTAGCCAAGAAACTTGGAACTGCACACAGAGTCCACAACTCTTAAACGGAGCAGAGATACACAGGAGGTTATAAGGATGATATAACAAGAAGGCAGGAGTTAAATTGTAACTTTTAAAACTCATTGTCTTAAGCACTATACAGATTCATTTGGGAAAATAAAAGACCCAAATAGCCAAAGCAATCCTTAGCAAGGGAAGAGAATCAGGAAGCATGTCAATATTGGACCTCATATTATACTACAGAGCTATAATATAACAAAAACTCCATGATACTAGCTCCAAAACAGGTATGAAGACCAATAGAATAGAAGACACAGAGACAAAGCCACATATATACAGTTATCGGATACTAGATAAAGGTGCCAAAAACATACCTTGTAGAAAAGATAGCTTTTTTAACAGATGGTGCTAGGAAAACTGGTGCTACGTGTTTTATTTATATGTAGAAAAATTAAATTTAACCCCCTACCTTTCATCCTGCATAAAAGTGAACTCAAATGGATCAAAGACCTAGGAATTAGACCAGAAATCCTGCAACTGCTAGAAGAAAATGTAGGACCAATTCTCTAACATGTTAACACAGGAACTAACTTCCTTAACAAGATTCTTGAAGTGCAAAAAATAAAATAAATAAATGGGATGGCATCAAATTAAAAAGCTTCTACACAGCAAAGGAAATGAGAGTAAAGAGAACCTACAGAATGGGAGAAAATCTTTGCCACCAGATCCTCAGACAGGGCAATAATATCGAGAGTATACAAAGAAATCAAAAAACTTAACACCAAAAAACAAATAACCAAATTAATAAATGGACAAAAGAACTAAACAGATATTCCTCAAAAGAAGAAATACGAATAAGTGGTCAATAAAAATATGAAAAAATGTTCAATATCTTTAGCAACTAGGGAAATATATACACTGAGGGCTGGGGTTGTGGCTCAGTGGTAGAGCACTTGCCTAGCATTTGTGAGGCACTTGGTTCAGTTCTCAGCACTGCATATAAATAAATAAATAAATAAATAATAAAGGTCCATCAACAGCTAAAAAATATTTACAAAAAAAGAAAATTACATTGAGGGGCTGGGGTTGTGGCTCAGCGGTAGAGCACTCGCCTAGCACGTGTGAGGCCCTGGGTTTGATCCTCAGCACCACATAAAATAAAGATATTGTGTCCATATACAACTAAAAAATACATATTTTTAAAAAATAAAATTACATTGAGATTTCATCTCCAATCAGAATGGCAATTATCAAGAATACAAATGATAATAAAAATTGGCAAGGATGCGGGGGGAAGGTATACTGACGCATTGTTGATAGGACTGCAAATTATTGTAACCACTCTGAAAAACAGTATGGAGATTCATCAAAATCTAGGAATGGAACTACCATATGACCCAGCTACCATTCCTCAGTATATATCTAAAATATTTAAAATCAGCATACTACAGTGATACAGCCACATCAGTATTTTAGAAGCACAAATCACAATATCCAAAACCTAAGTACCCTTCAACAAATGAATGAATAAAGAAGATGTGGAGTACTACTCAACCATAAAGAAGAATGGCATTGTGGTATTTGCCGCTACATGGATAGAACTGGAGAACATCATGCTAAGTGAAATAAGCCAGTCCCAATACGTCAAAGGTCAAATGTTTCTCTAATATACAGAAGCTAATCCAAAATAAGAGGGGGAGAGCAGAAATTTATTTAATTTTTTTAAAGGGAGAGTGAGAGAGAGAGAAGGAGAGAGAGAGAGAATTTTTTTTAATATTTATTTTTAGTTTTTGGCGGACACAACATCTTTGTTTGTATGTGGTGCTGAGGATCGAACCCGGGCCGCATGCATGCCAGGCGAGCGCACTACCGCTTGAGCCACATCCCCAGCCCTAGAGCAGAAATTTAAAAACCAAACAAAGAGGGAGAGAAAGGGGGGAAAAAAGAAGGATTTCATCAAAATAGAGGAAAGATCAGTAGAGTAGATGAAGAGGACTGAGGAGGGGGAAAAAGGGACAGGAAAATGGAATGAATCTGACCAAACTTTCATATATGCATGCATTGATGTGGCATGGTGGGTCCCATCATTATCTGTATCCACAGACACTAATTTTTTAAAGAAATGAAACTGTAAATAGATTGAAGAGGGATCAGTGAAGTGGAGGGAGGGGAGTAGGATGGGGAAGTTCTAGGACTAAATTGGAGCGGGTTGTGTTCCATGCTCTTGTGATAATATCAGGAAGTATCCTGGTGGTGTTTATAACCAAAAAAAGAGTAAATATAGATAAATAATAAAATATAAATCATTTAAAAATTTATTGGTCCTATACTAGGAAAACTGGAACACGTCCACTTGACTGTGACTGACTAGCAGATACTACCTCACAGGGTACTTTTATGTCACCTCTCTGAGTGGCGTGGGTTTGATCAGATACATTTGCAGAACCTCTTCTGAGAAGATACAGCCTTCCATTTGCTAGATTGCTCCTTTTACCGTTAGCTTTAGGCAACTAAGTCACACATTTGAGTTTCAGTAATATGAGTCTTTTAAAGTTGGCTTGTGGTCCCATCATGCATGATTTTAGTTATCTTTCTGTTTTCCCACTGTAGAGATATCTCAGCCCAAAGTCTTTGAAAAAAATGTGACATGTCTTTGTAGTCACAGATGTAGTTACAGATCCACAGACTGTAGGGATAAGAGTTGGGAGGGGGAAAAGAAGCTGGATGTGGAATACCAAATGTGTCAGTTAGCTAGAAGCAGGAAGCAGACATACTTTATTAAACAAACTGGAATTTAGAGGAGTGGAGTTTCAGCGTTGGCATCAGGCCACCTGGCAGCATATAACTGAACCCAGCCAAGATGAGCAAAGCTAATAAAGAACACATCCTCTAAATTACTATGCCAAGGCCAATGAGAGATTTCCATGAATGAAAATTATATTCCAGTTCAGGAAACCAGTAAATGAACTGGGTTTCCCCTGTTCTTTTTTTCTTTTCCATAGTTTTTCCATGTTTTGTGTCATGTAGACACATATCCTCACAAACTAGACTGTCATACATTTTATGATTCCATTTCCAATTCCATATGCTCTATTGTTGCTGCAGAGAGGATAAATTTTATAATGAATTCTTTGGAGCAGCCAAGACTGACAACTAAGGACTATTTAGAGAAACTGAGAAGGCAGCCGAGTCTTAATGTTCTTCATTATTATAATCAGGCATGTTTAGTTTTTTTATCTTATTTATTTGGATGCATTTCCCACATTTACCTGTTGGTTTAAGGGATAACATTGTGGAAAGAACATAGACTTTGGAGACTGAAAGATTCAAATCTTAGTATCTGTCACGTGGCCTTTGGCGAGTCTTTTAAGACTCCTTCCACCATCTTTCCTACCTAAATGCCCCCTCCCTTCCTCTCCCTCCCCTTTGCCCTATCCAGAATTCCTCCATTCCTCCCATGCTCCTTCCAAGTTTGGTTTCTCCATTTTGAAATACCCAAGTGTGATGATTGTCTCAGGAAAAAGCACTTTTGTGATTGAGTCACAAGGTGAACTAGCCACATTTTTTTTTATCAAACATTATCTTAAAAGAATAACTGACTTAAATACTTGGCAGGCATTTTCTCCAAAATTAAATGAGCTGGTCACATCAAGAAGGACAACTTGTAAGCATTTGCTGACAATGATAAATTTATTAAGCTTTCAGATAAAAAACATTATTTTGGAAAATTGTATCCACCTCGAATTTCACATTTTTGTAATGCATAAAGACTTCAGAGACACTCTTTACCATATTCTTGCCCACCTAGAAGTTATTTGGTTAAGGCAGCTGGTTGTCTTAAAATTGAATATGAAATTCAGCTCTATATATACTGGTGGAACCTAGAATCTCAGGGTCAGAGGAACCTCAGAGGTCATCAAATTCAACCTTTCCCTAATTCCATTTGAAAACATCCCCTACAAATGCTCATTTGCCCTCATTTAAATTCTTCCTCACAAAGAGAGAGATTGTACCCTTCCAAAAGGAGCATCTTCCATTTATGATAGCTCTAATGGGTAAAAATGCTATTTTTTAATTTGGAGATAAAAATATGCATTCCCCTAGTATCTGTTCTCTGGTTCTAATTTGTTTCTTGTTTCATCTGAAACCTTTTTAGAGTGTTTGATAATTTTGTTCCTCCAGGCCCTTTTTTTCTCCAGCCATTGAAATTAAACCAAACTCTAGAGTATGATAGTCATGTTAAATAAGAGGATTTTATATTTTCTACTATCAGGTAGGGATGATAATTTACAAGATTTGGATAGTGCTCTTTTTTATTTATTTTTTTAGTTGTAGATGGACACAATACACTTTTGTTTCATTTTTATGTGGTTCTGAGGATCAAACCCAGTACCTTACACATATCAGGCAAGCAATCTACCACTGAGCTACAACCCCATCCCTGGATAGTACTTTTTAAATTATCTTTTATCACACTACCCTGGCTTGGTAAACCAAATGTTTTATTTGTTTGTTTGTTTGTTTGTATGTTCTAATTTATTCGACATGACAGCAAAACGTATTTTCCTTTCATAGTACACAAATGGAGCACAATTTTTCATTTCTCTGGCTGTACACCATTCATGTCTCATACATGTACCTAGGGTAATGATGTCCATCTTGTTCCACCATCTTTCCTACCTGAATGCCCCCTGCCTTTCTCTCCTTCTCCTTTGCCCTATCCAAAATTCCTCCCATGCTCCTCCTTCCACCCCCATTATGGATCAGCATCCATTTTTCAGAGAAAATATTCTGCCTTTCTTTTTTGTGAATTGGCTTACTTCACTTAGCATGATATTTTCCACCTCCATCCATTTACCTGCAAATGCCATGATTTTATTTTCTTTTAATGCTGAGTAATATTCCATTGTGTATAAATCCCACAGTTTCTTTATCCACTCATCTATTGAAGAACTCTAGGTTGGTTCCACAGTTTAGCTATTATGAATTGTGCTGCTATAAACATTGATGTCGCTGCATCACTGTTATATGCTGATTGTAAGTCCTTTGGGTACAGACTAAGGAGTGGGATAGCTGGGTCAAATGGTGGTTCCATTCCAAGTTTTCTAAGGAAACTCCATACTGCTTTCCAGATTGGTTGCATCAGTTTGCAGTCCCACCAGCAATGTAAAAATGTGCCTTTTTCCCCACATCCTCACCAAAACTCATTGTTGCTTGTATTCTTAATAACTGCTATTCTGACTGTAGTGAGATGAAATCTTAGTTTTGATTTGCATTTGTCTAATTGCTAGAGATGTTGAATATTTTTTTTCATATCTTTGTTGATTGACTGTATATCTTCTTCTAAGAAGTGTCTGTTCAGTTCCTTAGCCCATTTATTGATTGGGTTATTTGGGGGGTTTTTGTTTTGTTTTAGTGTTTTTTGTTTTGTTTTGTTTTTTACATATCCTGGAGATTACTGCTCTGTCTGATGTGGATATGGTAAAACTTTGCTCCCATTCTGTAGGCTCTCTATTCACCTCAGTGATTGTTTCTTTTGCTAAAAAGCTTTTCAGTTTGAAACTATCCTATTTATTGATTCTTGATTTTATTTCTTGCACTTTAGGAGTCTTGTTAAGGAAGTAGGGGCCTAATCCGATGTGATGAAGATTTGGGCCTACTTTTTCTTCTATTAAGTGCAGTTATCTATGAGATAACTGTATTTATGTGGGTTTGTCTCTTCGTCCTCTGTTCCACACCATTGGTCTACAAGTCTGTTTTAGTGCCAATACCATGCTGTTTTTGTTACTGTTGCTCTGTAGTGTTGTTTAATGTCTGGTATTGTGATGGCATCTGCTTCACTCTTCTTGCTAAGGATTGCTTTGGCTATTCTGTTTCTCTTACTTTTCCAGATGAATTGCATGATTGCTTTTTCTATTTCTATGAGGAATGTCATTGGGATTTTGATTCGAATTGCATTAAATCTGTATAGTGCTTTTGGTAGTATGGTCATTTTGACAATATTAATTCTGCCTATCCAAGAACAATGGAGATCTTTCCATCTTATAAGGTCTTCCTTAATTTCTATCTTTAGTGTTTCCTTGTTTTCATTGTAGAGGTCTTTCACCTTTTTTGTTGATTCCCAAATATTTTATTTTTTGAGGCTATTATATAAATGGGGGTAGTTTTCCTAGTTTCTGTTTCAGAGGATTTGTTTGGGATGTACAAAGACGAATTTGATTTATGGGTATGGATTTTATATCTTCTACTTTGCTGAATTTATTTATTAGTTCTAGAAGTTTTCTGGTAGAATTTTTTGGATCCTCTAAGTATAGAATCATGTTGTCAGCAAATAGTGATAGTTTGAATTCTTTTCCTATCCATATCCTTTTAATTTTCTTCATCTGTCTAATTGCTCTCGCCAGTGTTTCAAGAACTATGTTAAACAGAAGTGGTGAAAGAGGGCATCCCTGTCTTGTTCCAGTTTTTAGAGGGAATGCTTTCAATTTTTCTCCATTTAGAATGATGTTGGCCTGGGACTTAGGATAGATAGTCTTTATGATGTTGAGATATGTTCCTTTTATCCCTAGTTTTTCTAGTGTTTTGAACATGAATGGATGCTGTATTTTGTCAAATGCTTTTTCTGCATCTATTGAGATGATCATATGATCCTTATCTTTAAGTCTATTGATGTGATGAATTATTGATTTCCGTATGTTGAACCAACTTTGCATCCCTGGATGAACCCCCACTTGATTGTAGTGCACTATCTTTATGTGTATACATATCTTTTTAAAGTTGGGCAATGGACATTTATTTCTTTCTTTATTTATGGTGCTGAGAATTGAACCCAGTGCCTCACATATGCTAGGCAAATGCTCTACCACTGAGCTACAACTCCAGCCCCTGTACTAACTTTCTGATATGTTTTTGTATTCAATTTGCCAGAATTTTATTGATAATTTTTGCATCTATGTTCATTAGAGATATTAGTCTGAAGTTTCTTTCTTTTGTGTCTTTGCCTGGTTTTGGAATCAGGTTGATATTGACCTCATAGAATAAGTTTGGAAGTGTTCCCTCTTTTTCTATTTCATGAACTAATTTGAAGAGTATTGGTATTAGTTCTTCTTTAAAGGTCTTGTAGAACTCAGCTGTGTATCCTACTGGTCCTGGGCTTTTCTTGATTGGTAGACTTTTGATGGTGTCTTTTATTTCATTGCTTGAAATTGATCTGTTTAACTTGTGTATATCGTCCTGATTCAGTTTGGGTAAATCATGTGACTCTAGAAATTTGTCGATGTCTTTAATATTTTCTATTTTATTGTAGTACAAATTTTCAAAATAATTTCTAATTATTTTCTGTATTTCTGTATTGTTCATCATAATATTTCCTTTTTCATCACTGATTTTAGTTATTTGAGTTTTCTCTCTCCTTTTCTTTGTTAGCATGGCTAAGGGGCTATCAATTTTATTTATTTTTTCAAAGAACCAACTTTTTGTTTGGTTAATTTTTCCAATTATTTCTTGTGTTTCAGTTTCATTGATTTCAGCTCTGATTTTAATTATTTCCTGTCTTCTACTACTTTTGGTGTTGATTTAGGTCATTTATTTGTTGACTTTTCCTTCTTTTAAGGATTAAACTCCATGCATTGAACTTTTTCCTCTTAGTACTGCCATCATAGTGTCCCAGAAGTTTTGATATGTCATATGATTGTTCTCATTTACCTCTAAAATTTTTTAATCTCCTCTGCTTTCTTCTGCAATCCATTGTTCATTCAATAGCATATTATTTAGTCTCCAGGTGTTGGAGTAGCTTCTATTTTTTATTTTATCATTGATTCCAAATGTTTTCTTTAGTAAAAACTTCACTATATAAAAGTTTTCTTTCTGTTTTTTCTGTGATAATTTCTCTTCATTCATATCAGAGGGAGAAAGAGTATTTTTCTCTGTAGAAACATGGAAGCCCACCTTAGCACTGAATTCACTCACATATATATGGTTCATTAATCAGATTATACCTCATGGGAAAGAATGAAGGTCACTGGGAAAGACCATAATAATATCTCTAACTCTTATGATTTAGAATTAAGTGTACCCCAAGTTCATGTGTGAGACAATACAAAGACAAAGCTTTCTCTCTTTCTGCTTCCTGATCATCATGTCCTAAGCTGCTTTCTTCCTTTATACACTTATGCCATGATATTCTGCCTCACTTTGGGCACAGAGCAATGGAGTTGGCTATCTATAGACTGAGACCTCTGGAAGTATGAACCCCAAATAATCTTTTTCTCCTCTAAAATTTTTCTTGTCAGGACTTTTATCACAGCAACAAAAAATCTGACTAAAACATTAACCTTTTGTTTATTTCCTAATTAGTATTTGGCTAAGCTAATTACCTTTTCTAATATTGTTTAGAAAGATGTTTAATGAGCACTATTAAACATTTTAATAAGAAGTTAACATTTACCAAGTTCATGTGGGGTCCCAAGAGACATTGATAAATTATCCCATTAAATTTCACAAACCTCTTGTGGGATTTACAGTAATTGTCCTTGTTTTATGAATAAAGAAACTGGAACTCAGAAAGGAGAGGGGAAAGAATAAGAACTAAAAATTTTTTAGTCCCTAGGTCATGTCAAACATAGCATTCATTTATCCACTTCTTCAGACTTTGTCTTAGATAAGCTTCATAATAATCCATAACTCAAAAGAGGCTATTATTTGCAAGGACTTGACCTAAGTCCATGATCTTCTAACTTCAAAATCTTAATTCTTTCTACTATATTACTTTTCACTTCTTTATTCCTCAGAAGAGATATAGAGATAACCATGAGGTAGGTAAGGCTACGGAATTATACATGTAGAGTGAGGTAATTATTGTTAAAGTAATTTGAGAATTGTAAAGTGTGATTCTCATATGATGAAAGTGAATTACTGAGACTTACCAGAAACTCCAGAGCTCTTACACTAGTATCAGATGATGGGGATGGATTTGAAATGTGTGTGGGAATTGAAACAAGAAGAATTGGGTGTGAAAGAAACATTCTTCAAAGCACCAATTGCTAGTCACTTCACTTTTGGACAAGAAAAATCAGCTTTCCAGGCCAGTCGAAATGCAGGGCTAGGGATTTAGCTAATGCAATTGATAATTGATAATTGAGTAAGCCATCTGTATACATACTTATGCATCCAGCCCTGCCAATTCAAATATTCCTAGGAATTTTAAGTTTCATGGAATTACAAGAGATTGGAAGAGCCATCTAAAAGCTTAAGACAGAGAGTATTTTGAGTACACACAAGTTTCTGTGACCTTGCTTTACACCACCTGGAAGCCTGTTTGGATATAGGTTTATGGTGCCTCTCTGATTATTTGTACTTTTTAGTGACAATACAATACCACACCTACATTTGTTATGTGAGTGTTTTCAGAATTATTTTAACATAAGTCACATAAAATAATGTTATTATTCTTGACTAAATTGGCAGAAGCTAGTTCTCAACCCCATCCAGAAAATTTTTTTAAAAAATAGTACATGTATTTTCCATATTAACATTAAGGTGTTTTTAATCTTCTCTTTCTCAGTAACATCTGTTGACTTATATGTAAAATTGAAAATTAAGTAAATTTAATCAAAAATACTTATTTTATTCCTCTTATGTGTTAGTAGTATGTGAGGTACAGCAGGAAATTTAGTTTTATTGGAGGAGATGAGATGTCAATAAATATAAAGTAGAAAGAATTGTGGCTGATTTGACTTTCTTTTGCATCCTGCTTACATTTGCTATATATTTTTAGAACTGTAGAATTCTCATGTAACTTTCACAATGGAAAGACCATTTTGGAAATTTGATTTGGAACAAATTATTTAACCTCTGTTAGCTTTAGTTTCTTCATCTATAAATTGATACAATAAGAGCTCCTATTCATAAGCTCTTTAAAAAGTGGATCATTATGGTCCCCAATACCCTTTCAAAGAATCTTCAAGGTCATAACTATTTTAATAATAATATTAACACCACTTTCTTTTTTACTCAGTTAATTTTTGTACTAATGGTATGAAAGGCTGTGATGAGGAAACTGCTGGTAGCTTGGCATCAAACTAATGATGGCAAGGAAATCTTTCACACATTGTAGAGGGAATCAAAAAAGAAAGAAACCAGGCTCACTTTAGAGTGTCCTTGATGAAGCAGCAAACTTTGTTAATTTTATTAAATCTCAACCTTTGCATATATATCTTTTTAATATATATATATGTGTGTGATGAAAAGCAATTCTGTTGCTGACTTTTTGTGGTTACTTTAAGAAAAAGCACTTGTACAGTTGAGCTATCATTTGAACTAGCTACGTGTTTTGTGGGACTCCATTTTTACTGCAAAGAATGACTCACAGGGGCTGGGAATATAGCTCAGTTGGTAGAGTGTTTGCCTTGCATGCACAAGGCCCTGGGTTCAATCCCCAGCACCACAAAAAAAAAAAAAAAAAAAAAAAGAATAACAGACAAACTGTGGTTATTCAGATTTAGATATTTGGCAGACATTTTCTGAAAAATGAACTAAGTGAACCTTTACTTCAAGAAAACAGTAATAGCATTTGTTACCAATGATAACATTCAAACTTTAAAATGGAAATTTGAAATTTGGAATATGAGTGTCTGCCACCACCACCTTGACAGCTTCTCAAAACTTTAAAAAGATTTTTCTAATGAGAAATCAACTAATATAAATGTTTGATATTACTCAATAAAATATACCAATATTAAAAAAATACACTCAGTGAAATAATATATTCCAAATGACCAAGTCATGATGTTGCAAAATCATACATAGATTAAAATCCATTAAAAATAAGCATAGAGGGAGATAGCAAGGATGGTGGAATGTGATGGACATCATTGTCCAAAGTACATGTATAAAGACACGAATTGGTGTCAGCATACTTTATATACAACCAGATATGAAAAAATTGTACTGTATATGTGTAATAAGAATTGTAATGCTTTCCACTGTCATTTTTTAAAAAAATAAATAAATTGAATAAATAAATAAATAAACATAGAGGGCTGGGGCTATAGCTCAGTAGTAAAGTGCTGGCCTTGCATGTGGCACTGGATCCGATCCTCAGCACCACATAAAAATAAATAAAGGTATTGTGTGTTCATCTACAACTAAGAAAATATTTTTTTTAAAAAAAATCAAGATAGGGGCTGAGGTTGTGGCTCAGCGGTAGAGCGCTCTCCTCGCATGTGCAAGGCCCTGGGTTCCATCCTCAGCACCACATGCAAATAAATAAAATAAGTGTATTGTGTCCAACTACATTTGAAAAAAAAAATCAAGATAGGGGGCTGGGATTGTGGCTCAGTGGTACAGAGCGCTCACCTAGCATGTGCAGGGCCCTGGATTCTATCCTCAGCACCACATAAAAAACTAAATGTTTGGAATAAAGGTATTGTGTCCAATTACAACCAAAGAAATAAATATTTTTTTAAAAAATAAGCTAGACTAGTGGGTTTTAATATTAACAGAGTATGAAAAGTTCATTGGTAAGGTTTTAGATTTCACATTTTGATTAATATCGAAAGAACCTACTACTGAGTTTTGATGTAGTACCAAGGGATAATATCCAAAATTACTTGAAAAGTTACCCTCCCTTTTCCAACTAACGTATATATCTCCAGGAATCTGTATTTGCTTCATATACTTTGATAAAAATGATACATGGTAACATACTGAATGCAGAAACAGGAAAATCCTATATTAAATGAGACATTAAAGAGATTTTCAAAATGTAAAGTAATAACATTCTTCTAGTTTGTTTTGAAAAACACAGTAATTTTCATTAAAATGTTAACATGTTTTGATTAATTTTAAATTATTTTTAATTTCTAATATATTGGTAAATATAACCCACACAAAAAAATCTCTTGATGGACCTCAATAAATTATAATACTATAAAGTGGTTCTAAGACCAAAATCATTAGTTTAGTACATGCAGCAAAAAGGACACTTGTTAGAGTTATCTAGGGAGAGTGCAAATTAGGTCAGAGAAATACTAAGGAATCAAATCATATAGGCCCAGTAGGTCTTAGCTTAAGGACCTTGGCTTTCACTCTAGGTGAGAAGTGAGGATATTGGAGGTTTTGAGCAGAGAAATGATGAGATCTGAGGTATGTTTTAAAAGACTCACTCTGGAGGCTATGTTTAAATATATACTATAGGGATAGGGGCCATTTAAAAGATTATTGTACTAGTCCAGGTTAGAGATTATAGTGGCTCTGATCAAATAAATAGGAGAGAGGGTGTTGGGAAGTGGTCTGATTCTGGACATATTTTACAGTAATAGCTGATGGGCTGCTATTGGGACATGGCATATGAAAAAGAGAGGAGTCAAGGATGACTTCAAGGTTTTTATCCTGAGCCATTTGGATTTGAGAGATAGAGAAGCCTGGGAGAAACAAGTCTAGGGACTTAAGCAGGTGAATTAGGAGTTCATTTGAAGGTATTATACTTTGAATGTGTAATAGACTTTCAAGTGGGAGATTTTTTTTTTAGTCAAGTTTAAGAGAGACTTCTAAGCTGGTAATGTAAATTTGGAAGTTTTAATTATAGATACCATTAAAGAGATCTAGAGACATCTAGGGTTGTGTTCTGAAAGTATGATCCCCTGAGATCAGCAGTGTCAGCAGCACCCAGTATTTTGTTAGAAAATACCCAGACCTGCTGAATCAGATACTCAAGAGCCTAGGGCTCAGAAACCTGGGGTAACAATCCTTATAGGTGATGCTGATGCTGGCAAAGTTTGAGAACCACTAAGGAGTATGAGTGTGGATGAAGAAGAAAAGCTGTCTGACAACTATCCAAGGACATTCCCAATATTTATAGGGTGGTAGGATATTTTTGGATTCACCTTTTTCTATAGTAAGTAATAACCTTGGCTCCCACCAACATCAGTCTCATAATCCACATAAAATAGTTTTGCCACACTCATACCATTGTGTGTCGAGGGGAACTACTAGTAAGAGCTCAAGATTTGTTCACATTTTCCCTCCCTGGGTGGATGATATACAGTTATTATGTTCAAAATTTGCTCAAATAATTTTTTTCATCAATGTATGTTATTCATGTAAAACACAGTTGGGTCCACTTGTTTCTCTTTACATTATTTTAAGTTTAGCTTTTTCCCCATTTTTGTAGATTTAATTTTATTCTTTGATTATGCAGAAAATTAACTAGCTTCCAGCAGTCAAAAAGTTTACAGGGAGAAGTATCTTTCCTTTTTCCTTTTACCTATTCCCATCACTACCACTACCCTCTGTGAATAATCACTTTCCTTGTCTTCTGATTTATCCTTCCAGTATTTCATCTTGCAAATTAAGCAGATGCATGCATTTTTTTCTCACCCTTCTTTCTTGCACAAAAGGTAGCATACTTTACTCTGGGAGTCACTCCATTGCAAGCACAAAGCTCTCCCTCATTCTAAGTTGTAGAATATACCATTATGTTTTTATACATACCATAGTTTAGTCAATCAATCTTTTGCATTTGGGCCTCAGGTATTTCCAGTATTTTACAATCACAAATAATGCTGCAGTTAATTAAGTTTTATATATGTATTTTAATACTTTGGATATATATCTTCAGGATAAATTTCCAGACATGGTATTATTGAGTCTAAAGGTAATAATTTTGTTAGATATTGCCAAATTCCCCTCTACAGAGATGATACTGATTTTATTCTCACTAGCAATGTAACATTGCTTATTTTCCTGTAGCCTTATGAATAGAATCTATTATCAGGGTTTTGAAGTTTTTGCCAAACTGTGTTTCCTCTTTTGAGAAGTTTCTGTTTTAATTCTTTTGCCCATTTATTGATTAAGTTATTTGTTTGTTGGTTTGTTTTGGTATTAAGTTTTTTGAGTTCTTTATAAATTGTGAATATTAATCCCCTATTGGTGGGGTAGCTGGCCAAGATTTTCTCCCGTTCTATATGCTCTCTCTTCATATTCTTGTTTCCTTTGCTGTGCAGAAGTTTTTTAGTTTGATGATATCCCACTTATTGCCTCTTGGTTTATGGTTGTTAATATATGGTTGAAATATGGGCGTTGATCTTGAGTTTTGCAGGTCTTGTTAAGGAAGTCAGTGCCAGCACCTATATTATGGAGTATTTGACCCTATGTTTTCTTCTAGAAATTGTAAAGTTTCTGGTCTAATTTCTAAGTATTTGATCCATTTCAATTTGAGTTTTGTGCAGGGTGAGAAATAGGGGTCTAATTTTATTTTTCTACGTATAACTATCCAGTTTTCTCAGCACTGGTTGTTTAAAAGGCTGTCTTTTTTCCAAGATATATTTTTGACATCTTTGTCAAATATCAGATAGCTATATGTATGTGGCTTTGTCTCTTTATGACTTCTATTCTGATCCATTGGTGTTTGTGTCTAGTTTGATGCCAATACTGTTTTTGTTACTACAGATTAGTAGTATAATTCCAGATCATATATTGTGATGCCTCCTGCTTCATTTTTTGCATAGTGTTGTTTTGGTTATTCTGTGTCTCATATTCTTCCAGATGAATTTAAGAATTGTTTTTTGCTAATTCTGTGAAGAATGTCATTGATATTTTGATAGGGATGGCATTGAATCTATATATTGCTTTTGGTTGTATGGCCATTTTGACAATAATTCTACCTGTCCAAGTTGTCTATTTTCTAAAGTCTTCTTCAGTTTATTTCTTCAGTGTTCTATAATTATCATTGTAGAGCTCTTTTTTAAAAATATTTTGTTTTAGTTGCTGTTGGGCATAATACCTTTATTTTATTTTTATGTGGTGCTGAGGATCAAACCCAGTATCCCGCACATGCTAGGAGAGCACTCTACCACTGAGCCACAACCCCAGCCCTAATTGTAGAGCTCTTTTATCTCCTTGGTTAGATTAATTCCCAAGTATTTAACTTTTTGAGGTTATTATGAATGGGATGGTTTTTTTTTATTTCTTCATTGGCTGAATCACTGATGGAGTTCAGGAAAGTCCTTGATATATGGGTGTTGATCTTGTATCCTGCTACATTGCTAAATTCATTTATAAGCTCTAGAAGTCTTCTGGTGGAATTTTTTGGACCTTCTAGATATATAATCATATCATCAGCAAACAGAGATAGTTTGATTTTTTTTTCCTATTTAGTATGAATATGTTTCTGGTTTCCTGCCATTTTGGTTTTTTGCTCTATTCTGTCTTGATTCTCATTTTGTTGATTATTCTCCTACAGAAGTTCCTCTGTGAGTTTGAGGATTTGTTTTTAATTCCTCTGCATGTACTTTACCTTTGAGCATTCTTTTTTTTATTATTTCTTTCTAAAATTTTCTTTTTAACTGGTTTTTTAAAAAAATAAATGACAGCAGAATATATTATAATTCTTATTACACATATACAGCACAATTTTTCATATCTCTGGTTGTATATAAAGTATGTTGACACCAATTCGTGTCTTCGTACATGTATTTTGGGTAATGATGTCTAACACATTCCATCATCCTTGCTAATGTGAGTATTCTTTTTTTTTTAAAAGGAAAGAGGTAGAGAGAAAGAGAATTTTTTTTGTAGATGTACACAACACAATGCCTTTATTTTTTTTTTAATGTGGTGCTGAGAATCGAAACCTGGTCCCGCCCATGCTAGACAAGCGTTCTACCGCTGAGCCACAATCCCAGCCCGTGAGTATTCTTTTTAGTGCTCACTTGGTGCTGAATTTTTTTAGGTTATTCTTGTTATGGAAAGTTTTTATTTCACCCTTAAATTAGAAACTGAGTTTTTCTGGGTATAGTAACCTTCTCTGAAGTTTTTTTTCTTTTAGGGATTGGAATATTTCATTGTAGGCCCTCCTTGATTTTAGGGTCTGAGCTAAGAAATCAGAAGTGAGCCTTACTGGTTTGCCTCTAAATGTCACCTGATGTGTCTCTCTTGTGGCTTTTAATATTCTTTCCTTATTTTCGATTTTAGGAAATTTTATTATGATATGTCTCAGTGAACTTCTCATTTGACTGGGTATATTTAGGGTCCTCTAATTCTCCTATATGTGGATGTCTATTTCATTCCTGATATGGATGAAGTTTTCAGTAATTATCTCATGAAAATGTCCTTTATGCTTTTAGTTTCTATCTCCATGTTCTCTTCTAGTCCAGTGATTCTCATGTTTAGTCTTTTAAAGTTGTCTCAGAGTTCTAGTATATTCTGGGCATGTTCTATAATTTTCCCCTTTTACTGCCTTCTGTGTATTCAAGATCATATAGCCTCTCTTCAATGCCTAAAGTTCTGTCTTCAAGGACTGAGGGTCAATTTTCTGTATCATTTAATCTGTTAGTGATGCCTTCAAGTGAGTTCGTATTTTGATTGATTGTATATCTTTCATTTCTAGGAGTTCTAGTTGGTTTCTAGAAATAGAAATATTTCTTTATTAAAGTAGTCTTTCATCTCCTGTAATTCATCTCTTAATTCCTTCCTTAAATCTTCTTTTAGTTCTTTGAACAATTTTGATAATCAGTTTTTAATAATCTTTCTCTGGGTTTTCATTCACTTCACTATCAGTGACATCCTTTATTGGGGGATTGTGGATTTGGGGAGATCTGTGTGCCTGTTTCTTCTGTTTTCAGAACTCTTGGACTTGTGCATCAATTAAGGTGGATTCCTCTACCTTTTTTTTCTTTTTCTTTTCTTTTTTTTTTCACATGTCCTTTTGTGTGTAATTATCTTATTTGTTCTAGGACTTTTATGTTTTTGATGTATGCATAGATGCCAAGGTGTGGGACCTGAGTTCCCTCTCTGATTGTTCCTCCCTGTGTCCATGTTGTTAGTTTGTGACTTTTAGCTCCTCATTCTTTGAATTGCAGTAATGTTCTCGAATGTTTAATTCAGCAACAGAGTCTCTAATCTGTCTTTGTAGGTTCCCAGCATGTCACCTTGGGGTAGAATAAGCAATAGAAATAACTGTTGCATACAAACCAATTAGTTCTAAACTTTGCTTATGGTGTTTTTTGTTTGACTATCTGCCATGCAAAGTTTTAATTTTATTTTATACTTAAATTTATCAACTTTTATTATAGTAGTTTACCATATTTTCCTGAGGGGAAATATAAGTGTGTGTGTGTGTGTGTGTGTGTGTGTGTGTGTGTGTGTGTGTATTTAGACCTCTGAGCCACCTGAAGTTTATTCTTATGCGTGATAGAAGAAATCTCAGTCTTTCTCCAAAGGCTTTCAATTTCTCTACCATCATTTATTAAAATGTCTGTCTTTGCCCCAGTGATTTGAGATACCACCTGTATCATATACCAAATTTATGTTGTATAGTTGTGTCTTTCTTTCTATTCCATTAGTGTGACTGTTATTAACACAATAGTACCATTAGTTTTTACTATAGAGGCTTTGTAATTTATATTAATATCTGTTAAGGCTAAACCCTCTTAGGTTTTCTTTTGTTGTTTTCTTAGCTATTCTTTCTCTCTTTTTTAAATCTGAGTTTTAATATCAGTTTGTCTAGCTCCAGAGCAAAAAAAAAAAAAATTTAAAAGCCTTCTTGATATTTTTATTGATATTTCATTTAATTTTAGATTTTTATTAAAAATCTTATTAAAATTATCAAATTTGTCTTTTTACTTGTTAAAGTTTACTTGTGTAGGACTTTCAGAAATATTTTGTAAATATTTCCAGTATTTCTTGTTAACTTTATTTCTAAGTATTTCACCTTTCTTGTACTGTTATAAATAAAGTTTCCATGACACCCATGAAACAATCCTGGCCAGCCACTGGTTATAGGCTAGTTCCTTGATACCTTTCTTTATATGCTCCATTAGAATTGAACTGGATAAGCTTAAAATTCCCCCTTTGAACTTGGGTACTGCTTTATTATGGATTAGTACTTTGATAACTTTCACTACATTTTCCCTCAAACTTGATCCATTTAAACTTACTGATTTTTACTGGGATTGGTTTCAGTATACTTTGTTTTCCTAAGAAATTCTCCTTTTCGTGGGTTTACAAATTTACTTATATAAAAATACAAAGTGGTATCTTTAGATATTTTAAGATGACTTTGATTCAGTCATCTTACCCATTATCATATCTTTCTCCTTTTTATTTTATTCTGATTAGATTAACTAATGATTGGTCTATACTATTTATTTTTTCTTGATTAAATGGGTGTTAATTACTGCTGGGATTAATCTCCTCTGGTTTCCTTTAATTTTCTCCATCTCTCTCACTTGTATGAGACAAACACACCCCTCCAGACTAGCTAAGCTTCTGAAGCCTGATTATGTACTGTATAAAATAGCATCCTTTACAAAATGCAAATCTACCCAGAACCTCAGAGCATGATCTTACTTATAATTGGGTCTTTGTATATTTAACTAGTTAAGAAGTGGCCAAGGATAGATACAGTTTCAGTTTGGAGGAATAAGTTTTTGAGATTTATTTCACATCATGGTGTATTAGTCTATTTTCCATCACCATAAGGAAATTACTCAATAATTAACTTATAAAAAGAGTAGCCTTGAGGCTGGGGCTGTAGTTCACTGATAAAGCACTTGCCTCAAATGTGTGAGGCACTGGGTTTGATCCTCAGTGATCACATAAAAAAAATAAAGATACTGTGTGTTCATCTACAACTCAATAAATTTTTAAAAAAAGAGTAGCCTCATTTTACTCACAGTTTTAGAGGTTTCAGTCTATAATCAATTAGCCCTTTTGCTTTGGGCCTGTAAAGAGGGAGCACATCATGGTGAGAGCACATGGCTGAGCAGAACTGCTAATACCATGACCAGGAAGCAAAATAGTAAGAGGAAGGGACTGAAGATCCAGTATGCTCTTCCAGGGCACACCTCCAATGACCTAAGGTCCTTCCACTAGGTCCCATTTTTCAAAGGCTCCTCTAGCTCCCAAGAGTAACCCCCTGTGGATTATTCCTTTAATCCATGGGCCTTTGAGGGACTTTCAAGATGCAAACTTTAGCAGTTGGTGTTGCTACATGATAATAGCAATGTATATTTCAAATTGGCTAAGAGAGTAGATCCTAAATGCTCAGACCACAAAATAGGCTACGTATCTGAGGTGATGAATATGCCAGTTATCTTGCCCTAACCATTCCCAGGTGTATGCACACATACATACGCACACACAAGCGTACACAAATACACATCACACAAATATATACAATTTATAGCCAGGTATAGTGGCACATGTTGGTAATCCCAGCTACTCAGGAGTCTGAGGCAGGATGATTGCAAGTTCAAGCCTGGGAAGCTTAGCAAGATGCTCAGAAACTTAGCAAGACCTGTCTCAAAATAAAAATGATTAGGGATATAGCTCAATTGTAAAGCACCCCTGAGTTCAGTCTCCATTACAAATACACACAAGTGCACATGCACACACTTGTGCACACACATACACCTTCTACTCATCAAACATAAAATTTTAGGAGTTTTAAATATATTTTTAGTAAACACAGTAATTGTACACTTATAGTGTATGGTGTGACATTTCAATACATGTAATGACAGATCCAATGTGTAACAATCAGATCAAGGTAACCAGCAATCCATCATCTCAGATACACATCATTTCTTAGTGCTAAGAACATTCAAAATTCCTTCCACCAGCTATCCCAAAATATTTACATTAATTGTTGTCAGCCATAATATTCCTATTGTGCTATAGAATATCAGAAGTTGTTCTTCTTATCCAAATGTATCCCTGTGCCCTCTCTTAATCCCTCCCTACACTACACCCTTCCTCTCATGTCCTGATAACCACAATTATATTCTTGACTTCTTTGAGATCAGCTTTTTAGCTGTATAAGTGAGACCATGTGGTATTTATCTTTCTGTGCCTATCTTATTTCACTTAACATAATATCCTCCAGTTCATTTCATTTTTATAGTTGAATAAGATTCCAGTGTGTGTGTGTGTGTGTGTGTGTGTGTGTGTGTGTGTATGTATAAAAAACATTTCTTCATTCATTTGTTGATGGATAGCTAGGTTGATTCTGTATCTTGACTGTTGTGAATAGTGATGTAATAAGCATGCAAGTTTTAAGTATTTCTTTTACATACTAATTTCAATTTCTTTGGACATGTAATATATACCTAGTAACGGTGTTGCTGGACCATATAGTAGTTCTATTTCTAGATTTAAAAAAAAATTTTGATGTATATGGACACAATACCTTTATTTTGTTTTATTTGTTTTTATGTGGTGCTGAGGATCAAACCCAGTGTCTCACACATTCAAGGCAAGCACTCTACCACTGAGCCACAACCCCAGCCCTATTTGCAGATTTTTGAAGAAATCTGTTTTTTGAAGTGTTTTTGAAGAAAAACACTATTTTTCATAATGGCTATACTAATTTGAATTCCCACCAATAGTGTATGAGAGTTTCTCTTTCAAACTAACATTATCAACATTTGTTTTTGTTTTGTCTCTTTAAAATAGTTATTCTAAACTGGGATGAAATGATATCTCACTGTGGTTTTGATTTGCATTTTCCTGATAATTGGTGATAGTTTTTCATATACTTGTTGGACATTTGTATATCCTTTTTTGATAAATATATTTTCAGGTCACTGATTACATAATTGAATTATTTGTGGGTTATTGCTGTTGAGTTATTTGAGTTCCCTATATAAATTCTGGAAAACAACTACCTGTTAGCTTTTCATCTGTGACCAAAATACCCAACATAAACAACTGGAGAAAAATTTTATTTTGGTTTATGGCTTCAGTTTATGGTTGGCCTGATTCCATTGCTCTGGGCCTGAGATGAAGCAGAACAAAATGGCAGAAGCTGCTCATAGATAGAAAAGGACTAGGGACACAATAAACTCTTTCAGGGCATGCCTCCAGTGACCTGCTTCCTCCAGCTAGGTCCTGCTTCCCCCAACTAGGTCCTGCTTTCCAATAATCCATTCACACTGTTAATCCATGAGGAAAATTAATCCATTGATGAGGTTAGATCCTCCCTGATCCAATCATTTCCTAAAAGCCTCACTCCTGGATATTGCTATATTAGGAAAACATTCCAGATCCAAACCATAGCATCCCTTGTCAGATGAATAGTTTGCAAACCCTTTCTCTCACTCTGTTTTACTGTTGATTGTTTCTTTTGCTATGCAGAAGCTTTTTCTTTTTTTAGTTTGCTATGATCCCATTTGTCAATATTTGCTTTTGATGCCTGTGTTCTTACAGTCATATCCAAAACATCTTTGCCCAGACCAGTGTCCTAGTTTACTCTGTATTTTCTTATAGTAATTTCAGTTTTAAACATTGTTCATTTTAAATCTTGGATTCATTTGAAGTTAATTTTTATGTATGATAAGAGAATGAGATAAAATTTTAGTCACCTTCTTCAGTATCCAGTTTTCCCAGCACCATTTATTGAAGAGACTGTTCTTACTCCAATGTATGTCCTTGCTGCTTTTGTAAAATATCAGTTGGCCACAATAAATATATGGATCTATTTCTGGGTTCTCAATTCTGTTCCATTGGTCTATACACTTGTTTTTATGTCATTACTATGCTGTTTTTTTAATTATCACTGTATATTGTGTTTGAAATCAATTATTATAATGGCTCCAGCTTGTTTGTTACTTTTTTCTTATTTTGTTTTTGCTTTGGTTTGCTTTGGCTGTTCAGAGTCTTTTGTAGGTTTTTCCTATTTCTATGAAGAAGGTCTTTGGTATTTTGTTAGGGAGTGCATTTAATCTGTAGATTATTCTAGCTGGTATGGACATTTTTAACAGTATTCTTCCAATCCATAAAAATAAGATGTCTTTCTATATTTTCATGTAATGAAAATGATCCCATCATTTCCTAAAACCTTACCTCTGGACATTGCTATATTGGGGCTGTAATAAGCCTTGGGGACATATTACTCCTAGGTTTCTTTCATCAGTATTTTGTAATTTTTTGAGAGGGGACCCAGGATTTTGATTTATTAAATGAATCTAGTGTTTTTCTGCTATCTTGTTAATTTGTGCTTTTTAAATGATTTCTTCCTTGTACATTTTTATGGTTTACTTTGTTTTCTTTTTCTATTATTTTTAAGTTGGAAATATGATTCATTTATGTTATTTAATTTTTAAATTTAATATTATTGATAATTTATTTTATTCATAGAGATGAATTTAAATTTATGAATTTTCCTCAAATTACTGATTTTAAATTATCTCAGATCCTGATATGGAATGTTTTCAATATCATTACTTTTCAGAATTTACTATGTAATTCCTATTTTTATTTCCCCTTTCACTTGAGTTTTTAATAGATTATTTTTTAATTTCTCTGTCAGTATTTTTGTTTTTTATTTTGGTATTTTTATGGTTGTTTTTTATTTTGTTTTTAATATCATTGCATTATGATGAGAGAGAATTGAAACTTTCTAGCATTTTCTTTGTGACTTAATGTGTGATGAGTTTTTGTGATTGTTCCATGTAGCCTAATAATGAGGGTATTTGTAGTGTTCAGTATGTATCCAGGAAATCAACATAAGATGATAGTTATTTAGATTTTCTGTATCCTTACCACTTTTTATCAATTTGTCCCATCTTATTTTGAGAATAGTGTCTGAAAACACTGTATTATTATGCACTTTTATTTCTCCTTACATCTCAAGTAAGCAGTATTTTATGGAACATTTATAACTAAGTATGATACATTTATTGTGCTTATATAGAAGAGTATCTTTCTTCTAAAGATATAAATGTCGAATGATTGGCAGACCTTAAAATGGAACCTGGAGAAATTTGCCAGAGTAAAACAGTTTAGTTTTTTAAACAGAACTATGTTTATTCTGTCCTGGATCACTATTCTTTTTACTTTATCACTGTTCATTGAGACATGGATGCTTGGAATTTATTTTATACCCTCCTTCCCTATCTTTTGCATTAGGATCTTCTAGAACATTGACTTCATGTATTAGTTTTCTTAAGATCTTAGATGATTCTCTTGATCTTTTCTTCAAGTATATTTGGCTTTTTTAAATTTGTTCTTGGTGACATAGTACCAAAGAGAGCTGTCCTGTGTTTTCATGGAAATAGCTTCAAGCTTTCATTCCTTACCTATTACTTAAGAAAGTCTTTGTGATTAGCTTCTGTTTTCAAATCAAATTTAGTCTAATTTCACACACTACCTGTATACATTGTCCTATTGTTGATAAGCTGGATAACCCGCCCTTTTCACATACACTTTCCCAATTTCCTCTCCACTGACTATCTGATACATTGTAATATACTACTAACATGTGCCTTTCCTAACTTTAGGTCATACATACATACATACATGACATTTGACTTTGGGCATGTGATCCCTTTGGAAATTAACATGTACAAGGGAGTTGTATAACTAAAATCAAAATACTAGCCAAAATCAAATCCTAGGGATCCTAGGGTGGTCATCAAAACTAAATACTGGTGAGTAGAATCAGAGAGCAAGCCTGAAACAGACATCAGCAAGGCTTAGAGCCCAAAAGATCAGAGATAAGAACCACTAACAGCTAATGTCAAATCTCAAGGAACATATAAAGTAATGGAGAAAGTCCAGGTTATATTTCCCAGGGATTGCTAGTATAGACCCAGTGGACCTACTATTGCAAGTTTGAAATGAGTAGTAGTACTACTAGCACTAAAAATGTATACTCTGATTAAAGACTTACATATTGAAAGTACTAATTAGAGAATGAACAGTTCTCCTTCTGTTTCCACAAAACATGAAGTTATACTAGTGTAGTATTTAGCCAAAATATTATTATGTCATACAACTAATATGTAATGGAGACATGATTTAAACTCAAGTTTGTATGGCTCTAAAGCATATTTATAAGCCATCAACCCAGGTTAGATTGGAATGACTCACTGTGGAAATGGCCTTAGAGAAATGTGAGGTAAAGTCCAACATCTGTGTTCCAAAGAGGTCTTCAGCTTTTAATTTATTGCATATATGGGCTGACAGAGCACACGCAAGGGAAGGGTCCAGATCACCATTTTTTGGCCTATGTTGTAATAGATGAAGAGTCCCTGTTCTATCAAAAGCTAGCCTTTCCACTTGTTTTCTTGATTGCATGGTTTCTTGCCTCTCTCACACCTACATCACTAGTTGCCTCCCCCAAACCCTCCTTTCTAAAACATGCAAAGGTATTGTCAGCATTCGAAGATACTCTGATCTCTAATCTCTCCTTTAACTTTGCCTCTCTGTTCCAACTAATGCCCCATGTCTCTGATGTTCCACAATGAATTATTTTCTATTGCTGTTGTTGCAATTAACCAGAAACTTAGTGACTTAAAACAATGCATTTATTATCTCGCAGTTCTTTGGGTCTGAAGTACAGGTAGGATCAGTGGTCTCTCTGTTCCAGTCTCACAAGGCCAAAATCAAGGTGTCAGCTAGCCTGAGTTCTTATCTGGAGACTCTGGAGAAGGGTTTGCTTTCAGACTCATTTAGAATGTTGGGGGTATTCAATTTCATGTTGCTGTAGGGCTGAGGTCTCTATGTCCTTGTTGGCTGGGGGCCCATACTCAACTTCTAGAGCTGCTCACATGCCCTGGCTTCTGGCCCCTTTATCTTCAGTCATCCAGCAGTGAGTCAAGTCCTCACACTTCGTATCTCTCTGATCTCCCCTTCTTTACCATTTCTCCTGCCTCTTGCTAGGGAATGTTATTCACTTATTAAGATTCGTGTGAGGGGCGGCGGTTGTGGCTCAGAGGTAGAGCACTTGCTGAGTTCAATCCTTGGCACCGCATAAAAATGAAATAAAGATATTGTGTCCACCTATAACTAAAAAATAAATACTTTTTTAAAAAATAAAAATTCATGTGATTTGATTGGGCCAACTTAGATAATGCATGATAATCTCCCCATTTAAAAATTTTAATCATAATTACATATACAAATCCCTTTTGCCATGTAAGTAACATATTGACAGGTTCCAGGGATTAGGGTATAGGCAACTTTGGGCATCCATTTTGCCAACTATGCATAGTTAAGGCTTCTAAAAATACCAACCTATAGTTGCTATTTCTATCTTCATCTTCCATTCTATTCTGTTCTTAGCCTTTTAAAATTGTCCTCCATTCCCACTGATCCAGTGAGGCAGCTCTTAGCAAGAACACAGTGACTTCCCTTGCTACAAAGCCTTCCCTGCACTCATAATGCATACCCTGTTAGTCATTTTCAGCACAATTGATCACTCCCTCCTCCTTGAAACACTACTGTGGCTTCACTTCTGGGACATCACACTCTCTCAATCTTCTTTTCTCTGTCCCCCTCAGCCTTCTGTCTCCCCTGGCTCTGGCACTCTCTGCTTCTCAGCCTCTAATTGCTAGAATGCTTCAGGGCTCAGTCCTAGGTCCTCCTGTTTTATTCTACATGTACTCTCCCTAAGTGATTCCATGTCTATAATGCTAATGACTACCAAAATTATATCTCTATTCTTGACCTTTCTGCAAACTTCAGATTCATTTATTTGACTGCCTGATCATCATCTCTAGAGATCTAAAAGTCATTTAGAACATAATATAACCAAAAGAGATTTTCAATTCCTAACCCACCCCCTTCCAAATCTATTCCTCCTCTAATTTTTCCCTATCTTGGTAAGTGACTAAAAACCTAAATTTCAACCTAAATTCCTCCTTCCCTCCCTGTGCTCCATTTAATTTAGCAGGGCTGTCATCTCTGCTGTAAAACCGTACCTTGTATTTATCTACTTCTTTGTACCTTCATGTATATCATGTTATTCTCAGCCACCATCATCTCTTGCATGGACTTTTACAAATAGCCTCCTAATTAATGTCTCTTCTTCATTTTTGCCTGTTTAGAATCCACTCTCCCCAGAGTATCCATCCAGGACAACCTTTTTCAAAATTAAATTAGACCATGTCCTTACCAAGACCCAGAAGGCCCTTCCTGATCTGACTTCTTCTATTTTTCTGATCTTGTACGATTATTTCTTTTATTCATTCTGCTGCAGTCTCTATTCCTTTTTCTTTGTAGCTTTGGCATCTACTGAGTCATCTGCCATTTTTCTGCGGTTCCTCACATGCCAGATTCCTTCTTATCATTTCAGTCTCGATTCAGCAGAAACTTCATTCACCAATGTACTCCAAGTTCATATAGCATAACCTGCTACATAATCTATTCTCAATACCGAATGTTGGATGAATGAGTAAACGAATTAGTGAATGGATGAATCTTGAGTTAGTAAAAAGACAATTGTATGGTATGATAGAAAGTGCAAAGACTTTTAAGTTAGACATTGTCAATTCAAATCCAACCCTCTTTATGGGAAAGGAGGGGAAAACTCTTTATTGGTGGCCTTGGCCAAGTTACTTAGTGTTTCATAGGCATGAATTTAAAACTCATTGTTTTAATCGCCAATGGGAGCTGCTTCATATCCTTCCCAGTGCAATTTAGTGGTAAGGAGGATTGTCCATTGCACTTAGTATAGCACTGCTATTACACTTAGTATAGCACACTTTTCATACTAGGTACTCAATAAAAGTCAGTTTCTTTCAGCAAGATGAACTCCATCATTAGGGAACCTGCAAATGTCAACCATTGCCTCCATTTGTTCATAATCTTAACAATTTATATCTGCCTTTTGGGGGGGGGGCATCAGGGATTGAACTCAGGAGCACTTGACCACTGTGCCACATTTGAGGTGTGTGATAGCTACCTTCCCCGTAACTGTAGATAGTAACTTCATCTACTTTATTCAGGCTGCATATACCAAGTTTTTTCACTGAAGAGTTACTATTTTCTCTTATAATTAGCTAATTGTCTTGTGGAGAAGTGCTTTGAGACTACAAATGTTCTGTTTCTCACCAAATGTTCACTCTGTAGTTTTAGCAACTACTGGTGAATCTTGCTTGAATTAGTCATTTACAAATTATTTTCTAATTTGCTCATTTCATAGACAGTTATTAACTAGGATTCTAAAATAAGCAAGAGGTTTCCCTTCTTCCCTATTTATTTGTGTATTCATTTAGTTACTACACATGGATTCCAATTTTATTCAGTGAGTTGTGATTTGTTATTATCATTTGTTTTGATGCTCAGATTGTTCCAAGCCAGTGAACATCCCTTGAAATTGGCTTGTGTCCTTTTGATATGGCCCCATCCTTCTTTGAGCACCTCATTACCTTCTGACCAAGTTGTTCAGGCTTATTTTGTATCTTCCACACTCACTGAATTATGCTTGATTGTGCAAAGATCTCTACTTAGCCTTCTCAAGTTTGTACTGCTCTAGAGCAAGAATCATGTTTCTTTTTTTCCAACATAGATGCTTGTTAAGCCTGGATATTCACTCTTCAGTTAATCTGGTCAAATTAATTAACACATAAAATGACAGTCCTTGGACTCCTACCAGTCTAGAGATATCTCCCCTACCTCCCAGGCTATATGACAGAGTGTGCTCAGTGAACGCTCCAAAGATTAGAATCGTGCCTGACTCTGCCACTTTCACTTCTCCAAGGCTCACTTTCTTCAGTTTCAAAGGAGATGATAACTGTCAGCCTTAACAAGATGGTCATGATTGCCAAGTGTAATCACTAATGTGTAAGAAGAACTTTATCAAAGTACTGTTGATTAAGAGTCTAATTCTGTTAACCTTAGTAGCATAAAAATTTTCCTATCCTTTGTCTTTCTCTGAAGTAAGACAGGGATTAAATTATTTCATTATTTACTTTTGGGAAAATAAGAGAAGATTGTTTTTAAATTATAAAAACAGAGTCACACCATGGGGACAAGAGTAGAATTAGATCCTTGGTCTCCTGATACCCCTCCATTTTTTTTTTTTTTAACTAGGATAATTAAGTTAGAATGTAGCAAGGCGGGTCAGGCCTTCCTGATAGAAAGAGCTTCCAAATCTTGTAGTCCCTCAGGATAACTTAAGAAAATCCATTTACTAAGAAGCTTTGAAATTAGCACATAGCCTAATCTGTACTAACTATTCACACAAGACCTGCATAACCTGATTTTTCAGAACTGTTCAGTATAATTATTTGGTTTCCTCTGTCCAAGTCTTTCAGGTATTGTGGACTTTTATGTCTAGCCTTACAGAAAAAAGAGAAGTAAAATTATTTTCTACATTTTTATTCTGTAAGCCTATCCTGAGTACCAACTAAGAACTTAGCACTTTGTCAATATGATGGCAGAAATTCCAAAGTGAATCGCTTACCTCCCTGCCCAGTTTACATTCCATGGTCTATTTATTACTGGAGAAATCTGGGGCAATCTTGGGGTTTAGAATGGTCAATTTAAAGTGATACCATTTGGGCTGGGGATGTGGCTCAAGCGGTAGTGCACTCGCCTGGCATACGTGTGGCCCAGGTTCGATCCTCAGCACCACATACAAACAAAGATGTTGTGTCCACCAAGAACTAAAAAATAAATATTAAAAAATAATAATAATAATAATAATAAAATAAAGTGATACCATTTACCTTGTTCATTTACTCAAGCTATGGTATAGAATAGGTAAAGTGTTGAATTTAATGAAGGTTATTTTTTTTTCCTAGACAAATCTAGAAAAAAGAGGACAAGGAAGTGATTATAATTATAGATCAGCAGTTCCCAAATCTTTTGATCTCAGGGAACTTTTATATCTTTAATGACCCAAAAGAGCTTTCATGAATGTCAGTTCTCTCTCTCCATATTAGCATTGTAAAAAATAAATCTTAGGCTGCTTTTTTTTTCTTTGCACTTCTAGGAATCAAACACAGGACCTCATGCATGCTAAGCAAGTGCTGTACCACTGAGCCCCATTCCAACCCCAAACTAAGAACTTTTTAAAATGAGAATATACAAGCACATATTCCATGGGAACAACCCAAATTTCAATTACCATAATAACAGATTAATAAAAATTAATATATATATGTACACAGTGGAATTCAGTCTTAAAAATGGACAGGGAGAAAAAAAAATCCTACCATTTGTAACAACTTGGATAAACCCAGAGGACATTTTGCTAAGTGAACGAAGACAGGACAAATACTATATGATTCCACTTATATGAAGTATCTAAAATAATTAAATACATAAAAGCAGAAAATGGAATGATGGATGCCAGAGGCTTGGGAAGGGGCTATGGTTATAAGTTTCAATTACATAGGTGAATAAGTTTTAGAGATCTGCTCTACAAAATGGTGCCTATAATAACAATATGTATTGTGCACTTAATATTTTGTTAGGAGGTTAGATCTCATGTTGTGTTCTTAATACACACACACACACACACACACACAGACATGAGGAAACTTTTAGAGGTAAAAAATGTTTATTGTCTTGATTGTGAATCATGGATATATGCATACATCCACATCCACCATGTATACATTCACATGCGTATTTATATACAAAAAGTATACACAGAAAGCTGCTTTTTAAAAAAATAATAAATAATGTATTTAAAGTAAATAGAATATACAAGCACATATGACATTATACACGTAACCTCTGGAAGATTCCCACCACAATGGAATGTATGTGAAAAGAAAAAGAATGTTTAACATCATTATTAATATGCACAGACCCTCAAAAGGTTTTTTAAGGGCCCCCTTGGGTCCCCATACCACACTCTGAGAACTGGCAACTTTGTAACATTTTTAAAATCTTTATGTGTGCATGCACATGCCAGTACTGGAAATCAAACTAAGGGCCTCACTTATGCTAAGCATGTCCTTATCAATAAGCTACACCACAGCCTAAATCCATTTTATTTATAGTAAACATTTAGATTATCTCAAGTTTCAGTTATTACAAATAATATTCTATGAGCATAAGTTTACACATATGCTGGTGTATATGTGCAAGAATTTCTCATGAATTTATACCTAAAACTGGAATTGCTGAATCATACAGTATATCTTCAGATTTATTACATAATGCATATGGTGCTCCCAAGGATCCCTTATGAATTCAACATCAGACAGTAGGCTACACTTGGCATCAAATATTACTTCATAGACAACATGCAAATTTTGTCAATTGTTCTAATATCCTCTTCCCAAAACTTTTTTTTTGATGCAGGCTCTGATACAAGATCATTCATCACCTTAGCTGTTCATTACTTTAGTCTTCTGAATCGGGAATTATTCTGTCTTTTTTTATGATACTAACAGACCAGTTATTATTTTTAATGTGCCTCAGTTTTGGTTTGTGTGATTCATGATTGCTGACTATGGGCAGAAAGAACACCTCTGTGAATTGGTACCCTCAGTGCATCACATCATGTCAGTGTGTCCTATTTTGATGTCAACTTTGATCACTGAGTGGAGGTGCTACCTTTCTTAGATCACTCTTTTCACTGACTTCTAGAACTTCACACTCTTCTCATCTTCTGCATTCATGGGTCACTCTTTAGTGACCTTTGCTAGACCCTCTTCTACTTTACAACTTCTAAATATTGGAGTGTCTCAGAAACAAATTTTTTCTTCCTTCTTGACTCTACTCATATCCAACAAGATCCCATCTAGTTTCATGGCTTTACATACTGATGATTCTCAAACTTTTATCTCTAGTCCTGGCCTCTCCCTTAAATTCCAGACCCATATATTAAATTGCCTAATTAGTATCTCCATATTTTGATATCTAATAGGTATCTCACAAAAAGCATATTTTAAAAAGTAAATTCTGGGTTTCCTATCCTGGTGAATGGCATCTTTATTCTCCCATATTCTAATAATATCAGACCATCCATGACTACTCTCTTTTATTAAATTTAATTTTTTAAAATTTTGATTCTTTTTTTGTTTTGTTTTTCTTTTTTTATATTTTTTATTGGTTGTTCAAAACATTACAAAGCTCATGATATATTATCTTTCATACATTTGACTCAATTGGGTTATGAACTCCCATTTTTACCCCAAATACAAATTGCAGAATCATATCGGTTACACACTCACATTTTTCCATAATGGCATATTAGTGACTGTTGTATTCTGCTACCTTTCCTATCCCCTACTATCCCCCCTCCACTCCCCACCCATCAACCCTCTCTACCTCATCTGCTGTTGTTCAATTCTCTCCCTTGTTCCCCCCCCCCTTTCCCCTCACATCCTCTTCGAAGTAATTTTGTGTAACATTGAAGGTCTCCTACCATTTCCATATGCTTTCCCTTCTCTCTCCCTTTCTCTACCCCCACTCGTCTCTGTTTAATGTTAATCTTTTCCTCATGCTCTTCCTCCCTGTTCTGTTCTTAGTTGCTCTCTTTATATCAAAGAAGACATTTGGCATTTGTTTTTTTAAGGATTGGCTAGCTTCGCTTAGCATAATCTGCTCTAATGCCATCCATTTCCCTGCAAATTCTATGATTTTTGTCATTTTTTATTGCTGCGTAGTACTCCATTGGGTATAGATGCCACATTCTTTTTATCCATTCATCTATTGAAGGGCATCTAGGTTGGTTCCACAGTCTAGCTATTGTGAATTGTGCCGCTATGATCATTGATGTGGAGTATCCCTATAGTACGCTCTTTTAAGATCCTCAGGGAATAGGTCCGAGGAGGGCGATAGCTGGGTCAAATGGTGGATCCATTCCCAGCTTTCCCAGATATCTCCATACTGCTTTCCAAATTGGCCTTACCAATTTGCAGTCCAACCAGCAGTGTACAAGAGTACCCTTTCCCCACATCCTCGCCAACACTTACTGTTGTTTGACTTCATAATGGCTGCCAATCTTACTGGAGTGAGATGGTATCTTAGGGTGGTTTTGATTTGCATTTCTCTGACTGCTAGAGATGGTGAGCATTTTTTCATGTACTTGTTGATTGATTGTATGTCCTCCTCTGTGAAGTGTCTGTTCAGGTCCTTGGCCCATTTGTTGATTGGGTTATTTGTTATCTTATTGTTTAATTTTTTGAGTTCTTTGTATATTCTGGATATTAGGGCTCTATCTGAAGTGTGAGGGGTAAAAATTCGTTCCCAGGATGTAGGCTCTCTATTCACCTCTCTTATTGTTTCTCTTCCTGAGAAAAAAACTTTTTAGTTTAAGTAAGTCCCATTTATTTATTCTTGTTATTAACTCTTGGGCTATGGGCGTCCTATTAAGGAATTTGGAGCCTGACCCCACTATATGTAGATCGGAGCCAACTTTTTCTTCTGTCAGACGCAGTGTCTCTGATTTTATATCTAGCTCCTTGATCCATTTCGAGTTAACTTTTGTGCATGGCGAGAGAAAGGGATTCAGTTTCATTTTGTTGCATATGGATTTCCAATTTTCCCAGCACCATTTGTTGAAGATGCTATCCTTCCTCCATTGCATGCTTTTAGCCCCTTTATCAAATATAAGAAAGTTGTAATTTTGTGGATTGGTTTCTGTGTCCTCTATTCTGTACCATTGGTCCACCTGCCTGTTTTGGTACCAGTACCACGCTGTTTTTGTTACTATTGCTTTGTAGTACAGTTTGAACTCTGGTATCACTATACCTCCAGATTCACACTTCCTGCTTAGAATTGCTTTTGCTATTCTGGGTCTTTTGTTTTTCCATATTAATTTCATGATTGCTTTATCTATTTCTACAAGAAATGCCGTTGGGATTTTAATTGGCATCTCATTAAACCTGTAGAGAACTTTGGGTAGTATCGCCATTTTGATGATGTTAGTTCTGCCTATCCATGAACAGGGTACATTTTTCCATCTTCTAAGATCTTCTTCTATCTCTCTCTTAGGGTTCTGTAGTTTTCATTGTATAAATCTTTCACCTCTTTTGTTAGGTTGATTCCCAAGTATTTTATTTTCTTTGAGGATATTGTGAATGGAGTGGTTTTCCTCATTTCCATTTCAGAAGTTTTGTTGCTGATATACAGGAATGCCTTTGATTTCCTGTATATTGTTTCAATTTCGTTGATTTCTGCTCTAATTTTATATCCTGCCACTTTGCTGAATTCATTTATTAACTCTAGCAGTTTCTTTGTAGACCCTTTTGGGTCTGTTAAATATATTATCATGTCATCCGCAAATAGCGATAATTTAAGTTCTTCTTTTCCTATTTTTATGCCTTTAATTTCTTTTGTCTGTCTAATTGCTCTGGCTAGTACTTCGAGAACTAAATTGAATAGAAGTGGTGATAGAGGGCATCCCTGTCTTGTTCCAGATTTTAGAGGGAATGCCTTCAGTTTTTCTCCATTTTGGATGATGCTAGCCTGAGGTTTAGCATATATAGCTTTTACAATGTTGAGGTAAGTTCCTGTTATCCCTAGTTTTTCTAGTGTTTTGAACATAAAGGGATGCTGTACTTTGTCAAATGCTTTTTCTGCATCTATCGAGATGATCATATGGTTCTTGTCTTTAAGTCTATTGATGTGGTGAATGGTATTTATTGATTTCCATATATTGAACCAGCCTTGCATCCCAGGGATGAATCCTACTTGATCATGGTGTACAATTTTTTTGCTATGCTTTTGTATTCGATTCGCCAGGATTTTATTGAGAATTTTTGCATCCAAGTTCATTAGAGATATTGGTCTGTAGTTTTCTTTCTTTGAAGTGTCTTTGTCTGGTTTTGGGATCAGGGTGATGTTGGCCTCATAGAATGAATTTGGAAGAGCTCCTTCTTTTTCTATTTCTTGAAATAGCTTGAAAAGTATTGGTATTAATTATTCTTTGAAGGTTTTGTAGAACTCCGCTGTATACCCATCCGGTCCATTGCTTTTTTTGGTTGGTAGTCTTTTGATGGCTTCTTCAATTTCTTCCTTTGTTATTGGTCTGTTTAAATTGTGTGTGTCTTCCTGAATCAATCTGGGAAGATCGTATGACTTAAGAAATTTATCGATATTTTCACTATCTTCTATTTTATTGGAATATTTGATTGTTTGGGGTCCTGTAGGCTTCCAGGATTTGGCAATCCATTCCATCTTTCATCTCTGGGAAGTTTTCTAGAATTATTTCATTTAATAGGTTGTCTATTCCTTTGGTTTGATTCTCTATGCCTTCTTCTATCCCGATGACTCTCAAATTTGGTTTTTTTATGACATCCCATATCTCTTGAATAGATTGCTCGTGGGATTTAAGCATCTTTTCTGTGTTGACTAAATTCTTTTCAAGTTGATAAACTTTGTCTTCATTATCTGATGTTCTGACTTCTCTTTGATCTAGTCTATTTGTAATATTCTCGTTTGAGTTCTTAATTTGGTTTATAGTTTCCTGCATTTCTAAGATTACTGTTTGATTTTTTTAAAGATCTCTATCTCCTCGTAAAGCTCATTCTTTGCCATTTGAATTTGTTTGTTTAATTCATTTTCAAAATATACTTTTATTGCTTGGACTTGCTGTCTCATGTCTTCTCTAATATTCCTTTCCATCTGAGTTAGGTATGCCTTGAGTTCTTTCCCTATCCTGTTTCTGATGCTTCTAGGTCCTCCTGTAGAATTAAGTTGTCCTGCATTGTTTGTACTCCTTTTTTCTCTTGTTTTTTCATGATGTTAATGCTACTTTCCAGCTCTATTTGATTGCTGTGTTTCTGCTCTCTTCTATAAATTTGTTTTGGTTTTTTATATCTCTGTTGTCTCTCCTTTGTGTTGGTAGACTATGCTTGCTAAAGTGGATTCCACTGGGAAGGAATTCCGACGGCCGAGCTCCAGTGACGTCACCTCTCTGCTATTGCGGGCCCCAGGCTCCTTACTGGGGTGTCCGAATGGAGGGGTGGGACTGGACTGTCTCTGGTTGGTTTCAGCTCCCGGACTCCGGCGGCCGGGCGGTCTCCAGCCGCCCAGTCGCGCTGGCAGCCAGTGGGCAATTCGTCGCAGGCGGGCCTGCGGTCTCCAGCTGCCCAGTTGCAGTGGCAATGGGCCGGCTGTCGCTGGTGGGCAGGCGATCTCTAGCCGCCTAGTCGTGCGGTCGGCCGCCCTCGGGCATGCGGTCTCCAGCCGCTCAGTCGCAGGGGCAATGGGCCCGGCTGTCACTGGTGGGCGGGAGATCTCTAGCCACCCAGTCGCAGGGGCAATGGACTGGCTGTCACAGGCGGGCGGGCGGTCCCCAGCTGCCCAGTCACGCGGGCAGCCGGCGGGCGATTGGTCGCCGTGGGGTGTGCGGTTTCCAGCTGCTCAGTCGCAGGGGCAATGGGCCGGCTGTCGCTGGTGTGTGGGCAATCTCTAGCTGCCCAGTCTTGCGGTCTGTCGCACAGTTGGCTCGTGTATGAGACTCAATTACCAGACCTCGGTGCTGGAAATCCTTCCTCTGGGTTTCAGTGCACCCCCATTTTGCTGTAAGTTCCTAACAAGATAGTTTTTTGTCGTTCTAACTCGTTATTCACCTGCGCAGTGGCGCGGTACATGGGGTGTGATGCACTCTATTCACGGCCATCTTGGGGATCCAGTAAAAATTTTGATTCTTGTTAAGTTACTGAAGCCGACCTTGAACTTGCAATCCTCCTGCCTCAGCCTCCTGAGTTGCTGGGATTATAGGCATGTGCCACCATGCTAAATATGACTTTTTTATTTGTTTTAATTAGTTATACATGACAGAAGAATGCATTTTGACACATCTTACATAAATGGAATATAGCTAAATATGATTTTAATTGAACCTGTTCAGTATAATTCTGTGTTTTCTGTTTTCTAATTTTCTGTTTACTATCCATGCTTGTCGGCTTTTCTTTCAAAGTGTATTCGGAATCCAACTATTTTTCAACCTTTTCAATAATATGATTGTATTCTAAGATTCCAGTTCACCATTATCTTTTGTCTTTTTTGTTCATTTATTTTATATTGATACAGTTCATTTCCAGCATCCAGAAGACTCACTTATGCTCTCTCTTAGTCAAAACCTTACCCACTCAACACCCCCAAAGGTATTCACTGTTCTATCATCTAGATTAGTTTTTCTATTTTCAAAGTTAATATAAAGGGAATCATATATTCTGGTTTTCTTTGTCTAACATTTTTTTGAAATGAGATTTATCAATTTTGCTGCACAATAATTCTTTTTATTTCTGTGTATAGTATTTTCCCCCCTACAAATATGCCACATTTTAAAAATCTATTCTTCTGTTGGCAGTTAGACTGTTTCCATTTTTGCCTTTCTATGAAAGATGCTGTGGTACATATTCTAGTGCATATCATTTGGTGGTCATACTCATTTATCTTGGACATAGACCTAGGTGTGGAATTGTTAGGTCATGGGATATACACGAAGCAATTTTTCAAAGTTATTTAGGTTCACAACAACAATGTTGAATTTTAGTTGCTTCATATCTTTACCATTGTCTGGTATTGTCAGTCCTTTTGATTTTGGCAATTTGAGTAGAGGTGTAATAATGATGGTTTTAATTTGCATTTCTCTGAAAATAATGTTTAGCAAATTTTCATATGTTTATTATCCATTTTTATATCCATCTTTGTGGAGTGCCTCTTGAGAGCCATTTTTAAAATTAGGCTGTCAATCTTTCTATTACTCATTTTTACATATGCTAGATATTATTTTTCTCACATATTTTTTTCTACTCCCTGAATTGTCCTTTTCAGTTTTAGTTTTGTCTTTTGATGAATGGAGATTTTTTTCCTTCTTTTTTCCCCCCATGGTGCTAAGGATGATAAAACACAGGGCCTCAGACTTGCTAGGCAAGTGCTCTACCACTGAACCCCAGCCCAGAAATGTTTTCTTTCAATGAAGTTATATGCCATTTTTTTCCTTTATAATTAATTCTTTTGTACCCTATTTAATTAATTCTTTGCCTAACCCAAGTTTTGATGATTTTCCCCTTGTGTTATTCTAGATGTTTGGTGTTTTTGTTTTCATGTTAATTTTATTATCTAGTGTGAGTTAGGGGTCAAGTCTCACTGTTTTCCATATGGATAAGACTTACTACAGTTAACATTGATTTCTGCATAAACTTCACTATACTTGGAGTTCATATTCTGCATCTTTTACCCATCTGCTATAATCAACTGGTTCCTTAATTCTACTCTTGCCCCACTCACAGGATAGTCAGAGCAGTTCCATGTCACTCCCCATTCAGGGACTCCCCTTCATACCTAGAATAAGTTCAATTCATTTTCATGTCTGCAGAGTCCTACTCAGTCTTCTTGCTGCTCCTTCTCTAACCTAATCTCTCTCTACTCTCCCTTTTGCTCACTCAGTTTACTGACTCCTTCCCATTCCTCAGACACACTAGCATATTCCTATTTCAGAATCTTTACCCTTGTTACACTCTATAGTTGGAAGGTTCCTTCCTCAGATCTTTGTAGACTTCTGCCTTTGCCTCATTTGGGAGCTCTGTGTAAATGTCATCTCCTTGAAGAGGACTTTTGGTCCACCTCAGTTTCCTTACCCCTACACTTTTCACTGTCTGATGTTAACTGTGTATTTGTTTGTCAACTTTCTGTCTCTCTAGGAAAAAATCTCCATGAGCTTGGAAACTGCTTTTTCATTGTTCTATTGCGAAGGCTTAGAACAGTGCATAACTTGTAGTAAGTGCTCAATAACTTTTATGAAATGAATTAGATATTCCTTATCTCAAAAAATCTCAATTTAAGGATAAGAGTAAAATTAAGAACCACTCTAACACAGAAATCTACAAAATCTTTTAGAAACTGGGGAGGGCTCTACTTGAGTAGGGCATGGTCAGAGAAGGCCTCAGTATGGAGGCAACCCTGGATTGGGGGCTGAAAATTTAGTGTTATGTATGCTTAACCAAGAATAATAGAGAGCTTAATATGTAGAACTATTGGAACACAAAGATGGGTGACAGGAAATGACATCAAACATAATGGGGCTGGGGCAAGACAGGGGCAAAGACACAAAAGCCTTTGAAAATCATGATAAAGAATTTAAACTTCTCAAAAGTATTAAGGAGCAAAGGATTTTAAGGTAAAGACATATGCTGTCAGATTATATTTCCATGTGTTTCACTGGTCCTTGCTACAATAATCATATTAAAACTTCAAGTTGATTGAGTAGACTTGGTCATCAGTACTCAGTTTCAAAACAAAGTCCTTATCCCATCTCACTGCATCACCTGGCGAAGCCATCATTTTCTCTTCTGAGCCTTGTATCTTCATTCTCAGCAAGAAAAGATTGTGCATTCCTTAGAGCCATTCTAACCTCAACTTGGACTTAGGTCACAATGCTTCTCTAAGATACCTGGGGAGAAATTTTTAATATTTTTGCTGCTAGAAATAATTTAAAACCTTCAATTCTAGCCAAGTAAAATTCAGTTTTCTTCTGAATTTTTTTAAACGTTTGGGTCAAATGACAGGAAACTAGTTCCTTAGTGCAAAACTACTTGAGCAAAAGTGCAAATTCTTTTTTCCTTGTCTGGGATGGGAATGCAGGCAAAGGAGGGCGTGATAGAATGAGTCTTTTTCTTGCAGTTGTGATTCCAAAGAATCCCTTCCCTGCGTCTGATGTGAACACTGAGAAGCCCAGCATCCACAGCAGCACCAAAACTATCTTGGAGCATCAACCAGGGCAGAGGGGGCGTAAACCAGGAAAGAAGCGGGGTCGAACACCCAAGACCCTTATTTCCCATCCCATCTCTACCCCATCCAAGTCAGCTGAATCTTTGAAATTCCCAAAGAAGAGGGGTCCCAAACCTGGCAGTAAGGTAGGTAAAAATGTGGGGTTCCCAGAAAGGGGTAAGGGGCTATAAAGGGGTAATTCATTCATACCAGTTTATCTCGGAAAGCAGCAGATCTGTTCCTATTCCCCACCTAATGTATGACTTTAAGAGGAATATCCCAAACTGTCATCTCTACTTAGCTTTTTACCTGGGAGTTGATACTATTAGAGATAGAATAGTGGAGACAAATTTTAACGTTGATGAAAGTTACTCACATAAGTGGGGGGATTCTATCTAGTCTTTCATAGGAGGAAGGCTCTGCTCCTTGTTAACTTTCCCAATGTAGATTCCCAGCATGTGAACAGAAAGAGAAAATTATTCTGTAAATATTTCTTTTGCTATCACTCCCCCTTCTGTAAAAAATTAATATTAGATACCTACTTAGTGTCAGGTTCTGAATTAGACACCATTATCTCACATCATGTAATCTTCACAAAACTCTGGAGCTTGTGTTAATGTTATTTTATTATTAAGTAAGTTGAGACTTATGTACATGAAGTGATTTTCCTAGGTCCTAAGCAAGTACATAGCAGAGACTGTATTGATTGATACCCAAATCTTCAAATTCCAAGGTCACCACTGCCCTATCATGTATTTACTCTCTACATTTCCTAAGGGACTTAACACCTCTAGTGTTGGAAAAAGTTACTAAATCAAGCTCCTCTGAGTACTATTATTGAAAGTACTAACTCTTAGACATGCCAGTTCTTTATGGATATCTTCCCTAGGGAAAGCATTGATGTGAAGAGGAGGCTCTTTGGCAGCTTCTCTAGGGCCCCTCTACCATCCCCTCCTCATTACTTCCTATCAGTGGATTTCTCAGACTCTCCTTCCTCAACTAGAATATCTGAGTTCCAATGTGGAAATGATGCCCAGTTCCTCCTGGGCAATCCATTTCAGTCTCATATTCTTCCCTAGGGCTAGTTAGTTGTTTTATTTGTTTAGTAGATTAGTAGCTCCAACTAACTTCAGTCCTTATAGAATATAAGCTCCTCAAAGTCCTCAATAACCTAATCTTTTTCTTTTCTTTTTCTTCTGCAGTGCCTTGTATCTCAGTCTCTTGGGAGATGTTCAGTATGTGCAGAATGGATGGATAGATGGATGGTTGGATGGATGGATCAATGGATGGATGGATAATTTAAAATGATGATGTTACCAATCTCAGTTGTCTCCTACTAATTGGCTTTAAACACTCAATGTCACTTCCTAATCTTCCTATATAACATATGATATATCTGACCTATTACCACTAACCCCTAACCCAGGTCCTGATTTATTTTTATCTCTATTATATTCTTCTTTCTCATGTTGTGGAGAAAAGGCTGAAGGCCCTAGGGATGCCAAAGTCAGAGGAGCCATAGTTTTGATGATGTGAACACATTGTAAAGATTGTCAAAGAGGAAGAAAACTATCTGTGGGACTCCAAAGACTGAAACAATAAGCAGAAACTTAAGCAGAAGTTCTTTGTCTCAACAATAAAAGGAACAGTTAATTATATCCCAAAATGGGTCTAGAGGTATTTTGCTAGAGACTGGTGACTTTATGAGAGGAATGTTTTCAGGAGAGGGAATAGAAGTATTGGATGGATGGTTGACCATTAAGATACTTCAGAACCTAACCATTATGCTCTGCTCCCTCATGTAATCTTAAACATAGTGGCCAAAGTCTTCTTTCTTTCCATCCTTCTTGAAAGCAATCATTCTCATCACATTTGTATTTTATGGCCTGGCTTATGACTCCCTCATTCCCCTTCTATTCTTTTACCTACTTCTATAAGAGTATATACCACCCATTTTACCTATGAGCATAACATTCCTTTTTGAAGCAAAAAGGAAGGCTTTTAAGCCAGTCAGACTTAGGTTCAGATGTCACCTCCATTTGTGGCTACCTGTGTGACTCTGGGAAAGTGTCTTTGAGTAAGGCTCTGGGCCCCAGTTTTATCACCTGTATAATAGAGATGATGTAATATGTGACAAGATAAAATACATGGAAATGCACCTATCTGAAATAGGAATCATCTTTCTGCTTTCTTCTACAATATCCAGGCACATAACTTGCTCCTTTAGGGACCCCACAAAATTCTACCAACTCATTGAAGTTTCCCTTCATTCCTGACTCATTGGTTATTTGGATTTTCACTTTTAGAGATATTGGGAAATATGAGCAGACGTCCATTTCTGTTAAGGGTTTGCATAAGGGCTTTTCCAGGCAAGACCATTGTATGCATGCCTACTGCCATCAGCATACTCTCTTCAGAGAGTGTACTCCTAGCAAGCAGACAGGTTTATAAAATTCACAGTAGTTGACCCTTAATGGGACATTTAGTAAAAGGGGATTTCTGGATCTTGGTAATGTTTGTGTTTGCATTACATTAGATACGCTTTTAGAAAACTATTTCTTGGAACACCCTGACATCTTTATCCTCCAGAGATTTCCCTGAGCAGCTTAAAGAAAATATATTTCTCTCAAATCCTCTTTATTACTTCCCCTTTGTTGGTGCTCTGCACTGTGGGATCTGACATAACTTTCCTGTGTACACATATGAATACCCCACAGTGAATCTCAACATTATGTACATCCACAAAATTGGGGTCCTAATTAGGATAAGATGTATTCCATGATTTATAAATATATCATAGTAGATTCTACTGTCATATTCAACTAAAAAGAACGAATAGAAATTTTTTTTAATTTTAAAAATTTTTTAAAAAACGTTTAATATATGTCAAGCACCATGCTAGAAATGATACTCAGAATCAGACCCTCAAGCAGCTCCAGGAGGCAGTATGCAAACATATAATGACAATGACAGTGTTATTTATGTAAATTTCAATACATTGACAAATGCAACAATACAAAGTACAGAGAAAAAAAAAAGGTAGTAGTTAGAGGAAAACTTCCTAAATGAACCAAAATTTGTAAGGTAAATAAAAGAATAAAGGCTACTTCAGGAAGAAGAGACAACTAAATATTGAAGGTGTGGGCTAGGTACACCTTCAGGGTTTTTAGAGAAGTGTTATGATTAGGAATTGCTAGAATAGGATGTGTGAGGGAAAAGGTAGGAGAGAATAGTGGTTTGTAGAGTTAGAGGTGTCATTTTTATTTTTAAAAACAGAAAGTAACAAATGATGTCAGTAGAGACTTAAGCCATAGTACGCTTTTTTCTTTTTGCTTTTAGCTGCCCAATATCTAAAGAATCTGGGATTTCATATGATAGTATTGAAGCTAGTATAAACATGCATTAAAATCTAGTTCTGCAGCTAGGCATAGTGGCACATGCCTATAATCCTAGCGGCTTAGGAAGCTGAGGCAGGAGAATCACAAGCTCAAAGCCAGCCTCAGCAAAAGTGAGGTGCTAAGCAACTCAGTGAGACCCTGTCTCTAAATAAAAATACAAAATAGGGCTGGGGATGTGGATCTGTGATCAGGTGCCCCTGAGTTCAATCCTCAGTACCAAAAAAAAAAAAAATCTAGCTCTGCAAAACACAAAATCTTATGCATAGATACAGAAAATGTTTACTAAGCATCTATTATATGTACAGCTTTGGGCTAGATGCTGAGTGGAAAACAAAGAAAATGAAGTTCCAGCTACAAATATATTTTTGTATTATGGGTGAATTAAGTGCCAGGAGTGGAGGAAGAGAAGACAAGTTACCTATCATGGGTAGCAAACTTTTCCCCATCCATTTTGACAGAGGAAACCTCGGACTTTGCTGAGCCCACCACCCACCTCACCAACAACCAGCACCCCTGAACCGGATACCAGCACTGTTCCCCAAGATGCTGCCACCATCCCCAGCTCAGCCATGCAGGCCCCCACAGGTAAGAACAGAGGACGGGACTAGCTTTAACAAGCCTTTGGCCCCAGCATCTGCACTTCCTCTTATCTTCCACCAATAGCTAGCCCCCTCTCTTTTCTAAACCTAGGTAGAATCTTTTTTAAGCGTTTTAAATTTGGCATTTGGAATAGTCTCAGAGAAACTTCATTCTGTCAGAATTATCAAGGAATCTTAGGTGAGTGTTCTGTGAACTTAAGGTTGGAGAACTTGAGCCAATTAGGGGAGATGGTGGGAAGTACCTAGAGGTCCCTGACCTAGTTTAAAAATAATACTAACCTACAGATCTGGGAGCTTCCACTTTGTAGTGATCCCTTTCATCTTCCAGAATCCTCCTAACATTCTAGTAATGCTGCAACCACTCAAATTTGTATGAAATTTTTCTGATTTTTTAAAACAATCTTGATGATGGTCAACTGTAGTAAAATGTGAGTGAACTTGATTTGGGAGGCCAGTCAATGCATGTTTCTTTCAAAACAAAATCTGATGGCTGAAGAGGATGGGTAATATGGCTTATATATATCTGTTCCCATTTTATAAACTAGGAGTTATGCATGTCTGCTCCCATTTTATAAACTATATATTTTATAAACTATCTAAAAGAACTATACCTTTAAAATAGATTCAGTTTCCCAGTGAATTAGCTATAAAGAATAGAACTCATTTTTATGTGCAAATTAGAAGGGGTGTGTGTGAGTGTGTGTGTGTGTAATCTTGCTCTACAAATACTTTATCTTCTTTAGAGATATTTAAGTAATTAGAGAGATCCCCATGGAAGCTGTGGAAGTTAGAGTGGTCTTTCTCTTAGAAAGAGTTGAGTTTCCAAAATCCTAAAATTTAAGAGCTTAAAGAGAAGGGCCATCCACAATTTCCTCTCCAAATAACCTGTAGAAGCTGACAGAGCCTGCCAGTAGCATGTATGTTCACCTGTGTTCAGCACCTTATCACATGATTTCTCCAAATGTCATCTGCATCTATATCCAGCCAGTTACTGGGTTTTCTTAGTCCCTAAACTCCATGTATGATGAAGTAAGGACAAATAAGGACATTGGTAATAATATTGATTATATTTTCCAACTTCCTGACATGCCCCCTAGATACCCGTATACTTGCTTGGTCTAGCCCACCTTGTTTTAGATTCCAAGTGGGTGTCAAAGTGCCTTTTCAGTAGTATCTAGAAGACCCACAACAGCAAGAGCTTCATGACTATAATGCATACCATCTCTTGCACTCACTGGGTTAGCATCCCTCCCTTGGCCTAAAACTCGTGGCCCAGGGAAATTTAAATACGCATTTAAATTTCTTTCATGAGAATTTACCATGTGTGTCTGTATCCTGTTCATGTCAGGCTATAACAACCATTTCTGATCACTGTGTCACAATCTCTCGATTGGACCTTGGCTCACTCTGTGTGAGCCCCAATTCATACATCTATGCTTAGAATTAGCCCAGGCTACTTTTGTTGTCCCTTAATGATAACATAAAAGATATCACAGATTTAATGTTGTGTACCACAGTATATCCTTTAATACCTTCCTCTCATTCTTCTTAACTCTGGCCCTGCACAGACAATGAGAACGGAGTTCTCCTCAGTGGAATGGGCTGGCTAAGAAATAAAAGCTAAGAAAAATAGAACAATGAAAAAACCATAGGACACTGAAAATATTTTCAGAAAGCAGGGACAGGACAGGCTAGCCGATCATACAGACCAAGCTTCTACACTCTGGCAAAATGGAGCCCAAGCTTGCTTTATTTATATCAGGGGACATCAAAGGCAGGGATAAGGTTTCAAGGGCGGAGTCTTGCTTCCTGGTATCTTGAAGTCAGCAGGTTGATTGACATCTTGGCAGGTCACACCCATCTCAGGTGCTGTGTGGGATCTCTGGCAGAGCTTGAGGGGGAAGTTCACCTGCATCAGGCTATCAGTCCCTGTAAGAGTGCCACAGGAGGTTCCCAATGCCAGACTTACGCCCTCATTAGGCTACTATGCACAACATAGTCCACACACGGCCCATGGACTGTTTGTGACACTTAACTGAACAACACTTGTGAAAATTTTTTTATTTTTCGTTTTATGTTTTCTCTGCACCTATTGATTTGATCTCAGAATTTTTCTTTTTTTTTTTTTTTAAAGAGAGAGTGACAGAGGGGAGGGAGGGAGAGAGAGAGAGAGAGAGAGAGAATTTTTTTTAATATTTAATTTTTAGTTCTCGGCGGACACAACATCTTTGTTGGTATGTGGTGCTGAGGATCGAACCCGGGCCGCACGCATGCCAGGCGAGCGCGCTACCGCTTGAGCCACATCCCCAGCCCCTCAGAATTTTTCTTGTTGAACTTGTGAAGGTGATGGACTACATTAATTGATTTTTCAATGTTGTACCATTCTTTGGAAGTTATAATTATTCCCACTTGGTGGTGTTGGTGTATAATTCTGTTTATACATTCATAGATTTAATTTGCTATTTTTTGAGAATTCGTTTTTCTTTATTCATAAGTGGTGTTTGTGGGGTTTTTTTTGGGGGGGGGCAGTGGGTAGGGGGTGCTAGGGATTGAACCCATGGCCTTGTACATGTAAAGCAAAGCACTCTACCAACTGAGCTATTACCCATCCCCCAATTTTTTTATTTTTATCAATTTTTATCTTAGATTCATACTTTTATATGAAACTTTATTCTCTCTGCAGCCTCTCATCTTTCCCTTTCCCTCTACTCCACCCCAGGATTCTGACATTTCACCTTAGAGGCATCCTACACACACATTTGGTAAAATTTTCTTAAATTCTTTATTTACACATTTTAGCGTACCTGGTGTTCAGATGTTGGACCACTTAAACCCGTCCTCTAATATTCACACCCCTCTTAATTCTTTTTTTTTTTATTGCTTTTAGTTGTAGATGGACACAATACCTTTATTTTTGTTTATTGAGTTTTATGTGGTGCTGGGAATTGAACCCAGTGCCTTACTCGTGCTAAGCAAGTACTCTACCTCTGAGCTACAACCACAGCCCACTCCTTCTTTATTGTTATCCCTATTCTGTTTGTCTTTTCATTCACAATTCTACAAGCCTTCCTCAACTATATTTTCCAAGCTTTGTACTGAGTTTCTCATTTCTGCCATCTTACTTTTTAAATTATAATTATTTAGCACTCCAGTGACATTTTCCAAAATGTGTTTGGTGGGAATACCAGTCCTGCAAAATACTCTGCATTAAAGGAATTTACATACATTTAGGGAATTTAGTCATATACATTTAAGAAATGCTTTTACTCTACTTCTTCACATTTGGAAATTTGTATCTGCTGTCAAGAGCTCTTTTTTGTTCTCTGAATTTTTTTAATAGACTTTATTTTTTAGGGCACTTTTAAGTTCACAGCAAAACTGAATGAAAGATACATAAATTTCTTATATCCCCTGTCCCCACACATGTAGCACCTCCCTTATATTCAGCAACCCCTACTGGAGTGCTTCATTTGTTATAATTGATTCACTTGCCTGACACATTATTGTCACCCAAAGTCCATGGTTCACATTAGGGTTCTCTCTTGATGTTTTACATTCTAGGCATTTTGAGAAATATATAATGACATGTATCAACTATTTACAGTATCATACAAAAGAGTTTCACTCTTTTAAAATTTCACTCCTTAAAAATCCTTTGTGTTCTTCCTACTCATCCATTTCTCTTCCCTAATCCTGACAACCAGTGATATCTTTTCTGTCTCCACAGTTTTGCCTTTTCTAGAATATTATATAGTTGGAATTATACCATATGTAGCCTTTTCAGATTTATTTCTTTTTGCTTAGTAATATGCATTTGAATTTCTTTCAAATCTTTTCGTGGACTTGATTGCTCATTTTTTTTTAACATTGAATAATATTCTATTGTCTGGATGTACCACAGTTTATATATTCATTCACCCACTGAAAGACATCTTGGTTGCTTATAAGTTTTGGCAGTTATGAATAAAGCTGCTATAAATATCCATGTGCCATGACTGTGTGTACACATAAGCTTTCAGTTCTTTGGGGTAAATGCCAAGGACAGCAACTACTGAATTAGTAATAATATGTTTAGTTTTGTAAGAAATTATCAAACAGTCTTCCATTGTAGCTGTAAATTTCACCTTCCCTCCAGCAGTGAATGATAGTTTCTATTGCTCACCATTCTCATCAGCATTTGGTATTGTTTATGTTCTGTACTTTGGCCATTTTAATAAGTATGTGGTGAGATCTTGCAGTTGTTTTAATTTGAATTTCCCTAATGACATGATGTTGAATTATCTGCCATCTGTATATCTTCTTTGATGAGGTATCTGTTAATGTCTTTAGTTCACTTTGCAATCATTTTAACAATTAGAAAACAATTCTTAATTTGTTTTTGAGTTTTGAGAGTTCTTTATATATTTTGGATAATTCTTTATCATATGTCTTTGAAAAATATTTTATTCCAGGATGAAAGATATTTTCTTCTTATGATAGTGCCTTTCTCATAGAGTTTTTCATGAAATCCATCTTATTAATTATTCTTCTGAAGATCATGCTTTGGGTGTTGTATCTAATCATCATCATCATCTAATCATCTAGGAATTTTGAAATTTTGCATTTTATATTTAAGTCTATTATCCATTTTGAGTTGATATTTTTAAGAGTAAGGTTTTGTCTAGCTATGTTTTTCAGAGTGAGAGGGTTGCTTGTTTGTTTTTCTTTTGGCATGTCGATGTCTGGGTGCTCCAGCACCATTTGTTGAAAAAAAATACTGTTTTAGGCAGCTTTTTCACTGCTGTGACTTAAAGATCCAACCAGAACAACTGAAGAGGATGAAAAGCTTTTTGGGGGGCTCACAGATTCAAAGGTCTCAATCCATAGACAGCAGGCACCATTCCTCGGGGCTCAAGGTGAGGCTAAACATCATGATAGAAGAGAGTGGCAGAGGGAAGAGGCTCACATGATTATCAGAAAGCAAAGAGAGAGAGAGAGATCTCTACTTGCAAAACACAAATATATACCCACGCCTCCACACCCCACCTCCTCCAACCACACCCCATCTGCCTTCAGCCACCACTCAGTTAATCCCATCAAATGAGTAATTCACTGATTGGGGTAAGGCTTTTATAACCCAATTATATTTTCTCTGAACCTTCTTGCATTATCTCACACTTGAGCTTTTGGGGAACACCTCATATCTAAATCATTTAGATTTAGATTGCCTTCACTCCTTCCTGAAAGATAAGTTGTCTATATCTGGGCATGTATTTATTTCTGGGCTCTTTATTCTGTTTCACTGATCAGAAATTCTGTCTGTACTTTTGGCAGTATCATCTTATCTTGGTAATGGTAGCTTTATAATAAGTGTTAGGTCAGGGCTGGGGATGTGGCTCAAGCGGTAGCGAGCTCGCCTGGCATGCGTGCAGCCCGGGTTCGATCCTCAGCACCACATACCAACAAAGATGTTGTGTCCGCCGAGAACTGAAAAATAAATATTAAAAATTCTCTCTCCCTCTCTCTCTCTCCTCTCTCACTCTCTCTTTAAAAAAAAAAATAAGTGTTATGTCAGGAAGTATCAGTCCCCCAACTTTATTCTTCTCCCTCAATACCGGGTCTTTGGTCTCTCCATTTAAAGCTTAGGTCCAGTGTGTTGACATCCACAAAATAACTTTCTGGGATTTTTATTTGGGGTTGTGTTGAATCTCTAAATCAAGTTCCCTGTCTATGAACAAAAAATAGCTCTCCATTTATTTAGTTCTTTGATTTCTTTTATCAGCTTTATAGTTTTCCTCATAGAAATCTTGTATATATTTTGTTAAGTTTATATCTAATTATTTTGCTCTCCTTCTTCTTCTCCTTCTTTTCATTTTCTTTCTTCATCCCCTCTTCCTTCTCCTTTTATCTTCTTCCTGCTTCTGATGCCATTGTAAATGGTATTGGGATTTGTTAAATTGATTGTTGATTGATTATGGTTCTGGGTATTGAACCCAGTAGTTCTTTACCACTGAGCAACATTCCCAACCCTTTTTTTTTTTAATTTTGAGATCAGGTTCTACTAAGTTGCTGAGGCTACTTGAACTTGTATCCTCATGCCTCAGCCTCCTGAGTCCCCAAGATTATAGGCATTTGCCACTGTGCTTGGCTTAATATTATCTACTTGTTGGTTGCTGGTTCAAAGGAGAGTAATTGACCTTTTGTAGATTGATCTTATATTATGTGACCTTGTTGTAATTGTTATTAGTTACAAAAGGTATTTGGCAATTCTTCCATATTCTCTTCACAAGCAATCATATACCAGCAAAAAGGTTTTTTTCCCTTCCCAATATGTATTCCTTTATTTCCTTTTCTTGTCTTACTGTATTAGCTAGGACTTCCAGTGTAATATGGAAAAGGAGTGGTGATAGAGGAGGGACATCCTTGCCTTGATCCTGATCTTAGTGGGAAAGCTTCCAATTTCTCACCATTATATATGGTGTTAACTCTATGGGGTTTTTTTATGTATGTTATCTATCAAGGTGAAGAAGTTCCCCTGTATTCCTAGTTATTTGGGAATTTTTCACTGTGACTGAGTATTGGATATTCTCAAAAGCTTGATCATTTATATGGTCATGTGATTTTTCTTATTTAGTCTATTGATAGTATCGATCACACTAACTTTTGAAAGATGAATAAACTTTGCATATCTGGATCAATCCCACTTGGTCATGATGTATAATTCTTTTTATGCAACATTAGATTAAACTTGGTAATATTTTGTTGAGGATTTTCATTCCATGTTCATAAGAGGTACTGGTCTATAATTTTGTTATGTCTGTCTGATTTTGATATTAAAGTAACACTGACCTCATAGAATGAGTTAGAAAGTATTCACTCTGCTTCTATGTTCTAAAGAGATTGTGGCTAATTGGTATAATTTCTTCCTTAAATGTTTCGTAGAATTCGTAAGTAAACCTACCTGGGCCTGGCACTTTCTATTTGGGGATATTGTGAATTATTGATTCAGATATATGATTGTTTATTTAATAAATATATGCTTGTTTAGATTGTATTTTTCTCCTCCTCTTTCTCCTTTATCTTTATTTATTTATTTATGTATTTATAAGAGGCAGTGTCTCAATACATTACTCAGGCTGGTCCTGAACTCCTGGGCTCAAACTAAGACTACAGGCACATATTATTACACCCAGCTTTGTAGTTTTATTTTTGGTTGAGTTTTGCCTTTCAAGGAATTGATCCATTCATCTAGATAATCAAATTTTTGAGCATAGAGTTTTGTGCATAGTTTTCCTTTATTACTTTTTAATGACCATGTTATCTGTAGAGATGTCTCCCCTGCCACCCCAGTCACTTCTAATATTAGTAATTTGTGTAATCCCTCTTTTTCTCTTACTATGGCTAGAATCTTATCAATTTATCTATCTTTTCAAACAGGCAACTTTTGGGTTCACTTTTTTTTTCTGATTTTCTTTTTCAACTTCATTGATTTCTGCTCCAATTTTTATTATTTCTTATCTTCTTCTGCCTACTTTGGATTTAATTTATTCTTCTTTTTCTAGTTTCCTAATGTGGAAGCTTGTGTTACTGATTTTCAGATTTTTTTTCTAAGTATGTATTCATTACTATACATTTCCCTTGAAGCACTGCTTCTATTTTATCTCACAAATACTGATGTTATATTCTCATTTTTATTTAATTCAAATTATTTTTAGTTTTTTATAATATTTCTTTGACCCTTGTCTTTAGAACTGTGTTATTTAATCTTCATGTGTTTGAGGATTTTCCACATATCGTCTCTTATTGCTTTCTAGTTTAATTCTATTATGTCCTGAGAGAGGATATTGTAAGATTTCTAGTCTTTTAAATTTTTTAAGTATGTTTTATGGCCTAAAATATGGTCTGTCTTGATGAAGTTCCAAATGAGAAGAATATATATTCTGCTCTTGTTGAATGAAGTAGTTGATTGATGCTACCTTTGAGTTCAGTTATGTGCTGGATGTTTCTACATCTGATAGAGGAGTATTGTTACAGTATCCAACTGTAACAGTGGATTCATCTATTTCTCCTTGAAGTCCTAACAGGTTTTGCCTCACATATTTTGACATTCTGTTGTTGGATGCATACACATTAAGGATCAATACTTCTTAGAGAATTAATGTCTTTATCATTATGTCATGCTCCTCTTTCCCTGATAATTTTTCTTCCTCTGAAATTTGTTCTTTCTGAAAGGAATATAGCTACTTCTACTTTTGATAAGTTTTAGTATGGTATTAGATTTCTCCACTCATTTATTTTTAATTTACATTATTATAAATTTTCTTATATACAAATAACATGTGGATCTTTTTTTATCCAGTTGAGAATCTATCTCTTTTAATTGGTGTATTTAGTCCATTGATATTTAAAGTGATCATTGATATAATTGTACTAATACCTAACACATGTGTTTCTGTTTTCTATTTGTTGCCCTTCTTTTTGTTATTATTTTTGTCTTTTTCTGCACCTCCTTGAGTAAATTCCTTTTTATTTTCCCTTATTTCTTGGCATGATAGTTATATTTCTTTTTTACTTATTTTAGTGATTACCCTACAGTTTGCAATATATATTTACAACTAATCCAAGTCCACTTTCAAATAACACTATATTGCTTCATAGGTGGTATGAGTGAGTATTTTATAATCCTAATTTCTCACTTTCATACCTTGAACTGTTTCTATTAATCATTTCACTGTACATAAGCATGTGCATGCACACACACACACACAACACATAATCAAGGATATCGTTGTATTATTATTTGAGACAAACTTTTATCTATTAGATCAATGAAGAATAAGCATTATTTTATCTTTATTTATTCTTCCACTTATGCTTTTCCTTCCCTTTCATTTTACTTATTTATTTATATCTGTTCATTTGTTTTTGCAGTGCTGGGAATCAAACCTAGGGCCCTGCTAGGCAAATGCTATACCACTGAGCTATACCTCCAGACTAATTCTATTGAGGATTTTCCACATATTATCTGTTATTGCTTTCTAGTTTAATTCTATTATGTCCTGAGAGAGGACATTGTATGATTTCTAGTCTTTTAATTTTTTTTAAAAGATTAGCCAGTCACATATCCCAGATTCAAGAGGAGGGGAATGGACCCCCCCCCCTTTAAGTGGGTGTATGATCAAAGAATAATGGATCATATTTTAAACAATATCATTCAACTCTTTGAACATAAATTACCTATACTTTTCTTACTTTAAAGATTAATTCTTTTACTCACAAGATTTCTCATCAAAAGCCTCTTCCCTTTACAGTATCAGGCTCAAGATCCAAGATTGCATCATCTAAATCGGGTGTGGGTGTACACAAGGCCACTTGAGTGAAGTTTCTCAGGTGCATCTCCTTGAGTGCAATTCCTCTCCATTGAATACCTGTGTACTAAAAAAAAAAAAAACAGATTATCTATTGTTATCACATGTTCAACACACAGCGCAGGGAACAACTGTAAGATAACTTTCCCTCTTTCTAAAGGGATGGAAAATAAAGGCACTGGTCTGTAGAAATTCTGAAATACAACTGGACACATGTTACCATCCCTAATCAGATTCAGTATTACCTCTTGGGAGTTGTTTTCCCTTGCTCTTTGTTTTGTCCTCTGGATCATCCTTCCATTTCCAAGAGCAAAATGAGATAGCCTTCTTAACCTTCTTGCCTATAAAATGCTAGAGGCCCAAGGGATCGTTTCTGTTTTGTACCATCTCTCAACCTTCTGGCCATGCTGGCAGTACTTCTGCTAGATGGGTTTTCTTAAAAAATTTGAAGGGCTTTTTTTTGACTGCTGTCTAGGTTCATTTTATGAAACAAAAGCCACAACCACAGATGTCCAAAGACATTCTTTTCTGCTTTGGTCCTTCTGTGCAGCTGCAGCTGTGAAACTACCCTTAAGATTCCTAAAAATCCCATTTAAGAGAAAGAATCTGCAAGTCTTGACCTTAATATTCTTAGAGCCTTTTGGTCTCAAAGAGTCTATGAAGCATATGCTTATATATTTCTGACACCTTAATTAAGAATTTTTTTCTGTCATTGTGGAGTTTATCTTTGGCCCTTTCTTACGGGCTAAAGTAAAGTTGTTTGCCCTCTGGAGAGTCTGGAAATGAGAAGAAATTCTGTTTGTAAACTATGAAAGTCCTGGGTTTGTGTGTATGTTTAAAATTTTTAAACTCATCTTTCATCTTACATTTTATCATAAGCAATGAGAAGTATCATGGCACTTTCATTACTTAGTTTGGAAATTTTAGCTATTTCTTTGAGCTCATCAGGAAAATTTTCTATTTTTCTATATCATGGTAGGCAACAATCTTGTCAAATTTGCAGTCCCTTCCTAGCAAACATCCCCTGCCCTCCATCTTCCAATAAAATTTTCCTCACTGCCTTTTAACTATCACTGAAAGGCTCCTAGAGAACCTTTAGGTTTGTATTAAATGCTCTTCCAGTTTTCACTAATATTCTCTTTGTAGCACTCTGTGCTTTTTTTTTTTTTTTTTTTTTTTTTTTTTTTGCTGTTTCAAAGCCATTGCCATGTGTTAGGCCTTTGTTACTGCAGTATCTTGTATCTTGTATCAGTCTGTTCTGATAATAATTTGTTCTTTAACAAACCACCATAAAACATCATGGCTTAAAACAACAATAAGAGAAGAGATGGGTGGGGAAGCTTTTCTCTGTTGTATACAGTGTCAGCTGGAATGGATTGATGGGACAGAAGGACACACTTTCTTCACATGGTGACACATTGGTTTCAACTATTGGTTTTTCTCTACAGGATACTGTGCTTGGGCCCAGAAATTGGCACAGTGTCATTTCCACTATAGTCTATTGGTCAATGTGAAAGAGGAAGAATGTCAAAGAATTTTGGGGCTATGTTTTAAAACTACTTCTAAAGTTTGTATGGTTTTACCTTTTATATTTCACCATTTAATCCATATAGAAAAATATTTTTTAAATCATCACCAGGTGTTTAGTCAGCTTTTTTGTTACTATGACCAAAAGACCTGACAGGAATAATTAAAAGGAGGAAAAGTTTAGTTTGGCATACAGTTTCAGAGGTCTCTGTCCATAAATGACTGATTACATAGCTCTGGGTGCAAAGTGAGACAGAACATCATGGCAGAAGGGCATGGCAGAAGGGCATGGCAGAGGACTGCAGCTCAGGACATGACAACAGGAAGCATGGAGAGCTCCACTCACGGAAGACAAAATACAAACCCCAAAGGTATATCCCCAGTGACCTACTTTTTCCATCCACACTCTACTTCCCTACAGTTACCACTTAGTTAATCCATGTTAGTGAATGGATTCACTAATTCTTGTATTGTCTCACACATGAGCTTTTGGGGGATGTCACATATTAATCCCATAACATTCTGCCTCTGGCCCCAAAAAGCTCATATCCGTCTCATGATGAAAAATACACTTAGTCCATTTCCAAGAGCCCCAATAATCTTAACAGTTCCAGCATTATCCAAAAGTCTAAGTCCAAAACCTCATCTGAGACTCAAAACTCAAGGATGTTTTCCCTTGTGAAGATCAAAAGCAAGTTGCATTTATCTAATATAACATGACATAGAATAAACATTTCCTTTCCACAGGGAAAACTAAGGGGTGGGACCAAAGCAAGACCAAAATCCAACTGGGCAAACAAGTCCTGTAGCTTCATTTCCAGCATCTGGGATATATGGCATCCTGATGTTCTCTCCAAAGAGTCTTTGAAGCTCTGCCCCTATAGCCTTGCTGGTTGCAGCCCACCCACCACAGGAACTCTGACCCTGCTACACTTTTTTTTTTTTTTTGAGAGAGAGAATCTTTTGTAGATGGACACAACATAGTGCCTTTATTTTATTTTATTTTATTTTATTTTATTTTATTTTATGTGGCACTGAGAATCAAACCCGGGTCCTGCCCGTGCTAGGCGAGCACTCTACTGCTGAGCCACAATCCCAGCCCCCCTGCTACACTTTGTCTGGCCTCCCAGGCCTTCCTTTGAAGTCTCTATGGAAGCCACCGTGACCTCCTAACCTAGTATCCTGCATTCCTGCAGAACCAGCACCACATGATCAATGCCAAAGTCTTCCACTATTTTAAGCAGTAGCCAGCCCTTTGGGAACCATGACTGCAGCAGCCTCTGAATGCCTGGGCAGCTAAGCACAGTGAAACAACTTCCTAGGACACACAGTGTAAGCAGAGTGCCCCCATGGTCTCTTCTCAAAGGAATTTTTACTTTAACCCCCTGAGCCTGAGATGGGTATGGTCTTGCCAATTCCCGAGAAGCCTGCAAGCCATCTTTCTTATTATCTCTGGGTCAAGTATTTATTTAGTGCTTTTTTGGTTTGATTGCTTTAACAACCACAATTTGCTTAGCCCTAGTTTTACTTGTATTTTTCTGGCCAAAGTGCAAGTTTTTCAAATCTTTCATCTTTGCTTTCTACTCCTGATTATCACAGTAAACTTGGCTAAAAGCCACTGGCAATATCTGAATGCTTAGATACCTTGGAATTTCCTCCACTGATGGACTAGTACATGACCTTTAATTTGGCTTCACAAAAAGTTTCAGGACATGGGCAAAATGTATACAACTTCTTTGCCAGAATATTACATGAATGGCCTCTAGTTCAATTTCCAATAGAGTTCTCCTCCTCTGAAACCTCATGAGCCCAATCTTTACTGTCCACAGCCCTGGCAACATTCTGGTTCTGGACACCCATAAAAATAGCCCATTAAGCTCCACTTACAATGTTCTAAAGCTTTTCAGCTTGCATAAACTTTTCAAAATTCCCCCAATTGCAACAGTTTGCAGCTTCAGATGCTTCTGAAGCACATGGACAGGTTAATCACAGCAGTGACCCCACTTCACAGTACCATTTCTGTTTTAGTCAGCTTTTCTGTTGCTGTGACCAAATGATCTGACAGGAACAGTTAGATGAGGAAGTTTATTTTGGCTCACAGTTTCAGAGGTCTTTGTCCATAGATGGCCAGGATGAGGCAGAATATCCTGGTGGAAAGGCATGGCAGAAGAAATCTGCACAGGACATGACACAAGAAGCAGAGAGAGCTCTGCTCACCAGGGACAAAATATAAGTACCAAAAGCACACCTGCAGTGGCTCACCTCCTCCAGCCACAGCCTACCTCCCTACAATTACCACCTAATCACCTAGTTAATCCATATCAGTGGACTGATTGACTGATTATGTTAAGGCTCTCATAACCTAATAATTTTGCCTCTGAATATACTCGTATTGTCTCACACATGAGCTTTTTGAGGATACTGCATATCTAATCTGTAACACCAAGCTAGTTATATTTTTTCCTTTGTATGTTTTAATTGAGATAAAGTTTGTATTCATGAAATATATAATCTTAAGTGTACACTTGGATGAACTTTAATAATGTCAGCACCCCTGTAACTACAACTCTGATCAAGATGTAAGATGTTTCTGCCACCACAGAAGTCCCCTCAGGCCTCCTCCCAGTCAGTCTCTGTTCCATGTAGATTCTGATTTTTACCACTCTCTCTTTAAAAAAAAAAAAAAAAAAAAAAAAGAACGGGAAAACCAGAGAGAGTGAGAGAGGGAGAGGGAGAGAGAGAGAATTTTAATATTTATTTTTTAGTTATCGGCGGACACAACATCTTTGTTTGTATGTGGTGCTGAGGATCGAACCCGAGTCGCACTCATGCCAGGCGAGTGTGCTACCACTTGAGCCACATCCCCAGCCCGGTTTTCCCGTTCTTGAACTGAATATGAATGAAACATGCTACGTGTACTTTTGTATTTTGTTTCTTTCATTCCAAATAATATTTCTGAGTAGCACCTATATTGTTGCTCCTGTCAGTGGTTCTTTTTTTTTTTTTTATTTCCAGGTGATATTCTATTAAATAACTATACCACAATTTGTATATCTGTTGATAGGTATTTGGTTCTAATTTGGAGTTAATTTGAGCATTCTTATAAGTGTCTTTTTGTAGCCATTTGTTGTCACTTACTTTTAATACACTTATTTTTAATACTTTAATACTTATATGTGTGTTTGTGTTTAAGTGGTTTTAGTAGAAGAATCATATTATTAGACATAGAAATCCTCACTTTCTTTAACATACCTCAACTGAGCCTTCTTTTATTAAATATACTTTATATTCACTTTCAGAGTTACCATTTTGCCAAAACTTAGGCCTTTGTAATTAGGGGATAAAACAGCTTGGTTCTCATCATTCCCCATTCTTGCTTGAAGGAATTATTCTTTCTTGTATATACCAAGTCAGTACTACTTCTGTTCTTTTTTTGTGTGTTTGTTTTGAGATATCTTGCTATGTGCCCAGGTGGCTCTCAAACCCCTTGGACATGTGGTCCTACACCTCAGCCTTCCAGGTTACTGGAATCCCAGGCAAACCACCACCCCCGGCTCTAGTTGCAACTTTTCCAATCTGCTTTCCAACTTCCAAAATGTTATTGTTGTCTCAGAATTAGGAGAGAATAGAGTGAAATGTATATGTTCAATTTATCTTATTTATGATTTTTTCCTTTTTCTCCCATTACCTTCCTCATACAGCTTACCTTCTTTCTGTTTTCCTTTCTTTTTTTTTTTCCTCTTCATATTGCTTCTCTTTAGAGCTATACAGGTGGAGATTCCTCAGAGAGCATCTAGTTCAACCACCTCATCTTTATAGACAATGAACCTGAGACCCAAAGAGGATGGCAGTTTATCCAGCAGCCCACATAACTAGTGCCCTGACCCTATTTGCCTTTAATAGCAAAGGAGATTTTTGCCCTCCTACCCACTCAGTGCAAGTAAGAACAGTACCTACTACTCAGTAGAAGCCTGAAAGGACATCAGGAGAGAGAATGTCATTACTGACCAAGCTGATGTAGGTCCTTCCCAGAGGCCAAGGACACAACAGCATTTAGAATGGCTTCCATCTCCTTTGCCCTGAACCCCACCACCACCAGTGCCACATGGAGGTCAGCAACCAAGATGGAGTGCCCAGCAATCTTGACAGGAGAACTTCTGAGAGAAAGAATATATACATGAGTCTTATAGACCCTTTTCATATTATTTTTCTATATTTTATTTTATTCTTTTCTATTTGTATTACTCTTTTGGGGTCTGATTATTGATGTAGAAGATAGTAAAAAATTATAAGGCCCAGAATAGAAAACAAGGCAAGTGACCAGTGGTTGTGATGATTCTATGTCCAATACCAAATATACACATACATGAGCACTCTCTTGCTATTATTACCATGGTCCCACAGCTCCTTACATAGATACAAGTTGAAAGGTGTAAAGAATTTATAAGGCAACCAAGTACAAAAAATGAAAGTTCATACATCTGGGGAAATGTTGAGGTTTTTTTGTTTTGTTTTGTTTTTCAAAACATAGAAGACAAAGTACAAATTCTGTCCTTTGGTTTTTGCTCTGGGCTATTCTTCCAGCAAGGCTGTATTCCCAGAGCCCTTGGTCATGCAATTTAGTCTGCTGGTAACTTGACCCTCACCGTTTATCCCTTGCAGTGTTTCAAACGGAAACCTGCTGAGACTCCTAGTGGGGATCAAAGCTCAGGGCATAATAAATGCAAGAGAGGGGCTGGAACTGTAGCTCAGTGGCAGAGCCCTTGCCTAGCATGTGAGAAGCACTGGGTTCTATCCTCAGCACCACATAAAAATAAAACAAATAAAATAAAGGCATTCTGTCCATCTACAACTAAGAAAAATAATTAATAAAAAAGTGGAAGAGAACACTGTCCTTTTGAATTCTCTGTGCCAGACACTCTATAAGGTTCTTGGATTTTTTGTCTCCTGTAGTTTGTATCTACTTGAACAAGAATGGCAGCCCAGGCCCTCACTTAGATAAGAAGAAGATCCAACAGCTCCCTGACCATTTTGGGCCAGCCCGTGCCTCTGTGGTATTGCAGCAGGCTGTCCAGGCATGCATCGACTGTGCTTATCACCAGAAAACTGTCTTCAGCTTCCTCAAACAGGGCCATGGTGGTGAGGTCATCTCAGGTAAGCACCCTTGGGCTAATGTGAACTCATAGCCAGAGTGCAGGCCTACTTAACTGATTTCTGACAAGGCATCCTGGTTTCTACTTGATACCCATAGGCTCTGGAAAAATGTGAAAGTGTCCCATTCCTCTGAGCCTTATGCATACCTCCTCCAGGAATACTCAAGCTAACTCTGCCTGAGTTTCTGGTATCACTCCTGTCTCCTGGCTTACTCTCCCATACAGAAAATAAATAAGTATGTGGCTTTAAAGGCATTTCAGAAGGAGTAGTTTGAGGGGCTTGGTTGTGGCAACAGGAGTTTCTCCAGAGTGCCATAGTCTCCATACTGGTTTTAGGGAATTACTGACCTTCTCTCATTTTTCTGACTTCTTTGTTTCCGGTTCCTAAACCAGGCACATACAAGGGAGCTGTGTCAGAGCCGGAAATGGCATTCACTTTCTTTTCTACTGACAATTTGATTCAACAGTAGTTTTTTGCTCTCACTGAGAGTATTTACTTTTTCTCATGTGCCCTGCTTCTGTTTCAATTTTCCTAAGTCCAAAATTCTCTTGGTGGTTTTTTTTTTTTTTTTTTAGGGGGGGGCGTTAAATGTCTTTATTAGGGTATTTAGTTATACATAACAGTAGAGTTCTTTTTAGTATTCTTTCTCATCAAACCTATGAAGCCTTGACCTAAAGCCTTCCAGTCTTAACTATAATGCTATTCTACAATACCCTGTTCTTCCTCCCTAATGAGTTACCATAACCAGCTTCAGGAAACCCAGCTGACATGGAAAACCCCATAAATCACCAAACTATTCTTTTAGCAAACATTTATGGAGCCCTGACCATATGTGAGAGGTTATTGCCAGATACTAGCTAGGAAAGGGGAATAATAGAAGAGACTCAGGTCTGCACAGGGGGAAAGAAAGAATCAAAACAGCTAATTGTGACAAGTTTTTTAATAGAGAATAGTGTGGGAACCCATGCTAGGGAGTAATTGACTTCATGGAAGATGAGGACAGACAGGGAGGGAAATGTTCTAGAAGGCTGGAAACTGTTGGGAAATTAAGCCCATGTCCCTTCTGAGGCTAGGCCACTCTCAAGCCTCTCATTTGCTTCTGTGCAGTAACCTGAAGGGACTGACCTTTACCTCCTCTTTAGCTGCTCTAACCCTGCTGGTTCCTGAGAGTGACCTGTTTATACCCAAGTCTCCATTTATTCACTGCCTTCAGAGCCATATACTCAGACCTTTTGCTTTTCAAATTTTATGCTGATATTTTTAGTAGAAATAGGAAGTATAATAAAATCAATCGTGAAACAGTTTCAAATGTTGCCAAAATTCAGTGCTTTTATATAGATTGGAAATTGTGTACCCAAGCCATTGCTAGTGATGGCTATATTCTCCTCTTCTGCCCAGCTTTTCTGTTCTTGGGCAATTCTTGTGAAAACAGCTTCCTAAATGAACAGATTTCCTGGAAGAGCCTCAATCAAGTGATGGAGCAGATAGAATTATGTTCACAGTTGTTTTCACAGGTTGAGTGAAATCATTCCAGAGCCCTAAGGGTGCAACAGACTTGGCCTGGCCACTCCCATTATTGCTTGCCCTTTGGAGTTGAAGGCAAAAATCAAAGCCCTCCAGGGAGGGAGGGAAAGGGAGGGAGAGAGCAGCCTGAGCACTGATTGCCTTTGTGTAACCAGGTAAGCCCAAGACAGCAGCTGGCTGGACAACCCCTGCCCTGCACCATGCTGCACTGTGCTGCTCGGCTGACGTGCATGGTTCTATTTACTTAACTCCACAGCCGTGTTTGACCGAGAACAGCACACCCTCAACCTCCCAGCAGTCAACAGCATCACCTATGTCCTCCGCTTCCTGGAGAAGCTCTGCCACAACCTTCATAGTGACAATCTGTTTGGCAACCAGCCCTTTACACAGACTCACTTATCACTCACTGCCACAGAGTACAGCCACAGCCACGACAGGTACCTACCAGGTAGGAGTTGGGATGGGACCTGGGCTGAGAGGGGGGTAGGACTGGCAGCAGCACCTTCTAGGGCCAGTTCTCAGACCTGCTAGCCTGACATCTTTCTGTCCACATCTGCAACACATCTGGGAGGTTTTGATTTCTTAATATCTTTATGCTTTAGGATTTTGTCTTCTGTTCTTGATTACTCTTCTTTCCTTTGGACCCTTATCCCTAGGAAAAGCTGGCTTATAAATCCCCCCTTCTGAGCTCCAAACAGCATTTGGAACCACTGTGAAATCACAGTGTACTTCCCAGGGTGAAGCTGGCAGCAAAGGTCTAACACAGCTCTTTCTCGCCAGCAGGAAGGTTTAGTCTCAGGCTGGAGATTGAAAAACTTGCTCCCTGGTGATTGGCCATCCATTCTTTCCTTTGGCACATGGCCCTAACTCTTTTAGCACTGCCAGTCTAGCAAGTCAATTCAAGTTCCTGCTATTTCCAACTAGGCCGGAAAATAACTTTTTTAGTTTAACATACCAGACTCACAATGGGAAAGCGGATGCCACGTGGCTAGGTCAGTGACTAAGCACTTCCAAGAGAGGTTGAAGAGTGAATGGAACTCACATCTCTAATCTGGAGTTCAGGACGCAGAACAGAGTGGGTGAAGGAAAGCTCAGCCTAACATAGCAAGGTAGGTCACTGTTGAAAGGGAGAAAGGCCTTTTAAAAGACATCTGTGGACCATGTCCCAAGCCGAAGAGCTGAGAAGAGGTGTGGTCAGTATGGGGTTGTGCTGTCTACCCTTGGGAAAGAAAGCACAGGTCTGAAAGGTGCCCCTCAATGCTTGTTCCTGAGGCGTCTTCTCTCTTCTTTCTTTCAGTGTAGTTTTAATGGACCACTTCTGACTTAAGTGCTACTTCTGGAGAATGTCTCAGGGAAGTGACCATTTATTTGCCCAGTCCTTTTCTCCCCTGCCCCATCTATACTTCTGCACCCAAATGAGCCTTACTTGTATGACTTGCAGGTGGGACAAAAGATAGCTGAATTGTAAATATTCCTGTGGGCGTCAGACCATCTGGTCCCTGCAGCCGTGTCTGTGCCTCATGTCTGGTTCTTTTCTTCAGGATGAACTTCTCACCCAACCTGCTCTAGATTGCTTCCTTTCAGCATTAGATTTTTTGAGAACAGAAAAGGTATTCTTACCTGCAGTTAGAATGTTGCACAAGACACGGTGGAGTTGGTACAAACAAAGGCAAGTTTTTAAATATCTGCAGCTATTGAGAAATTCTGAGCTGCATTTCTATCATGAAAGCTGGGCCTACCTGATTCTAAAAGCAGGGATACATAAGAGTGGGTAGCTTGTCCACAAAAATGCTTCTGAAATAAATAGGATCTCAGAATTTTTAAGTGGAATACTGTCATTAAGAACTCTGAAAAAGTATACTGGCAGCAGCATTCAGAAACTGGGCCTAAAGTCATGAATGTGGTTTGGGACTGGAATATGACCTTTCCTGGGAATTCTGTTCCAGTTTACTTCTATCTGATTCATCTACCAGATAAGAGGAGCAAGCTTCAGCCAGACTCTTCCTGCTCTACCAGCTAAGAAAGAGACAATGAATAGGGTGTCATTTTTCTCATTTTCTGTCTCCTTTCCCGTCTCCCACTTTCAGACAGATAAAGAGCCAACTCTGTGGCCTTGTTTACTCTCTAAGCTCAATTTCCTTATAGTGGGTGCTCATCAAATTTTCTGCTCCCACCATGGTTTCTATTTGCTTCCTTGAATGAGCCTTTTAACTGTGCTCAGAAAAGTCAGAGCCTTGCCTGGATTCCTAACTCCTCTGTGCCTCATAAATTATCTTGCTTGCTTGCCTGCTTTAGTGACCCTTTTCTCTGTTCCTGGTCCTTTATTGGTTCTTGTGTTGTTCTGATAACTGAGCTTAATGGTACAAGAGTTGTCTTTTGCTTTGCCCTTTGGATTTGATATTTATCACTCCTGCCCGTGTACCTGACTACATATTTCTACTAGTTTGACATCTGTAGGTACCACCTATGTTTTCTGGGTGCATACTAGAGCTCTCTCCCTTCCAGCTTGTCTCCACAGTACCCTACCACTATGATCTTGGCCTAACTGGTTGTACACTTCTAACATGGCAGACAGCCACCAAAAGCTCAGGTAGACTTCATCTTGGATTCAGTTTCCTTGTCTAAATTCCTAAATTGAGACAATTACTTTCTCATTATTTTATTTTGAAAACTTTCAAACCTATAGAAAACTTGTAAAAAATAGTACAATGAGAAACCATGCACCCTTCATGGTTTCTCATTGTACTATCACTTAAGTTTGCAATATTTATTTTTTCTCTTCCTGTATGAGTATATACAAACTTTTGTCTTCTATAATATATATACACTTTTGTGTATGTATATTATATATGTGTGTGTATATATACATATATATACATATATATACACACACACGTATGCATATGTATGTGTGTTTATTTACTGAATCATTTGAGAGTTAACTACAGATGAGAAAGTTTACCTTTAAATACCTTTGTCTATCTCTCTTTAAAATAAGAATTTAACATAAAAAATGCAAGAAATTTGGGGCTGGGGTTGTGGCTCAGCGGTAGAGCACTCACCTAGCACGTGTGAGGCCCTGGGTTCGATCCTCAGCACCACATAAAAATAAATTAACAAAATAAAGGTACTGTGTACAACTAAAAAATAAATATTTTTTTAAATGCAAGAAATAAGAAAATACTGGCTAATATGCAATCTATATCATAATTTTCCCCAGTGGTCCCAGTGATGTCCTTTATAGCTATTTATTTTCAATCCAAGATCCAATGAAGGATCATCCACTGCATTTCATTGTGCTGTCTCCTTAGCTTCCTTTAACTACAGTAGTTCTTTTGTCTTTATCTTCCATGACATGACATGGACATTTTGAGGGACCAGGCCAGCTGTTTAAGTCATCAAACATTTATTAAATACTCATTCTGTCTTAGATTTTATACTGGACTCTAGGAATACAGAGATGAAACAGACTCAACCCCTGGGCTCAAAGAGCTGAGAAAGGGAGAGATGTGGGATGTGGACGTGATTAAGAGCATGGACCTGAGGTATTCTGACATAGACAGTTGTGATGAACAATTACTGGGTTGAAAGGAAAGGGGAGAAGATTTCTGGGGAAGTCAGTGTTAGAGCAGAGTCCCTTTTTTAGGACCACATTTACTGAATCAAGGACAAGTCTTATGTAGACTAAGTTAGAGGGGCTCCTTCAGGTCCCCTAAAAATTGATAGTGATGGGCCCCACCAACTGTTGGTTTTAGCAGTAACTATTTTTTAGCTATAACTGAAGTCCATCTAGAATTAACCTGTGGGTCTGCTATTTTGAGATTTCCCATGTTCCAGGACAATGAGTTTCTTGTGCCTTTCTTTCTAGTTGCCATCCTGATCTCCAGAGTTAGTGATAAAGTGGTTCTTCTGCCCAAATCCCAAGACTCACCGAGATTAAAGCCAAGTAAGAACTATGAAGTCTCTCAGGGTGCCTCTCATCACCACGTAGGTTTCCTCATGGAATTGTCAAGAGTTTTCAGGAATCACACGTTTGTGGTTAATCGAAGCACATTGTCTGCCACATGTGCAGTTCCCAGATGGCTGTACTCTTCTGCAGACCAGCTTAAACATCAAGTTTGTAAGGGAGAAACTTGGTCTCCTCATCTAAAAGGACTCCCCTGTTATTGTCTGGCTGGATGCCCCATTCCTTTCCTTTGTGATATTTATAAGAGTTAATTTTTTAACTTACCTGCATTTTTTTTCATCCTTCTCACTAGACTAAAAGTTTCATGAGTTGAATAACAGTCTTGTGTTTACCATTCTCAGTGTCCATCACTTTAATTGTCACATGGTATTTAACAGGATTTATGGGTGAATAGGCAGGAGAAGATGTGGGCCACATGGTTCAGAAAGGGATGCTTTTTAACACCTTCAGCTTGCACGAGGATTGTGCTTGTATCTCCAAGTCCTGTGCTGGTCTGAGAATTTTCTTAGATCCACAGCTCTAGTTCCATACTCACTCAGTTCATTCTACAGGGGAGAGGTAGGTGTGAACATGGAATCCTTGAACCTCAGAAGTAGAAAATGCCGTAGAGGTCACTGAGTGCTTTTCTGACCTCTGCTTAAATACTCCCAATGACAGGTTGCTCATTTTTTTTTTTTTTTTGGCAGTTGATTTTATTTTCAGACTAAAATCTAAAATGCCTATTTTATTTATTTTTTTGTACCAAAAACTAACCCCAGGGGCACTTAACAACTAAGCCATATCCCCAGCCCTTTTTATTTTTTATTTTGAGAAAGGATATCACTGAGTTGCTTAGGGCCTCATTAAGTTACTGAGGCTGGCTTTGAACTGCCTCAGCCTCCCAAGGCACTGGGATTACAGGTGTGTGCCACGACACCCAGCTAAAATGCCTTCCTTTTGTGAGCTGAAATCTGCCTTCTTTTAACTCCTGCCCCTTGTTCTACTTTCTGCATTCCAAAAGAACAAAAGCTATCTGTAGCCCTGTTCCCTGCCCAAGCTGCCATTGGGGTATTTGTCTCCCATGACTTTTCTCCAGAACACTTGCCTCCCCGTGCCCTTTCCCCATGGCCATGATCTCTAGTCTCCTCTCCACCATTTAATTCTCAAGTCACTTTGCTTCTCCCTGAAAGTGAGTACATGGGTAAGGGCCTCCCCGCCTATTTCCCTGTACCCAATAGAGTGGCAGCATCATTCCACTACTTGTTGAATGATGATTGCTGTCGTGTCTCCAGCATAGCAACAATAAATTTAATTTACATTGATCGTAGAAGACTAAAGATTTTTCATCTCCATCTTATAGATGGGCAAACTGAATCTCAGAAAAAGGCACTGATGATTGACAAATGATCATTCTAGAAGTAGAACTCATCTTCCAGCCCTAACCTCAGATACCTGAACCAGTGAAACTTGTTTTAGTAGTAATTTTTTTTTTTGCAAAGGTAAGATTACATTAGCCTCCAGTGTATAAAAATTAATAGAAACTGGAATGAGGCCCAGAGCCTCCCTGTGGAGGATCCACAGATTCTGTGAGCACAATTGGAAAGTATCGCTGTGGTCTTCTACCCTGACCTTGTCCTACCCAAAAGCAGCAGGACCCATAAGATCAGCCTTAAAATGTCTAGGGCCTCTCAGAGCTTTGGCATGATGCTTAATTTTTCTAGTATATCTCATTAGGACAAGATTTAATGATCTTGCCTAGTCCAGATGCCACCATCCAGATGTTCAGACCCCTCAAATCACAATCCAGATCTCAGCATCCTTGGTGCTGCTGAAAGAAAGAGATTCCCACTGGTCTGCATCGCATCTGGTGAGCACTGGCACTGTTGTCATGATCATGTGTCACAGCTGTTGGCCTCTGAGGCAGACAGCAGCAGGCCTGGAAGGGTGGAATGGCTGGAAGGGTGATGTGACTCTATTGAATGGCTGGAAGGGTGAGGTGACTCTACTGAGAACTGCAGAAATTAGATCAAAACAATTTTTTTTCAAAGTTTGATTTGCTGCTCCAACTATGAATAATAACAAAGTAACAGTTTCTCACAACCTCTTCCATGTTCTCATTTTAATGTTCTCTGTAGTACAGAATGGTTTTCCCAAATTTTACACATGAGGAAACTGGTGCTCAGAGAACAAAAGCAACTTGCCTAGGATAACATACCTAGTGAAAGGCAGAAGCCAGGTGTAGAATCCAGGTCTCCCACTTCTTGGTTGGTTCATGTCTCAAAGTGGAACTGCTACAGATTTCTGGAAAATCAGAAGCCTCATCTGCAGAAAAAAAGTAGGCATGGTGTAGGGATCCTGGAGCCTCAGAGACTTCTTTCAGAACTCCTCCTAGGAAAGGGCATCCACAATTAACCTCCCTGTGAAGAGGAATAAGCTATCTGATGCCAGATTCGACTTTGAGCACATGATCGCTGACCAGTTTTAGGTATTAGGAAGTTGTCCTAAAATTTTAAATCATCTTGCCAGTGAGGTCTTATTGTGTGTCAGAAAACAAATTTATTGTTTATCAGAGTCCCTGAATGAATCCCAAGCATTATCCACACACTTGATTCTAAAAATCATGAAGAACACTGATATGGTCTGGTACCCAGGACCCCCTCCCCCTACAGAGGATGCAGTGGACAGAGCTGAAGAACTAACTTGGCCTAGGTAGAAGCTGGTTACAAGAGGGTGTCAGCTTTGGGTTCCTGAGTGCTGTGATTGCATGCTGCTGCCTGATGCTGGGACATGGGCCAGGTATAGAAACATCAGGGTGAGATTCCTTTTCAATGGCTTTCATAGCCATTCATTTCTGACATTCTCCAGCCCCTTGTAAGGCTACCCCTTATGTAGATGGCTTTCCCATGGTATAGGTGAGGAGACAGGTTTTCAGGGAAGCACTCTGCCAAGTGGCAGAGTCAAATTCTAACCCTGATCCTCATCTCCAAGCCCAAGCTTTCCCCAGTGTACAACCCAAGCTTCCCTGGAAAGTTTCTGTTGAACAGGGTAAATAAAAACGGAGGGAACAAAGTAGGAGCAGATGATCCTTTACAGACAGGCCTTTAACTGGGCATCAAGCATCATTTCTGAGATGTCCTGGTGGTTCAGCAGAGGTCAGCTTCTAAAGGACCCTCTTCTGAGCAAATGTATCCCTTCTGGTGATAGCTAGTGGCACCCCTATCCCTGCTCTAGAGCACCTTGTGACTAAGGCAGTTTCTTCCATGCTAGAGAGACTCCATTTTTTAAATAAAGTTTTTCTCTTTATCTGTAAAATCTTAGGACATCCAGGCAGAAAAAAAATCTTAAAGACTATCCAGTCTAAGAAGAGGAGTCTTTAAGCAAGCCAAAGTCCAGAATGTGACACTGAGTTTGGTTAAGGACACCTGGTGAGAGTTGGGGCCATGACTGACACACAGGTCTCCTGAGTCCCAGCCAAGGATTTATGTCTTGTTGCCTCTTGTCCCTCTCAGCTGGTATTGAGAACCAACACTCTGAAAGCTCACCCCTGCTCTACTCCTGGTTGTATTGTTTTCCAGGTGAAACCTTTGTCTTGGGGAATAGTCTGGCCCGGTCCTTAGCACCACACACAGACTCAATGGACTCTACGTTGAATCCTACCAACCTTGTCAGTACCTCCCAGAATCTTCGAACTTCTGGGTACCGGCCCTTGCTTCCTTCCTGCGGCCTCCCACAGAGCACTGCCTCAGCCGTACGCAGGCTATGCTCCAGGGGTAAGATGACCAAAGTTTGGGGCCTTCTGTCTCCCTCCCTCCCTCCTCTTTTCCTTCCTCCTCAACTCTGGGAAGCCAGAGGGAACCTAGCTCTGTTGCCCCCTGTATGGTGGTGGGACTGGGGCTGAACCCACTATTATGCTTGATATCAGGCACCTGGAAAGCAATTGGAATCTGAGGTTAACTTGAGAATAGTAGAAACTAAAAGCCAAAGACTGGGAGACAAAAGAAACAGGAAAGACTCATTCCATGTGTTTGGTGGGAGTATATAAAAAAGAAATCACTTTTTGTCTTGTAAGGGAGACAAACACTTAAAAAGATAATTATAAAACAATATCGAATGCAGTGACAGATATGCTTTGAATAGTATGGAAACTGCGAGAAGAGACACCTAATCCAGCTTGGCATTTAAGGGAAGCTTCCTTGAGCAAGTGGTACCTTGTCTAAAACTGTGTGAATAGTCATGAAGGGTAAGAGGGATCCAGGAAGAGGAGATATGCAAGGACAAAGGGATAGGAGATAATATGGGTGGCCCCAGAAGTGTGTGCAGTTTTATATTGCTGAAACATAAATGTGATAACAGGGCTTCATAGAGCAAAGCCTGGAAGGGTCAGAGCATGTATCACTGGAGACCTTACATGCCATGCCATAAGTTTTAACATTATCTTGCAGGCAATGTGAAGCTACCAGAGGCTTTTACTTAGAGACAAGGCATAGACCAAGTTTGTGTTTCCAGCAGGATTCTGCCTTCTATACTGTGTATGGACTTGAGGAGGGACATACTAGAAGACCAGTTACCAGATTTACAAGAGTGGGCCAACCAGAATGAAAACAGCCTGAATCAGTGAAAGAGGTTTAGAAACAAAAGAAAGTTATCCGTGAGATAAATGTTGTCAGAGCTAAGGATTGTGAGAAAGGAGGGAGTGGAGAATGTCTTCCAGGTTTAGATGTCTGTCTGTGGTGGCTGGAGGGAAGGCAGTGCCATTCACCAAAAGAGAACCAACCATGGAAAAATAGGAACAGAGGGAGCCAGTTCGAGGGTCAGCAAGGGCCTATAATTCAAAAGAAGTTCTTTTAGAGTGGGAATACTCAAGCATGTTTGTCAGTAGACAACTTGAGCTTTCCAAAAAGTTAAAAGAATATAGGGAAGAGGAGAAAACCTTGCAGGTAGTGGGAAGGAAGAAAAATCAAAGACATAGACAGGTGGTTCAGGCTTAAGCCGGGGGGAATACACCTTCTCTAGGGTAAGAAGGAAGATCATGTCCATCAGTGGACAAAGAGAGGGCTGAGTAGGGGAGGGCTTAGGAGTGCTGAAAGATTGGACCAGTCTAGGAGAAATGGATCTAGTAAGGGAGGATTTACAGGAAACATCAGGGGCCCAACTATGCTTGGAGAAATAGAATGCCAGTTTACAGAGCTGTGGTTTTCTTCTGTGGTTATTAGTAATCTAGATATGGAATGAGAAAAGACAGTTTGAGAATAGGGTTTTAAGTTAAGCTAGTAAGGCAAGATGGGGCAGGAATGGAGCATATGTAAGGAAATCAGTGGAGCTAGAAGGAGAGTGAGTAAGGTCATCAGCTACTGGTTGTGGACAATGCTGAAGAATGTGATGCAATGCTTGTACTGAACGTGTAAGTCTCAAGAGAGTTACAAAGATGAGAGGTTGGTGTCAGCAAATGGAATGTTTAAAATTCTGAAGTTGCTGGGTATGGTAGCACATGCCTATAATCCCAGTACCTCTGGAGACTGATCACAAGTTCAAGGCCAGCCTCAACAACTTAGCAAGGCCCTGTCTAAAAAAAAAAAAGATCTGAGTGGGTTGCTCAGTGGTTAAGGACCCTAGGTTCAATTCCTACTACCAAAAAATAAAATTCTGAAGTAGACTTGTTCCAAGTGATGGCAAGAACCAGACAGTGGCCTTGGCAGTAGGAATTTGAAGTAGAGTAGAGGTGAAAGTCGCTGGAGTCATGGTAGTTAAATGGATCACTTCTAAGGATAATGGAAGGAATTGGTGTGGGACAGAAAGTGTGAGCAAGTACCAAAAGGTCTTCATTTAACAAGGGGTAGTAACTTAGAGATCTGTTATATAACTGTGACCAGGAAAAGCAGATGATTAGGTCCATTTTTGGCCTCTGAAGAACATTTCATAGGTGGATGATCTTAGATTGGGGAAGCAGGAATATGCCACCTCCATACCCCCAGCTTGGCCTCCCCCAGCCCAGGGACATGTGAGGTATGAAAAAAAATAGACTCCATCAGCAAGATCAGCAATGAAAGGTGACCTGGGGAGAAAGAGAGTTTTCATGAAGACTGAGTCAGGAGAAGAAGCCTGTGGTATCTCCCCACCCCCACCCCAGCCAGGTGGCAAAATGGGATAGAAAGAGACCTCAAGTAGAGGTTGAGCTGAGAGCTGATTCTAGCCTCACCTCCTCTGCCTTGTGACTTGGGTAAGTTGTCCCACCTCTCAGGTCTCCCATATGCAAAGTATTCCTCATGTGGGAAATAGATATGCTGCTGATACCAACCTGGTCTTTCCACAGGAGTGTTAAAAGGATCAAATGAAAGAAGGGGTATGGAATCATTTTGGAAACTAAATCATTCCCCAGGTATGTAGGGATTTTCTGTGATTGTTGTCTTCCCCAAGGCCTGTTTCTGGGTGGTGCTTTGAGATAGGTTCCTCTCATGACGCTGGCTTCAGATGGCACTGTGGCCTCCTAGGATCTCCACTCTTCCTATGGAACACATTGTGAGTCTGTCTGCCAGGTCATGGTCTAAACCTCTTTGACCCTGAAAACCTTTGTAAGACTAGAGGATTCTATTTGGCTCTAGAATTATTTGTTTCAAAGAATTTAGATATTGAGTCTATCCCATCTTCTTTCATTAATCCAGATTAATTATGGGTTTGTTAGTCTGGTCTCTTATGGATGTGCCTCACCTGCCTCAGTTAGTCACAGAGACAAGCAGCCTTCCTTGAAGGGCAGCCACCAGTTGTACATATTAGGGTGAGAAGCAGGGGCCTGAGATAAACTATCTGCAGAAATGCGAGTAGAAGACAGAGCCAGGGCACTAAAGCATCTCCTTCCTAGCTTTATGGTCTTGGGCAAGTTTCTTTACCTCTCTGGACCTGGGTTCCCTTCTCTTTAAACTAAAGATGGCAAGGACCTCCTTCAAGGGTTGTTTTAAAGGTGACTTGAACTGACAATGGTGAGGTTCTTTATAATTTGGAATACTGATCACCTATCTGATCACTTTTCTCCACCACCACCCTGGTTTAGACCATAGCTGTCTCCTGCCTGGATTTTTATAGTTTCTTTTTTAACTGGTCTCTTGTTTCACTCCTTCCCTTCTAATATGTGTCATCCACATGGACCTTGAAAGGATCCTTTTGATTTTGAGATGGTGTGTATCACTCCTCTGCTCAAACCTACCTGTCACTGAGAAGAGCCAGTGGTTTTTAGTGGCATACAAGGTCCTCTATTAAAGTCAATTTGACTTTCCTTCTGTGGAAAAACTCATGACTCCCAAGGCTGCCTCAGTCCCTCTGCTCATGCTCGACTGCCGCCGAGCACATCCCCTGCAAGGCCACTGAGTATGCCCAGGGAGTGGTGAGGACATACCCACCCGCTATGGTAGGCGCCTTCCTCTCCTGCAGGGTCTGACCGATACCTGGAAAGCCGGGAAGCCTCTCGACTGAGTAGCCGGGACCCCTCCTCATGGACAGTCGAGGACGTGATGCAGTTTGTCCGGGAAGCTGATCCTCAGCTTGGACCCCATGCTGACCTCTTTCGAAAACATGTAGGTGCCTCTGTCTAACGTCTCTCATGTACTAGAAATTTTGCCACTGTAGCCTGTAGACTTTTAAAGGGCATTAGCTATCCATTTGTTCCAGGTCCTTTGAAACAGAATGCAGGAGATGCCATAGAAACATAGAAACAGAATCTGGGGTCTCAGACTGACAACTGGGCATTATGTCCACTTTATTCAATTAGTGTAGGATGATTTGGCCACATTCCTGCTGGGTTTGTGGACTGGGGCTCAGCTTCAAGCACAGGGACCTCAGTCCCTTTTCCCAGAAGTTTGCTTTCCCACCTGCCTTTGCATGAGAATCAGGGGCCTTAGCCCAGTTTTTAAAGAATTCCTAGCAAGTGACCCCACACACACACCTTATCAGTCCCCCATCATCTACTTGCTCCTCTGTGAGCCTTCAACATCTCTTGAAGTGACCCTTTGGCTCCATGGCAGCATTGCCCCTGATCCCCCAGCTCTGACCATACTCCTGATTTGGGTCTCAAGCCTGCATCTCCTCAGCCAGTGCTGCTTGATACTTTTCTTTCTTTGGGCACTTAGAGTAGGTCACTGCTCCTTTATGTCTTTCACACCAGGTAGGTTTTCACAGTGACTAGAACAGGCCTGAAGGGCATGCAGCTGTTCAGTGAGTTCTGCTTTGGCCCAGCTCACACAGAGGAGTCTCTGCTGCTCAGGAGAGCTGATGAGTCACAGAATAGCAGTTGAGGGTCAGTATAAACACAGGCCAGGTACACAGACTGGGAGGTTTCCTGGAAGAGATGGAGTTGAGCTGGGTCTTAGGCTTGGAGGGTGGGGAACCACCTCCCAGGGACACAGTACAAGCTTGTGTGAGGATCTAAGCGACTGCTTGGTAGTCAATGCCTGGGGAAGAGGGATGCTCAGAGGCAAAGGGGGAGAACAGGAAGGCTTCAGTGTCCCAGCAGCATGACATACTCCATGCAGTTGGCACTTCTGTGGGTGGCCTTTAATCAGAACGTGGGGCAGTCAGACCAACTAGGCCTCTGATAGCACCTCCCCCCTACCCCCATCTCCAGGAGATCGATGGCAAGGCCCTGCTTCTGCTGCGCAGTGACATGATGATGAAGTACATGGGTCTAAAGCTGGGGCCTGCACTCAAGCTCTCCTTCCACATTGACCGGCTGAAGCAGGGCAAGTTCTGAACAGGAGGCACAGCCTAGACAATGGAGTGGTCGGGCAGATGGGGCATTCTTCTCCTTGGAAGAAGGCTACCAGCCTGCTCCTAGGCACCTCACTGGAGCTCAGGCCACTCCAGGACTCCAGGAGGCTATGTGGAGCCACCACTGCTACCCCCACCCCTCTTGCCATGATGAGTCCTTCCATGAAGGACCAAGGAGGGGCAAGTATGGGCCTGGGGCTGGCGCTGCTCTTCCCCTCAGCCCTGCCATGGCTCTGAGGTCCCCTCTATTTATTTTTTAAGCCAGCTATCCTCTCACCAGGAATTTAGACTGAGCACCGTCCAAGTGGCAGAGGAAGAGCCCTTGGACCCCCCTACCCTGCCGCTCTCCTCCCGGGTTTGGTGTGGCATCCCACTGCCCCACAGTGCCTGCCTTCCCACCAGATCCCAGACTCCACAAACTCATGGTGCAAACCTTTACCTTTTTTAAAAAAGATCTTTTCTTATTGCTAATTTATTGTTTCTGGACTTGGGCAGACACTCTGGGTAATACTTCTCTTGCACCAGACACTGGGTTTTGAGAGTAGGGATACTACCCTGCCCTGGTCCCAGAGAGGCCCCCAATGGGTGTAGCCCCTTTTCAGAGGACACTGCCTAGGGTGCTTCTTTTTGGAATGGACAGACCCACGTGCTCCCATGGGGAGGAGAGGGTCATACTGTCTGTCTCTCTCTGCCCCCAGTGGGCCATTTGTAGCCCCAGCCCTCCTGCGGGATGGGAGCTCTCCCACATGGTCTCCACCACAGTTCCTTACCCTCACCAGAACTGCTGCAGAAGATTGGGTCTAATGATTATAGGCCAAAAAGGCCCTGTGGTTGGGGGAGGGTCTCTAGGCTGGAATGTTTGCCTCCTCGCTGTCCTGTGCTTCCTTGTAAGCAAGTCAGCAGCTCAGCTGCTCCTGCTGCCATCTGGACTTATTTTATGTCAATTTGTTTATAAATAAAAACCAATACAGATGCCAGTGTCTTTTTAATCAGTTAACAGTTAAGTCAGTCTGCATTCAGTGAGCAGATCACTCTCCTCTCCATCTTGATTTTCACATACATAAAATGAGGAGCTTGGACTAGACGGTCCCTAAGAGCTCTTCTAATCCCAGCAATCCTACACAACAGGCTAGCTTCCAGAAGCCCCCAAGGTCCCAGCAACTGACTAGCAGGACAGTTGTGTGAATCCATTCTCTGCCCTCAAAGGGCTTTGCTGTGGTGCAGCTGGACAGTGGGGAGCCTAGCAGTTGCACCATATGGGGCAGTAAGAAGTAGCATGAGAGCCAGCAACTGTGAAGAGCCTCAGCTGGCTTCATCCTCACCCTCATGCTTATGACAAAGTTTAGGGTTTTCAGGAGCTGGAGAGAAAGTATAAGGAGCAACTGCTCAGTGCAGTGTAATCTGTTATAGTTTGGATCTGGAACGTCCCCCAGAGCCTCATGTGGTGAAGGCTTGTAATGTTCAGAGGTGGGGATGTGACTGGATCATGAGGGCTCTAACTTTATCAGTGAATTAATCCACTGAAGGATTCTTAGCTGTATGAATTTAAGATGTAGCAGAAACTGTAGCAGGTATAGTGGGAGGGAGTGTACCCCTGGGGGCAGGCCCGTGGGGACTATATCTTGTCTTTGGCTCTGTTCTTGGCTGTCGTGTGCTGAGCAGCTTTCCTCCACCAAATCTGTCTGCCATGATGTTCTGCCTCACCTCAGGCCCAGAGCAATTGACTTGGCCAACTAGGGACTGAAAACAGGCGCCAAATAAATCTTTCCTCCTCTAAGTTGTTTTTCTCAGGGATTTTGTCAGAGTGACAGTTGACTAACACTGACCATAACAGTAACAACACTTGCATAAACCTGTGCCACACAAACTGCTCTTTAGGAATTATACTTATCTTACTGAATCTTCACAACAAGCCCCCTTTATAGACAAAGGAAAAGTTCAGGTCCCACAGGCAGGAAAGGCCAAAGAAGAGTTTGAAGCCAGCTTACCTGACTGTAAGGCTAAGATTCTTGCCTGCTTGCTATAGACCCTTGGGTGGGTCATTTCCCTCCTTTAGGCCCATCAGGCTATGAGTGGTTTGGATGAGACTTCTGCAGGCTCTACCAGCCTTCACCAGTGACTAGTTCTTGATGTTCTTGATAGCATGAATAACTGGTCATATCCTGTCCACTTAGCTACTGTGAGGTTCTAATCACAGTCACTGAAGCAGCCAGGGTCAAGGCTGCCAAACTACAATAGTCCCTCTTTTCTATACTCCTGAGCATCAGGCCCTGGGTGGCTGTGCTGTTCAGTCAAGATGCTCCCAAAGAGGGCCCGACTGAACTTGAGGAACAAACTTCTGAACATCCTCCTTACTACCTCAAGAGACCGAGACCCTGAAGCTAACACCTGTATCTGAGCAGGCCAGACATGCTGTGAGGCTGGGCCTCATGGAGCTGAATGGACACCCCCACTTGCTCATCACCAAGAGTAGGCACTTTACTGATGTTCAATTTTGAAAGTGCTTATTGTGCTGGTTTTATGTATATCATCTCATTTAAATTTCACAACCCTTTAGGATAACAACTATGTTCCCCTATCTTATAAACCCAAAGACAGCTTAGAGAATTCAAGTAATTGCCCAAACTCCACAGCTAAAAATGGGTACAATACCTCACCTTACATCCAAGGAAGAGTTCAATTTCAAGACTCCCATAGGGGAGGCTAGATGCAGTCTGAAGCCCTCAGACAGGAAACAGCTGCCAGCAGGTGGGGCAAGGCAGGCCTTGCAGAGGCTATAGTCACCAGGATAAACAAGAATTGTTCTCCTTGGTTGCCCAGGTGATGGCTTAGGTACAGGGGATGGACATCAAGGAGAAGGCAGTACTCACCTTGGCTTAGAAGCATGATGCTCCAAGATTGCCAAATCTCTTTGAACAACAATATGATAGGCATAGTTTCCAGGCTCCCTGTGAGGGCCATGCCATTTTGAGGCACTGCACTCAAGAAGCCTATAGTTTAGGATTCTGAGGCCAATTTATTTATAGGTAGGGGACATTTTTACCATAAGAATAGTGCCTTGATAGAATAAATATTGTCCAAGTGGCCATACTACACAAAGCACTGTACAGATTCAGTACAACCCCTATCAAAATGTCAATGATGGAGCTGGGGTTGTAGTTCAGTGGTAGAGCGCTTGCCTAACATGTGTGAGGCACTGGGTTCAATCCTCAGCACCACATAAAAATTTAAAAATATAGGTTTTCTGGCTGTCTACAACTAAAAATAATTTTTTTATATACCAATGACATTTTTTACAGAACTAGAAAAAAAAAAGTCCTGAAATTCATTTGTAAGAATAAGACCCAGAGTAGCCAAACAGTCCTGAGCAAGAAGAGGAATGCTGAAGACATCCCAGTGCATGATCCTGTACCACAGAGCTATAGTAACCAAACCAGCATTGATATTGGCATCAAAGTAGACAAGAAGACCAGTGGAATTGACAAGAGACAAATTCACATACCCACAAAGGTGCCAAAAACATGTTGGAGAAAAGACAACCTTTTCAACAAATGGTGCTGGGAACACTGGATATCCATATGCAGAAGAGTGAAACTAGATTCCTACCTATTGGCACATAAGTCATATCAAAATGGGTCAGACTTAATAAATTAGACTAGGAACACTGAAACTGCTAGAAGAAAACATAGGGTCAATACTCCAACATACTGGCACAGGCACCAATTTCCTTAACCAGACTCCTAATGTGTAAGTAATAAAACCAACAATCAATAAGTGGGATGTCATCAAATTTTCAAACTTCTGCACAGCAAAGGAAATGCATGTGAAGAGAGAGCCTACAAAAGAACTAAACAGACATTTCCTCAAGAAAAGTAACAGATGACCAACAATATATGAAAAAATGTTCACTCTAGCAATCAGGAAAATGCAAATCAAAACCACACTAAGATTTCACCTCATTCCAGTCAAAATAACAATTATCAAGAATACAGATAATAAATGTTCAAATCTCTTTGAACAATATGATAGGCATAGCTTCCAGGGTCCCCAGGATATGAGGGAAAAGGTACACCTGCAAATTAGTACAACCACTCTAGAAAGTAGTATGGAGAGTCCTCAAAAAACTAGGAATGGAACCCACTATATGACCCAGCTGTACTCCCTGGTCTTTAGCCAAAAGAACTAAAATTGGCATACTATAGTGATGCAGCCACATCAATGTTTATAGCAGCACAATTCATAATAGCCAAATTATGGAACCAGCCCAGGGGCCTGTTGATAAATGAATGGATTAAAATTATATATATATATATATATATATATATATATATATATATATATATATATATGGCTGGGGATGTGGCTCAAGTGGTAGCGAGCTCGCCTGGCATGCGTGCGGCTCGGGTTCGATCCTCAGCACCACATACCAACAAAGATGTTGTGTCTGCCGAAAACTAAAAAATAAATATTAAAAATTCTCTCTCTCTCTCTCTCTCTCTCTCTCTCTCTCTCTCTCTCTCTCTCTCCTCTCACTCTCTCTTTAAAAAAATGGTATATATACACAATGGAGTTTTATTCAGCCATAAAGAATGAAATTATGGCATGTCTGGTAAATGGGTAGAAACAGAGAACCTCAAGCTAAATGAAATAAGCCAGACACAGAAAAGAGTCAGATGTTTTCTCTGATAGGCAGAAACTAAAGCAAAATGGGAGAAATCAGATATCATAAAGATGGAGAAGATCAGTGGAAAAGAAGGAGATCAAGAGGGAGGGAGGAGGGACAGGAAAGGAGGGGAAGGAATGTAGAATGAATTTGATAAAATCATACTATGTGCATCTGTAAAAATACCACAGAGAATTCTACCTTTATGTATATCTATGAAATACCAATCAAAAAATTAATAGTTGAGTGAAAGGAAAAAATAAAAATATTGCCTTGAAACAATTGACACTCTGCTTTTATCTGGTTTCCAGGGGAACAGAACTAAAAAAGTGACTAAATGCCAAGTCTGAAGGAAGAGAAGGAACTAACCTCTGGGGTCAGAATTAAATATTATTTAAGAATAGCAGAGCCAAAAATGATTAAAGAAAAAGAAAACCAAATAAAGCCCTCAACTGGTGGAATTGTTTCACCAAGTCAGGCATTCTAATAATGACCAGTCATCCAAAGTAGCTGGGCTGGCCTTGGGCAGGCCCTTGCACACGTGGTGTGGTGCAGGAAAGGCCACTCCATGGAGCCCAGCACTCCACCCACCCACGAAGCAGGAAGACACCATTGACTCATTGCTAAGGAAATCTGGAGGAAGACACCAAGTACTTCAGGAGATAATGGTGTGCAGGGGGCCAGGAGTGCAGCTCAGAGGGAGAGCACTTGCCTAATGTGCTTGAGGCCCTAACTAGTTCCATCCCCAGCACCACAGTGGGGGGAAAAAAGTTAACCCAAGAGCCTAGCCTCTACTAAGGGATGGTCAGGGAAGAACTGGGCATTTTTCTGGAAGCCCTCCCCATCTTTGACTCCTCCTGCCTGCTGGCCAGGTAGACTTCTCTACTTAGCTCCATTGTCTAGACCATTAGTCCTGAGGAGTATCCACAGCACCCCTCGTTGGCATCCTTGTGGAACTTAAATCTTTCTCTGGGATGTGGCACTGGTGAGCCAAGTTGATGCACTGCCCCTGCTCTCACATGGGGTGCCACAACAATTCCTAGAAAGAGCCTGAGCTGGCTTACTCCACCTTACAGCCAGGCACCCCACCCTGCCAGCCCTCAGAGTTTTGCAGCCTCTTTACCCTAACTCACCCCAAATCATTGCATCTGGTTTTGCTCCCACATTCCATGAGGCTTCAAACCTATAGTCCAGGAACAATGACAGCCAGGCATCAGAACTGGGTGCTTAGCCTATAATACCAAAGCCACTGCAGGTGCTCACAGAGGCCAGCAGCCAATAGCAGGATGGACCCTGGGGCAGAGCTCCTTGAGTCTCAGAGAAACCCTATAGGTGACTGGGCCTGGACCCATGAAAGGTGAGGCAGGAATCTATATGCAGTTGGTGGTTTGCTAGAGAGGACTAAGGGCCAAAGCTGGAGCATCACGGGTCCCAAGAGCTCAAAGGCCATGTCCACAGTATTCCTTCCAGAATTTGCTTTTTTAACATTACTGCCTCTTCCACAGGTATCTGAGCTTCCCTGTCCCCCTTCTCCTTGATTAGCGCCCCTGGGCAATTAGCAAAGACTAAATTTGGGAGTTGAGAGGAAGAAAGAAGGCAGATGTCCATCCCCAATTCAGGTTCAGTGATCATGGCTGTGTAGACCGTCACATGGGCACTCCAGAGAAGGTGAAAGGGGAATTCCACTGCATCTCTGTGCTCCATCTTGGGTTCCCAGCTCTCATTCCAAGAGTCTTAAATTCCAGAGCTTTTTTCCTTCAGTGCCAAATGAGGCTTGCCGATAAGATCACAGACATCCAGCAAGAGGATTAAAAGATACTGCTTTCCCAATTCCATCACCGCATGAGTGGCCTGCCAAGCACCTCGACTTCTAAACCATAGCTATGAGCCTGGGATGAGATAAAGAGCCCTGTTCGATTACAATGCATTTCTGTATTTAAAAGACTATTTTTTAAATTGTATTTAGTGATTATAATAAAAGGCAGTTTTTACCCCTACCCCCAAAGGAAGTAAAATGAATGTTCAGCTCATATACGTCTGTTAAAGGCTATGGAAAAATGGGTGACAACGTGGCTTAGAGAGATTGCCAGTGAGGGCGGGAAAGCTTTGACATGCAACTTGGCATGGGAAATCTCATGCCAAGCAGCTGCCTGTGGCAAGGCAGTGAGATCAGGAAGGAGAACACTCCTGGTTGGTTCATGTGTTTCACCCCAGGACTCTTCTGTGGCCAGCTGTCTCTTTTCACACAACCCAACACAACTGGCGATAACCAACCTGAAACAGCTGCAGCCGAGCTGTCCAGTGCTGTGGGAGCACCTCATGGATGACACAGTTGAGAAAGGCTGGAAGAAGGGCTCAGGGATCCCAGGACACCTCAGGCTGTCCCTTCATTACTCTCAGGGCTATGGAGACAGCTGAGGCAGACCTGGCTCCCGGCCTGGGCAAGGACAGTGTAGCTGCCCAGTCTTCTCAGAGCCCCACACTGCCACCATGAAGGGCTGGGGCTTCTTCCCTTCTCCCACACCATCGTCTCTCCTCCAGTTCCCCACTTGAGCTTCTGCCTCCATCCCTAAGGGAAACAAAACTTAACATCTTCAGAATGGCTGCCTGCAAGGAAGGTGCCTTCTCTACACTGTCAAGGAGTCCTTCAGTCAGTCGAAGCATCACCTCTGTCCTCCACGCTCACTCCCCATAACCAGAAGCTTCCAGAAGCAGCATGAGAGAGAATATGTTGAAATACACTTACTTAAGCCCCCACTTGCCAGGAGCAGGTCCCTGCATTTGGAGAGGCTGGGCATGACCCATGTCTTCGTCCCAGTCAAACAACAGGTAACACCCCTGTACATCAAAAGAGACAACAACGCTTGATCTATTTTTCAGGACTCTTCTAGATAGCAAATTTTGTCCCTGGCATAGAGAAGGGCCTGTTGTCAGGGGTGATTCTGGAAGCTACCCTGTGTATTTTGGTCCATCCTGGGAGCAGCTGGGACCCTCTGCCCTCCTTCTCTGTCTCTCTGGCCCTGACCAGTTAGTTTCTGCCCATCTGTGAGGCCCCCAGGAGGCTTGGCACACCTGAGTCTCCTGCGAGGTCCTGGGCCATCTGAAAGCCCAGGGCCCTGGGAGGAACAGTCCACAGGAGGGAATCCTGAGAACAAAAAAGGAAGTAGAGGTTTTAAGCACCAGGACCAAAAGTGGTGGCAACTGGGTGGCCTGCATGGGCATTGGGGCCTAGAAAGGCATTGCAAAGGGAGGAACTGTGTCTTCAGCCCCTGCTTTCTGAAAGCTACCCAGAAGGAGCCCCATGATCAAGCTTATGTGGTTGGTGGGCAGCCATGTCTGCAGGTGTGGGAGAGGCCTTGTCCACAGCTGGCCAAGAAGGCATTGTTGACCCTCATGAGATCACAGAGGCAGTTGTGCAGGCCCCGCCCATTTCCCAGGACCCTGGTTCTCCCTGCCTCCATGCTAAGCTCTAAGTGCCCTGGGAGGTGCTAGTAGGGGTCAGGGGGTTGTGGGAGCTCAGAACTGGCACCTCTCATGTTCCTCCAGGAGCCAGAAGGATATGAAGGACTTAGGCCTCTTTCCTCCTATTCCTGTTTGCCTTGAATGCCCCTGCCCCAGCCGTGGTGGCTCCCAGACCCCACCTGCCTCCAGGATCCAACCTGAAAAGATGCAGGCTGGTGGCACCTACCACACCAGCCAGAGGCTGGCTGTGTGGGGGTGAGTGGAGGGGCTGGTATGTGCACAGGCACAGCTCCTGGGCCTGGGGGCAAGGCACAGGAGCCCAGCTCTAAACCCCATTCTCAGCCTCCTCAAATTATATGTATATATATATGCAAAGGCCATTTTTCTGGGGAGGGAACATAGATTTTGTAAGTGTGCCAAAAAGCATAAGAACCCTCTGACCTCATACTTAACTAACTTCAGAGTCCCTACTGGGTTTGGACCAGGCAGGAAAAAGCAGCCATGGGGCTGCTGGCCAGCCCTGAGTCCTGGGCTAAGTCTTCTCCAAAACACCCTCTTTAAAAGGTTTCTTTGGAGCCTGGAGGCTGTAAAAGTCTTCTGGTTGGCAGAAAACTCCAAGGGTACTTACGAGGCCCCTAGCCTGTGGACTGGGGATGGAAGACAGGACCCCTGGGGTCATCAAGAGGATGTGGTGAGGCTTTTAGGGACCTGAATTCTGGGCCTTCCTGCTCTTTCTTGGGCAAATACCCTCAGTCAGCCTGCAGGCTCTGAGGTCTGGCTCAGTCCTTTCCCACTCTCTTGCCCAGGTGTGTGGCAGACCACTTCTTGGTGGCCCTCTGCCCTCCTTCTCTGTCTCTGTGGCCCTGACCAGTTTCTGCCAGTCTGAGAGGCCCCCAGGAGCCTTGGCACACCTGAGTCCCCTGTGAGGTCCTGGGCCATCTAAGAGCCCAGGGCCCTTGGAGGAGCAGTCAACAGGGAGGAACCTGAATCCCTTCCAAGGAAGACACCCCATGACCCCAAGTAAGAGATCAGCACAAACACAGATGTGGGAGACCTTCATGGAGTCCCAGAGCAAACAGCCCCTGCCAAAGCTCCCCCAAGAAGAGTCCCTGCCCGAAGACACAAGCCCTAGGGCAGTTCCCCACACATACACGCTCTATGTGGGCCACCTGAATCCCCAGTTCTCAGTGCCCGTGCTCGCCTGCCTGCTGCGGGATACCCTGGAGCGACTTGAGTTGCGGATCCCACGGGAGCACATCGAGGTGGTGAGGCGGCCACGGAATGCCTATGCGTTCGTGCGGGTGGCCACCAACAAGGATGTCCTGGCCTCCCTACCCTGGCGCCTGCAGATGGCCATGGAGGAGAAGCTGATCCTCAAAGAGCTGACAGCCCGGGGGAAGGAGCTGGTATTGAGTGAGGCCCGGGAGCCACTAATCTATAGAGAGGTAAGTGGGACCTCCCCAAGGCAGTCCCAAAGACACCCAGAAGGGAGGCCTGGGTGAGAATGGCCTGTAGGGTTGGGGGATGTCTTTGAAAAAATGAGGACAGATCTGCAGACTTGCGGCTGCTCAAGTGACACTGGCCTAAAGCCTGAAGCTCATACTTCCCACTTTCACCCAGAGGGCCACTATCCCTTAGTGGATGGCCAGCCTGAGCTTGTCTGAAGAAAAGCCAAAGTGTGGGGCTTTTTCTTGGGCCCTTTTGCATTCCAGCCTCAGCCTGAGAGGGCCTCAGATACACAGGTCCTGATTTTTCTCCTTGGCCTACCTCACCTGCCCAGTAGACAAACACCAACACCACTCCGTCCTGGCCCTGCCCTCAAGGAGCCCCCACTCATGAGCAGCGCCAGATTCCACCAATCACAAATCTGAGGTGGCTGCCTGAAGACATGGGGCAGTCCTCACTGCTCTCTAGGACAAATTCTCAGGGATCAAGCTGGGACCTGGAGAACTGGAGAGGCACTCAGGACATTCCAGGCAGAAGGACCAGCACTTGCAAAGGGACAGGGCAAGGGTTTGAGTTTGTAGGGAAAGCTGCTTGGTGTCCCTGGACTGATAAGTGAGTCTTCTCTGGGGAGCCACAGGGCTAGTAGGGCAGTGCCTCTCATCGCGGGTGCCAGCCCACGCTTAGCCCCCAGCCCTGGAGAGGCGAAAGCAGCAGGAGCCAGGAACAGGTTTCCAACGGGGGGTGACCATCTGACTTGCCCTAGGGCTAGAGGAGGATGCATGGGAAAAGGAGAGTCAGTGAGGGGCTTCCTGATGAGGCCCAGACTAGGGAAAGAGCCACAAGGACATGACCACTCTCTCAACAGATCAGAAGCCATGGAATGGGCTTGGGAAGGGCAGAGGAGAGCTGGGATTCAGGAGGACTTCCAGGAAGTAGCAGTCAGGTTTCAGGGAGATCATGAAGCCAGTGCAGTCTCTCAGTTCAGAAACATGCAACTTGACGTGGATGGGGACCTCAGGGTACTTAGGAACTCCATCATCAGGCCCTGGGCCTCACAGAACTATCTGCAACCCAAGTGGGAAAAGACTGGCACACAGATGTGCCCACTCCCAGTCCTAGGAAGAAAACTCCCTTCTTACCCACCCAGGCATACCACAGACACCTAGACTTAGAAAGAGGCCAGGAGGGGAAGGGGCAGTGGCTGGTTTAGACCCTTGAAAACCAGCAGGGTGGTCCCACGTTGATGGCAGGAGGGTGAGCGAATTAGGCCATCAGACTAAAGGAGGCATCAGGATGTCCACGGGGGCTGGACCTCAGGCTGTTGGGAGTCTGGCAGTTGGTCTCAAGGCAGGGACTCCTGAATTCCCAAGGATCCATATGTCCCACTCTCGACCCCTACCCCAGCAGGAGGAGGACAGTGGCCCAAGCCGAGGCCCCAGCCCTGGCCCCAGCCCTGGTCCCAGCCCGGGTCTCAGCCATGGCTCCAGTCTCCCCATGCCAACAGGACCTGCAGACTCCTCATCTAGGTGGCACTGCGCCCATCAGTGGCAGATTTCCCAGAACCGGCCCAGCGGCGTGCGCTCTGACAGCGCCATCGTGCACCAGGAGATCCTGGGCCAGGAGCACCTCTTCCAGGGCACTTTCCTGGGCAACGAGACACGAAACATGGAGTTCAAGCGGGGCGGTGGCGAGTACTTGAACCTCGCCTTCAAGCACCACGTGCGGCGCTATGTATGCGCCTTCCTCAACAGTGAAGGAGGCAGCCTGCTAGTGGGCGTGGAGGACAGTGGCCTGGTGCAGGGCATCCGCTGCACCCACCGCGATGAGGACCGAGCGCGCCTGCTGGTGGACTCCATCCTGCAGAGCTTCAAGCCTCAGGTCTTTCCCAGCGCTTACACCCTCACCTTCATCCCTGTCATCAGTGCCTCCACCACCAATGTGCCTCTCAAGGTAAGCGTGCGGGACAGACAGGCTTGTCATCTGTCATGGCCCAGCAGGACAATGGCCTGTGCTACTCGTGGGGGTGGGGAGTGGAGCAGGGGGGTGAGGAAAGGAATCCCTCTAGGAGCCACTGCTCCCTTAAGGAGCCAGGGCCAGGGTGGAGTCCTGGGCAGGACTGGGGCTGCCAGCGTCAGCTGTGGCCTTCACCCAAGCTGCCATTCCCCCACCAAGGTGCTCCGTCTGACTGTGCACACCCCCAAGACCCAAGGGGAGCCCCAGCTGTACGAGACAGACCAGGGGGAGGTGTTCCTACGGCGGGACGGGAGCATCCAGGGGCCACTGTCCGTCAGCGCCATCCAGGACTGGTACAGGCAGGTGAGGAGGCCCAGGCTGCAGTGGGCAGGGCCCAGCCAACCCAGCTCCTCCAGCCTCTCTGAGCAGTCCTATGCAGACCATCTTGTGTCCTCGGGTCCTTGTGTCCTGTGTCAACCCATGAGCACAAAGGAGGGCCATCCCCTATAGTACACTGTCCAGTGGCTAGGGGAGAGGCCCAAGCAGTCTCCTCAAAATCTATGTCCCTCTTTCCATGGTGCCTGACACCCCCACCCACCCAACTTGAGTGGTTGAGGTATTCTGTTGTTGAGAACAACAGGAGAACGGAGAGATGAGAATATTGGAGAGTTACAAGAAAACCCCAAGGACTGTGTAATACATTTGGGGGAGCTCCAGACGGGGGGAGGGGTGTGCTGGACATAGTCCCAAGGGGAGATCTTTTTGCAAGAGGAAACTGCCAGGTGGTGGAAAGGCAGAGGGCAAAGGGGGCTGTCAGTTTGAGGGAAGGATGTGGCTAAGGGGCAGCTGTGCCTATCCTAGCATCTGGGAGGCTGCAGAGGAAGACTCCCTCCCCACATCAGTGCTCTGTAGCCTCTCAAGAGCCCAGGGCTGCCTGGGTCATGGCTCCCCCCCCCCCCCGGGCTATAGTTCGCTCCAGGGTGAGGGTGGACAGCTGGGGCTGACATCAGCTTGGCCATTTGTGCTATGCTGCCCCTCAGAAGTGGACAACAGAGCTGAGCAAGCTGGAGGAGAAGGTGAAGGTGCTGACGGTGGAAAAGGAGCAGCTCCAGCAGCAGCTGAGGCAACAGAGGCCTGTGTCCTGCACCTGCTGTGTCCTGTAAGGGCCCCACGGGCGGCTGCACAATGCCAAGCTGCACAGGGTGAGGCAGAGACTTCTGATCTGGGCTAAGTCCTAGCAACAAAACGCACCTGGGCCAGGCAGGTAGGAAGGAGCTCTGGCTTCCTCCTCCTTCAGCACAGACCCACGTGGCTTCACCAGAGCAGCCTCTGTGTGTAGCCAAGAATGTTCTTGGCAGCACATCCCCAAGCATGGACTTTCAGAAAGAACTTGGCCAGACTCATCCTATGGCTGAGCTGTAAGGAAATGTCCCCTCTCCCTCAATGCTCTTTTAGCCCAAGCTGAGGTCTATGACTCCAGTCAGCTAGACAGTGCCAGAAAGGAACTTGTCATCTTAGGAAGGTCCCCCATAGCCAGTAAGGCATGTCTGGAAACATTTACAAGGCAAACAGGCCATCCTGCAGCCCTCTCCCCTAACTTGCTGGAACTTGAGATTGTTAAAGATCCTTAATCAGTCATGTAACCCTGGGGTAAAAATGGTTATTTCTAGCACACTTTGTCAGCCAGACAGACACTGCTGGGTCATGTGTTCCCTGCTCTATCCACCTCTGTCCAGGAGACACAGCCCACCCTGGGCTCCTACCACACAGGGCTATGAGTGGCAACAGGAGCCCCGTTAGCCTCACAGCTCCATGTTAAAGGCCAGGTGCCTTGGGGCAAAGCACTCACCTCTTTGCTTCAGTTTCTTTGCCTGTAAGAGTAGCAGTGGGCAGGGCAGGGGCATTGTCATCATCAGGAAGTCCCCAGGGTGCTGGCCCTAGCCCAGAGCAGCACCTGCACAGGAAAGGCCTACTCCCATTCTAAGCACCCCCAACCCTGGCTCTGGAGAGGGTTCCTGCTCTTGTTGTTCCTCTACCGTTCCCACTGCCAAGCCAAGACTAAGGCCAGAGCAGCACCTGTACTCAGCCTTGCACGTTCCTCCTGCCCCCTGAACCAGCCATGCCAGCTATGCCCACCAACTCCTTCCACCTGCACTCCCCCAGCCCCACCCCCACTCGCCAGCCACTCACAGCCTGGACCACTCACAACTGCTCTGAGACTTGGTTTCCCACTTATCAGACAGGATACAAGCCTGGCCTTGGCCATCACTCACACTGGTTAGAGACCAAGTGTATCATGTCATGTATGTACCATGACAGGTTACCAAACTCCTAATACCAGAGATGAAAACTTTTGACTCAGTGATGACAGAAGCAAATCAAGTGAAATGAGCCCAAATGTATAGGCAAAGCTTTAACTGGGGCTTCTGCTAAAGGGAAACAGCACTCATCAATGGCCCAGGTTGCTCCCTAAATAAAGGGAAATGCAAGTTTTTATTGATTTGCTGGGATGGGCTAGTCTGATAATTTTCCATTGACCAGGAGCATGGTTCCAAAAGATGTTGAGGATACCACCAGTCACAGTCAACTTGCCTGGGAACCACTCTTGTAGCTGGTGCCCATCCCCCTGTGCAAACACCCTGGCCTTGGGGCTCCATCTGGGCCTATGACAGGGCTAAAGGACTATGGGTTTGGGGGCTGTTCTAGCTGCAGAAAAAGCACAAGGGCAGGAAGAAGAAAATATGCCCGCTCCAAAGGCAACTGACACATCTACAGGCAGAGCTGAGTAGAGTCTAACCCAAAAGTTAAGGAAACAAAGGAGACAAGCATATGAGACACCCATCCCAGCCACCCACCAGACATCTGCAGCCCAAATAGTCAAGTGTTTTTCAAGTTCCGAAAAGGTAACCTAGGCAAGCATTATCATCATAACCCACACATCAGAGGTGTTATCTACAGCAAAGCTAGACTTTGTGACCTCCAAAATCAGTGATTTTTAAGTTGACTTAGAATAGGTGAAGCCAGAGTTTAGTGGTAACAACTTCCTCTTGTGTAAACATTGTTTCTGTGGTTTATCAGGGTCTGAGGCTGTTGGAAAGAGCACAAGGGCACAGAGGCAACGTGACCTACCATGGTGGTCTCTGTCTGTAACTCACCCAGTGGGCTGTCCCAGGGTGGCTGAAGCTCCTCAAGAGCTACACAAAGAATGGATTACTTGAGCTGGGGTGTCCCTCAGTGGTGGCGTGCTTGCCCAGCATTCACAAAGCCCTGGGTTCTATCCCCAGCACCAGGCATGAGGGTGGGAACCTTACTTAAGAAGCCACAGCAGAGTTTCTGGCCAACTTCTATGAGCCAGGCACCGCAATCCTCAGAAATGCCCTTAGTGGGAAGTAGCCAGTTTCTACAAAGGCAAGGTGATCTCAGAGTTAGCTCAGCTGCTTCAGACTGCCCAGAACCCAGGAGAGATGCCACCAAGTCTCTTCCAACCATAGAGAAACCTCTGGGCCCTGGTTAATCGACACTGGCATGGCAGGCCGACACCATCTGGCTGAGCTCTGCAGTCCCTGGAGAGCTATGTGGAGTTCCTTTTCTCAGAAAGGTTCTGCAGGTGGCCAGCCCTAGGCAACTGGTCACCTTAAGGGAATCTTCACCAGGGGCAAGAACATGACTACAGGGAGCTCTTCCAAACCTCCCTATACCCACCCAAGTCCTCAGTCGCAGGACAATGGTGACCCCAAGGGAACGGTCACTCCCTCAGTGTGGGGAGTGACAGGCTGCTATGTGGCATAAGGTCAGAATTCCACTCAACCAGCCATAATAAAAGCCCTAGACAAGTATGAAGAGCTCTGTGGAAGTGAGTGTTTTAGGTCAGTCTGTGAGCACGGGAGGCAGACAAAGGTGACTTGTTCTTGGTCAGAGAGCAGGAAGGCAGGCTCCCAGGCCTGCCTGGTGGCCTTGGACCATGAATGGAAGGACAAGAGTCTACTTCTCTTGAGTCTCTCTGAAGTAGAAGCTGGGCCAACTCACTTGTGAGAAACACATTTCCCTCCCCAAACCCAGTATCTCAAATTTCAGCAAGTGAAGGCTGTTAGTTAGCCTGGTGAACAGGTGGCCTGAGGCCTGAGTACCTGCCTCAGCAGAGAAGACAGCTCATCTCTAAGAGGTGTGCTCAGCAGCCAGAGGGTGAGTGGGTGCCTCTGTCATCAACCCATTACCCAGGACAGTGACCATGAGCTGGACCTGTATTCCAGAGGCTGAGGGTAGAAGCAGAGCGGGGAGAAAGCAGTCGAACTGGTTCAGAAGATCCTTGGTCGGCCACTCTCATCTCTGGGGAGGGGCCCAGTTTGCAACTAGCAAAAAGGCACCCTATGCAAGGGCCTGCACTTCTTCCCTCCCCCTTGTCCCTGACAAGCTGTACACTTGGCACTCATGTCACTTTCAATCTGTCCTGACATGTGAGAACCAGGATGTGAAGCCCTGTTTGAAAACTCGGGTTCCTATTCACAAGAAAGGCTCGCCTCTAGCTTACAACACTGTGGGATTGCTCACTGAGGCTGCAGGCCAGAGGAGTAGCAGGCACCAGTGGCACCCCAGCCACACGCTGCAGCTTTCCCCACCTGGCCCGTGACAGACATAAAGAGAATGAAAAGGCATCTTTTGTTCTGCATTTTTTATTTCTTAAGTTAGAGTATACATGGAGTCCAGCCAGAATACAGTAGGCAGTGGCTATGCCTATTCCATCACATTAAGAAAATAGTTTGCATATTGCATTTTAACTGCAGTTAACACCATTCTGGAAGAAGAAAGTACCCTCAGGTCAAAGCTGTCTATATATGAGAGGGGTTTAGAGGCAGTTTCCCCACCAAGATTCTTTTTATTATTTTTTTTAAAGTGACCCCTTGATGCAAGGAGTGTCTCCCAACTCCAGGACCAGGAGATGCAGCCAGAGGTGCAATTTTAAAATCATACTTCAGAGACACCAACTTCTTGCTGCAACATGTGACACCAAACTGACTGTCCCTTTGGAGGACAAGGACCAGCCACAGTTGGCACCGAGAGCTTCCACAACTCAGAGCAACACTGAGGCCTCAGCTCTGGCTTCACTGCTTTTGGTGACCGGCGGTGCAGGAGGTCACCAGCATCCCACAGGGGAAGCACCGGCTTCAGTGATCCTCCCGTGTCTGCTCCAGCCACCTGCACTGAGCAACGGCCTGGGCACCCAAAGGAAGCGACAAGCAAGACGCTCGAATCCACAATGACACGAGGTAGTTGGAGAAACAAGGTGGTGGACAGGCCTCCATCAGCCCCTGCTGTCAGCACCCGTCTCAATGTGGGCTTCTCATCTCACAACCTCCTGACCTACACGGGAAAGGCCAAGCAGCAGGCAGGCCTGGAAACAGTGTACATGATGCGACATGCCAATGACAGTTTTCCAAATACCTTTCTCCCCGTAATAAAATAATCTTAATAAAAACATAATTTAAAGGAAGTGTCAAAAGCCGAGTGTAAAATCATAGCTGTAAACTCTTGTCAAAGTCAAAGGTTCTCTTGAAGAATCATCCCTGTTTAAAAAAAAAAAAAAATGTTAGCAATTATATGATGGCCAAGTAGAAAACTTAAGAATGTACAGTCAGCTGCCATGGGGAACAATGCCTGTTTTTCATGGTAGAATAGCAATAAGAACTTAATATGAATAATTAGAAGCTAAATTTATAATTCCTACAGAATCACACATTTTTTTTCTTTTTATTTATTATTTTTTTTTAATGTTGGTTGTTCAAAACATTACATAGTTCTTGATATATCATATTTCACATTTTGATTCAAGCATTTTTAAGACCTCTGCCTTGGCCCTGACACAAGCACTCTTTGTCCACAGTGTCCTCCTCTTACTGGTCTGCTGACAGGCATGTCTCCACAGAAACTCCATGTGGCTGACCAAATGCCCACCTGCATTCCCCTGCCCCTTGTCTTCCTGGTCAGGGGTCAGGGATTAGGGGGTGCCTCTGTTACATGCTCACCTGACACAGATTAAGCAACCCAGGCCGTCCTGATGCTGACTGACTTCTCATGCCTGCCCATCTGTCTACGCCCACAGGTTAGGTGGCCAATCAGTAAGGCAGAAGGGGAATCAATGGAGATCACTGAATCAGTCCAGCACTAGGCCAGCAGAGGCCCCAGGGGCATGAGTACAGGCACACAGGATCCAGGAGGGCCACCTGCCCTGCCTCAGGGCAGGAACTCTCTCTGCAGCGGGACCACCAACAAAGTGGACCATACTCTCCACTCTCCCCCTTCCAGACCCCACCCTATCCCCTTTCTGATCCCCTCACCAGCAGAATCTATTTCTGACAAATGCAGTTTACTCTGTAATCTTAAAGGACTTTTAAAATTCATGGCAATGTCCATAATTATTGTTCTTTATAAACTTACAGACCCTGTCACTAAACAGACATTCAAAGCCTCCTTGCTATTTGAATTTTGAAGAATTTTCGGAATAAGCAGCAATCAAACCAACTATTTGCAAGCAGTATCAGTTCTGAAACACTTCTTGTTGAGAACTTGAGGAGCTGCAAAATGACAGGCCATGCTGTCATGCCTGTCACCTCCTTCACCATCTCTGAGTTTATACAACTTCATGAAACAAGGCCTAAGAACCCAGTCCCTTAGTTGAACCAGTTGGTCAGACTGGCACCTCTGTGAAGCACTCAACCATGTGACACCTGCCCAGTGACTGGTGTCACCATAGCAGCTCCCAGAGCAGGGCAGGTAACTTGGAAGAGGGTGGCCCACTGATGGTCACACTGACCTTACCACTTCCACTCTCTAGCAAATAAGTTCTTAGCACCAAACTTTCATGATATTCTTACAATCCTAGTGTGTTATCACTGTTTAAAAAAACAAAACAAAACAAAAAGACCAACTTAACATTAAAAATATCACTTACATTGCCAGATCAGTCATGGTTTATTGATGGAAATTTCAGTTCAGTTATTTCAGAGTCAGGGGAGCTGCTCCCACTTCTGTCACTATAGGTGTCCCTGTAGAATACAGAAAGTTTATTCCTCTTCTCCTGCCAAAACCCTCACGATACTTTTGTTTCTGTAGCCACTGTTACTACAGGGACGTGTCCACACAGCACAAATCAGACTTCACTACACAGTACACTCGGCCTGAGGCTGTTGAGGGATTTCCTTCCTCTTACCATTCAGTTAATGATAACCACACACTCAGAGTAACCAGCCTCAGACAAGGTGGCAGTAGGGTACAAATCCCCCTGGGGTGTCGCATACTCCCTGCAGAAAAACCCTGTCCCCTTAACATGAACGAGACAGACCTCTGACAAACATGCTCCTCAGCAGAATCACCAGAACCAGATGCTAGAGAGAGCAGGGCCTGATCAATACACCAAAGGAAGCAGCCTGAGGAAACCCCAGGACAGAGCAGGAACCTCTATGGAAATGTGAGGAACACATGGTGTCTCATCCAAGGACCCAGCCATGACATCTATGACTTTTTCTTGGGCCTGATTGTGTGACACCTCACTGTGAGAGCCAGTGACCCCCAAAGGACTGGTGAAGACAAGATGCTGATTGCTGAAGCAGTGTCCCCACCTGGGCGAGAGCCTGCAGCCTTTCTGGAGGTAATGTGGGAGCCTCCCCACAGAGGCCAGGAGGAGGCCAAAGTATGGCGGGGAGGGCTTGATAGGCCTGGACAGGAACTCTGGATGGTACTGAACTCCAACAAAGAAAGGATGATCTGAAATAGAAATCCAAAGGATCCATTAGGTATTTGGGCAGAAAATGTGAAAGATGAGAAAAAGTCTTATTAAATCGACGCCAACAGTCTGGGGCCTGGTGGTAGAGTAACTACCAAATGTGTGCAAGGCTCTGGGCTCAATCTCCCAGAAAAAAACCCTAAATTATTTCAAAGTAATGTTACCATCTGAATCTAGGTAGAGACAACCCCAAAGTCAGAGTGACCTGATCCCCTTCTCCCAGCACTGTTGTCCCCTCCCAGCTAAGGGGGCTCCTCTCCATAGACCCCCCCCCTGGGTCCCCTGGCTCCTGTGATTTCCACAGGTTGAGCCACACAGCTCATGTGAGAACTGAAAGGGGCCAAGTATCAAGTCCACCCTCTTTCTAGAGGAAAAAGAACGGAGGCCTAAGGTTACCTGGCTGCCTGCGGAAGGCCACACACAAGGATAAATTTCCTGGGGCTCTGGCGCCTGTGTCATCAAGACCCTTCCCCTCACAAGACAATGCTAATTCTGATTTGTCCAGAGCAACGACACACGGCTTTACACTTTCCCATGTGCCAAGAAATCTGACTTCATTTTTCATTAAATTCAACTATCTCAGCAATTACCTTCCAACTCCACGATCTCCATCCGCTCCCCTTCAACATCTTGGCCAACAAACTTTAAGCCCTGCTCTTCCAAGCACTTTTTCAAGACTGGATTCACCTGTTGATCCATGAAAAATAACTGTATTGATCTCTGTTACTGTGTCTCCCAAGTAACAGAAAAGAGCAAACGCGAATTGGAATTCTCACCTCAAATCGATGGCGATGCCGTTCTTCCAAGTAGTCTGGGTCTCCATAGAGTTTTCCTGGGGGAAAAAAAAGGCTGGATTTATGACTTTTGACTTGCCAAATACCCTGTTTCACACCCACATCCTACTTCACAGTGGACTGTTATCGTCCACATAGACAGGCTGCTGGAATTCTGGACCATGCTTCCTGCTCTTAGCACAATTTAGACTAATTCTTGGCTTCTGGCTCCTTCTGACACAGTAAGAACCACAATGGAACCAGGCTCACCACCTCCATCAAGCTTAAGACAGAGTGCCCCGCCGCTAGAAGCTATCCAGGAAGACAGACCAGGACCCAAGCACCCTGAGCCCTGAGGACAGTGTGGGAAGAGAGACAGTTTAGAGCTTCGCAGATGAACTCTGGGGACAAGAGTTCAAGTCAGTGTCTGAAGGTGCCAGCACCTGGTGGCTGTAGGCAAAGAGGCACCGTGTGTGCAAATGGGCTGCTTAATTAACCCACTCCAGTGAGACCTCAAGTCCACAGAACACTAGAATTGGAAGACTAGTACTCAAGCAACTCAAAATTAGGCTGCCAAAGAGCCCCAACAGAAACACAAGAGCACCTCTGCCACAGAATCAAAGGCAGAATGTTTGGGGGTACAGAGGCGGAGGGGTGGACTGAAAGAAATGTCTTAAGTACTTTTCTTGCCCAATTTCCCTTCATTTCTAGCATATATTAATACTTTCTTCAAGTAAAATCTATTTGAGTTGACTCATATGAAATTGTCGTTTTTGTGAGATAATAATCATCAAATTTCATACTTAACAGTATAGGAAAGAAACAGACCACAGTGGATGTGACCTAACTGCCCTGTCCACATCCCAGAGTCCTGATCGCATTGCCAGTGATCTAAGACCCACACTGCTGCCCTGCCTACCATAGTACATCCTAGGAGAAGATGAGTAAGAGGAGGGAAAAAAATTCAAAAGCAAGAACAAAAAGAAAAAAGCCAGGCTGACTCCTGAGAGCCCCAGCACCCCACTATGATACACATCCTGAACAGGCCAAGCCAGAGGCCAGGCCAGCACAAGGCAGCTCTTACTCATGACTGAGTTCTTGGTCTGGAACAGGGTTCTCCTCTTGCCCAGCCTCATGGTTCCTCCCATCTGCCCAGGGTTGTGTTCTGGCATGTCTATGACCTGGAGACGTTCAGAAAACAAACACAGACTACCAAACTCTGCTTCGTTAGTGGCTGGAACTCCTCCACTGAATGCAGCCCACCTGTGAGGAGGCCCTACCTCTCTAGCCTTCTCTGGTAAGAGACGCTAGCTATCTCAGGAAACTGTCTCCTAGTAATCATTTTAAACCTCCGGGACAGGGGTTCAAACCTTTGGCCTTTCCTCATAACACTGTACCTACCCCTAAATACTTGGGATGACAAGGAACCAGACCGTCGCACATTCCAAGAACAAACGGCACAGCATGGACACAAGCCTAGCTGTGTCAGGACATCTGCTCCCTCTGCAGTCCTGAGGAGCTGCCCAGTCCTTGGGCCTGCACCAAGCGGGGTGGGCTATGGTACCCCAGAGGACAGGCCAGCTCACCTCTCAGCCTGGTGCTCCGGTGCACCTTCTGACCTCCAGGGCCGCCTCTGTGCCCCATTCCCCCACCCCAAAGTCCAATGTCAGGTGATGTTTGCCTGCCATAAGATTAAGAACCCTGTCCACTGAGTTCATCAGTGTCTTTAGTGACAAGAAGAGCCCCTGGCACAGAGCACGTACTCAGAATGTATTGAATGTTGAAGTTAAAAAAGTAGCTTTCAACATGCCTGCCACTCCTGGGTTGGGGATTCGAATGAAATAAAGGCACCGTCCCTCCCCAGTAAGCCTTAATAATATGGCAGGCTGACAGGCCATGTGACCAAAGTGAGAGATGATACCAGGTATGCTGGCCTGGAAAAGCTTTGGTTACCATTAAACAAATCAGTACCACATCCCAGCAGTTCTTTAATTACAATCCCACCCCAGGACTGCTGCTGGAGAACACGAGCTGGTGCGCACAGTGAGGACAGCAGCGGGCACGTGGGTGCATGTGGAGTACTTCATATGAATACTACTCCAGGGAGCCCAGGGGAGTGGGGGTAGAAAACTATTTTAATCAGAATCCCCTCTAGCTGTCTGGGCTGGCACCTTAAAAGGTTTTCTGTAGTGAACTGGAAAGATCAGTGAGAATTCCATAGTGAATTCCATAGTTTTTCCTAACCATTAGGTCTGGGAGCACAAGACCCCGGGATTCTGGAGGAGGGAGCTGCATGGCTCGATGCCTGTCTCTAACCATCCGATGCCTGTCTCTAACCATCCGCTGCGTCCTGAGTGCCCTTCCAGCCCCTTCTGACCCTGGGAAGGTTCAAACACAAACTCACCACAGGATGACTGGTCTTGGGGTCAAACTCTGTAGAATTGGCATCTGAAAAGTCAAAATACTTGGGTTATGAAGATAGCTAAAAACAAAACTGATCCTGCTGAGCGCTAAATCACAATCTCCTCCCTCTGTTTAAAATCAATGGTGAAATAAAAACTAGGGACAGCATTTTAAGATATAACAATACTCAACACACAAATAGGTGAATTTTTTCTATCAAGTCTTTAACTTTCTAGAAAGTCAAGTAGGACACAATGGGGAGAACAAAACCAACAGCACAGCCTAAAAATCTGTGACAGTTTTTCATTGTCAATTTTTTTTTTTAAACATTTTGTTGTAGACTCTCTCCAAAATAAGCAAGAACCATCTTCTCATTTTCTTTCATCTTTAGCATCTAATGTGCCCTATTCAACTGCCTGGTACAATTGCCAAGTCAGAAACTAACTGATTTCGATGGAAATAACCTATCAGTGAATAAACTTACCATCTAACCACTACAGACTAAAAGGACAAGCAAGTCCCCCACACTGCATGTTGGTCCTGGAGTGAGCACTAACTACTGCTACCCTCCTGGGCCTGAAGCAGGGCCTGGTCTCCTCTAAAGAACAAGCTCATGTCCAGTCACCCACCTATCTGGAACCCAAGTGGGAGGCAAGAGATCAGGCTGTGCAAGAGTCCAAGAAATCGCAAAAGCCATTCCGGGGTCAAGGGTGAAAAGAGAGCCCTGCCAGCATTCAAATGCCAGCACCAGGGGCGTGCTGCCTACTATACTCAGCTACCTTCCCATGGTTATGGTCAACAGCCTCTCAGAAGAGAGATGAACTGAAACCCAGCTTGGCCAAGTTGGCCACTGAGGAATCACGTATACTGCATAACCCAGACCGCTTTTACATCCCTTCAGGATGCTTTATTTTTCAAAGAACTTACATGTCTTCTGAAAAGCTAGTATTTGTCAGTTGGGCTACAGAGAATAAATGACTGGGGCAGATTATTCCATCATGGCCCCCCGACCACACATCCAGTACCCATGCCCTGTGACACCACCCCCACCACCTACTCCCACGAAGTCAGGGTTTGGCCTGTGACTTGCCTCTGCCAGTGGGACAGTGGCAAGTTTGACAAATGCCTGTGCAGTGGGCCTGGCTACAATGTGCAGTCAGGCTACAGTGTGTGAAGAAGCTTGGACTGAATTAATAAATGATGAGTCACAACATGGACACACCATCTCAGTGTCCTGCTGGGCCAAGCTCGAGGCTGAATGTCAGACAGGAGTGAGTGACCCCAGATACACAACTCCAAGCAGACAACCACTCAGCAGAACAATGAGAAGTTGTCAAGTCATGATTGTTACCAGCCACCAAGTTTGGGATGGTCTGTCACAGCGACACAGCTAATGAGCAGATCTGATACTACGTGAGCACTTCTTATTTGCCAGGCCCGGGTAGGGACTACCTACATGCATTTCTTCACCAAATTTTTACAACTATGTGAAGTTGGTACCATTTTGACTCCATTTACAAAAGAAACAAAGACCCAGAGAGGCTAAATTATCTAAAATCATCCATAATAAGTGACAAAGTCAGAACTTAGGCTCAGGTGTGACAGCTCCAGAGCCCAAGTTTATAACAACTGCATAGGCCTCACGTAGTCCAGTGACTTCTTGGTGGGTACCAGGGAGATGGTGGCCATGGTGGTCAAAGAGAGAATTTAAAGAATAGAACATGCTGAACAGAGAGCTGAAGATGGGCTTCTGCAGCTGCCCCCGACCCCCACTCCCCTGTGGAGAGCTGCAGGGCAATCCAGTCCCAAAATTCATTCTGCACATGGAGGTTCTGAGGAGCCAGGCACCATCTCAAGGCTCCTACCACCCAACACGCAATGCCTTCACGCACTCAGGAAGTGGTTAAGCAGGAATGAGGGTTTCTAAATGCACGCTTACCTGACCACCCCAGCACATTTCTTGAAAACTCAACCACTGCCAACTGCATTCCTAAGCACACACCTTCCAGGGAGAGAGAAAACCAAATGAAGCTCCATTGAAAAGGCAGCTCCCACATTCCCCACCAGCCTTGCCAAGGGCTCTGACTGTGTCTTGCATGGTCAGGGTCATAACCACAAACTCTTAATTTCCTGCTACAAGTAAGCATCCCACTGGTATGCTTTATCTGTGCTGGATATTAAAAGCTGGGTGGAAGAAGTGGACCTAAAGATCCCAGCTTCTGCAAAGTTATTCAACTTAAAAAAATAAGCAATAGTCCAGTCAGTTTCAAGTTTTCAAGTATAAAATTCAAGTTTTCTTACCCTCCCTCATTAAGGTCTCACAAATTGGTCAAATTGAAAATTACTAAAATGTACAGCACCAGGAAGCATTCAGAACCATTTTTGTCCAGTTATAACTGGCTAGTATGCCAAGTGAGCAGGACATAAGACTCAATCTCCTGTGCACTGCAAACAGAATTTCCTCGATATTCCATGCATTGACATGTAGCTAATACACTTTTTATATTTAAAAATAAAGTCTGAATCTTTCCCAAAGAGAACCAAAAAGACTGAGCATGTCGTGTTTCAATATCTCCCTGCTGTATTTATAACTCCCCCCCAAATGGCTCCTCAGACTGGCGAGAGCAAGCACAGTTCCTTACCCAAAAAAGGCTTTTTCTGTTTCCGAGCCCAGGCGATGGCTTGGATTTTTCCTTCAGTACCACGAACACCAAATCCTCCTGGAACCAGGACTCCACTGCACAGGGGAACAAACCACAAGGCAACTCCGCTTTTCCACTAACCCAGCTTGCAACTACCAACAAAGAAGCTGCTGCCAAGGTACTGGGACCAGGAACTTACTCCATATATTTTGCTACTGGGACTAAGTCTGTATTCTTTTAAAGAGTGTCAATTAGTTTGTCCATATCAACACTTTGAACTTAGAAACTGCACACAAAACCACAGACTTAGTTACATGAGAAAATACTTCTATGAGTAGAAGGACAGTGTCCATCACCGTAAGGCTGCTACAGCACTTGGTCCAAGCACTTGGCTCGTGAATTTTAACATATAATTAGATAAATTCAATTTACTTTTCCTCTTGACTCACAGAGTTCCCCGAGTCAGAAGGGGCCTTTTTCCTCAGCAGTGAGCCATGCTGACCAAGCATATCAACACCAACTGCATGCCCCACAGCATTCACCTGCTCCAGGGGATCCAAGATCCTTGCTGACTTTTGACTATCATAAGGATAGCTGCCAGGGCTAAAGGCATAGCTCAGTGATGGAGCATTTGCCTGGCATATATAAGATACCAGGTTCCAACCCCAGGACCACAAAAAAAAAAGCTGCTAAAAATAATTTCTGGAATTCTACTGATGGCTACTCATCAAATGTTCTGGATGAAAAAAATCGCTAAGCCTCATGATGAGATGAAAGCAGCAAACTATCAATAAAATTAGAACGGGTCTCTTCGAATCCAAATCTATGGGTAGGTTGAAGTCATCCAGTAGGTAGTTTCTCTTAAGACACTTAACAAAGTAGATTACCTACTGCTAGCACTGGAAGCATAAGACTATATTCATTCACAAAAACAGAATCCCGGCCCCCCAGAAAGAACGCTACTTACTGAGCACTGCAGAGCTTCTGCCAGGCCTCGTGGTAGCGCACAGGCTCCTCCTGCAGGGTGCTGGGCTCCAGGTCGGTGGAATCTATGTACTGGGGGCAGCAGGCAGGGCAAAGAAGCAACTCATGACTCCAACCACTCCAACCAAGCTCTTTCACAATGTCCAAATAAGTTATCAATGTTCCATCGCCCATGATTTGGGTTTTAAAGTGATAATATGTTTAAACTTAACAATTTAAGATCTTAAGTACAAGAGTTTACCAACAAGTTTCCTTCAAAATCCTGAACCTGGCTTTATCTGCTCCATACTTTCTAGAATCCTCTCTCAGCTACTATAGGAGACTCTAAATTATTGTGTTCTGCTCAAATGACATTCTCCCCAGGCCACCTTTCACCCAGTTTTGTTTGTGTCCTTTTTCATTTTCAACTGTGTTGAGGTATAATTTACACACAGTAAAACACAAGCATCTTGAGTGCCCTTTGATGACTTTTGTCAAACAAACACATGAAGGCGTAACCACCATCCCATCAAGATATAGTGCCACTACCTCACAAGATTTCCTCCTGCAGAAGGCCCAGAGCTGACTCCTATCAACACAGGTTCTGCCTCTTCCAGAGCCTCATATCAACGGAGCCAAGCAGCATGCAGCCTTTCCTGTCCGACTTCTCTTGTTCAGTATGGGTTTAAGATTCATCCATATTCATCCAATTGCTGTATATCCCAAGTTTGATCCTTTTTATTGGCTGGGTGGCTTTCTACTGCATAAATGCACCACAGTACCATCCCCTAGCCTGTTGAGGACATTTGGGATGTTCCCAGATTTGGGATATTATGAATAATGTGTCCATTTGAATAAAAATCTTTGTGGGGACACATTTTTGGTTTTTTTTTTGTTTTCTCTTGAGTACATATCTAGAATTTGGTCATATGTGTCTTTATTTCAAACTGTTAGAGACTGTTTTCTAAAATGGCTGTGCCACTTTACATTCCCAGCAGTAAGGCCACCATAGGGGGCTTATGCCAGTCTCTCCCTGTAACTTAATTTGAATTTAGTTCCCTGACAACTAAAGGTGCATATCACATGAATTTTCTTTGGAATCTTCTGTTCAAACCTTTTGCTCACTTTTTAATAAGATTCTCCATCTTTCTTCTACTCTTCCCTACCTAATTCCTTGTAGCTATTTCCTTGAACCTCAGAGTAAGACCTGGGCTGGCCGAGTTCACAGGAATCCTGACTGGGCCCTTGCCAGCTGTCTCCAGTTCACATTTTTCCATCCACTGAGTTTCCAACTGTTCCACACCTCCAAGCCTTTGGACATGCTTTTCCATCTGTCAGGAATGCCCTTCCCATCTTTCCAACCTCCCAGAGGTCCCTCCTTGAGGGACTTTGCCCTCCCTACATGTCTACAAAGCAGGCGCACCCTCTTTCCTATGCACACCAAACAGACCCAATATTCCTGAAACACAGGGACTAGAGATTTTTCATTCATCTCTCAGCCTCTGCTATCTAACACATGGCAGCCACGCAACCTCAAATGGATAACTGAATGATGGAAAGAACAAGCAAAAACTAAATCAGGGCTGTGTAATGGGATCCTCTGATTCTTAAACACTTCTAACAGGTCATCCTGCAGGAACCTGCCCAAAGCACAAAGCAAGCTAAGTTATCACCCTGAGAAACATGTAGAAGCAGGAAGAAAACTGCAGTGCGGATGGTGGGGCCAGGTTCATGGCACCATCAAGCACTGAGATCCCACTTCACTTCTAATTCTCAGCTGGTGAGCTAAGAAGAAACGTTCTACAGGGGATAGATAAGAGGTAGGAACTGTGGTGTATGCCTGTAATCCCAGGTACTAAGGAGACTGAAGCAGGAGGATCATAGGTTTGAGCCCAGCCTGGGTAACTTAGCAAGATCTTGTCTCTCCCTGTGGGAAGGAGGGACAGGTGGGAGATTTTCAAGGAGCACTAATACGGCACGCACAAACCTTAGCACTTCACATTATCTCATCAATCTTACAACTCAGGAGGAAGGAACATCACTATGCCTTTTTATGGGAAACTGAGCAGGGAGAGGGTTGTCCAGAGCCATATACTTCCTAGGCAATGGAGTTAGAATTTGAGTCCCAGGCATTTCATTTGGCAGTGGAGTCTTGTCCAAACATTTTACCAGCTCAGCTTCTGCCCACCACACTGCAAAGCAAAGCAGTCATTGACAACGCTCCAGGCAGTGCTATCGACCATGCAACATGCCCCTGTCCACCAGGTCTTCCCACCCCAAAGAGCAATTTTATCCTAGGACAATTTCATGTGGTCAACTGATATTCAGATCCAAGCACTCTACTCTGACCACCTCTCCCCTTCATTATTTCCAGAAAATACTCTGCATTCTCAGAGCTAGGAACCAACCAAACTTTCTTATCTCCCAGAAGAAACTCAAGAGCTCCAAAAACTTACAAAGGAGATATGGCATGCAGCATCTATGAGAATATAGACTGCTTCCCTATTTACCCCTTGGCTAACTTAGGTCATCCCACCTCACCTTGATGTCCAATTTGTGGTTGATGGCCAATGCGGAATGCTCCAGAGCTTTAATGACAGAGGCATATGAGTCTGAAAACTTCGTGTATTTACCCACAAGGGCAATAGAGCAGGTCTCCAGCAAGCGATCATATCTATCAAAGGTCAAGAAACACCCAATTAATTGGAATACACGTATCACCATGAGACCAAAACTGCTTTGGCAAGAGAAGAAAAGAATGTCTTGGAAGAACACAATGGAAACGAACATCACCTGAGTGTCACACACAGACCAGTAAAGAAGCAATCTCAGATCAACAGGGCAGGCTTTGTAAAGAAAGTTGGATTTTAGAAGCTGTTGTCAAAAAGGTTTCAAAATCTCACACAAATTTGTTTTTAAAGAATTTCAATCCCAAAGGGCAAAAAAAAAAAAAAAAACTGAACAGACACAGACAAATCCCACGAGTTAATGAGATGAAGGGAAGAATCAAATAAATTATGGGATATTCACACAATAGAAGAGTCCACACTTGTTAAAAGTTTCATTATAAAAATTAGTAACAGAGCAAAATGCAATAACGTTTTAAGAAAAAAGAACTGTAAGACCATGGGCCATCTTGGTAGCTACATGTAAATGGACATGTAAAAGATCCATGAAAAAAAGGTCAAAGCTTAAACATCACAGAACAGAATAAATGCTCCCTCCGCATGTGCTAATATGACCTCCACACTGTTTTTAGTTCTGCAACTGTGACAAGGCACACCCATTGCTCTGAGAAGACCCTGAAGCAAGGTGAGAGCACCAGCACTTCAGGAGGTGGTCCCACAAGGCCTTGCTGGTTGAGCAACATTTTCCCAAACGCGGTTCAGACAACAAGCATGCTGCCTGCCCACAAGTGCTCCAGCCATGGCCACCCATTCCCATGGCCACCCATTCCCATGGTAACCCACTGCCAGGGACACCTGTTTGTGCTGACTGTATAGCTGAAAACAATCTGCACTCGCTGCCTGGAGGTCTGGGAACTGGACCAGCCTTGCCAGGCCCTCTTCACCTATGTTGTCTCCACTTGACAACTACCAGCTCCTTCCTTAGCAACCTGAACGTCCCTTACCATGAAGACCTCCAGTGAGCTGAGAGTGAGGTGCTAACATGCTCCAACATGACTGAATCCCCTGGGCCCCTACCAAAGAGGAAGGCAGCTGGCACTGCCAGCTCCTCACGGGGAGGCAAACCTGTCTGCCATCTCTTTCCACTTCATCAGCATTTTCCGTGGCTGCCTCTCAATAGGAAGGTCAAGTCTTCGAAGAAAATAATCTACAACCCCTTGCTCTTCTAACAACAAGGGGACCCGGTAGATGGACGAGACATCATGGACACAGATTACCTGTTTTAAAAAAAGGATGCGATTTAATAAAAACAAAAACTAACTGAACTTACAGCCCTGGCTACTAGCTACATAACCTTGGAAAAATTTCCAATTTGAAAAAAGGGTAATCTTTTAGAAAAAGATATAATACCAAAACCAACTGAAGAAGACCAGAACAGAAAGTTAGTAGCTAATCTATTAGAACATGGATGTAGAAATCCTTTTAAAAATCACAAGCCAAACCACAAATGTTATTTAAAAAAAAAAAAAATCATATTGAAGGAGGACCTATCCCGGGAATCCCTGAATGGCTTAACTCAGAACAGTGGTTCTCAGACTTTATCTGCACAATAGAATCATTAAGGGACGCTTATAAAAATCCTAATGCCCCCACTCCAACCCAGAGCACTTAAACTAGAATCTGGGGGGAAGAAGCAGGCATCAGCATTTTTACAAGTTTCTATAGTGATTCCAATGTGCAGCCAACTTTAAAAACCACTGCATTAGGAGATTTAAAAGTGGAACTCACCATGCGAATAGATTGAAGAAGATGGATGCAGACTTAATTAAAAATCCAAAATGAATTCATAACAAAAATTGTAGGTAATTTAAGACTATTAAGGAAAAACTGAAAATATAAAAAACCCACAGTAAACATCATATGGATTCATTTAATATTAATGTTTACTATTTAAAGCCCAGAACAAGGCAAGAATGGCCATCTATCACTATTCAGAAATGCTGGACAGACAGCCATTACATTTCATTTCACTGGAAAATAAATGAAACTTAAACTGGAAAACAAGAAACAATAACCACTAAATGCATAAACAATATCATTGCTTATCCACAAAAACCAAAAGAATTTGTAGGTAAACAATCCAACCTAATAGAATTTTAGTAATGTTGCTGGGCTATAGAGCAAAGAACAAAAATTGCCAGGGTGTCTTATATGTGCCATATCTCATCAGGAAATACAATTTCCTCACATAATACACAAAACTTAACTCTAAATGGATCATGTAAGACCTAATAAGACTTGCAGAAAAAAAATCTAGAAGAAAATCTTCATGACCTTGGTTAAGCAAAGGGTCCTTAAAAAAATGTGCAAAAGCATAACCCATAAAAGAAAAAAATGGATAAGCTGAAAATGTAAAAGCTTTTCTGCTCCAAGACACTGTTAAGACAATAAAAAGGCAAGCCACAGATGGGGACAATATTATAAATCATGTAAGTATATGACAAAAGGCTTGTATTCAGATTATATAAAGAACTCTTACAACTCAACAAGATAAACAACTCAATTTTAAAAACAGACAAAAAGATCTGAATATCAAATTTAAAAATGGAAATACCTATCACATTTTTAATAGTGAACACTTTTAATGAGAATCAATTCTACTACAGAACTGAATTCCCTTCATTTGCTAAGACAGAAATATCTAAAATAATCAAAGTGAATGACAAAGGGCTGTTGAGAACAGGAAAATCTCTCTGTGCTCCAGGGTTCAGTATGAAACAATCCTCTGGTAGTCTCCTGGCTCAGGAATCACACCTGCGAGCCATGACTCCAGCCCCAGATGACCCTCCCCGCTGAGGCCTGAGCCACCATGGAGAGGGCCAAGGGCTTTCCTTCTGCTCCATTCATGCCTACGCCAGGCCAGTGACCTCACCTGTCATCCTCCTATGTTCTCCTCAAAATCTTACAAGTGGATTCTCTTTCAACACCACTGCTTTACTGTCCCCTCTGTGAGCCATCTGGGCTCTCCTGATCCTCAGCCATCTAGTAGTAAAACAAACTCTCCACAGTCTAAGGTTGAAATTCCTCAACTTCAACTTCCCTTCTCGTCTTCCCTCAGCCAAACCTGCAGCTGTAGTTTGGTGTCCCCCAAGGGTCCACATGACTGGTGGCTTGGTCCCAGAGTGGTGGCATCGAGAAGTACTGGGTATTGGGTCTAGAAAGTTCCTTGGATCACTGGGGCCCCTAACCTCAAAAGGAATTAAGACATTTCTCCTGTGATCCTTGTTTTCTCGGAGAGGGTTATTGTAACAAGAGCAAAAAACACACCCCTTCCCGCTCCGTTTCCTAGCTGGAGATATGATCCTCCTCCACATGGGCTCTGCTATCCACCATGCAGTCTTCCCAGAGCATGTGCTGTGCTGTTTGGACATTCAGCCTCCAACACTGTGAAGCAAGTAAACCTCTTTCCTTTATTAAATTAGCTGCCTTAGGTATTTTGTTGTAGTGACAAAAAGCTGACTAATACACCAACCAATGCCATAATTTCAATTTATCACTACCAGAATTTTCATACTAAGCATCGTATAGGTTCCAAAATTTTGAATTTTCTGTACCATAAGTCTGCTCCATTATCACAATAACAAAAAAGCTAAAATATATATGAGAGACTACAACACCCCGACACCAGGCACCAGAGACACAAAGCTGAATAAGATGATCCTTGTCCTCCAGAAGCTCAGTCTGTGAGGGGAGATAAACATGGACACATGCACACACACATCAAGAGGCACAGCGTAGGCTCACCACTTGCATATGTGAGATGCACAGGTAGCCCAGAGAAGGAAGTGATGAATTCTGAGGGTTGAGGTCAAGGAGCTAAAGATAAAGCTTCTCAGTCTATACCATGTCCTAGCCAGACCCTGAAGTATGAAAAATGAACAGATTTCCAAGACAACAGGGAAAAAGGGACACGGACTTCTGTCAGAAATTAGCAAGCTCAAAAGCAACAACAGAATGGGTGTGAGGTGATAGGGAAACAGAAAAACATTCAGCAGGGATGAAGCATAAAGAACAAAGGGTGAGCCCAACGGTAGCACATGCCTGTAACTCCAGCAGCTTGAGAGGATCGCAAGTTCAAAGCCAGCCTCAGCAATTTAATGAGGCCCTAAGCAACTTAGCAATACCGTCTCAAATATGAAAAATAAAGATCTGGGGATGTGGCTCAATGGTTAACTGCCCCTAGGTTCAATCCCTAGTACCAAAAAAAAAGAAAAAAAGGCCAAAGAGTGAGGAGGGAATATGCAGAAGAGGTGCAGGAACATTTGGGTAACCTCAAGAAGTAGGGGATGGTGAGTGACAGAGCCAAGGGTGTTCGTTCTGCTAGAGGCCAGTCTATTATATCTAACTGTGAAACACCAGCAAGCCTCATGAAACATCTTGGTCAAGAGGCTTCAGGTAACTATAAACAAAAACAGTTTCCACAAAGATACAATTTCTACTTACTTGTTCAGGTTCCACATGGCAGAACATTGATATTTTCTCTTTCACTGACGTGTCAAGAGGATTTGAGCACCTGCATACAACCTAGCAGTAAAGAAAAAAAGGGGGCTTAGACAGAAGGAAGGGTTACAAAGCTGAGTTTTTTCACTGAATAAAATGAAAATAGATATCACATTGTTAAGATGGATGAAAATGTTAGCATTCAGAACAATGCATGCGATCCATGAAAATATCTCATCTTCAAAACTGAAATTCCTAAAACCCAAACCAGAGAAACGTAAGAGGATGGCAGTGTAAACCAAGAGGTAGATGAAAGAACTACAGGAGCTAACTGGGGCTTTCCTCATCTATGAGTGTTCTTGTGTAGGAAAAAGACAATAAATAAAGAACAAAGAGGAGAACCAAGTTTCAGGAAGTGCAAGACCTCACAAATGCCATAAGAAAATCTCACAACTATAGCCCCAAGCAGGAACCCATGTCCTCCACCATCAATTTTCATTAAAGGCCTGCCAAGAAGACAAAGGTCCTGCCTGGTGTGGAGACATGATTTTAATTAGACCTAAGAGATCACAATGAAACCAGGTCATCAGGAAATCCTACCAGGTCTGGGGAAAGTCCAAGCCCTCTAAGTTCCCGAACACTGTTCTGGGTGGGTTTCGTCTTCTGTTCCCCGGTTGAGCTTGGCTAATAGTCAAAAGAAAAAAAAAAAAGGGAGGTTAGTTTCTCTACAATAAAGAATTTTCAAGTATAATTTTCCATGAAATCCTTTTTAAAGAGAGTTTGACCATTTTTAGAATTTAGCTTGTATTTATTGAAACTGCACATACATGTATTTGGAGCAGTGGTACCTAGCCTCATCCACCCTCTCCCACTCTCCAAACCCTAATAAAGGCTCTTCAACTTTTTCATTCCTTTTCTTTCTTTCTTTCGGTGCTGGGGACTTCAACTCTTTTTCTTATTTATTTAGGTGCTGGGGACTGAACCTAGGGTCTGGCACGTGCTAAACACAAGTTTCACCACTGAACTATACTCCCAACTCACTTCAACCCTTTTAATTGATCCTTCTGGTATGCTTTATTGCTACTTCTTTACATTTAGAATGAGGCACTTTCTGTTGAATTCCCTGTTAAATGAGGACCTATTCTCTCCCTCATTCCTCTATCCTGACTAGAATGTACTCTTCTGGTTCCCACAGCCTCTTCAGAGCTAAATACTATTCAGTTAAACTATGGGCCAAACTTTTCCTTTCTGTACTAAATTATCTTTATTCTCCTCTCACACATAGAGATTTGCTGGGTTTAGCATTTTAGGTTGTAAAAAAATTCTCCTTTAGGACTTTTAATGCAATAGCTTTATTATATTTAGCCTCTAATATTGCCATATTGATTCTTTTTCTTAAAAAGAAAGTATCTTTTCCTTTAGAGCCTTTCTGCCTCATTTTTCTGAACCTTCACAGCAAAGTGCTTTGGTGTAGATTATGTTGGATCCAATATGCCTGGGCACTCAACAGCCCCCGGCCCTTTTTAAAATTTTCTTTTTAGTTATACATAATAGTAGAGTGTATTTTGACATAAATACATGCATGGATAATAACTTCCCATTCTTGTGGTTGTACATGATGTGGAGCTGCACTGGGTGTGTACTCTTTTATATGAACACAGGAAAGTTCTGTCCAAGTCATTCTACTGTTTTTCCTATTCCCATCCCCCCTCCCTTCCCTTCAATGGGCCATTTCAATCTAGAAACTCATGTCCCACAATTTCCTTTTTAGATCAGGGGTCAGAAAACTTTTTCTGTAAAGGCCTAGATTAAAAAAAAATACTTGAGGGTTTTTCTCAACCTTATGATCTCTGTCAAAACTACTCACCTTTGTTTTAGTGCAAAAGCTGTCATAGAAAATACATCATCAAATAGATAGGGCTCAATTTCCATAAAACTATATTTTCAAAAAAACAGGTAACGGGATGCTTTGGCCCCTGGGGCACCATCTGTTGACCCCCTGGTTTAGATCATACTTCCCTTTCATTTCTCTGTACCTCTTTTCTGGAAGTCCTGCAATTTGGATACTAACTCCTGGACTAGTCCTCTAACTCTTATATTTTCTCTCCTATTTTCTGCCTATTGGTCTCTGCCCTACTTCCTGAGGTATTTCCTCAACTTCTTTTCTCTTAACTTTTTCATCTCTCCTATCCAATTCTTAACTTCCAAGATTGTCTCCACATGTTCCCTTCTTCTGGCATCTAGTTCTTATTTAATGCACAGTTTACCTCCTGCATGATTTTAATCAATGACTGCTACACATACTTAAAAGCTAACTGGAAGCTCTGTGAGAGGGGGCAGGCAGGTCACTGTGGGCCTCTGGCTGTCCGGGTTCATTGCAGAGCCCTGAGGTAGTGTCTTTTCTCCTGGACCAGTCATACACCAGAGAAGACCCTTACCATCTCCTACGTGGAAGAACCAAGCCTGGCTGTGATGAAAGAGACAAAGTGTCTCAACAGTGTAACATCACACTCCACAACATGTTCCTGGTTCTGTGTCACTGCTCTCAATTAGTGCCTGCTATCTGGACACCCTCCCCAGGGCCTACAGTCTTCTGCCAAAGTGAAGAGAGGCTGACGCCTACCTGTACACATTGGGTAGTGGGGTGAGGGTTCACCTCTTCTGAAACAGCAGTTGCAATGAGCCCAACCAGTGCCCCCACTCCTAGAGGGACCCGTGCTGCCTGCTCTGAGCCTGTGGTGATTCTGCGGCCAACCGGGCTGCTTCTCTGCTCTCCCTACTGCCAGTGGTGAGGGTTCAGCACTTCCAGGCCTGTCTGCTAGATTGGTTTCTACATAACCAACTGCTCTCCGACTTCTCAATTTGTATTACTATTTAATTCCTCTTCGTGCTAACTTTGTGAATTTTTGTCTTTAAAAAGACAAAAAACAAAAACAATCAAACAAAAAAAACCTTCCTCTACTTTTGCCATGTAGTAAAAATAAGGGCAGGTCAATTCGCCTACTTCAACCACAATTGCCCCGATTCATCTTTCAAATGTTTTCCATTTCATCTTTTCAAAACATGATTATGATAAACTTTTCACCAAGAAATTCTTTATTCCTTGTTTTCATACCTCAAGTATTGAAAACTATTAGATAAAGTGTGAAAATCAACCTTTTCTCCCCCAAAGTCAGACTGTAAATGACTTACCTGAGGAACTAGACTGACGTGGATATTACAAAAGTTCTCCCTTTTGACCTTGAACTGGAACTGCCGGAAGGCCTCAATGAAAGGCATGCTTTCAATATCTCCCACAGTTCCTCCAAGCTAGAAGAGCAATGTTATTTTAAAGGTTGAGCACTCAATCTTTTTCTGGTGGTTTCCTTTTCTAACATCTGCTCTGTTGCCTCAATTCAGTTACCAATGTAATAAGGACATCCCAGCCCTGCAGAATGTCAGTTGGTAGAAAGGGGACCCTTCTGGGTAGGCTCACAATTCCCCAAGGCTATTACAGATATTTCCACAGCATTTTAAGAAAAAGAAGAGGTGAGAGAGGTACCAGGAATTTTATTTGGGTGAGAGCCACAAAGCAAAAAAAAAAAAACCTAATCTCATCTCCTTAGCTAATTATAGATGATTTTTACAAAAAGTCATCAGTTATATTAAAAAACTGCTGGAACCTTCAAGTCTCTTCATCTTGAAGGAACACTGAGATCCAACAGCTGGGACCAGCAGACAAAGCACCCGGAAACCAAAACCACACACTCATTCGGATGAGTACTCCTGCTGCAGGGAAGCAAAGGTCTGCCAGCTTGCTCAGGAGAGGGAAATGTGTCACACCACTCTTTCTGGAAGAGGCGACATCAAGTGAATCCATAATTCTACAAAAGTAGTATCACTTGGACAAGAATTTTCTCCCACACTATGACTGTCCTCACCAGCCCCACGGCAGCATCTTGCCCTGACTGCACTGGGAACGTCTTGCCAGGTGCCAATGGCTAACTAGGAGACTAATGAGTGCTCTGTTCACAAACACGGGGACCATACAAACCTCGATAACACACACTTGAGGTTCTAGGCCATCTTCATCTACAGGTATTAACGCCTGTCTCATCACCCACTCCTGGATTGCATCTGTGATGTGAGGGACAACTGGAAAGAAAAAACAAGCTGGAACTCATGCTTGTCTATAGGCATTGACTGAAGCAAACGCATTTACCTCAAATACTAAAAAAATGATTTTAAAAACTACTACACTTTTTGCCTGGACAGAGTAGTGGTGGTTTCATAAAAATACTTTTGAGGCCTTCTTTCAATGGCCTCAATAATCTCTGGTTCAAACTCCCCTTGGCCACCTCCTCAGATTTATGGCATCCTGAACCACCTCAGAGCATCAGCCCATGCAGTCAGCCTGTCTGTCCACATGCAAACACAACAGGCCATGTGGTCACTCTACTGCTCACAGCCAAGACTGAAGGTGGGCACATCACACCTGAGTGCTTTTCCAGGCATAGGAGACCTGCAGGAGCCGTGCACATTATGCTTCCAGCTTACTGAAGGGCAGACAACCTGCTGCAGAGACAGGACAGCAGAGCAGAGTGGTGAGGGGAGCAGCCTCTGGGGTCTGGGTTGACATCTCAGTTCGCCACTCATTAGCTGCGATTCACAGGGCCAATTACTTATCTATTCTTAAACTTGGTTTCCTCTGTCAAGTGGAGGTAAAGCTCCTACTTCATAAAGTTGTGGAGATTTTATGAGATGACCTTGTATGCCAGAGTACAGTAAATGCCAGCTACTGCTAAACACTTTCAAAATCATAGTTGTTGGGCTCACTGTGCAAATTCCTACGGAGCAAAGATTACTGTTTAACTCCAGATTCTGTTCAACTCCAGTAAACACACACAAGGATATTCATTATCTATTCTACACACAGTGGCCAAAGTGATGTTTTGAAAATGCAAATCAGAATTCATCACTCCCATGTTTAAACTCTTCGGTTCTTCCCACTGCTGAGTCAATTCCAACTCCTTGCCTGGCCCAGAAGGCGCAGCTGGCCAACCTCTCTGAATATCCACCTTGGTCACTAAGCCTCAGACACACCAGCCTCCCCTTTGTTCCTTGGAGCCCCCTGTGCCTTAGACCTCAGTACTTGCTATGACCCCTCCTCCTTCCTCTCTGCCCATGACCTCCCCAGCTCCTCCGCTCCTCCTCTCCTTGAAGGCTTCCCCAACCATCTGTCCAAAGTAGCTTCCCCCAGCCATGCTTTCTCACCTCACTCCATTTATTTCCTCACAGCTATCAGCTATCTCATTTTATCTGTTTGGTTTTTCTCTCTCTCACAGCCAGCTTCCATGAAGACAATGACCTCGTGGTCTTGTTCATCACATATTCTCAGTACCAGTTAGGTCCAACCACAGAGAGCATTTAATAAATATCTGATGAATCAGAGATGAATGAACACACTAGTGCCCAGAACAATAAACTACATGACTGACAACCATTTTAGTTCCTAATTGGTCCTTCCTAAGTGTCAGGAACTCAAGGAAACACCTTATTGATGTAGCTCCTTAGAACTCCTAAGAGCTGGATAGATAGGTGCTGTTATTATCTTTATTTTATAGGAAAGGAAACCACATCTCAAAGAGTGTATGTGATTTGTCCATATTCATAAGGTTGCTAAGTGGCAGGGCCAAGACCCAAATATAACCAGATTAGTTCAGAATTGGGCCAGGGCAGACCCAGGCCAGCTGTCACTGTGACCCTCAGCTTTTAGTCCAGTAAAGTTGATAGCCAAAAGCAGATCTGCTCTCATAACTCAGAGGAAAATGTCCCTCCAAATGGGGCTGCTGCCATTCCATTAGACCTGCGGTTCCCCACTCCCCTGTCACTTTTTAAAAGTAATAAAATACTTTTCTCAAATGAACACTTTGTACCACAATATCTGAACAGCAAACAAATAAAAGTGAAATTGTGCTAGTGAAAGTTTGAGAGGACCCAGGAACCCACTTTTCAGACTCCCCCTGGCCAATGATGCCAGGGAAAACCAGTGGGCACGATGGATGCTGTTCTTCATCATGGTCCACACACACGAATCCCAGGGACAAGCATCCACACTCCTGGTTCCATGTCCTGACCTAGCAGCCTCCAGCACTTCACTCATCACTGTGCAAAAACAACCCTCTCTGGTCTCAAATGACGCCACATTGGCTGGACTGACAAGCTTTAGATACTACTCACACAGCAGAGGCAGTTTCTTCATGTTAGTTTCTAAGTAAATGGTCAATTTCTGATTTTCCACTAAAGGCATCATTTCAGTAATAATACCTTGACAAAATGCTAGAATTACATAAAAAGTCAATTTTTATCCTCAAAAGAAAGTAAACTGGCTAAGAATTTAAATCTTAAAGGTAAATCCAGTATTACCTTGGACGGTTTTCCCCAGGTAATCTCCTTTGCGCTCCTTGTTAATGACATACTGATATATCTTCCCAGTGGTGAGATTATTGTCCTTGGTAAGGCAGATGTCAAGGAACCTTTCATAGTTACCCAGGTCCAGGTCCACTTCCCCACCATCATCCAGCACAAAAACTTCACCTACAGCAAACAGTGAGAATATTTTTGTAAGTGAAAAATGTGTAAGCTGCGGCACAACTTGAATCCTGAAACTGGACAGAAAAAAAAATCTGCATTTGCATATTTTTAAGCCATCTTTCCAAGTCTCCTGAAAATTTGTGTGTGTGTGTGTGGGGGGGGGTGTACTGGGGATTAAACCCAGGCCTTGTGCATGAGAGGCAAACACTATACCAACTAAGCTATATCCCCAACCCGTGAAAAAATCTGCATTAACTTGATATGAAGAGAGAGTGTGAGAGAGAGAGAGAGGGAGAGAGAATTTTTTTAATATTTATTTTTTAGTTCTCGGCGGACACAACATCTTTGTTTGTATGTGGTGCTGAGGATCGAACCCGGGCCGAACGCATGCCAAACGAGCACGCCATCGCTTGAGCCACATCCCCAGCCCCAAAAAGTCTGTTTCTAGAAAACTAAATATGACACAAAAAAGTAAAATTACCTACTATTCTCCAAACTGTAACTTCAAACTTTCAGCCTTTCAACAAACTCTATCAGGAAGAGTTATACAAGAGGAAGGAATGAAGGAAATGCCAGCCCTGAAGGCTAAGGGTAAAGGACACTTTACATTAGTATGGCAACTGCTCCCCAAAGAAAAAAGACTTCCAGAAAAGGCTCCCACCTGAGCAGAATAAAGTTTAAAGTATAACAAAAGTATGATTCTATTCAAAACTTCCATGACATATGCAGAGGAAGGTTGTGCTGATTATAAAAACTAGCCTCTGGGGCTGGGGTTGTGGCTCAGCAGTAGAGAGCTCCTCTAGCAAGTGCAAGGCCCTGGTTCCATCCTCAGCACCACATAAAATAAATAAACAAAATAAAGGTTTTGTGTCCAATTACTTCTAAAAAATATATAAAAATAAAAAATAAATAAACTAATAAACAACAACAAAAAACAGCCTCTGGGCTACCCTTTGGTTCTAAGCCAAGTTGTGAATCTGCCCAACCTTCCCCCATTCCTTTGTTTCACATTCATTTCTTGCAACTTCATTCTAGATCTTTTTGTTTAGAATGATTCATTCCTACCATCACAATAAGAGACAAGATCAAAAACAGGAAAGGAAAAAAATGTCTATTTTTTTCTTTTTTAAATTTGTTTAGTTATAGATAAACTCAGTACCTTTATTTATTTATTTATCTATTTATTTTAATAAGCAAATTCTTTTATCACTTTGTTTTTTCCAATATTTTTATTTTATTTATTTATTTTTATGTGGTGCTAAGGATCAAACCCAGTGTCTCACACATGCTAGGCAAGTGCTCTACTACTGAGCCACAACCCCAACCCCAATTTTTTTCTTAAGTGCTTAAGAACTTTATATTTAATACTCCTCCAAGGGTTGAATTTGTAGCTGAGCCCTTGAGAATCTACTAATCTAAGATCAGTAGTTGCTCAGATGTAGCTCAGTTAGGCTTTGCCTAACAAGTGTAAAACCTGGGATTTCAGCCCTAGAAACACCAAGAAAAAAAAAAAATCTCCCTAGTATATGGACCTTTTCCTGGTACTATTTGTTACATAATGTTCTTACAGACTTTAACCTCAACATTAGAAAGGAAGAGTAAGAATGAAGAATTTTACAACTTAAAGGTATAGTTTCATAATACATCTCCCCCAGTTTTAAACAATGGATCTGAGATAACTAAGCAACAACAAGGAGGTAAGATGCTCTTTTCCTACCCTCCCTAACGGTTTCAACTTAAAGATCTTTATTCATATTATTCAAACTCTACCAGCAAAACAAAATCCAAGCTTACAGATCTTTCAAATCCAGCATCTACCTGCTGCTTGAATCCCTACAAAGTGGCCCTGAGCCTCTGTCTGGACTTTTCCACCAAAGGCAATTCACAGCTTCTTGAAGTTCTTGAAGGACGCTTGCTATTACAAAGATCTTTCTTTGTTTCTTTTTTTAATTATTTTTTTAGTTGTTAATGGACCTTTATTTTACTTTTTTATATGCGGTGCTGAGAATCAAACCCAGTGCCTCACACATGCTAGGCAAGCGTTCTATCACTGAGCTACAACCCCAGCCCCAAAGATCTTTCTTATACTGTGCTAAAATCTGTCTTCTTACAATTTCCACTACCATTCAATTTCTAAAGATTGGTGTCACAAAGAATAAGCATACTCCCTCTCTTCTCAAATATTAAAAAGTTTATTATGTCATCAGGTATCTTTTCTTAAGAGAAATAACAAATTTTTATTCAACTGCTACCAAAAAGGTATTTTCCTTTATGGAAACTCGTAGACTAATCACTAAATTGGCTGCTAAGATTTCTGCTTCTCCCATCCAGGTAAGAAAAAGCATCAGAAATTCTGCCATGCTAGTTAGGGACCATTTTAGAAGGCAGGAAATGGAAGTTGTACAAAATGTAAATATGCCCAAGAGGTGACATATTCTTTCACATACACAGTTTTTAAGAAAAGATAGATGGGGGAGGTGGTTGTTTGGTTGCTTACCATGCTCATAAGGAGAGAATGTTCCTGCATCAATATTAATGTAGGGGTCAATTTTAATTGAAGTTACATGTAAGCCACATGACTTCAGTATTGTGCCCACACTGCTGGCAATGATTCCTTTTCCAATTCCTGATATAACGCCACCAGTAACTAAAATGTACTTCATTTTCCTTTTTGATCTGAAAGAAGAAAAATTATAGATAAAATGTATTTCAGTAAATCAAACTCAACTGGGTTCAAATACTTATTTTGCCAATTACTGGCTAAGAACCCCCTTGAACATGTCTCATGACTTCAGAAGGTTCTTGTCAGGTTTTAACAGGATCATAACAGATGTTTCTTAGATCACTGAAAGACATTAGTCAAAGACCAGTAGAAAAACCAACTGCTATACAACAATGTAGATTTTATTTAAATCTTTGACAATGACCTTGTGAGTCAAAAAACAGCTCTAAGCTGGCTGATACACTAGGCCCTTAACTTTAGCTAACATCACCACCAAATACTGGGATACCAGGCAGGTGTCTCATTACTTCCCTTATATGGAGAAAAAAATGCAATCTTGAATTCTCTATGAAAGAAATAATGTCTTTGGCTAAACTACAATGTATCACTGAGAAATAGCTCCTCTATATTGTGGAAAACAGATGAAAAGAGATTCAACATTAAAAAGGAGTTAAAGCTAAACCTAAAATTCTTCCAATTACAGGTAGTTTTCTTCTGTAATAACAACTTACTTCTTGGTGGCAATCTCTCCCAGGTATGCCAAGAAAAAAACTAAACACAGAGGGAAAGGGATCTCAGATAAGTCGGATAGAAACCCAGCAATGGGCAGAGGAGTCAGAGGGAGGAAACATTAAATCCAAAGAGCAGTACAGTGCTGCAAGAGAGTGAAGAAAGAGACCCGATGAGAGGTAAGTGAGGTGGCTGCAAGGACAGCAGAGTAGAGAGACAGGTGGAAATGGCACAGGCAAACAGTGAGGACACAGGGACAAGGCAGGGTTTAATCATCAGCGGGGATTTCATCACCAGTCCCCAGCTTCAGAGACCCAGAATCGGCATTCGGTAGGCAAACCCAAATGTGACCAAAAAGAAAAACACAATCACCAAGTGGCAGAGGCTATTTGCTTTGCAGGGGGAGGACATTTTCCTCCACCAAGAATGTTCCATGTGAAGACCGATTCTAACAAAAATAAGCTAAGAAAGGAACTAGGAAAGGGGAGTTCTGCTTGGAGCATTCCCCGCCCCACTCCTCACTGGAGCAGGAATGAACACACTTGGCAAGGAAATCAGAATGCTCAGAATGCCTTTCCCTCAGACAGCAAGGAAGACGTGGGCCTGCACTTTCTATCCTCTGCTGCAGCAGTTTTTTGAGTTTCACAAAGAGTTTTATGGACAGATAAACCAGAGAAATGCTAACTAAACATACCCATTTGGTTTCTTTAATGCAAGCCTTTAAGAGGTGCTTCATGAGATAACAGACACTGTGACCTTCCAAGAAGGGGGTACTCAGAAAGCAATTTCCTCAAACTAAACCATATTATTTGGGGGAAACCTTTACTCTCACCATTGCCATCTTCCAGTTAAATGGTTTCTTACTGACAAGACAAATACCGGCCTTGGCTCCGCTGTTGTCAATTATGTCCTAAAAAGACATTTCTGCCTAAGACCATAACGTGGTCTCACCTACTAAATTTTGAATGTTCCTAGAAATTCCTCAGCCACACTGAGTTTTTGAATGGGTTTCTTCTGCAAAAGGGTCATCTCATTCATTTGCACTTGACTTGTCCCAGTTATGCTCTAAAAGGGTAACACCTGTCTTTGGGGCAGATTCTTTCAGTCTCCTACAGAGCCTGGCAATAAATATCCCTGCAGAGATCCAGTGGGAGTCTGAAAAGAGTCATTCCCTCAGATTACAGTCTACCTATCATGTGAAAACCACTCACATTTTGTGGGGGACCCTCTCCCAAAATATTTAGGTTTGAACCCATAACTCAAGTTGCTGAAAGTTCAGATATTGACAGAAGATTTACAAATAAATGAGTAAGCCAGGGGTGGAGGGAAGAGAAGGGACAACGTATGAAGACTATAAAAATGGAAAGGGAGGGCAAAACAACGTTCGGCGAGACCACGGTAAAGTGCCATGGCCCATCAGAGGGTGGTGAGTGGCAGTCTGGAGTGGGGGAGGATCTCTTCTGCTATGTAGACCTGACTTGCGATGAGCCTTGAAGGACTGACTGCGTGGCCCAGAGCATGGAAACAGGAGAGTAGAGGGGAAGGAACAGGGAAGGCAAGGTGCCAACTTGTGTGCCACCTTGAATGCCCAATCTTAACTTTATTCTGAAATGATGGGAAGACATCGGAAGGTGTACACTCACAGAAACAACATAAGTCAAGATGCATCAAAGAAATTCACCAAAGGTGAAAATCAAAAACCTTAAAAAAAAATAAAAAATCAAAGTTGTGGGATCAAGTTCCGCTATCGTCCTTGAGCTGAGACCTCAGTCAGGTCCCTTGGGTTGCCCGATGCTGGGACTCACATCACGGTAAAATGGGGTGAGAACATCCGCACCGCCCCAATCATAGGGCTGCTGTCGATTCAAGATTATAACGAGTGCGGACGTGAGTGCGCCACGCAAACGTAGTGAACTTCTCCAGACAGCCTGCATCCTCCGCCGCGGGGAAGGAGGTGAGCATGGCTGGGCCACGGGCCATCCCAGGGACCATGAGGCCCGGCGAGCTCACAGGCCCCTTCCCCCAACGGAGGATCTGTGGGGGCCACGGGGTGGTACATTCCCCACCGCGGCGGGCGACAGCGGGCCTGAAATCCCCCTTCCAGGTGGGCGAACCCGAGGCCTGAGACCAGAGGGCTGGGGCAGACGGAATGAAGTGGCGGCTACCGGGCTTTCCCAGGGACCACTGAGCACGGGCTCAGAGACTCTACCCCGTCCACGAGCCAGGCCAGGCTGACCGGGCGCTGCCCAGCGCTGCAATGCGGGCCCCACGGCCTCTGTGGCCATTCCCGCCCTAGCCGGCCCTCTCTCCTGGCCCCTCTCCGCAGCGGCTCCCGGCCACGCGGCCCGCGCGCGGGAGCCGGCACCTCGCCGGCCTGGGCCGCCCGCCCCACTCCCGTTAGGCACGCAGCCCATTGGGCAGGACGCCGGACCACCTCGCCCCTGATTGGTGGGGAGCGGCGTCTGTCATCCCGGCGCGGGGCCGGGCGAGCAGGTCTCGGTTGGAGCTGCTGACTCCTGCATGGGAGAGCAGTTCCTCCGGGATCCCTGGAGTCAGCCTACCTGAGGCCGGCTTCAGATCCTCCCGTCAACTACAGAGCTACGCCGGCGACTCTCGCGGTGAGCCCCCGGCAGCCAGTGATGAGTCCCGGCCGCATGCGCCGGCAGTCTTTCTGGGAGGCGGGCTTTAGGCGGTGCGCACGCAGAGGGCGGAGGCGGAGGCGGAGGCGAAGGCGGGGCGGGCCCTGGGGGACGCGGGCGGGGCCCGACTGCGCAGGCGCGCGGGGCGCCTGGGCTCTGCAGCTTGTGCTTGTTTACCCGTGGATTCTGGGCTTCCTCTAATAAGAGACCGCCGAGTTGTGACTCACGCCTGGCAAGTCAGCCTCTTGTTTTAGCCTCGTACTGCGGCAACCTTCGGACGTTTTAGCCCTTCGGGCTGCCAGACAGACTGTCTCCTGTTCTCTACAGCGTGCATCCTTGTGCGCTCCTTGAGGTGCCACCCCAGCCTCTCTCTTCCGCGGGTCCCTCTAGACCGAGGGACGCCAGCAATGGCACCTCAGTCTGCAAGAGAGAAATCCAAGAGGGCTGTTTGACGCCAGCTCCTCGTCTGCATCGCTTTCCCCACATGTTCCCTGACGGAGGCAACTGCTAGGGACATGGGTCGCAAGGCTAGTTTCATGCAACTGACATTCCCTGAACACCCACTCTGTGCCCACACTGCGCTGGATCATAAGCTACCCTCTTCTTGGACTAACGATGTATTGAGGCAAACAGATCCGTTCATAATATTTCCTCTGGATCTTCTTAAGTGTCTGCTGCTGAAATGTCAGGGGAGTGCCTAGGCGGGGACTGGCCAAGTGGGTGGGGATCAGGGATTCAGGTAGGGAAGTCTGGAAAAGTGGGAAGTAGAACGGGGAAGTGCACTGGCAAAGATGGGGAAGGCGGGGCAAGAAAAAAAGCGGGAAAGAAGGAAAAAGGCGCTTATCTACTGGCTCCAAGGCCCAGAAGAATGTTAATAGTAAAGTCAGGGATTTTCTTTCTCCTGGGGACACTAGAGAGGCGCACAGACTTCTGACGGGAGGATTTTGTCTTTTGAGTAGCAAATAAATTCATTACATGTTTAATTATTTTTGCCAAGTACTACACACTACACTAGGGCATCCATGAAAAGTCTTTCTCTCACCCCTGAATCTGTGTTCCTGTTTTCCTCCCTAGAAGCAATTTGCCACAAGTTCTCACCTATCTTCATTGAAGGAGTTAAAGAAAATATATGATGTGATCAGATTTGTGTTTCAGGAAAATTACTCAAACGAGTTGGATTCCAAGAAGCCATTTAGGAGGCTCCTGCAGTGGCCTCTCTCAGAGGCTTCTAGCTTCTTCCAGATCAGGACCATCACTGTTCTGACCCTACCAGCCTGCCACGCTGCACTCAGCTCCAAATCTAAAAAAATGTGTGGGGCGTGTTTGAAGAGGATCTATGACCACACATTCTTTCCAGAAGCATTTGATGTTTATTGAAGTGCCTAGAAATGGTAGACAGAACATACTTGCTGACCAAATGAAGATGCTATAGAAGGTACCAAAATGAGCCATTTACCCAACTTCTGTGGGTACACTCCACATTTCTCCTCAAACCTCTCCCATCTCCTCCCTATATTCTCTCTCAGCTGTGGGTCTTGCTTCCCATTTGACTAAGAAAATAGGAGTTACAAGAACTTCCATACCTATCAGCCTGCTTTTATCTATACAAACAAACTCTGTCCTTTTTCCTGTTTGTGGGCAAACTGCCTGCTCTCCTAAAGGTCAACCTTTCCTCATTGCTTCAAGTGCCATATTCTCTTCATATTGTCCAGGATGTCTGATCATTCTCTCCTGCATCACCATTTTTTTCCCCTCTTTAGATCATTTCCACTAACATGATACAAGTTCTCCCACTATGATCTAAGAGCCCCTCTCTTGACTCTACATCATTCTCTAGCTAACCCTCCAGTTTTTTTGTTGTTGTTTTTTAATCACTGCTTCTAAAAAATGTTGATACTGGCCATCTCCAGTTTCTTCCCCTTGAACACATTCTAGTCAGGCTCTGCTCATATTCTATAAATCCATTGATATGGCACTTGTCAAAATTTATTCTATGTTCTCAGACCTCTTCTCTATACATCAGCCTAGAGTGTAATCTCCAGTGTCTGTTCACAAATCCCAGACAAATAGTGTGATTGTATGTTCACAAAGTGCTTGTGTGCGTCTGCATAGTTGACATGCTCCTTTCTCCCACCTTGCACTCAGTCTCCCTGTGAACCTGTAGGTATAGCCATACTGCCCCCAGACCTGCCTCCAAGCTGACCTCTTTCCTAACTGCATTTGTCACAACTGATCACTTTGCTTTAAAGTATGTTCTTCACTTAGGTTCTAAGAAACCACTTTGGGCTTTTCTGAATTTCACAGGCCTCTCCTAGATCTCCCTTCCTAGATCCTCTTCTTTTCTACTTCCTGGCACTTGAACAGTAGTTTCTTCCCCCAAGACTCAGTCCTGAGATCTCTTCTCTGTTTACAATCATCTTCCCACAATCTCACACAGACTTTAAATAATAGACTTTAAGTCCCATCTGTATTTTGAAAACTCCCCAATTTATACTCCCAACTTAGACTTCTCAATTCCAAATGTGGGGCCCTTCTAAGCACAATCTTGAAACTGTCCAGGCACTCACACAAGAACCCAGTCTCAGGCTTGTTTCCTGGAACCCAACATATCCCTCAGGCACTGGATGCTGGCTCTGAGTGTTTACCACATTGTGCCAGAATTACCTATTTACTTATCTGTCTCCTCTATATCAGATTGGAATCTCTTTGAAGATAACCTTGCATCTGCCTGTTTTCTTATCAGGTACAGTCTTGTTCACCTTTTAATAACCAGGATCTAGCACATTGAATTCCCACTACTACTCTATGATAAAAATCCCTTCATGATATACTATATTACAGACAATGAAGCTAAGACAGAAAAAAATGCAAACGCCCTCCCAAGGGCAAATGTGAAGTTCACTTAAAATGCCCTCATTCTACCCACCACTAAGCCTTGCTAATCATTTCCTTACCAAGGCTTCCTTGATTTCCTTTCTCAGTTCCTATAGATATGTGGCATGTCTGACATTCTTGTATAATCTGAGTGAGAAATGGGGCAGGAGAGAGATGGCAACTATTAACGAATTTGTTGTATTTTTTCATAGATTGGGGCTACTCTAAAATTATAGTTTATTTAGTTTTTAATAAATATGTAAATGGTACAAAATTTAAAAAAAAAAAAGGAACACATAGTAAAAGCTTGCCTCCCGTGCCTGTTCCCCAGCACCTAGTTTTCCACCCAGAGACAGATGCTCTTAGCAGTTTCTTATCCATCAAGAGATGCTCTGTACATATATACACAGCTTTTCTTACTTGGTTTATTTTTTTAATATGAATGTGTTATACTAGGTTTTCTTCACTTGAGCTAACTTTCTCTAATGGAGTAGTGAATCAGTTGGTTATACTCTCTTTTGTTTAAGGATTTAAAGTTGTGTGTTTGCATGTGTGTGCGTGAGTCATGCATGAACTGTGAGAGAAAAGCATGGCAAAAAAAAAAAAAAAAACAAGGGTAGGAACTTTTTTTCTTCAGTGGCACTCCATTGCCTTTAGGATACAATCAAAACCACACTGTGGTTTAGGAGGCCAGGCACAAACAAACTGGCCTCAGTTTACCTCTCTACCACATCACCCAGCCCATGCCATAGCCACAGTGAACTCTTTCAGTTGCACAAGCATACCATTTGTTCTCTTTCCCTCATCTGGATCTGTGCACAGACCTCTGCTGGCATAGCTCCCTTACCCATTGTCTTACTGACATCACATTCTGGTACGCTCTTCACTTCCCCAAAGTAATGTTCTGGATAGCCTCCCTCCCCCAAGTTGGTGTTAGCCCTTCTCTTCCATTATTTTGTTGTTACCTGGACCTTCCTGAGCATGGCACTTACCAAATTGTCTTTAAATAATTCATTTCCTTGTCCAAATCTCCCATTGTCTATAAGCTTGTGAAGTCAGGGCCCTGTTTATCTTATTTGCTGTTGTATGTGCAGTGTCCAGGCACATGAAAGACTTCCAATAAATACTTTTTCTACAAATGAATGAGTCCTGAAATTAAAACAGATCACAAACCCTTTCTAGAGCTGAGTCACAGCTTTAACTCTTACATCCCTAGCAACCAAAGTAAAGAGGATCAATATGATCAGGTAAAAAAAAAAAATACAATAATTGCTCAGGAGAAACATCATATCCTCAAATCACCTCTCACTGACTCTTAGGTCCCCTTGCTAGAACCCCTAAATCCCTCCAATATTTCTGAGGGGCATTTATCAAAATTGTATAATCGAGGGGGTAATTGGTTAGTAGATGTCTGTCTTTTCTACCAGACTGAATTTCATTTGAGTCTATCCCCATCATCTTTCACATTATCTGCATATAGTAGGTACTCAGTAAATGTTTCTTGAATAAATGAAAAGGAGCACTGTTTCTGCAAATGAGCTCAGAAATCAATTTCTCCTAAGTTGATGGAGAAGAAACAGATTTGTAATGCAGGGACAAATAGTCTCAATAACATCCATTCAGCAAGCATACAAGTAAGGGTCACAAGCCTGTTCCTTATGATGACTTGCTATAAAGGCTGATGGCAGTACCACTGAGTGCAGTTCAGGCAAAATGACACTACAGAGAGCTAATGAGATGCAGCGTGGGGGAAACCACTTGAAGACCTAGCTTGGTCAAGGGTAAATGATATATCACCTGCTGCCGATCTTTTATATAGCTTCCCTGACCTGGGTTCCAGGAAGATTTTTGAGAGGCATTGAATACAGTATCATCACAGACATACACAGAAGAAAGCTATTCTGAAATTCAGAGGCCTTCAAGAAGCAGTTGAGCTCAGAGGTAAAATTTATATTCCTCACAGAATTAATTCATGTCCTTCATGGAGAACATCATGGTATGTAGAATAATCTGGTAGAGACATCTGTCTCATGTAGGGCTATAATAATGTGCATTGCTATTATATATGATCATATAATCATACACTAGTACCTCAACACATTTAGGGGAAAACATGTAGTAAAAGACAAAAAACCACATTGTAAAAACATGCTCTCAAGCACAATAATGAATTCTTAGTTGATAAATATACCATAGCTAACATCACCACACATCAAGGGACAGTTCAGATTTCTTAGATTACTTGTATTTCTAATGAAAGTATTGTGTTGCATGTATAATTATGAAATTCTATGAGAATAATTGGGTGAATGGAAAATGAATACTTTTCAGATTATGTGTTCTGACTTTTGGATTCAAAGAACATAGCAAGTAGGACCTATTTCTATCCATCTGTCTGTGAGAACCTCTCTGAGCCTCTCTGGCTTGTTAGGTACCCTTCATTCCTGAGTCTGTCCCCAGCACTTCACATTGTGTGCACATAGGCATAGAGGATGAATGATCTGCAGTCTGTCTTGGTTCTTCTGTCCCAGGATTACCGTGTCCTGTTGAGATCAGCTATATTTGCTACTTGTTGGACATAGAGAAAGGATTACCTTCTTTAAGCTCCAAAACCTGCGAGAAGAGGTAGTAAAATCTCCCTAAAACTCCCCCAAGCACTCCAGAGTCATCGCAAACACACACAGTATGTAAAATCGCCCTTGTTATTCAACGGCTCTCCAACACAAGCCCCTACCACTTGCTTCCAACCAAACTATGGCCCCGGAACCCTTCCAGTATCGCAGCTCTAGAGAAAGAACATTCTGTTCAGTTCTTAGCACAGAGCTGGGCACGTAGTAGAGCCTCGATCAATATCTGACAATTAAATTACCTTGTGACTTTTAACTTCCTTGCGGTCTGGCTTTCATCCACCTGTGACCAAGACAAATGAGTGTTCCTTCAAGAAAACCGATTACTGTATCTCAGTTGCTGGGAGGACTCTGCAAAATCCATCCCTACGTGGGCTCTGCTCAGTGACCCAAGGGTCTCAAATCTTTCCAGGCAATGTTTCCCAATGGGTAACTCATGGACAGAGGATCACTAAAGGGTCAGTATGGCAATATCCTCTGGCCACCCCCTGAGCACCCAGCGTTCTCCCAGCTGCCACAGAGTAGAGTGATCTAACCTAATGACACAAAGTGGATGGACAGGAGATTGAGATATTTCAAAAAACTTCTTATCCGGTGAGCACTCAGTGGAGCCATTATGTGTGTCTACAACTCAATAGTTATAATTTCAAATTCTGGGCCAGGCTCCAGACATCTACTGTATCCAAGATCTATCCAGGAGATATATTTCTGTCTCTGAGAGCAATGGCTCCTGCTTCTGTCATTAGCACAATCTCACTTGAAAGGCACATCTTAAACCTGGGGTAAACAGGTGTCCAACAACCTCAAGTTTACATAATTAGCACTTGGATTCCTGCTGCACATGATAAGAGGTTTTTAAAAAAATGATTCAACCTTTATTTTTAAAAAGCTGCACTTAACATATATTTAACTAATCTGAACTCAAAGGGATATGGAAAAACTCCCATCTGTTTGTGGGTTTAAATAACTGGAAAGATTGACAGGAATGATGTTGTGGAGGTGATGGTATTCTGGAGAAAGAAGTTTGGGGCTGGTTCTATGTTGTTTTGCAGCTTAAAAAATTAAACTTGTAAACTTGTTTTGAAGTATAACAGACATATGAAAATCATAAGTGTACAAGGTCAGAATTTTATATATTTGACCACAGCCATGGAACCAGCACCAGACTGGGAAATAGAACATTACCAGCACCCCAAAAGCCTCCTGGTTCCCTTTTCATTTTCCACTGAAACATACCTAAACATAGCCACAACCTTGTCCACTAATGCTGTAGATTAATTTTCTGGGGGCTCTTTTTAAAACTAAGCTTAGAATAATGGGATCATCTGTTAAAGCTCTGAAAATCATTTTCTAAGACTGACAAAACTCACAACATTTTATTTGGCTCCTCTAAGTCGTACATGTCTCCTTTGTCTCTCTCTTTTTTTTTTTTTTTTTTTTTAAAGAGAGAGTGAGAGAGGAGAGAGAGAGAGAGAGAGAGAGAGAGAGAGAGAATTTTTATTTATTTTTTAGTTCTCGGCGGAAACAACATCTTTGTTGGTATGTGGTGCTGAGGATCGAACCCGGGTTCGCACGCATGCCAGGCGAGCGCGCTACCGCTTGAGCCACATCCCCAGCCCTCCTTTGTCTCTCTTTTCCATGCCAGATCCTCTCCCTTTTAAGTCATAAAATCATCTTCCTCTGATTCTCACTAGGTAAACAAAGCAAAGGAGTCTGTACAATGTGTATCCATTCATCAGCCACCAAGCACAATGGCATCTCCCAGTTGGCCAGCACTGCTGCAGGCACCAAGGTTACAAAGACCATTGTGTTACTGAGATTTGTAAAAGCTATGAGGGTAAATGGTGGGGTTCCTCAAAACCCAAAGGAGGGACACCTTACCCCAGCAATATAGCCCCCTCCCCCCACAAAAAAATGCCTCCCAGAGCAGGGCAGATGTCAATTCAGGGAGGAAGGAGGCCAGGCTGGCAAGGTGGGGGTTTAGAAATGCCATGGAGGATCAGATCATGAGCTGAGGCACACAGGCAGGAGGCTCAGGCTATTTAGGAAACATCAGTTTACTCCATGTAAAAGAAGAAAATGTTGAGGTGACTTCTAGGTCAAGATGGTAGACTGAACAAACATCAAATTTCCCTCCCTACTGAAACCTCCTCAAAACTGATGATTGAGCTGGGGGGTCTAGCTCAGTTGGTAGAATGCTTGTCTTGAAAGCACAAGGCCCTGGGTTCAATCCCTAGCAGCCCCCCCCCCCAAAAAAAACCTGATGATTGAAAACTGCATAAATCCAGCCAGGTGATGCACCCTGTAATCCCAGCAGCTTGGGAGGCTGAGGCAGGAGGGTGGCAAGTTCAAAGCCAGCTTTAGCAACCTAGCAAGTCTCTAAGCAACTGAGCAAGACCCTGTCTCTAAGTAAAATATTAAAATGGGTTGGGGATGTGGCTCAGTGGATTGAGGGCCCCTGGGTTCAATTTTCAGTACCAAAAAAAAAAAAAAAAATACAAGCTAAAAACTACATAAATCCATACAGGCAAGGAGTGAAAGGGTAAAGTTTCTAAACTGGAAAGCTTGAATTAAAATGTAAAAGATTAGATATTATTAAATTCCTCTGTTACACCCAAATTCCTGAGACAGTTAAGACAACGCCCTACTGGCCATTTAGCCTAGGGCCCTGTGCAGTTTGTCACAGGGCCCGAACCAATCAGTTTGAATGTGTACCCCGCTTAGGAGTGACCAATCACCCCCGCCCTACCTGTTCCCACCAATGAAGCCAATGAATGTGCTAATCAAGTCTCAGAGTTGTTGTTCAATTTTCCCGGGCCTCATGATGATTTGTTCTGATGTATGCAAAACCCCCTCCCTCCCCAAAAAGTGTACTTAAGCTCTGCTTGACCTCTGCTCTGGGCTCTGGGTCGCTCTCCCTTCCTGAGTGAGCCTTGAGCCTCAGCGCACTGAATTAGGATCCTCTTCAATAAACTCCCTCCTGCCCATTGCATGAAGCTGGTCTCTTGTGGTCTCTTTTTCCAACGATTTGCCGGATCCTTACAGGAGAACAGAAGACATGACAACAGTAAAAATTTTAGAAGCAAGAAATTAGATGAATGAATGAAAACTGAGCAGATTAAAAAATTAAAGGCAAAACCTAAGTGAGCAGTGGGGGAAACTGAGGAACAATTTTATCTATATAGATGGATGAGGGATTGAGGAATCAGACTTTGTCTAACTACCTCCCTTCGCTGAGGGAGCCTGTCACAATCCTCCCAAAGAGCAGCCATGGTGGACAGTTGGAGCTGGCTGGGAAATCTGAGAAGCCAGCACATCAGCCACCAGGAAGGAGGACAGATGCGTGGAGAGCTCCATGGAGCTGCAGTCTCTGTGTAGCTACCTGCCAGTGGCCTTATTCTCTGTGGTAGACCTGAGGCCCCTGTGATCAGCAGGGCCAGAATCTGGGAAGAGGAGCTGCATGTGGGGCAGAGAAAGGACAAGTTGGATCTACTAAGCTTCTCTGCATCTGTATGTCACCATATACCTCTCCTTCAAGGAATAATGGCCACTGCTTCACTTACATCTCCCCCACCTTCATATTCTTCTTTCAGCCAAAACTCACCATATAGGAAAGGGGCTCTGGGAAGTATAATTCTGGGTTAATATAAAAATATTAATAAAATATTGAGCTGGGGGTCTAGCTCAGTTGGTAGAATGCTTGTCTCACAAGCACAAGGCCCTGGGTTCAATACCTAACACCAAAAAAAAAAACAAAACAACAACAACAAAAAAAACCTGATGATTGAAAATAAATAAAACTTGGATCAATTTTTGCAGGGGAGCAATAAGATGGAAAGAACCCAGGCCCCACTGCCAAGGAGCAGCCAGACCAGACCAGAACCACTCCTACCTGGACAATTTACAAGAAAGAAAGTGAAAGGGTAAAGTTTCTAAGCTGGAAAGCTTGAATGTAAAAGATTAGGTATTATTAAGTTCCTCTGTTACACCCAGATTCCTGAGATAGTTAAGACAACGCCCTACTGGCCATTCAGCCTAGGGCCCTGTGCAGTTTGTCACAGGGCCCGAGTGACCAATCACCCCCCCCCACCCGCGCCCTACCTGTTCCCTCCAATGAATGTGCTAATCACATCTCAGAGTTGTTGTTCAATTTTCCCGAGCCTCATGATGATTTGTTCTGATGTATGCAAAGCCCACCACCCTCTCCAGAAAGTGTACTTAAGTTCTGCTTGACCTCTGCTCTGGGCTCTGGGCTGCTCTCCCTTCTTGAGTGAGCACGGAGCCCCAGCACACTGGAATGGATCCCCAATAAATCCCCTTTTGCCAATTGCATGGAGCCAGTCTCTTGTGTGGTCTCTTTCTCCGACGCTCCGCCGAACCCTAACATTAGTACATTTTGCTTAAGCTTCTGCTGAATGCATATCCCAATAAGTCACCCTTTGCTTTCCCACTCATAATTATTGCTTTAACACTTTATTCCCTCCAAGTGGTAGATCTGTCCCTTGCCATTCATCTTTTGTCAGACGCTGAGCTTCCCATTCTGGTTGGAGCCCTCAAGCCCACAGCCACTCAGGTGGCTCCTGATTTCTTCAAGGCTGAGCCCCTGCCTTCCTTGCCTCCCTCTGTCTGACCTGGCCTCAGGGCTGCACTTTGCTCTTAGGACTCCCACCAGGGGCTTTGCTCTCTCCTTCCAATGTGGTCTCGAGATGAAGCTCCTTCATAGCCAGCTGTGGAATGGTTTAAATGCTCGGTCAGTCCAGGTTAGGCTCCCCTGTCTCATGCAAGGGCTACCTTGCTTCTGACTCTTCAAGGCTAAGCCTCCAGGTTGGAAGCCCCAAAGTGTGGAGGCCTAACTAAAGGAAGTATTTATTGATCTCTCACTTATGTAACAGGCTTAGGCTGACATCCTGGCTGAAAGGACAACCATCCAAGACCTGGATTCCTGTCACTTTATCTTACTCTGCCTTCCCACAGGACATTGTCCTCAATGGCAAGGTCAAAGTTAAGATACTTAAACATCAACTGCTAAATCTAAATTTAAGTACTCTTGGCTTCTTAAGTTCTATAAGACAACATATTTTGGGATTTATTAAATATGCTTTTATAAATTGCTGGTAAATGGAAAGTCAATTTAAGATGGCTTTGTTTCTGTGTCTTCACTAAAAACAAGATGATTAAGAGTTAAAATTCGGGGCTGGGGATGTGGCTCAAGCGGTAGCACGCTCGCCTGGCAGGCATGAGGCCCAGGTTCTATCCTCAGCACCCATACAAAGAGGTTGTGTCCACCAAAAACAAAAAAATAAATATTAAAATTAAAAAAAAAAAGAGTTAAAATTCTACTGATATATGTTGTTCTAAATACAAGGAACAAAAAAAAACCCTAATTTGGGGGCTGCGGATATGGCTCAAGTGGTAGTGTGCTCGCCTGGCATTGTAAGGGTCTGGCGAATCGTTGGAAAAAGAGACCACAAGAGACCAGCTTCATGCAATGGGCAGGAGGGAGTTTATTGAAGAGGATCCTAATTCAGTGCGCTGAGGCTCAAGGCTCACTCAGGAAGGGAGAGCGACCCAGAGCCCAGAGCAGAGGTCAAGCAGAGCTTAAGTACACTTTTTGGGGAGGGAGGGGGTTTTGCATACATCAGAACAAATCATCATGAGGCCCGGGAAAATTGAACAACAACTCTGAGACTTGATTAGCACATTCATTGGCTTCATTGGTGGGAACAGGTAGGGCGGGGGTGATTGGTCACTCCTAAGCGGGGTACACATTCAAACTGATTGGTTCGGGCCCTGTGACAAACTGCACAGGGCCCTAGGCTAAATGGCCAGTAGGGCGTTGTCTTAACTACCTCAGGAATTTCAGGTTCTGGGTGTAGCAGAGGAACTTTGCCATACCTGGGTCTTTTACATTTTAATTTTGCAGTTTAGAATCAGTTTAGAAATTTTACCCTTACAGCATACGTGAGGAACTTGATTCTGTCCTCAGCACCACATAAAAATAAAATAAAGATATTGTGTCCACCTAAAACTAAAAAATAAATATTTTTTAAAACCTAATATTATTGAAAAAAACTACAAGAAAAGTAAATATATACAGGAAGGAAGGAGGCCAGTATTTTATTTCATTAAAATAAGAGTAATTTCATACACTCATGAATTTTTTTAAAGAGAGAGAGAATTTTAATATTTATGAAGCCAGATTTAAAGTTAGGTAGTTAGTGTAGTTAGGTAAATCGGGTCTAATATCCAGTGAAATCTAAAATGGAGGCCATGCTAGGAATGACTCAGGGAAAACAGGACAACTCATGGAATGTTAATGAAGTCCTGAAGAGGCCCTAGGCCAAAGTCCACCTGGAAGAAGTATTAATGAATAGCCCCCAGCAGATTTGAAGATAGCCCATCACAAAGGAGTGATAATGAAGTCCTTCCTGCTCAGACCACTTCTTTGGCCCACCTGTGTCCCACCCCTCAGGCCTTCCAACCTACATTCCATCACTGAAAGAACTATAAAAAAGGGAGACAACTGCACTTCCACGGATTCCACCTTCTGGGTCCCCTTCTTCCTCCGGGAGAAGTCTTTTCTTCTGTCCTTTAATAAATTTCTAATTTCTACTCTGACCTTGCCTCAGCGTGCTTCTTTGGTGTTATTCTTCAACATCGGGGAAGCAAGAACTCGTCACCGGTCAACAGCGGTAACATTTATTTTTAGTTTTCGGGGGACACAACATCTTTGTATGTGGTGCTGAGGATCCAACCGGGGCTGCACGCATGCCAGGGGAGCGCACTACCACTTGAGCCACATCCCCAGCCCTCATGAATTTTTTTGGAGGGGAGTACTGGGGATTGACCACTGAGCCATTGACCACTGAGCCACATCCCCAGTCCTATTTTGTATTTTATTTTGAGATAGGGTCTCACTGAGTTGCTTAGCACCTCACTAAGTTACTGAGGCTAGCTTTGAACTTGCTGTCCTCCTGCCTCAGCCTCCCAAGCCACTGGGATTACAGGGGTGTGCTACCGCACTCAGTACAAATTCATGAATTTTTAAGGACTGTTTCAAATTGTAAATTTAAAAGATCAAAAACAAGAATAAAAATATAAGAAAGTTATAAATATAAAAATGTATTTTCTAATAAGGAAAAAAATTCTGAAATAGAAAGTATTTAGTATGATAAAGTAATATTTCTTTTTTTCCTGAAGTTCAAAATAAAAAGTAAGACAGGACAAAACTAAGAATGTAAACAAGTTATAGAAGGTCTAAGTAAGTTACAGAAGGTTTGTAAAAGGTCAATTTCAAAAAGTTTGTGTGTAATTAAGTTGCATATTCTCAACTTAGATGAAGTTATTTAAGGAGTTTTCTAAGGTCAGCTTTTAAAGTACAATATAAAAGTCTAACTCTATACTTAAAAAGTACAAGATTTTCTTAAAATATTGATCCGATCTTATTTATCAAGATAACTTCTTGTGTCTATTAGGTTTTATTACTTAGGGAAGCTAAGTCTTAAAGAAATTAGGGTTTATACCTATTTCAAAGTCTTATAAATGATTATTTTATAGCTCTGGTTAAATTTTAAAAACTTAAATTTCAGATATGACAATAAAGTTGTCACCCTAAATTTATGTGACTAGTGATATGTATACAAATGAAAACTAAATATGTTTATCTGAGCTTTGTCTAGGTGTTATATAAAATTTATAAAACAAAAGCTATGTAGGTTTAATACAGGTATGGTAACCAATGAAGGTTCTTTTGTATACTTTATATCTGACATAAAAGGGCCACTCTGCCATTTGAAAACCTGGTTTACATCTGTTTGCTTTAACTATATAAATGTTTTGTTGTTATATAAATGAGATGCATTTATACATCAGATAATAAGTCTGCTTCTGATACTCACCTGAGTAAAGACTCTGCCTTTCACCTTACTCCATGTTAGGGTGGCTCCAAAGTAGGCCAGAATTAAGTTCATTTAAAGTTACGTTCAAAAAGTACATTTTTGTTGTAAAGATTACTGTGATCTCAAAATAAACAAAGGATATAATGCAAAACTAAGAAAAGTTTTGGGTGAATTATAAAAGATATTTAAGGTTGTAAGAGAGTTGTATAAAGAAAACAAAATTTGTAAAGGATTTCATGTGTGATGAGTTAAAAAAAATAATGAATCTTTGTAGAGACTAAATAGATATTAAATATACCTTAGTGCTATTATAGAAACTATATCTTTTGGTTAAGAGCTATTATACAAACTAAATCCTCATACAACTTTTTTTTTTTTTTAGAGAGAGTGAGAGAGGAGAGAGAGAGAGAGAGAGAGAATTTTTTAATATTTATTTATTTATTTATTTTTTTTTAGTTCTCGGCGGACACAACATCTTTGTTGGTATGTGGTGCTGAGGATCGAACCCGGGCTGCACGCATGCCAGGCGAGCGCGCTACCGCTTGAGCCACATCTCCAGCCCCTCCTCATACAACTTTATAAATGTTGACTGTTAGTATTTTACAAAATTATTACTTCTAACAAAACAACCTAGGGAATTTGAGACTGTAAGGGGGGTCCGGCGGAGCGTCAGAGGGAGAGACCACACAAGAGACTTACTCCATGCAATTGGCAAAAGGGGATTTATTGGGGATCCATTCCAGCGCGCTGGGGCTCCGTGCTTACTCAAGAAGGGAGAGCAGCCCAGAGCCCCGAGCAGTGGTTCAAACAGAGCTTAAGTACACTTTTTGGGGAGGGCGGGAGGCTTTGCATACATCAGAACAAATCATCATGAGGCGCGGGGAAATTGAACAACAACTCTGAGACGTGATTGGCACATTCATTGGTGGGAACAGATCGGGTGGGGGTGATTGGTCATTCGTAAGCGGGTTACACATTCAAACTGATTGGTCCAGGCCCTGTGACGAACTGCACAGGGCCCTAGGCTAAATGGCCAATAGGGTGTTGTCTTAACTATCTCAGGAATCTGGGTGTAACAGAGGAACTTAATAATACCTAATCTTTTACATTCAAGCTTTCCAGCTTAGAAACTTTACCCTTTCAAGACAATAAACCAAAAACTATAGGACAGATAGGCTATCATGCTGAGTTTTAGTACTAATACTGACCCCAATATATTAAAAGGGATAACTCCAAAATTATAAATATTAAAATTAAAACCCAGTACTCTTATTATGAAATGGTGAAACTGTCCTGCTGGATATTTAAAACCAAATATCAAAGTCAAGGAAGTAAAAGAGATAAGAAAAAAACCACCCTTGCCCTCTAAGGTCAGCTGGAACTCAGAATGATGAGACTTGTCTAAGGGCCCTGCAACTCTGGTGAGTCACTCGACCTTCCTATCAGGTAGATTGTGAGGACCCTGGAGAACAGGAAGCCAATCAGTGTACATCTGCAAAGATGATGGTCATTGGAAAGGGAAAATTCCCTGATGATTCTGAGGGAAGCCCCACGTGGTCAGCAAGACCCTGATCCATTCTGACAGATGGCATGATTGGGAGAGGAAAGCTGAAGGAACCAAGAGTCTTCTCAGATTCCCAAGAATTATCCCTGACAAATCTCAGCTGACTCTTCTTCTTATTATTGTTATTTTTTGTAGTTGTAGATGGACAGAATGCCTTTATTTTATTTGTATGTGGTGCTAAGGATCGAACCCAGTGCCTCGCACATGCTAGGCAAGCGCTCTTCCACTGAGCTACAACCCCCCCCCTCAGCTGACTCTTAATGGTGGATAGGGGCAGTCAATTTTTTGACCAACATGGTCTTGAACACCTGGCAGCAAATTATAACCAAAATACAAGCAGACAGGGGCATTTTAAAAGACAATGGCTTTTTAATGTAACTTGAGATGTACACTTGTGTCAGTCCTCCCAAAAGGAAGTAAAACTGAGAAGCTATAAAGAAAGAAAGTGTCTGATCTGATAACTACCACAAAAGATGCTGCTTGTGTGACAAGTTAGCTCTAAGTCAATTTAAGACCTATGAATTTTCCTAACCTTCCTACATAGGTAAGCCCAATTTAGTTTTCACTGGTATGATTATTTAGTTCTGATATTTATCTTCCATATTGGTCTAGAAGGAGAAATGTGGCCCATGAAAGCCCTAACTGACTTTACCAAGAGAGTCCTAAGTGACACAACTAAAGGGATCCTTCTGCTAACACAGAGGTAACACCAATGAGAAAGCTATTTTACAAAAATCAGGTGATATTCCACAGCTCAAAAGGAAACCTGTGCCACTATAAAAATTAAATGTCATGTCTATGTTTTTAATAACTCTGTTGATGTTCCTAAAGCCTTAAATGGCTTCCATTCACAAGGAAATGACATGTCAGACCACACCTTAAATTCCAACAAGTTAATATCTTCATGGTCTTCAGAAGCTAGCTGATAACACTGATTATTTTGTGCTAATTGTTTGCAAACATCATGCTTTGCTGTCTGTTTATTGTTGTACTAGCATGATCCTTACCCTCTGTATACCTCATCCAGTCACCTGCCAACTGCTACCACAGACCTCTGTACTGCCCTGTTGCACAAGACACCTACAGAGTCTATCAAACTCCAGATGGTCACACAAATGCTATCTACCATGAAGTATCACCTGACTTTTAAAGGGGTCCATTAGATAAGCTTCTGTAGGAGGCTCCTGACTGCTATTCACCTCTCGACATCCTTTTTCAGTCTGAAGAATCTGGAGTGGTCATCACCCAAATTCCCTAACAGCAGTGAGGCTTATCTCTCCAGAGAGGGTATGACGTGAGAAGGAAGAGATAAAGATGGGAGGTCAGGGAAATGGGCCCCTGGGTACCTTCCTGGGCAGTAGAGCACAAACAGCACTTGCAGATATTTGCTTAGTAACTTAGAGAAAGGCTATGTTTAAATCAGAACCTACACGACTAGGGTCCATGCCTCTCCAAAGAAGGAAAAATGCCTGACTGATATTTTCATTGGACTAAAGGCTGCATGAATGCCGAGTGGACACTGGATGCCTTATCCAGGGTTGGGCCAGAGGCTGACTTCCCTAAATTTATGTATCTGTATAAACCCCTGGATAATAGGCACTCTTTCGTGTCCCTCTCTTGGGACTGCTCCCTCTTTGGAAGTTCTGCTTTCTCCTGTTACTTTGCTGTCACCCTTCTGTCTGTGGATTTTATTCTTCAAATCATGAGACAAAGAACCCAACCCCACGCTCCATGCTATACTGTCATCCCCTGCCATGACCTTATCCCTCCACGATTTGGACATTACTCTGTCTAACTCAGTCCCTGAGATCTTCACAGGGGACTTTCTGTGGTTGCCAGAGCCTGCTGAGCCTGGGGTTACTGTCCCTCCCCAGAGCCCAGTTCAGTTCAGTCTGTCTCCACCAACACTGACCCAGGCCCTCTGCTCCAGGCAAAGTGCTAGACGTTGGGGTTCAGGGAAGCCCAAGCAGGCTGGGGAAGTTGCTCAGTGGTAGAGTGCTTGCCAGCTGTGGTCCCCAGCACTTCACCTGCCTTCCTCACTGCATCCTCACTACAGTCCTTTGAGGTTGGTTGTCTTCTTTCCATTTTTCAGATGTGAAAACTGAGTCTTAGGGTAAACACCCTCCCAAACCATCAGCTGTCAGCAGAGATGGATTTTGAACCCACATCTGTCTGGTTCCAAGACTCTTCCAGCTGTCTGATGAGAGACTTCCCTACCCCAAGAGCCCGTAGTCAATATAGGAACTGAGCAGCCAAAGAAACAGCTAACATACCGGCCAAGCACAACAATGAAAGTATACACAGCTAGGTAAATGATGGATGGTTTGTTTTTTGGCCTTCCTGCTGCCTGGAATGCATTTGACTATTACACAAAGGAGTCCCCACGTCATCCCCTGAAAGCTTACATTAAGATTGTTATTGGGCTGGGGCCATGGCTCAGTGACAGAGTGCTTGCCTGGCATGTGTGAGGCACTGAGTTCAAGTCTCAGCACCACATAAAATAAATAAAGAACGGTATTGTGTTCATCTACAATTAAATTTTTTTTAAAAAAAGGATTGTTATTTGAGAGGGAAATAAAATTCTACATTTGAAGCCATCATTATTTTGAATCTTTTTATAGCAATAAAACTTATTTCAACTCAGGGCTTCCCAGTGCTTTTCAAGTCATGGGTGGGACATATGGAAAATAGCAGCATTTATGTGACCCATTAGGGCAAACTCAATTTTGAGAAAGTCTAGGACTTCGTGAAAACACTAGTCACATTTTCATTATAGTACATAATTATGAAAAGACATTAAAATACAAAGAATTTAGGAAGACAGCAAATATTTAATTGGAATAAAACTTCCAAATAACATCTTTTCAAATTTTTTTATGAGAAACCAGCTTTTCTTATGTTTTTTTTTTTTTTTTTTTAAAGAGAGAGTGAGAGAGGAGAGACAGAGAGAGAGAAATTTTAATATTTATTTTTTAGTTCTCGGCGGACACAACATCTTTGTTGGTATGTGGTGCTGAGGATCGAACCCGGGCCGCACGCATGCCAGGCGAGCGCGCTACCGCTGAGCCACATCTCCAGCCCTTATGGTTTTTATATTAGATTTTAATTCTTGAAATGGCTACAAAATTCCTGATTGTTTTTGCTTCCTTCAAATTCACGATCATCAACATTAACAAGAAACTTTGCCTAAGTAAACTTTGCAAATGGCAGCAATATCTATCATATTCCTCCAATAGTTAGAAATGTCCTTTCTTGTCTTTAATTGAATTTGGATCCTTTGAAATTTCCTTTAACAATCCAATTGTTCTCTAAATCTAAAAGTTCTGGCTTTTCTTTCATGGATGACGTATAATGTTTAATTTCTTGTAATAATATAAAGGGCATTAGAATACAAGACTACTTTTTTATGTTGACTATTTTTTAATTATGGTGAAATTTTCTTCAAACATATACACACACTGGTCTAACTATGGAATTTTTTTTTCATAGTCTTAATCCTTTAGGTTTTATATTATAGTTCCAACTTGGTTCCCAGGTAAACCATTTGTAGTTGCATGTCTACAAAGGTAAATTTTGTCTTTGAATCCACAAACATTGTTAGCACATATCAATATTGTGTTAAGGGTTCCCCAGGGCACCCTCAGGCTCAACGGTTTGCTGGGAATTACAGAACTCAAAACAATTGTTATACTCCTGGTACAGTCTATTACAGTGAATAGACACAGATTAAAGTCAGTAAAGGAAAAATGTGCCTGGGAGAATCTTTGAAAAACCAGGCTCCCATTTCACATTTTCCTCCAGTGGAGTCAACTCATTTTTTCTAAGAATGATGCATGAAAACATGGCGGAAGTGTTGCCAACTGCTAGGGAGGCTCCCCTAGCCTTGGTGTTCAGCGTTCTAATTTAGGGGTCAGCCACATAGGATGCAGAGCCTACATGGAAGACCTTAGCTACTCAGTATCCTGCCCAGACCCCCAGGGGTCAAATTGATACAGCATTCTCTAAAGCCTGAGGCTCAAAAGTGCTCTTGTCATGCAGGATAGTCCAAGGGCTCAGGGGTTATCTGCCAGGAGCTGGACAGGGGCTAGTCCATTGGGAGTGTGTAGGCTTTGGGAAATGCAGACCTTCTTGCTTAATTCTTTACTGTACATATATACTTTCATATGATTCTTATAACTGTTGATTAGTTTCAGAGACTCAAAATTTTAAGATTTTGAAGCTAATTACTATCCTTCAAAGAATCTCAAAGTAAGAATGAGTCCCAATTTTTAAATTTTATTTTAACTTTTTAAGATCTTAAACTTTGGACAAAATTGTTCTTTGTACAGTCAACCCATTTCTGTATGAAATGGAAAGAAGAGTTTTATTCTCCTGTTTCTTCTCACGATGCTAAACACAGGGCTGAGAGGCTTGGGTCTAAATGTACTGTTTAGATCACAGCACTTATTGTGGAATTCAGATCTCCATGGAAACCTTAACAAACAAGGTACACACAAGAGACAGAGCTTGTCTGTGAATACAAGGAAGTGTTGCTCAAATCTCAGGATCTTTGGAATGAACTTGGGACTCCTTGATGCTTGTTGTCACTACAGCTGCCCATGAGAACTGTACAGGCTCACCCAGTGTTGTCACAACCTGCTTATTTACCTAATACTGACTACTTCCTCTGCACTGGGCTCTGAGCATCCTGCTGGTACTTCCAGCCGTCCATAACTCCCCCTGCCAGTAGATTCATTGCTACCATGAACTCTCTTTTGATTTTCTGAATTAAATTTGGTTCTGTCATCTGAGATGTTTTCATTGCATCCACAGGATTGTTTCAAAGTAAAAATTTTCCTATTTGCTTCTTCAGCCCCAAAGGAAGTATTGGTGATTTTCATGTGAGTTGGTAAAATGAGAAATTCTGAAATTTGGGTGATGTATTTTGGCTTCAGTTATTAAAGGCAGAAGCTTGCAATTATTTTCTTGAATTTTGCCTGAATTAAGAGTTGTAAAAGAGCTCATTAAAGAACATTTTTTTCTTGTTTTGCAATGACAGACATTTGCCATAGCTCAAGTGTTTTCCTGCAATCGTGGAAATGTTTGCAGATTTGTGTATGGTGTACAGTTAGGTGCAGGCAGAGATGGCCTGGTCACCTTCTTTCATGTCCCAAGATAAAGGACTTGGGGGCCAAGACATAGAACTAGAGGGGCCTAGAGAACAAATAGGAGACCACCCTTGGTATGTTTTTTTGCCTATAGAATTTACATTTTTTGGACAACAGTGTTTAGTGATTTTTATGACTTCTCCATTCTAATAAAAAAGTTTCACATTATGATGTAAAAAAATTATCCATACAATTAAACCTACAAAATGCTTAAAGTTGCTATGGGACTTTATACTTATAGGCATTCTATATTTCTAAGAGTTTTTTTATTTTGTTTTTTAGTTGTAGGTGAACACAATACTTTTATTTTATTTATTTTATTTTTATGTGGTGCTGAGGATCAAACCCAGTGCCTCACACATGCTAGGCAAGTGCTCTGCCACTGAGCTATAACCGCAGCCCCTTTAAGAATATTTTATACATATTTTATTGCATTTACTTATTAATTTTTAAAAATTCAGTAAACAAAATAGGGAGTATCAACATACTGATACTCCCTATTTTGTTTACTGAATTTTTTTATTTTCATTCAGCTTAGTAATTAAAATTCAGCTTAGTAATTAAAATTTTCATTCAGTTTAGTAATTAAAATTCTGAACATTCACCACGTTAAAGATTACTCCTACTCAAGTTGAAAGGGTAAAGTTTCTAAACTGGAAAGCTTAAATTAAAATGTAAAAGATTAGGTATTATTAAATTCCTCTGTTACACCCAGATTCCTGAGATAGTTAAGACAACGCCCTACTGGCCATTCAGCCTAGGGCCCTGTGCAGTTTGTCACAGGGCCCGCCCGAACCAATCAGTTTGAATATGTATCCCGCTTAGGAGTGACCAATCACCCCCGTCCGACCTGTTCCCACCAATGAATGTGCCAATCACGTCTCAGAGTTGTTGTTCAATTTTCCCGCGCCTCATGATGATTTGTTCTGATGTATGCAAAGCCCACCGCCCTCTCCAGAAAGTGTACTTAAGGTCTGCTTGACCTCTGCTCTGGGCTCCGGGCTGCTCTCCCTTCTTGAGTGAGCACAGGGCCCCAGCGCGCTGGAATGGATCCCCAATAAATCCCCTTTTGCCAATTGCATGGAGCCAGTCTCTTGTGTGGTCTCTTTCTCTGACGCTCCACCGGACCCTTACAAAGCATGATCAAAATTATTGTGAAATTTGATTTTCAGGAGCTAGAAAGTCTCTGAGTCTCTTAATTGATTTAATTAATATATTTTCAACTGTTTTTGGTTTTAGATGTTAACTTGTATTTTCTTTTTTTTTTTTTTTTAGTACCATGGATTGAACTCAGGGGCACTCAACCACTAAGCCACATCCCCTGCCCTATTTTGTATTTTATATTTAGAGATTGCACTGAGTTGCTTAGCACCTCACTTTTTTTAAAAAATATTCTTTAGATGTTTATGGACCTTTATTTTATTCATTTAGTTATGTGTGGTGCTGAAAATCAAACCCAGTGCCACACATGCTAGACAAGCACTCTACCACTGAGCCACAATGAACCCCTAGCACCCCACTTTCTCTGAGGCTGGCTTTGAACTTGTGATCCTCCTGCCTCAGCCTCCCCAGCTGCTAGGGTGACTGTGCCCATCTGTTTTTTATTTTCAAGTATTTTTATTGAGTCATAAAATACATTTGATAAGCTGTATACCTAGCATGAATCTACAGTGCACACTTGGGTGAATTTTTATTTACATACATACCAGAGTCAAATAGAAACAGTTTCTTTTCCTCCAGGTGGCCTCATTCCTTCACCTGTAACCACAGACCTCATTATAGCCTTAAGTTAGATTTGTGTGTTCCAGGTGTCACATAAAAGGAACATGTGGCATGGGCTCTTCTATTTGATTTTTTTTCCACTGGGCATCATGTTCAAGAAATCCGTCCTTGTGTGGCCTGTGGCTGTAGCATCTTTCTTTTTACTGCCATGTAGCACTCGGCTGTGTGGAAATATCTCGGTTTCTCTATTCATTCATCTGTTGATGAGCGTTTGGATCCTTTCCAGTGTAGGGCTGTTATGAACAAAGCTGCTGCACCCATACATGTCCGGGTCCTTCTGTGGGCATCTGCACTCACTGCCACGGGGTAAGTCAATACCCAGAACTAAAACCCAGAGTCAGAGCATGCACATGTTTAACTTTAGAGATGTTTTCTCATTTTTAAAAGCAAACAATAGAAGCCAGGGGTAAAGCTTAGTGGGAGAGCGCTTGCCTCACATACGAGGCCCTGGGTTCAATCCCCAGCCCCGCAAAAAACGACCACAATAATAATAAAAACAAACAATACTTCATCCTCGGGGCCCATCAAGAATCAAACTGTATTCAACATTAAAAATCAAGTCACTCACCAAGTCAAGAAAGAACAACTGAAAATTTTAACAAAATAACTTGTTTTCTGTATGGAAAACCCTTACCATGAAATAAGCATGATGATGACATTCATTCTTCTGTGTTTGAAAAATAGGAGAAAATTAAGTTAAAGAACTGCCAGTGTCTGGGGCCGGGGTTGTGGCTCAGTGGTGGAGCGCTTGCCTCGAATGTGTGAGGCCCTGGGTTTGATTCTCAGCACCACATGGAAATAAATAAATAAAATAAAGGTAATTGTGTCAAAGAAAGAAATGCCAATATCTTGCATGCACTTGAAAAATAAATAAGAATGTTACAGATGACAAATTGTGACCAGGATCAAACTACCTGAGATTATCTGACAGGCACTTTTGTGGACTATGACACAATGTGAACACAACAAAGTACTTTCTGGCTGATGGATCTGGAGTAAAATCTGAGCTGCCAAAGTGATTCTTATAGAATTCAGGAGGTTTATAGAGGGAGCCAGTAAGAGTATTCAAATGTCTTTTTGAGGTTGTGGATTTTTGAGGGGTTGGGCAGATCAACATGTGTACAAGCCAAGAGCACAGTTGTGTCCTAACCAATAGAAGGACAGACTGCAAGACAAAACATCTCCTGTGGTCAAACAATTTTGGAAGATTCTCTGCTAAAGGTCAACTTCAGATTAACACTGCAGCAATTCTCAGAACCTTTTGAAATGCCAATGCTGCTGGACATGTTATGCTCCAATTCGGGACCCCAAAAAGACCACCAGAGACCAAGATCGATGTAAACAGCAAAGAGGTGTTTATTGTGAGCTAGCTCGGTCCTCCACGCGCACACACAGCAACTGGTGATGCTGAGAGGCCCTGAGCCCAGGGTTTGCAGCAGCTTTATACATCCTTTGGGGAAGGCAGGGACCCCCCACATACATCATAGCATCTCTTAGCAAATCATCACACACCTCGGGAAAATCAAACAACAACTCTAAAACATGATTAGCACATTCACTGGCGGGAACAAGTTGGGTAGGGGTGATTGGTTAGTACAAGAGGGGGATTCCTTTGAACTGATTGGTTTAAGCCAAGAGGGATGTTCGTGCTGAACTACTTTTGGTTTCCCAACACCATAAACTACTGGGAGGGTCATCTGGCATCCCAGGTATTTCCCTGTCTCATGCTGATTGGTGGCTGCTAGGGGGTTGCTGTGGTTCCCCACCTAGCCTGACTAAGTCAGGGACACCTGGCTCAGCAGATTTCTCCTCTTATCTGTAGATAAACAACTTAGCTGGGTGATAATGTGCCTAGGAGTGCTCTGTGGGTCTTTCTAAGGACAAAGGTCATTCCCTTCCTTGGACAGGCTTTGCTCTGAGGTAGAGGCTGGTTTTTCAGACACAGTAGTGCATGCCTATAATCCCAGTGACTTGGGAGGCTGAGGCAAGAGGATCTCAAGTTTGAGGCCAGTCTCCGCAACTAAGAGAGGCCCTAAGCAACTTAATGTTACTCTATCTCAAAATAAAATAAAAAGAAAATAGACTGGGAATGTAGCCCAGCGGTAAAGCATGTCTGTGTTCAATACTCAGTACCAAAAAAACAAAGAAAGAAATGCCAGTGTTCACAGTGAATTCTTTGGGGCCTCTCCTGGAAGTGGACAAAGCACAGAAACTTGCAGCTCATATAAGCAGTTGTTCAATAAACATATTAAAATGTTCAATCTCGGGGCTGGGGATGTGGCTCAAGCGGTAGCGCACTCGCCTGGCATGCGTGCGGCCCGGGTTCGATCCTCAGCACCACATACCAACAAAGATGTTGTGTCCGCCGAGAACTAAAAAATAAATATTAAAAATTCTCTCTCTCTCTCTCTCTCTCTCTCTCTCTCTCTCTCTCTCCTCTCTCACTCTCTCTTTAAAAAATAAAATAAAATAAAATGTTCAATCTCATAACTAAATTCACCATAAAAGAAAATAGAATTTTTTAGACAGAAGAATGGAAAAATCTGAAAAATCTCTGTAATATCCAGTGCACTCAAGTGCACTGTAAGGTGGGGGCTGGGTAGAACAACTTCTGTGAAGGAATGTCAGTTAGTGTGTCTCCCAGCTGCATGTAAGTGAAAGCCAATGACCTCATCAAAGAGAAATTTTAGTATCTTCCCAAAAAAGGAGTCCAGAGATAAGCATTCAGATCAGTGCTGCCACTCCACACCACCCAGGCCTCAGGCCCCTTCTGTCTGTTTTACCATGTTAAGCATAGGGCTTCTATTCTCACATTTGCCTCCTTGAGACCTCAAGGTTCCAAAATGGCTGCATTACCTCCAACCTCAGGTTTGCATTCTAGGCAAGTAGGAAGGACCAACAAGAATGAGCTAATTCCAGCAGACTTTTCATGTACATCTCAGTGTCTGAAACTGGCTACCCCTAGATGCAAGGAAGACCAGAAATTGTAGATATTTCAGCTGGGCATATTGCCTCTTTCAGTGAAATCAGATATTGGTTTCCCTGATCTGCCTGGCCTATGCTCGCCTATGATTCTGCCCCTTGACTTCTGCTCTTCACCCTCATTGATCAGAACAGGTATTGTTAGTGTTCCACTCAGATCCTTCAAATGAAGCCAGATTTAAAGTTAGGTAGTCAGTGTAGTTAGGTAAATCGGGTCTAATACCGAGTGAAATCTAAAATGGAGGCCATGCTGGGAATGACTCAGGGAAAACACAGAGGACAATTCATGGAATGTTAATGAAGTCCTGAAAAGGCCCTAAGCCAAAGTCCACCTGGAAGAAGTATTAATGAATAGCCCCCAGCAGATTTGAAGATAGCCCATCACAAAGAAGTGATAATGAAGTCCTTCCTGACCAGATTACTTCTTTGGCCCACCTGTGTCCCACCCCTCGGGCCTTCCAACCTACATTCCATCACTGAAAGAACTATAAAAAGGGGAGACAACTGCACTTCCACGTGCTTCTTTGGTGTTATTCTTCAACATCGGGGAAGCAAGAACTCTTCACCAGTCAACAGCGATAACACAAATGCCCCCCTTTGCATCATTTTGTGTGTGTCCCCCAGCTTTGGTTGTGTTTTCTTCCAATACCTGAAAAACCAGCCTCTACCTCAGAGCAAAGCCTGTCCAAGGAAGGGACATGACCTTTGTCCTTGGAAAGACCCACAGAGCACTCCTAGGCACATTCCCACCCAGCTAAGTTGTTTATCTACAAATAACAGGAGAGATCTGCTGAGCCAGGTGTCCCTGACTTAGTCAGGCTAGGTGGGGACCCATAGCAATCCCCTAGCAGCCACCAATCAGCATGAGACAGGGAAATACCTGGGATGCCAGATGACCCTCCCAGTAGTTTATGGTGTTGGGAAACCAAAAGTAGTTCAGCACGAACATCCCTCTTGGCTTAAACCAATCAGTTCAAAGGAATCCCCCTCTTGTACTAACCAATCACCCCTACCCAACTTGTTCCCGCCAGTGAATGTGCTAATCATGTTTTAGAGTTGTTATTTGATTTTCCCGCGGTGTGTGATGATTTGCTAAGAGATGCTATGATGTATGTGGGGGTCCCTGCCTTCCCCAAAGGATGTATAAAGCTGCTGCAAACCCTGGGCTCAGGGCCTCTCAGCATCACCAGTTGCTGTGTGTGCGCGTGGAGGACCGAGCTAGCTCACAATAAACACCTCTTTGCTGTTTACATCGATCTTGGTCTCTGGTGGTCTTTTGGGGTCCCAAATTGGAGCATAACATACCTAGTACTGATACCTCCGGTTACTGGTGACAAGTTCTGCTTCCCCACATGTTGAAGTTTGACTATTGAGAAGCATGCACATAGAGGCAAGCACATAATGCAGGGTTTATTTAAAAAGGGGCCACATAAACTTCTCCCTCGAGGGAGAAGGGGGCCATAGCTGGTATCCCAAGAAGCGAGGTGTTCTGCCCTTTTTATAAATCCTAGGCTTCCTTTGTTCTCCTGCCTTTCCATGCTGATCTTTCTCCTTCCTGCATGCTTGACTGAGCCCAGGAATGCTTGGTGGGACCCAGGTGGGCTGAAGGGGGAAGGGCTGGACGAGTAGCCAAGGACACATTAACAACCTTCTAGCTCCCGGAGGGAGGGGCAATTCCTGGGACAGGTTACCTAGGCAACAGGTTGGAGAAGGGGCAGGTTCTGGATAAGGGTGGAGGAAGGGTTCTGGATAAGGGTGGAGGAAGGGCTTTGAAGGAATTAACATTTCAATCCCTCAGGAGACAGTCTCCAACTTCCCAGACTCACTCAAAATTGGCCTCCTTGATCGACCTGACTCGATTTACCTATCTACACTCACTGCCTGTCTAATTCTGGCTTCAATACTTAATATATTTTATTATTTCCCCACCCAAAACATAAGCTCAGAGGCCAAGAACTTTGCTTTATTCTCCTTTGGATCCCTTGCACTGGGATTAATGCTGGCCAGCAGGAAGGCCCCAGATATATTTGCTGATTGAATGAATGAATGAATGCTACCTAAGGATGTGCACAACCCTGGGCCACTTTTGACACTGAAGATAGAGTTTATCCATGTTGGTGGCAGGAATGGGGTAGGGCGGGTGCAGTTCTATTTAAAGGGAGAGCCCTGAGAAGGGAGAAAGGCTGTGGCCAATCTGTGTGAGTAAGGAAGGGGGCAAGACCCTGAGGGCCCAGGAGGCAGGGGAGTCCTGTGCGGGCAGCCAGGGCGCCTGAGCTTTGTCCAGGGGGTGGGTTTAAGCTGGAGGAGGAGCAAAGGGAAGAGCTGGACTTTAGCAAGTGACCTCCTGGTGGTGACATGAGTAAAGTCGGGAGGGGACCACCCTGTGCCTGGAGGTCTGCCGAGGGTTTCCTTGCGGCCGGTCCAGCTCCGGGAGCAGGGTTGAGCTGTTGGCGCTAGGGGGCGCTGTGAGCTAGGACACGGGCTTCGTGCCTCCAGGCCCCTTTGGGCACCTCACCTGGAGCGCTCAGAAACTGTTCAGTCGCCACCACTGTCCTGGGAGCGGCACGCAGGCCCCCGAGCAGTCTTCCGTGTCGCGTCTTACCTGACTTTCTCTTTTGGTGTAAAAAAGCCTGAGACTGTGAGGCGCTTTGGGGAGGGGGCAGGAGGAGAGGCAGGTACAGCAGGTAACAAAACAGGAAAGAGCCACGCTGTTTCGGAGCACGTGGGTAAACCAGGGCCCTCAAAGTGTGTTTCCCGGGGCCAGAAGCATCAGCTTCTCCTATGAACATGGGAGAAATGCAGACTTTCAGGCCCCACTGTAACCTGCGGATGAGACCCTCTGGAGGCAACGCCCAGCCATCTCTGTCTAAGGAGCCCCTGGGGTGGTTCAGATGCACTCAAGTCTGAGTCACTGTCTGGGAAGACCCTGGATCATGTACGAGTGCCTCAAAAGACTGATCCCAGCAGTCCTGATCTGAAGGGCTCTGGTCAGAAGCAAGGCCATGGAAGGCTTCCTGTTGTAGAGGAGTCAGCCAGACAGGGACAAGGAAGGCCTTCCAAGCAGGGAGAACCCCTGTGCCAAGCCCCAGAAGAGGAGGTGCAGTCTATTAAACTCCAGCTCCCAGGAGCCTAGCACAGAGGGCTCATCTTTATCCCACAAAGTATACACTTAGGACTTCTGCCTAGGCCAGCTCTCAGGTTTTGAAAGATGTCGACTTCCAAACAAGTTGCTCTACATAATTAATAATTCATTCACTTCCTACTACTTATTAATCAATATATATATAGCTCCAGAGTTTCTGATTAGCGTGAGATGTCCAGACTTCCCATTCTGAATTAATAATGATAGCAACTACCATTTGCCTAGAACCGACTCTGGCCAAGCTCACTGCCAAGGGTTTTATGTGTCCTATGTCCTTCAATTGCCAACATAAACCTCGGAGTGGGGGTAGGTACTCTTATCACCCCCCTTTTAATGAAGAAGATACTGACAAGGAGAAGCTAAGTCCCTTGCTCAAAGCCACACAGCTGGAGATGATCTAACGCAGGCCATCCTCCTGCAGAACAAACTTGATCCAAATCCTTCCCCGTGTCTTGGGAGTGATGGAGTTCCAGCCCTAAAGAAGGATACCTGGCCTGTCAGCAAATACGGTCTTATCTTGAGCAAATGCTTAATTCCTGCTGTGCATTTAGAGGTACTAAAATAGCTCATGGTACCCATTTCTATCTTGGGAGCTCCCAAGGGTTCTGGGACTCCAGGTCAGAACCACTAAGCTAGTCCATCCTTCTCTGTCTCCTCCCCCAACACGTCCTCACCACGGGCTCTCCTAATAAAATGTGGAAGTTCAAGGAGGGGCAGTGTAGCAGAGCAGCCTTTTAGGACCCCCCTTGAAGCGTCTCCTGAGACCATAAAACTAGAAAAGAGCGCCCTGGTCCTTGGGGCTTGGTCCCCATTGCTTTCCTTCACTCTCCTTCCCCTATCTCCCTTACTCCCTTCCTTTTGGAGCATTTACTGAGCCCCTGCTCTGTGCCAGCCCTCTGGTGCTGGGGACAAAGGGACAAAGAGGTACTCCATTCCACTTAATTTCTTATAGGCTATAGCATTTTGCTGCCATGTGCTAACTTCACCACAAGGCAATTTCTAGCAGATGTCACCAGCAGCAGCACCAACTATAATGTCATTTGCTGGCTTTGCAGGATACAACACCACATCACCCACACCCCCTGTACCCCTACACCTCTCCTTCCCTACCCACCTCTCTGTCCTCAGTTCCTAAGATGGACAGATTCCATGCCATTAGCCCTTTAGAGGGGCCTGGCTGCCTCCTCCCTTTCTCAAAGGGACCATCTGGTAAATTGACTTGCAGAATCTGTCCTTTCTCCCTCCTCATTGCAAATCAATTCTTCTCTCTTCCTTTTGCCAGTTTTAGGCTTCTCCCTGGTAGGCAAGTTCACTTAGTCTGTTTGTATTAACAAACTAGTTTTAGGTAACATGTTTTGTCCTGGCTCCCAGGAGGACAGACAGCAGTTAGACCTGGGCTGGGAATGGGAGGCTTCCACACTCTGCATGAAAGTTATCGATGGAACAGGTGCCTCAATTGTTCAGGGAGGGCCTGAGCTGTTCTAAGGGCATATTTATTGTGCCCCAACTAAGACTGGAAAAGCACAAGCAGAGTCTCTGGCTCTCAGCTCTAAAAAGAAGCCAGAAGTTTTGGTGGGAAATCTCTAGAAGCCAGTAGAGGGGAAACGAGATCCAGCAAAAAATCTTGTTTGCCCTCTGGGAGTCATCTGTCTTTTGAGAGGACTTGTAGTAACCAAGTGATATATAAACCAATATGTTAGTAAAAAAAAATTTTTAAAGAATAAAAAATGATTTTTAACATTGTTACAGAAGTAGTATATGATCATTGAAAACATTCAAGAGATCAGGAGGCTGAAGAGTTCAAACCAGGTTGGGCAACTTAGTGAGACCCCGTCTCAAAAAAAAAAAAAGAGCTGGGAATGTAATTCAGTGACAAAGGACACCTGGGCTCAATCCCCAGTACTGGAAAAACAAAATTCAAGTGATAATTATAAAAGTGTGAATTTCAATCTTGACCTTCAACCTAAATCACTGTCAATATTTTGTTGTATAAATATATAATCACATGGATACATATATGGAGCTGAGAAAATGCAAAATAAAATAAAATATTAAATTAAAAATATGTTACATGTTATAGCATTACATTATCTATATAAATTATATAGGACTGGGATTATAGTAGGATTCAACCCCCAGCACTACAAAACCATACACACACACACACACACACACACACATACACACACACACACACATTTAGTTTATATGTTATTCACATTGCTTTCATTTCAAATTTGAACACCAAGTTGTGGACATCTTTCCATGTTGGTATCTATGGACAGATCTCTCTCAGTCTTTATATCTTTATATTATATATATTATATAAATATAGTTGGATAGAAATTGATTAATTTCTCTCCAAAAAACAATGTACCGATTTAACTTGTGCCAGCTGTGACAAGAAACATATCAATGCTGTACCCAACACTGGGTGCATTTTAATTTTTGCAAATTTGATACCTGAAGAATAATGTCATATTGCTGTTTAAAATCTAGATTTGCTTTTCTGTTGAGTTTTCACTTGAATGTCATCTTCTATGAAATGTATTTTCCCATGTTAGTTGCCTTTTTTTCTTACTCATAGTTTTCTTTCTTACTTTTCTTCCTATGTACTTTTTTAAAAAGTCGATTATAACAGTTCTTTGCACATGAGGCTATTAGCACTCATCTGTTATATGGAAAGCAATCAATATTTTCTCCTGTTTGGTGTTTGTGATTTGCTTTGGGTATTTTTTTCCCTCTGTAGAAGTTTTAAAATATTTGTGTAATAAGATCTGTCCATTTTTCTCTTGAAAACTTCTGGGACTCATGTTATGTTTTAGAAAGATTTTCTCCACTCCATGATTACCTTCTCTGATATTTTCTTCTAGTATTTTTTTTTTAGTTGTTGATGGATCTTTTATTTTATTTATTTATACATGGTGCTGAGAATTCAACCCAGTACCTCACACATGCCAGGCAAGTGCACTACCACTGAGCCAAAGCCCCAGCCCCATTTTCTTCTAGTATTTTTATTTTTAATGATTTGGGTTTTGGGCTGGGGATGTGGCTCAAGTGGTAGCGTGCTCGCCTGGCATGCGTGCGGCCCGGGTTCGATCCTCAGCACCACATACCAACAAAGATGTTGTGTCCGCCGAGAACTAAAAAATAAATATTAAAAAAAATTCTCTCTCTCTCTCTCTCTCTCTCTCTCTCTCTCTCTCCTCTGTCACTCTCTCTTTAAAAAAAATGATTTGGGTTTTTTTTAATGTATATATTGCATCTGGAATTAATTTTAGTGATTCTAGTGAGTTAGGAAGTTTGATTTTTTTCTAGATTGCTCATTAATTATCCTAACATGTATTTTGCCCTCACCTATATGAAGTGCCACCCTTATCATACCAGATTTTCTTATCTGTTTGGGTTTATTTGCAGGTTCTATTCCACTCCATTTATCTCTCCATTATCAGTTTCTGGGCCAGTCCATTTGTACACTTTAATTATCATGGTTTTTATGTTCTCATCCTCTTTCACATACCTTTCTCATTGTAAGACCATCCTGTCTGGTGAGCTGCACACCTTTTCTCTGACAATGTTAATGCCTTTAGAACAAGATCAAACTGGGTCTGAGGATGTAGCTCAGCAGTAAAGTGTGTGCTTAACTTGCACAAGATCCTGGAGTCCATCCTAGCACCACAAGAAGAAATATAATAATGTCAAACTGTCTCCTCAAGGTGACTCTACATCACTTATTCGTTCAGTAAATACTCACTGAGCACCTACTTGTGCCAGGAGTCTTCTGGAATTAGGACAGACAGGTGACTCCACCAACACTGGCCCCACTTCACATGTCAATTTTAGCAATTCACCCTCAAGGCCACTGTGATTTCAATGATTCCCAAGTTCCACTTCACTGTCACCCCCAGAGACTCTCCTGGAAGCCATGACCAAACTTTCAGATACCGCAATAGGTAACAGAGCCAGAAGAGTTTGCATTTTAATTAAACCCGACATTCTCTCCAACATTGTTAAGGAGACCTTATCCAGTTCCTTCTGTTCCCACCAGATTAGGAAAAACCAAAGCAGAAGGCTCACTAGGAACTATAGTGTGCTCTGAGCCTTTGGAGATAGATTTTTTTTTTTTTTCCTGAGTAAAGCGAGGAAGAGAAAATAGAAACTAAGAACACTAGGGTCTAGAAATACTCTGAATTCCAACAGTGAAAAGGCAGCGTGGGGTCGATCAGTTTGTGTGAACCAGAGCATGTCACCTAACTTCTCTGGGTTCTGTCACACAAATCCAGGCTCAACAAACACGCAGTTGTGGCGCCGGGTGCTTTTCACATGTTCAGTTTTACTCAGTCCTGGGAATCCTCCTGGGAGGCAGCATCCTTACTCCTGGTTTATGTTCAGGATGCGAGGCAGCCACTCCCCTGGGAGCAGCGGAGCCCGGAGCAGGGTTCAGCCTCTGCTCCTGCTTGGCGGGTGCTTGTGGATGCCAGCGGTGGTCCAGCTCCCCAGCCACCCAGCTCAGGGGGCCTGGTGCATTCTGGGCACTTCCCACAAAGAGCAGAAATGGGGTCCTGCTATGAAGTTGTGCTTATTAAGACAGGACAGGCTGACCCGTGGGAAGGCATGGAGAGACCAAAATCATGTCCCCTTATGAGACTCTGGTAGAGAGCCACGGAGGCACGTTCTCAGTGAAACATCGAAGGCTGGACTGGCTCACAGAGCAGGAAAAAATGATTCTCAACACATGTGAAGGTCTGCTGTAGATGGTTAAGACGCTTAAATCTCAGAAACAAAACTCTAAAACTCACGGTAGAAAATACAGGTAGTGGCTAGAGCTGTGGCTCAGTGGCAGAGCACTTGCCTAGCATGTGTGAGGCACTGGGTTTGAGTCTCAGCACTGCACAAAAATAAATAAGGAAAAAACAGGTAAATATCTTTTAGGGATTGGGGCAGAGAAGGATTTTTTTAAAAGGTCTGAAAGGCATTTACTACAAAATATAAGATCAACAAACTCGACTATGTTTAAGTTAAGAACTTACAGTCAGTGAAAGGCACCTCAAAGAAAGTGAAATGATGAGTTGGGAAGTGGGAGGAAAATCTCAATAACTATATCGAGTATAGAGAGTGTACAATTCAGTGAGAAAGAAAAATGAAATAAAATGACAATGGATAAAAGGTGTGAGAAACACAAACAAAAAAGGTGTGAGCAGGTGTTTCAGGGAGAAAGACACACATCCAGCCAAAAGTGTGAAGTGATTTTTTTTTTAATATTTTCAGTTGGAGTTGGACACATACCTTTATTTTATTTTCATGTGGTGCTGAGGATCAAACCCAGCGCTGCTTGGGCTAGGTGAGTGCTCTACCTCTGAGCCATAACCCCAGCCCCATGAAGTGACTTTTTTATTTATGATTGCACAAATGGTGCAACTTTACATAGTGTAAAACCAGAGAAATGAAAAGTTGTGTTCCATTGTGTACAATGAAACAAAGTGCATTCTGCTGTCATATATAACTAATTAGAAAAAAAATAAATAAAAGAAAAGAGTGTGAAGTGATGTTTCTGGATCATTTGTGATCTGGAAAATGCAAATCAAGACCTCAGTGAAGCAGCATTTAACATCCATTCAATCTGTCTTAGTTAAAAGTCTAATAAAACTAAATGCTGAAAAGGGTGTAGACCTCTCGGATCTGGGGGAGGGGTGTGTGAGTGGAGGAAACCATTATGAAAATTTCTGGCCAGGTATGGTGGCCCACGCCTGTGATCCGGTCAGGAGGCTGAGACTGGAGGATCAAAGCCAGCCTCAGCAAAAGCAAGATACCAAGCAACTCAGTGAGACCCTGTCTCTAAATAAAACACAAAATAGGGCTGGAGATGTAGCTCAGTGGCCAAGTGCCCCTGAGTTCAATCCCAGGTACCAAAACAAAAACAAAAAAAAAAAAAAAAAAGGAAAGAAAGAAAGAAAATTTCTGGCATTATCTTCTGAGGATGAACTTCACAGGTCTTCTGAGCCAGCAGCCTCACTCGGAGCACTGTTCACTAGTCAGACTGGAAACCATCTGGGCGGCAGGGCATTATTTCTTCATAATTATTCATTCCCTCTGCACCCTTGCCTGGCTCAGTTGGCAAAGACCCTTTCCAGGAGGAGCTGCAGCTGGCTCTTGGCTGCACAGAGTGAGAACCAGAAATAAACATTTGTTGCTATCAGCCATGGAAATAGTGGGGTTGTTTGTCCCTGTAGGAAAGGATGAAAAGTATCCATCTCTAAAGGAGAGTAATGAGTGGGCTGTGATGTGCTCCTTTAGACTGCAATCCGAATGAATGAACTAGAGACGGGCTCCAACACAAATTTATCTTGCCAATAGTAATCAAGAGAAGTAGAGCTCGAAAGGTTCTATGCAACGTCATATCCCTTTGTAAAGTTAGAAATGACTAACATTAGAAGTATGTTTTTAAGGGATGCAGGTAGTTACAATCAGTTGTGATATAAAGGAAAACAAGGATTGATGAACACAGGCTCCAGGGAGACTGGTCCTCGTGGGTGGGTGACGAAGGCCGATTCATTCATGAGGCACAGGAAGCACCATGCCGATGACCCCCCATCCTTTGAGGGGCCCATAAAAATATTTTAGTTTCTTTAAAAGAAAAAGAGGGACTGGGGCTGGGGCTCCGCTGTAGCACACTTGCCTGGCATTTGTGAGGCACTGGGGTCGATTCTCAGTACCACATATAAATACATAAATAAAATAAAGGTCTATCAACAACTAAAAAAAAATTTTAAAAGAAAAAAAGAATGAGATGGCTATCCAGAATACAAATAAGTGCTGGAGAGGGTGTGGAGGAAAAGGAACACTTTACACTGTGGGTGGGATGGTAAACTAGAGTACTGTGGAAATCAGTATGGAGGTTCCTCAAAAGACTAGGCATCGAACCACCATGTGACCCAGTTATACCACTCCCTGGTATTTATCCTAAAGAATTAAAGTCATCTTACTACCGTGATACTTGCATGCCCATGTTTATAGCAGCACGATTCACAACAGCCAAACTATGGAATCAGTCTAGGTGTCCATCAAGGGATGCATGGGTAAAGAAAATGGGTTGTATATACACAAAGGAATTTTATTCAGCCATAAAAAAAAATGAAATTATGTCATTTTCAGGAAAACAGATGGAACTAGAGACCATTCTGTTAAATGAAATAAATCAAACTCAGAAGGCCAAGGGTCATATTTTTTTTTTCTCATATGTGGAAGCTAAAGGGAAAAAAGGGGGGAAAAAGTGTGGGAGGTGGGGATCTCATGAAAATCGAAGGGAGATCAGTCGAATAGAGGAAAAGGACCAGGGAGAGGAAGGAAGAAAGGGAGAGGGGAGTGTTGCGGGCGGGGGGGGGTGATATTGGCCAAATTATATTGTTATGTTTTGTGCATATACAAATAAGTAACAACAGAGCCCACCATTGTGTGAACTATAATGCACCAATAAAAAATTATGTGGAAAGAAAGAAGAGGAAAAAAGACCAGGACATATGCTTCCTGTCTCTTGCCATGTGATATCCTATGCCACCTCTGCCAGCAAGAGGGCCCTCATCAAGTATGGCCCCTCGACACTGGACAAGAACCATAAGCCAAAATGAACTTTTCTTTATATATATATATTTTTTAAAGAGAGAGTGAGAGAGAGAGAGAGAGAGAGAGAGAGAGAGAGAGAGAGAGAGAGAGAATTTTTAATATTTATTTTTTAGTTCTCGGGGGACACAACATCTTTGTTGGTATGTGGTGCTGAGGATCGAACCCGGGCCGCACGCATGCCAGGCGAGCGTGCTACCGCTTGAGCCACATCCCCAGCCCTTTTTTTAAAGAATGAACTTTTAAATCAAAGAAAATGTTTTAATATATAAAATATATCTTATTCAGTACCAGTGCAATCATAAAGCATAATACATGTGTGTATATATATGTCCATTTATGTGCATGTGTGGGGGGTGTCTGCATGTGTTGCAGGAAGAGGTCCCCCAAAGTAAAAGTATCCAGGATCCATGAAAGTCAAAATACAGTATTGAGGGGAAGCAGGGCATGGAATGGGAGAACTTAGGATACTTGTAGGTTATAGTCAAGGTAATAGCTTTGGTTTTAGGTTACATGTAACATTTTTATAAGTAACTAAACTGCAAGTATAATATACATGAGTCGATGGAAAGAGTGTTTCATAAACCAAAGATTACGATAATCTAATTTTGTGTGCCCAGGATTCCCCTGAAAAACATTTAGCCAAACTATCAGATATTGAATTTACATATACTTCCAAATAAAATCTGGTCAGTATTTTTGCTTGGAGTTTTAAGTTCGCAGATTGGGGGTTGTAGCTCAGTGGTAAAGCTCTTGCCTAGTATGTGGGAGGCTCTGGGTTCAATCCCCAGCACCACACACACACACACACATACACACACACACACACACACACAAAGAGTAATTTGAGTTTGCATCTGTGAACAGTGAACATCAGTTTTTAGATCAGCTTTTATGTCTGAAATGGTTACACAAAATTCCTGATCAGAAATTTAAAATAAAGACCTCTGCAAATTAACATCCCCATATTTTTGCAACTACTAAAGCACATACCACAATTGCAATGCTTGGGATGATGTAAGTGGACTTTGAATTCAATAGAACTTTGTGGTATCAAGTGTTTCAAAATATCAATGAAGCTCTTATTTGCAGAAAGTTCATTGTTAGAGCAGTCAGCCAGCAGCTGCCTTGGATATCATTAAGATAACATAGCCACCTAGGACAGACCCAGGTTTTGTGGAAGCCTGGGGTTTACACATTTGGGAGAGGAAGGGGCAGGAGCCTTAAAAAAAAAAAAAACAGATTATGAAATTACAAGTACACCATGAACACTCCGTGGGGTTCTATTATTGGACCCACTTCTTCCCCCTCTCGAGTCTCCATCTTTGTCGTGTGACTTGGCAGTTCAGGCCACTAACAAGGCAGAGTGTATTCCCACCTTCTTGACCCTGGACTTGGCTGTTGGACTTGCCTTGGCCAAAGAAATTGGGTGAAAGTGACAGCATGAGTCTGGCTCTTGATCCCTGTCCCTTGTCATGAGAAGGACATCACCCGTTGAGCGCCTTGGTCCAAGCAGGAAAATAGGGACACCTGGGGCAGAGCCATCCAGCTGTCTCCAGCTAGATACCTGCCTCCCAGCCCTGCAGCCTAACATCTACAGATCTATAGTAATAACTGAATGTGGTTGAAAAGTCCTGAATTGGGGGTGGGGGTAATTTTGTGTCATGTCACATAGCAGTATTGTATAATAGCTAACAAACACAGGTATAAACACAAGGGCATACTTGGCTTTTTTTTTTTTAAGAGAGAGAGAGAATTTTTTAATATTTATTTTTTAGTTTTCGGCGGACACAACATCTTTGTTTGTATGTGGTGCTGAGGATCGAACCCGGGCCACACGGAATGCCAGGTGAGCGTGCTACCCCTTGAGCCATATCCCCAGCCCTGGCTTTTTTTTTTTTTTTTAATATTTTTTAGTTGTAGATGGACATAATACCTTTATTCTGTTTATTTATTTTTTTATGTGATGCTGAGGATCGAACCCAGGGCCTCACATGTGCTAGGCAAGCGCTCTACCACTGAGCTACAACTCCAGCCCACAAGGGCATACTTTCAATGAAAGAAAAATTACAATGAAATATAAAATTGCAGCAGCTGACAAATAGCTCGAAAGTCATAGAATCCAGAAAAACACATTACATTCCTATTAACTGCTTGTCTGGCATGCTCCTGCAATTTCCTACAGTTTTGGCTCCATTTTGTAATTTTGTGTTTCTAGAAAGAAGGGAGATGATTCAGTTTTCCCTCCAGCACAGTTTATTGGAAAAAAAAAGACATTTTTTTTTTTTTTTCTTGGTGATTCAGCAAAGTTTCTCCTAGCTTCACAACACGGTATTGGCAAGGTTGTGTAAATGATTAGGTTTGTTGTCCAACTTGCGAAAACCACCCCAAAGTTTCCTTGAGGACATTTTAAATTTTCTTGTGCAATGACTAACCCTAAATCCCCTGTTCTCGGATACTCATTCCCCAGTTTGCCATAGGCATCCTTTTGAAGTGGTCCATTGTAATGTTTATGCTTTGTTAGTCCAGTAATTTGTGTCCAATCAGCAGAACATTTAAGATTTGTCCCCAGTGTATCCATGGGATCTACTTCTTTTTATTAAAATGATCAAAGATTCCAGGAGCTTCCTCATACCTGCTTTTCAACTTGATCCCTATTAACCATCTACTGCTTCTGGAATTATTGGAAATATTTTATTACCGTTCTCTTGTATTAATTTTCTGTGGATTTCTACTGGTTTCATTGTTCATTTTATTATTGGAATGATTAATACATAGTAATTGTACCCAATAATGGGTTTCATTGTGAAACCTCCACACCACCACATGATGTGCTTTGGTGGACTCCACCCTCCCTAGTGCCCTCTTATGCCCTGGTCCCTTTACCCTTCCCTGGTCATCCCATACAACTTTCATGTGGTCTTGTTTTTCTTCCTTGTTTTCGAGTATGAGAGAAAACATTCCACCCTTGACTTTCTGAGTCTGGGGTGTGATCTCCATCCATTTTCCTGCAAATGTTATGAGTTGGTTCTTCTCAGTGGCAGAGTATTATTAATGCTCCATATGTATACACACCATGTCCGTCTGTTCATCTGCTGACAGGCACCGAGGCTGATGCCTTATCTTGGCTATTGTGAATAGTGCCACAATAAACACGGGCAGGCAGGTCTCTCTGTTGTATGCCAAGTGATTCCTTTGGCTACATACCCAGGAGTGGTATAGCTGGATCATTTGGTAGCTCTATTTTTAGATTTTTTGAGGACCTTGCATACGGTTTTTCATAGTGGCTGTACCAACTTACATTCCCACCAAGGGTATGTAAGGGTTCCCCCACCCATCCTTACCAGGACTATATATTTAGTTGTAAATTGACAATATTTTATTTATTTCATTTTTATGTGGTGCTGAGGATCGAATCCAGTGCCTCACACATGCTAGGCAAGCGCTCTACCACTGAGCCCCAGCCCCAGGCCTCTCAATGTGGTTTTAATTTATATCTCCTTAATGGCTAAAGATGCTAAGAAACTTTTCATATCTTTTTGGTTATTTGTACTTTTCCTTCTTTTGGTATCAGGGATTGAACCCAGGGTGCTTAACCACTGAGCCCCATCCTGAATCCTATTTTGTATTATTTATTTATTTATTTTTAATATTTATTTTCTAGTTCTCGGCGGACACAACATCTTTGTTGGTATGTGGTGCTGAGGATCGAACCCGGGCTGCACGCATGCCAGGCGAGTGCGCTACGGCTTGAGCCACATCCCCAGCCCTATTTTGTATTATTTAGAGACAGGGTCTCACTGAGTTGTTTAATGTGTTGCTATTGCTGAGGCTGGCTTTGAACTTGAGATCCTCTTGCCTCAGCCTCCCGAGCCTCTGGGATTACAGGCATGTGCACCGCATGTGGTGTCATTGTTCATTTTTATAGGTTTTGATTCACATTCTATGAAGTTTTAAATCACTTTATGTCTTCCATTTAACTTAGAAATGTAAAGATGCCAAAAATATGATAGTGACTATATTTCCAATCAGAAATTTGTAATTTCTCAAGTGTTCAGCTAAAACTCAATGTCTCTCAAGGCAGAGAGCTCTCCCACACCCATCACTTCCCAATCTTGACTTGATTGTCTTTTCCCCAGTTAATCTCATGTCAAATTATATAGTGACTTGTTTCTTGTCTATATCTTTCAGTAGAAACTAAGGAATTTTTAGATTCCTGTTATGTCTCCGAGCCCTAGAACATTGACAAACAAATATTTATTGAATGTGACTCTCCTAAGAGCAGAGTATCTGTACTGTCAAAATTATTCACCGGCTGCCAAAACCAAGGAAAGCCAGCGACCATGTCCTCCCCCCCCCAGCAGAATTCCCACCCACATCTCCTTGGTACTAAATATGATCTCCATTTGTAACCTCTTTTTCATTTAAAAAAAAAAAAGGTGGGGGGACCAACCCAGCTTTTCTGGTACAGCTCACAAGTGATCTTCCTCCCAACCCAAAGTCTCTGTTCAAACTATAATTATCTCACCTACCTTAATACTCTTAATATGGCATGATTTGACTTAATATGCTATTTTTACCCCTTTGAAACTATTAACCCCATCTGCACTATCAAACTCAACATGTCCCAAGCTGAACGCGGCGCGTCCCCTGCTGGGGAAGACGTGCATCTTCAATGGCTCAGATCTTGTGTGTGCAGATGCATCCCCATCCCATTAGCCCTCCTTCCTGTCCCTTCTTTGAGCTCCTAACCATTTCCCTCCTGGGGCAAAGCAGCTTCCAGTCTCAGCCATCATCTGTCACCTGGACCAATCCCCTGCTGGTATCCTCTACCAGTCTCTGGAGTGGTCTGTTAGGATGCACCTGAGATGGGGGCACGTCTGGATGCTCCTGGACGAAGCTCAAGTCCTTGCTGTACCTGCCAGGCCCTGCCTGGCCTGTCCCTCCCTTCTGCAAACTCACTCACCTTCCACCTCCTCCCCCTCCCCTTTGCCATCACCACACTGGCTTCCTTTGAAGGCAGTGTCTACACTGGCTTCCTTTGAAGGCAGTGTCTTCGCACATGCTGTTCCCTCTGCATGGAATGCCCTCAGTCCCTGCTGGGCCTGGCCAGTGTTGCTCATCCTCAGTCTAAGCTGAAGGGGTGCACCCTCTCTGGGGCCTTCCTTGACCTCTGGGCCAGAATGGGCCATTTGCTTTACATCCCCACGTGCACTGTACTTTTCCTTCCTAATACTTACATAAAACATAGTAACCTGGTTGTTTGCATAATTGGCTATTTGGTGTCTCTGTTCCCCATTAGACTATAAACTCTACAAGGCAAAAATCACCTGTTAGAATAATAACAGCTGACCCATCAATAACCCTTGCTCTGGGCTGGGTAGTGTTCTAAATACTTTTCATATATCATCTGATTGACTTTTCATAAGAACCTTGCAAGACAAATATCTCTCCCTGTTTTATGAATGAAGAGACCAAGAGATCAAGTAACTTGCCGGGGGACGCACAGCTACTAAGTGGTGGAACAAGGATTTGAAGCTGTTCGAGAGTCCTTACTTTTCCCACCTCCCTTAGTGCCTTCCCCGTCTGTTTTGTTTCCCGTTATACCTCCAGTGCTCAGCCCAGGACCCATGATAGGGGTGTTATAAGCACTGGTTAATGTCTGAATAAGCATACCTGTGCTGAGTACCTACTATGTGCCAAGCACTATGGAGGGACCAAAAATATGGATCCTGTCCTCAGCAAGCTTTCACTCTAACTTAAAGTCAGGAGTGAAAAAGATGCTTTTCCTGCCTAATGGATATAGGTTTTAGGGAGGTGTTTTTTGATGTCACTCAGGACCAACAGGACTTCGATGGGCAGGGGAAGGGGGAGCAGAGGTGAGGGTGAGAGCCAGCAGCCTGCAAGGTGCCCACTGTGCTGGTGCTGGCTGGGAGATGGAGGATGAGGGAGTGGGCACAGACTGAGGGGGCTGGAGCCGGGGACTGGCAGGTCCAAACCTCCAAGGACAAGTGACGCGGGCTGGGGAGGAAGGACCAGCCGCTCAGGGCTTGTGGGCAGCAAAAGGCAAAGGGCGTCCAGCAAGAAGAGTGGGTTCTGCGCCAAGTTCATTTGGGAAATTGTGGACTGAACAAGGTTAGCCAGGTCTCCTTCCTGAAGGGCTCTCAGAGCTCTTAGTGTGTTCAAGTGCCTCGGGTCCCAAGACAGAGATTTATGAGCAACGTTTCCGAAATGGTTTATTAACTTGACAACACATTCATTATAAAGGGACTGCAGAAGAGCAGAGCGGGAGGCACAGTGGCTTGAGGCAGAGCAGGGAGACGTTCCTTAGAGAGCTCTGGAAGAGAAAGGCTGAGCAGGGCCGTGACGTCACGGGGCTGAGGGTAGGAGGTGGGATGGATCTGAGGCAGGCTGGCAGGGAGGGAGGGAGGGAGGGAGGAGGAAGGCTGACATCAGCTGCCTGCCTGCCTGTGCCAGCGAGGTGGGGGCAGCACACATACATACCTGCACTTCATTGTCCCTGGAAACTGAGGCTCAGAGAGGCTGCTGGGCCACCAGCCTCCCCCAAACCCCTGGGGCAACTAGCAGAGCCAGTTCTTAAGTCCAACCAAGGAGCAAAAGGGTGGGCCTGGCTGGGACAGGGGCACTGGGAGTGGAGAAGAGGGACCAGGGAAGCACTGTGCCCTCTCCTGGGAACTAAACCCGAAGGTGGTTGGAGCCGGAGGACACTGGGCCTACAGAAGTCCCCCTGCGCAGCACGGCCTCCTTGCACCCACATCCCCAGGACAGAACTGGAGGCCCCAGGTCGGCAGATGGGACTTGGGCTTGGTGCTCCCTTTCTCTGGTTCTTTCCCACTCTGTCCTCCACAGCCGTGGGTCCAGCCAGCTCTACTACCACCTTGCTGGGTGACCTGAGGTCACATGCCCTCTCTGGGCCTCAGTTACCTTACGTGTTGAGGTGTTGACCATGAACCCTCCTATCTCCAAATGCCTTCCTCGAAATTCCTAGCCACACTGGTGCTCTGTGGAAGAATCTTGGCTCTGGTCCTTCCTTAAGGAATTCTGGAATGGCAAGTCACCTGTCTGGTGGGCCAGCCTGGTCATCTCATCCAGTCTCATCTCTCATAGCAGCTCTTCAATGCAACCTGTCACCCAGGGTTTACTGATGGTCCATAGTTGGTTTTTTGGAGGGCAGGGCGGGGCCTGGGGATTGAACCCGGGGTGCTTCACCACTGAGCTATATCCCTGTTCCCCCCACCTTCTTTTTTAATTTTGGAGACAGGGTCTCACTAAGATGCTGAGGCTGGCCTGGAACTTGTGATCCTCCTGCTTCAGCCTCCCTGGTCCCTGGGATGGTAAACACACGCTGTGATGATTTCCCCAGCAGGAGCCTGAGTGAGATTTGACATCAGGTCCATCTACACCCACATGCCAGCCCCTGCTCACCTTGTTTTCCCGACACCCATGTGGGTTCCTGGGCTCAGGGCTGTGCCCAGGCCTGCAGAGCAGGGGTGGGGGGAGGGGCACAGCATGACTTCAGCCAGGCCTGGGCGTGATTCTCAGTTGCCATGTCACACATGTCACACAGGGCACATCATTTCCCCTCCCTGAACCTTAGTTCTTCCATCTGTGGAAGAGCCCTGATCGGATGTCCCCCACAGTCACAGGAGGAGTGACATTGTACATCTCGTCCCTTAGCACAATCCCTATTAATTCCTCCTAGTTTTAACTTGAATTTGTCCCCAAGTACTCTGTGGTCTTTGTGCGCTCACTGTGGTTGGCAATGGGGGATCCAGAAACAAGGGCCTGAAGTGACCCCGTCCCCCCAGGCCTTGACCAGGGGGTCAGAGGTGTGCTGTGCTGCGGGTCTCTATGTGGCCTGAGGGCTTAGGCTAATAGAAAAATTTAGTGGAAAAAAAAAACACATTCACAGGGTCCGCCTTACGGCTCAGGAGAGCTTCACTGGCCGGCAGCGCCCCTGTGTTCCACCTCGTCACCCCGCCCCCAAGCCCTTGGTGACCACCCATCATTCTGCTGCCTCTGTGGTTTGTGCCTTTTCCAAAACATCCTACCGTTGGAATCCTAAAGGATGTGTCCTCTTCAGACTGGCTTCTTCCACTTGCTCTGATTTCTAAAAGACCCTGTTGGTTGTATTCCTGAGAACAAACTAGAGGGGACAAAATGACAACAGAAAGGCCAGCAGGACACTAGGCAGCCAACAGGGGCCCCGATGTCAGGGGTCAGCTGGTGGGGGGTGCATGAACACAGTGCTCGCGGGCTGAGCCTGGGGCGCTGGTGACTGACTGCAGGGGCCTGAAGGGGAGAGACCGGCGACAAGTGTGTCCCAAGGGTTCAACTGAGGCCTGGAGAGAGGGGTGTTTTCGAGTTTTTGTAGCCATCACTGCAGTTTTTAATTCACTCTTGATTTCCTCTTAAAATTGGAGACATGGGACCAGGGAGGTACACTGGTGTGCCTGGGACCACCAGCCAAATGCCCAGCTCTGCCCTGGGTGGCAGCTGTCCAGCCTCAAGGGCCATCATGGGCCGCCAGCTCCCCGGTCCCTCCGGGGCCTTTGTTAAGTATTTCCTCCTCCTGGGGTCGTTTCGTTGCATAATCAATAAACCACTAACAGAAATAAAAGGCTTCCTGATTTATGCCCGGCTCACTCCCTGCTGCCTGGAAGCCCTCCCGCCCTCCTCGAAACCCTCCAGCTTCTCTTCATACGTGGGGGGGGGGGGTCACTTGGTTCTGAGTCTCAGCAAAATGACTGACTTGACCCCGAGTTAGCTCAGCTTACTTTGGTCACAAGGATCTACCAGGGTGATGGGGATCTCAGGAGTGGCAGAGTGGTGACAGATGGAAGGAGGAAGAGTCGAATAACCTGTCAGTATAGCCAGGTGCAGAGGCGCACACCTGTAATCCCAGCCACTCAGGAGGCTGAGGCAGGGGGATCTCTAGTTGGAGGCCAGCCTGGATGCTGTAGCAAGACCCTGTCTCAAACATGACTGGGAATGTAGCTCAGGGGTAAAGCACTGCTGGGTTCAATCCCCAGAACTAAATAAAGTGTGAAGGGCGGATCAGGACGTCTCCAGAGACTGAGCAGCAGACTGTGGCTCCAGAGGCTGCCTTGCTTTGCTCCCCTGAATCCCCAGAGGCCACTGGATGGTTCCAGCCTAGGGCTGGAGGGCCCCTCCCACATCCACTCTCAGATCAAGCTGGTCTGGGGAGAGAGGGGGCACAGTGCCACATGGTACAGAGCGGGAGGGGCATGTAGTTGGTGTCTCCCAGGAGATAGAGCTGCTAAGGCCTCTCTGGGCAGCGCTCCTGTCCCCAATAATCCCAACCTCAGCACGTCCCACACTGTCTTGTAGTTACTCTTGGAACTTGTCTCTCTCTGTGGGCTTCCAGGGCTACTTGGCAGGCTGCAGCAGTGTGCCTCACTTCTTCTGAATACACAGGAACCCATTTTATGAGACTCAGGGACAAAATGAGATACGTCCCAATATAACTTGCAGCCAGGGCTAACCGTGTGACGAAATTCTGACCGATGCATACAAATAGACACAGGGTGGACAACTTAGGTCAGATCTCTCCTGGGTAGGGGCATGCCCTCCCCTGGGTGGAAGGTGGACATGGTGGTGTGCCCTTCTGGAACATGTGGAACTCTCTAGAATTAGCAGAGCCACCAGAGAGTCATGGTCCCTGATGCACTGGAGATGTCGCCTCAGTGTTGAACTGCTTCTGGAGGCAGTGAAACCTCTTTTTCTGTTTAATTCTTCCTGCAGTCTAAATAACTCACATCAATAATCATGCCTAACTTAGTGATGGACACTTAGTAAGTGCTCAATAAATTATGGTTGAATTATTAAATCAATTACAAAAAGAGAAACCTTCCATTCCAGCATTGAACACATCGGCTGCTTTTGCATATTCCCTCTCAGCTCTTCTTGACACACAGATGATATTTTAATAGAGATATAATTAGAACAGAAATAGAATTTTTATATCCAGCATTTTTCTGGTAATAGTAATTACATAAAAAACATTTTCCATGTTAGGTTATATCATCGTCATTTTAAATAGGCATATAATTTTCCACCAAAGAGATCAACTGTAATTTATGTAACTACTCCCTTATTGTTTCATATACACACTTGGGAGTCCAGGTTTTAGCCTCTTTCTTTTGACAATTCGCTTGAGCATGGCATTGTTGCCTTTTCTAATAACACACTCTGTGCTTTCACTCACCTGCCCCTCTTAGTTTTATAATTTCCAATTGAGTCCAAGCAATGTTTATGATGAGATTAATAATGACGACGGCAACTGCAGCCCGTCACTAGCCACTGACTAGGTCCTGTGCCACGGAGGCGCTTTCATGTTTCTGCTCTTCTACGTCCCCTGCCCCCACCCCACCCCATACACAACACACCAGGCAGGGAAAGTGGTAATTAAAAGTGCAAATCCTAGAGTCAGACAGGATTTAATTTTGGTAAGACTGCTTCTTAACTGTGAGATCTTGGGTAAATTACTTAACCTCTCTGTGCCTCCATTTGCTCATCTATAAATGGGAATAAGAATACTCTCCTTTTAGGGTTGCTGGGAGGGTTAAATGCGATACACTAACAGCTGTGATTTCTTGAGCACTTACTAAGTGCCAAGCACCGTGCTAAATAAAGGCTTTAACTGTCATGGCCTCACTTATTCCTTGTGGCAGCATAGGAGGTGGGTGTTTCCATCCCTGTTCTGCAGACCAGACTCCTGAAGCAAGGAGAGAAAGAAACCCCTGCCCGACCGCCCCATCTGTGGAGCTGAGCAGCTCTCACCCGACCTCAAAGCAAGGCACCTTCTGAAAGCGCTCTTCTCTCTTCGGAGCTCCTCTAGGCAGAGCCAGAGCCTGGAAAGCCCAGCTCTCCAGCATAAATCTTTGCGTCACCCCACTCCCATCCTGCAACCCTGCAGCCTGCTTTTCTTCCCCGAAGTCACCACTGCAGTCCAGAAGTCCCCTGAAGCTCAGTTGGGAACAATAATCATTTCGCAAGCACTTCCGGAACTTGTGCTTGGGCCTTTAGGTCATTAACTCACTTAACCCTGCTTATGGGACTTAGGCACCATCCCCAACCCACTCCCGCCCTGCCCTGCAGGGTCCAGGTGAGGAAACCCAGGGTCAGAACTGTAACGCCAAGTGCCCGGTGTTGCAGGGCCACCTCACTCAAGAGCTGAGCCTCCCTGCCAGGCTGGGAAATGCAAGAAGCCTCTTGCTGTCCTCACGCACAGAGCCCAGGAGAGCTGTCCCAGGGGACAGAGAGGCTGGGCTGTGGGGGTTCCAGGTCACCACCCCCTCCCCAGGGCCACCATGCAGAGGGCACCAGCACAGTGCTTGACAGGGCCTCCTGACCTCCCAAGGCCCGAGGCACAAAGGCAGGGCCAGGATCCAAGAGAGAGCTGTGGATGAGCTTTCTGTGCCACCCCTGAAATAGCGCAGCGCCACTCCCAGCTCCTCCTCTGCACTGGCAGGCGGATCCCGGAATAGCTCTTTCCAACAGCAAGGTGACCTAGTTAGCAGGTTCCTCTTGTCATATGAGGTGGACTGAGCAAGACATTCACCTGCCTCTTGCTACCCAGAGCAAGCCCCTTGCAGCACTCTCCCAGCCCACGCAGTTCTCCAGTCCCCTACTGTCCCAGGGATGGATAGTACACACTGAGCGAGGAGGCGCTTCCCGGCTTCAGATGCTCCTGAACATCCTCACACTTCCTTCTCAGAGCAGGATGGGGGGCAGCACTCACTCGGGAAATGAAGGCACAGAGAGTGTGAGCAATAGCAGCAAGAAGACCCAGCTGGGGGGAGGCAGGGCTTGCATCTGGACCCAGGCTCCTGAGGCCAACACCAGTGTCTTCTCGTTCCTTGAGCTTCCTGGTTTCGATGTCCCTCTCTGAGGAGCCCCACTCAGTAAGCCTTCCTCACCTAACCATTGCTTATGGTTGACCTCCCCAACACCTGATGGCAGAACTGTGTGCAGAGGTTAAAATCAAGGAATTGGAGATCCACCAGCTTTGGGCTGGAGCTGGGGTTTGATTTCTAGCATTTACCAGCTCAGTGACCTCAGGAAAGTTGCTTTACCTGTCTGTGCTTCAATTTCTGTATTTGGAAAAAGGGACTCATACGCATGCCTTCATCAGAAGGTTGTTAAGGGGATTAAATGAGAGAGTGTGTAGGTTCTTTTTATTTTATATGTCTTTGAAAATACCTGTTCATATTTTTTTCATTATTATCATTGACATCCTGAGTTTAGCCAAAAAATAAAAAGTTTAACATTGGCTGGTGCCAGCAAAGAGTACAGTAGCCAAGTTCCTACCACTCTTACCGTGCCATCATGTCACACACCTGAGAGAAACAGTTGTATTCACAATGACAACCCTAGGACTCTGGGTCAGAACCTGTGCCCCCAAATCCTATCTCCACACTCCTTATATAGGAGGTCACAGGAAGTTTGCTTGACCTTGCCGAGTCCCAGTTTACCCATCTAGAAAAACTGGGCATAATCCAAACCTCATGGGGAGGTGGGGAGGATGGGATGAGTCACCTGCGTGTGGCACGGTGCAGGGACGGCCATGCAGCAGCTTCCAAGTCAGTATCTGAGAATCTGAACTTGAGCGTGATTAAGCCCCTTCACCCGAAATACCATCTTAGGAATCGAGGAGAGGCGACGTGGCCTGGAGTAAGCAGGGAGGGTTCAGGTTGGTGGCGTGCCTGGCACCTTGAGTCCTGACACCTGAGGATGAAAGGGACAGTTGGGGAGGCCTCGGAGGGATTCAGACAGCAGGTCCAGTGGGGCGGAGCCTGGGGGTGGGAATGAGACCGCAGCCCCCAGCACGCCAGCACATCATGGAAACTTCGCCATGAACTTCCCCATGGCCCTTCCTCCCTGAGCTCTGAGTCCCCCCTTCCCATCTCTGCGCCTGCCCCACTCTCCAGGGCGCTGTGCCCACACACACATTCTCTATGGGATTCCCTCAGAGCACCCATCTCCCTCCTGGATTCTATGCCATTCAGTCTCTGTGCACATGTTTATTCTGTCTGCCCCAAAGACAGGGTGAGACCCTGGAGGGAGGAGACTGCGCCTCACTCACCGGAGCATCTCCAGGTCCCAGAGCAGCAGCAGTGCACAGTGTGCTCAGTAAGTAGGGTCAAGCAGGTGGATGAAACAGTGGAGGGTCCAACGGGAGGGTCCCAGGAGAGGTAGTTGGGTCATCTGATTCCAAACTGGGAAGAGCTATAAAATCCAGGCTGGCTCAGGAGTCTGAGCAGCTTCTAAGAACCAAAAGAACTCATGACAAGCTGGAAATGGGGGTGCACACCTGTACTCCCAGCTGTTAGGGAGGCTGAGGCAGGAGGATCACAGGTTTGAGGCCAGCTGGGCAACTTAGAGACTTCATCTTAAAGAAAAAAAAAAAAAAAAGAAAGAAAAAAAAAAACGAGAAACTGTGACCAAGAAGGTATGAGTTGGTCAGCTTTTCCAACCTGGGTGACTGGGTGATTAGAAAAAAATCAGTTCATTTGTCCCTCAAGACTGACATGTCTTTCTGGATCATGTTCTGAGTTGAGCACAGGCGTGTCTACGTGAGTAAGCTGTGTCCCTCACCCCTGCACGGTCCACCTCTAGTGGGGTGCAATTCAAGAAGAACCTCAAAACATGGTAAGGGCTTCAACACGGAGTAACCTGGGACGAGACCTTGCGGGAGTAATAACAGGGTGACCAAGTTGAAGGCCAAGGGTGCCAAGCCTGATAAATGACCTTTGAGAGAGAAGGTGAGGCCAGGATGTGGAGGCCCTTCCTGGATGGGGGGGGGTTCCTGCCCCTTGCTTCCCCCCAGGGTCCCTAGGACAGCCTGGCTGCTTCCTACCTGAAGGCCTCTCCTGTGGACAAGGACACAGAGAGGAGGAGGTGACATGCTCAACAAAGGGGCATTCTTTGAGCCACCTTGGGGAATCAATAGAGGCTTGTTTATCCTGCTCCCTGGGAAGCAGCCAGGTCTGTTGGCCGGGGGACCTGGGCAGCCAGTGGGAACACCAGGTCTCTGGCTGTGCCCTCCTGGAGCATTGTTTGATCCCCAGGGAGCCACACCTGTGGCTCAGAGCACCCAAGCCCGAGGCTGCAGGCTGCTTGGGGAGGAAGTGGGCCACCCCTCCTGGCCTCTCTGCCCCAGGGACTTCCCTGCTGGCCCTGCCCACCATTGGAGGAGTAGTCCCCCAAGAGTGCCCGCCCAGTGTTTTGGGAAGGTGACAGGGGGCGCCAGGAGATGTCAGGTCTGTCTTCCCCCACAGGGGGCCCCCTGGGACTTGGGAAGGGGACTCACCCACACCTGCTCAGTGAGTGGCTCCAGGGCCTGGTTTGCCCAGTGCAGCCACAGTTGGCTTCATGTAAAGAACAGGAGTAGAAGACCGGAGAGGAGTCCCACTCTCCTGGGCTCGGTTTCCTCACCTGGAAAGTGGGGATAATCACACCCTCGTCACAGATGGGAATTTGGGGTGGGTGCAAAGAGGTTTTGCAAAATGAGGGGGGTCTGCACATGTTGGGGGTGCTGGAAAGATGTCTCCACCTGGGATTCTACAAAGAAGCTGAGAGCCCTGCCCCCAGAAGGCTGCCACCTGGCATGACAAGGCAGGTCCCTGCAGACATGGCCGGGTGAGGGCCCAGGTGAGAGCCCAGGGCCCTGGGGCTCCCGTGTTCACTCTGCTCAGCGAGCCGCACCCCTGAAGCCCACCTTCTGCAATTTGACCACAGACCCAGCCCTGAGGTGCGTCCCTTCTTCCCTCTGCTGGCCGTGTGCTTGAGCCTGAAATTTCACAGCGCTACAAAGACAAGCCACTGGGCCTCCCAGGGCAGAGTGGCGAGGAGTGGGAGTTCACTGGGTCCCCACAGAAGCCACTTTACAGACAGGAAGCTGCGACTCACAGACATGGACGGAGCTGGCCAGTGCTGTCAGCTAGAGTGTGGCTGAGCCTGGGGTGACACACAGATCTGCAGACTCTAAGGTCAACACCCGTAGCTCTCCCCAGTCCAAACTGTGCCTGTCTCCCCAACATCCAACAGCTGCTACTCCAAGCCGACAGGGGTGTGGGTTACACATGTCCAGGGGGAGGGGTTTGCCTATCTCTTGAATGACTTCTTTTTTAGGGGGGGAGGGACTGGGGATTGGACCAGGGGAACTTAACCACTGAGCCACATCCCTAGCCCTTTTTCATATTTTATTTAGAGACAGAATCTCCCTGAGTTGCTTAGGGCCTCACTAGGTTGCTAAAGCTGGCTTTGAACTCAAGATCCTCCTGCCTCAGCCTCCCAAACCGCTAGGATTACAGGCGTGGGCCACTACACCCAGCTTGGGTAGCTTCTTTTTAACTTTTTCTTATCTGGAGCCAAAATCAGCCCCTGGAGAGGTGGCTCAGGTGTATGGTGTGACCCAGGATGTTCAAGAGGCAGGAGGAAGAGATTCACCCTGCTCAGGTGGTGTCCTCCTCCACCTCCCCAGGTGATGGGGTCCTTCTAGAAAGAGAAGGTGGGAGCTGGGGATGTGGCTCAAGCGGTAGCGCGCTCACCTGGCATGCATGCAGCCCGGGTTCGATCCTCAGCACCACATACAAACAAAGATGTTGAGTCCACAGAGAACTAAAAAATAAATATTAAAATTTTCTCTCCCTCTCTCTCAAAAAAAAAAAAAAAAAAAAAAAGAAGTTGAAATTTTGGGCTGGGGATGTGGCTCAAGTGGTAGCGCGCTCGCCTGGCATGCGTGCGGCCCGGGTTCGATCCTCAGCACCACATACCAACAAAGATGTTGTGTCCGCCGAGAACTAAAAAATAAATATTAAAATTCTCTCTCTCTCTCTCTCTCTCTAAAAAAAAAAAAGAAAGAAAGAAAGAGAAGGTGAGGCTGGACCAACCAGGCCAATGGGTCATGATGCCGCCATACATTCCTGTGCCTGTCACCCTCCCATTCCAAGTCAATTATGTCCTATCTTCCTAACCCCTCCTCGGGCCTCCGGACCTCCTGCCCACCTACCTTGCTTCTGAGCTATCAGGAGAGCCCCCTGCACCAACCCATTGCCCCCTCCGTGAGTGCACCCATATTCTTTGCTTTCCTTTTCATTTCTGGGGATGAAGGGTCTGAGCTCCTGCAGAGTCCAGTCCCTAAATGTGGGGACATCCTGTCCCACCTGCACAGAGACAGCCCTACAGCAATCCCCCTTCACTCCAGAGTCATCTGGTCTCCCTCCTTCACTGGGTTGTTCTCACGTGACACAACGTCTTTAAAACAAACACAAAGACCTCTCTGGACCTGAACACCTCTCCTGTCTGGGAAGTGCACAAAGCCAGCGCCGCCCTGGCTGACCCTGATCTCTCCGTCCCCTTCCCTCCAGCTCCCTCCCAACAGGCTTCTGCACCCACCAAGCCTCTGAACCTGCCCTTGCCCAGTCCCCCACGACTCCCCATGGCCAAGTGCTCTGCTCACACCGCCTCCTGGACAGGCCCTTTCCCCGACTCTCTTGCTTCTCTTCCTGCCATGTGACCTGTCAGTTCCTCTCCCTCCAGGTTGTGGGGACACGGCTGCCAGCCACTCAGTGCCCACTACTGCAGGGGACTGTCCTTCTTTGTGAAGGAGTCTGAAAATCCACTGGGTCAGGGGCCCGTCTCCTCACCAATCATCATGCAGGGGACAGGGCCGTGCCTCATTAGGTGCCTGCTACACTACTGCAATGGACCTGGAACTCATTCCTTGACCAGGACTTGAATGGTGGAGACGAAGAGGGGGAGGAAGGGGAGGTTCCAGACATATTTAGAAAGTAGACATTATAGGATCCGGTGAGGATTAGAAGAGGAGTACGAGGTTCAGGGAGGACTCCACACATACTTCCTGATGATGGACAAGGATGGCTGAGGTGAGGGGAGGACCCAGGAGGTCTACGAATGGGGGAAACTGAGGCTACAAAGCAAGCAAGCTGGTCTGCCACTCTCTCATCAATCATTTGTCGACACCTGATCAGGCACCAGTCCTGGGACTCAGAGCTGCAGGAGGCCCAGCCCAAGGCTTAGCTCAGGTCACCAGACCAAAATGGACACACCCCACTGCACACTGGACCGAGTCCTATCTGTCCCTGCCTGGTCCCCCTAGGAACCAACCGGTTCTCTGTTTTGTCTCTTTATCCATTTTCTTCTGCCTTCAGATTCTGGACCATGTTGGATGCATTGGGGGGAAAGTGACATGTTTCCTAATGACCAAGAAAAAGGGTTAGAAAAAAAATTTTTTTTTTTTTAGAGAGAGAGAGAGAGAGAATCTTAATATTTATTTTTTAGTTTTCGGCAGACACAACATCTTTGTTGGTATGTGGTGCTGAGGATCAAACCCGGGCCGCACGCATGCCAGGCGAGCGAGCTACCGCTTGAGCCACATCCCCAGCCCGGAAAACATTTCTTTACATCTCCCACAGGCAAAACCACAGAGAGTCAGTGGGAAGGTTCCTCCAGAGGACCTTGGGATTGCAGGGAGATGCAATGAGTGGCAAGAGTGAGGGCAGAGGAGCCAGCAGGTCCCCACCTTGCTCTCCCCGGGTGGGTGGAGGGGCAATGGGAGGATGTGGACAGGAGCTGGAGAAGCCAGGCCGAGGGGCAGGAGGAGAAAGCAGAGGCCTCTGATGAGCCTTTCTTACTGTGTTTTGCTGACTTCCCTCTACCCAGGGAATCTTCAGCGAAATTGACTTTACTCACTGAGGCTTCGTGGTCTTGGTTTGGCTCTTGGGGTCTCAGGTAAAGGGCTCAGCCCTCTTTAGGTTGGGCGCAAGTCGCCCTCAGAGGCTGTTCGTGGGGCTCTCCACACTGGCTTCCATCCCCAGGTAATTTAAAATGGTTCAGCACAAAGCAGAAACAAGGACCTTTTGTCTCAAAACACAATGAATAATGGAAGTCCCCATGTGTCGCTTGAGTGACCGTCAGATGTGATAGTGCTTTTCCACAAGACTGGAGCTTTTTGATGGCAGGTTATTTTTCCTCCCAGTTCTGTTTTTCCTGGCCCGTGCCTCATCCATAGAAGTACCTTTCTCTGTGCCCTTCAAGGACCATTCCAGCCTGGGCCCTTCCAGCCACTCCGGCTTGATACACACAAAGGGGCTTTGTGGGTTCCTGGTGAATTAAGCATGGACGGGTGATGGAGAGGAGAAAGGCTTGGTGATCTGTTGGGTTGAGCCAAGTCCTTGTTCCTGCAGTCACTGTCCCCTGGAGGTGGGATGTGGCAGGAGGCTATTGTTATACTTCTGTACTGGGAAATAACCAAAGATCCGCTGTTTTAAAGAGTGTGATCCACAATGAATTTAAAGTGTCCTGAGCAGTCCCAGCTGGATTAGCACCAAGTCCAGGATCACCCGACAACGCCTCCCTTCCCCCAGCAACCTGACCATGGGCCATTCCAGAACAGCGAGGGCATCTAAAATCCAACAGAAGGTGACCCACCTGATTTTCATGCCCAAGATGGGGAAAAGAATCTTAAAGCCTCTCAGGCAGTCATCCAATGCCACCTCCACTGCCATTTGTCACCATCTCTAATGTGGCTCTCCATGCTCTAGTGGGCTCTCCCACGAGAATCTGTGGGGATCACCCCCAGCACCACACCAGGCCCTGATCACCTGTCTGGTTGCCTCCTAGTGCCCCAGGTCACCCTCGGTAGGACTGAGCCACTATGATTCTCAATCTTGAACCACAAAGGTTCAGGCTACTTCTTTCAAACAATAAATCCCATCTTGTCCCTAAGCAAGACCCAGAACGTAAGAACTCAAGAACAATTCACCATTGGGGGTGGCAGTGGAGGAGGTCACAGAGGACACACCTGCCATCCCCCCTCATCCTCTGGAGGAGAGAGAAGGTGAAAATTTTGGCATCTTTTATGCTAAAGCAGAAAAATAAAATGTCTTCAGGAGGGCACCCCCACTCTCATTTGTTCTTAATGACAGGCCCTGTTTTTCTTTCTGCACATAATTTGTTACCTTCTGACTTTCAGGCATCTAAGAAAGGGGGTGCCTGGGCAGTAACTCTCAAATGGGGACCCTGAGACAGTGCGTTGGGGGGATGTGTGGTCCAATAAACCCTTGCTGAGCAGTCTCACCCTGTCTGCCAAGGATCTCAAAAACACTCTTTGTTTCTAGGAGACTGCGGTATCTGTTTCTTTTGACCTGTCTTCCTCTTGCTATAAAGTTATAAAAATAACTCTCCAACCACACTGAGGTCAGAAATGTTTCATTAAGCAGCCAAAGATCTCCGTCAGGTCTGTGGCAGGAGCTCCAGCCCCGTGAGCTGCAGAACTCTGGAAACTCTGGAGTGGTGGCAAGGAGTTAGTGGGTACAAATGTGTTGGCGTCAAGCTGCCCAGGTCCAAATCTCAACCCCAGCCTGACGTTCTTTCTGTGCAAGCTTAAGATGCTTTCCTTGAATTCTCTGAGCTTCCATTTCATTGCAGAAAAGCATCCAACTCACAGAAGTAATAAGAAGATAAAATAGTTAATACATGTGAAGTATTTAGCTCTGTGCCTGGCATAATAATCAGTCCATAAATGTTTATTAGTGTCATTATTAGTAATAACAATACTAATATTCCATTGATCCATACCATCTGATCATTCTGTTTTTAAATATACATCTGGGCTGGAGGTACAGCTCAGGGGTAGAGTGCTGGCCTAGCAGGAGTGAAGCAGAGGTTCCACCCCCAGCCCTACCAAAAAAAAAAAAAAAATCACACCATTATCTCAGTTCCTCACAACATCTCTATTTTATATAAAGTGAGCTGCAATGACTTGCTCCGTGCTAGACTGTTCCAGAACGTGTATTCAATATCGGTTTTCAAAACCAGACCTTTCTAGCTCAGAAGCCTGCTTTCTCTGAGCCAGATCAGCTGGACCTGCACTAACCCATGACTGACCATTGCATCTTGGGCACACACGTGAAGCTGGGATGTATTTGAAATATTTAACAACCATCAGCACAGGGCCAACCAGCAGAACAGAAGCCTCTTTAGTCCCAAGCCAGGCAGGAGAGGAAAGTTCCAGTACTATGCCAGGCTTTTCTGCTTTGGTTTCTAAGTAGTGGGAAATAAGCAAAATCGTCCCAAAGCCCATACTCTTCTCACCCTATGGATAATTGTGCAATATTTTCTTGCTGCTCTGATAATAATTATTCTAGCATTCTCTCTTCTGATAAAATGTCCTTTCCAGGGATTTTCTAATCTTGGAATTGATCTGCTTTACTGCGAGACTGGAATAAAGCTTTGATAGGGACTCATAACTGGAATGTCCGAGAAGGTTTGTGCTCGGTTTTGTTTCAGCTGGGGAGAGGTAGGAAGAGGTTTGCAAAGGTCTGGGGAGGAGTGGGCCTTGGAGCAGAGCACAAGTTGGAACTATTTGCCAGTGAGGGCAGGATTTCAATCATTCAGTGAGTATGATCACAGCGGTGGGTCCCAGTTTTGAGTGAGCCCTGAATACATTTTAAATTCATCTAGACCACATAGATTTTATTGTGGTGAATGCAATGCAAAAACTGATTTCACAATAGCATATTGAAATTATGTATTTTTTCCAAACAATGGATACTGTGGAGGTTTTAAAATGTTAAAAAGCATTACTCTATTGCAAGTTAAAAATTGCTGCAAGGAAAGTCCGCTGATGAATGCTAAAAAGTGGGTGAAATGTTAAGGAGAAATAGAATATTTGTAGAGCCTCAAAGTATCTACTTCAAATTATTAATTACACAGTGGTTTTAACAGATGTCCACCAATTCTTTGATGCTATTCCTCTGGGAAGCAGAGCTTAATTATCTTTCCCTTGAATGTGGACTGGGATTAATGTCTCACTTCTAGAGTAAGGAAAGAGGAAAAACAACAACTACAGAGGAGATCTTGGTGGACATGACCTTAACCAAGCAGTTAAGTTTAATATCACCACCAACAAATTATGCTAGTATCATATTTCCCCAGATGTACTCAAGGAAAGGGGTACTTCACCTCTGGGTACTTCTTTCCTCAAATCTGATCCCAGTTTGATCATGGAAAATTAAACAAAATCTCAGGAACGTTCTACAAAATATCCTTCAGGAGACTCTAAGGTTATGCAAAAATAAGACTGAGAAATTATCATAGAGTGGAAAAAGTAAGAAGACATGATAATTAAATATTATGTGTACGCTAGATAGACTCTTGGAACAGGGAAAAACTAGTAAAATATGAATAAAGTCTGTAGTTTTAGTTAATATTGTATCAATGTTATTGCTATTGATCAATTTGCCATGTCTATGTAACATTAGAGAAGATGGACAGAGGAACTCTCTGTTCCAACTTTACAACTCATCTTGAAATCTAAAATTATTTCAAAACAATAGTTTAAAAATAGCAACTCAAATAATAAAAGCACAAAGCCTTCAGATTTCTAAAGTAAACCAAGTTTTCTTACAAAGATTGAGAACTGCAATTAATACAACACCCAAATAGCTGGATGGAAGAGTCCAACAATACTAATTAAAGGCAATAGGCCATTAGTCTCCCCAGTGAATGCCCGGTTCACTGCAATGAATCTTCTCATAGTGTGGCAGTACTCATACTCAGAGCTGTGACCCAGAGTTGGGAGGCAGTGTGAACCAGACCAAGGCCTTGGGGTTTCCCAGGAGGGCTGGGTGGGAACTGAGAGATCAGGCCTGTGTTATCCAGCATGAATGGAGTGAGACTTTGCAGATGATAATAATCAACACATGAGAAGTGCTTAGCCCCAGGTCAATAATGCTAATTATTAGTAGTAGCTATTATTTTCTACGTACTGTGCCAAAAAAAAAAAAAAAATCCCACCCATTATCTCAAATCCTCCCATCTCTATTTTTATATAAAGTGAACTTAAGTCACTTGCCTAATGCTAGACTGTTCCAGAACTTATATTCAATACTGGTTTGGATGGTCTCCCTCTTAAGCCTCAATTGACAAAAATTTAAAAGGAAGACCAGAACTAGCCCCAGAAACATGGCATTAGCACTGAGAGGAAAGCTCAGGTTGTAATGTCAAAGTCCTTTCATATCTTCCTCTCAGGTGTCTCAGAGGGCATATATGAAATGGCCACGGCACTTAGCAAGTGCCAAACACACAGTTCTCCTCTTGTGCAGCAGGACAACATTTCGAGTTCTTAAACTGAGGGGGAGATTTTTCTTTCTTTCTTTCCTTCTTTATTTAATTAATTTAATTTGGGGTGCTGGGGAGCAAATCCAGGGCCTCATGTATACCAGGCAAAAATGTTTCTACCACTGAGCTACATCTCCAGCCCCTAAATTTTAATTTTTGACACATAAAAATGATCCATATCAATGGATAGCATGGGATGTTTTGATATACACTGCATAATATTCAAATCAGGGTAAGCATATCTATCTCCTCAACATTTAAGATTGCTTTGTGGTGAAGACATTAAAAATCCTTCCTTCTGGTATTTTGAAATACAAGGGACATTATCATTGTCTACGATCACCCTACTGCCATAAAACCATAAAACATATTTCTCTTACCTAACTATAATTTAATATTCAACCGTGGGTCCGTCCCCATCCTGCCCACCCCCTTGACTTTCGGTTGTTGTTTCTCTTTTCCTGTCCCTGAGCCACTGGCCCTCAGCCCCAGACACAGCCCTCTTAAGTTCCCACGGGCTCTCTGCCAAGACTGTCGCTGCTCTCCAGCATTCGATTGCAAGAGTCAATGATAGAGGGGAGAACAAAGTTGGGTTTTTTAAGTTTGTTTTTGTTTTTTTCCAGAATTTCCATTTCTTCTTTTTTTTTTTTTTTTATAACAGTGGATTCTTTTTTTTTGAGAGAGTGAGAGAGGAAAGAGAGTGAGAGAGAGAGAGAGAGAGAGAGAATTTTTTTAATATTTATTTTTTAGTTCTCGGTGGACACAACATCTTTGTTGGTATGTGGTGCTGAGGATCGAACCCGGGCCGCATGCATGCCAGGCAAGCGTGCTACTGCTTGAGCCACATCTCCAGCCCCTCCATTTCTTCTCTTCAAACATTAAGACATAAAACATGGTGACTCAGAGAAACCAGGTTTTACTGAAGTCAGAGAGTACGCAGCCTTTGTCGTCAGGGTTGAGAAACAGACAGCTGAGCTCGGGGTTCCAGTCTGGGGGTGCCCCAGAATGGAAAGCCCAGTGGAAGCAGACAGAGGACAGCTGAGCAAAGGGTCCCCTGCACTGGAGGGGACATTGCCTCTCGGCGCCTGGCCCACATGGAGAGTGGTGGAGGTTGGAAGGCCTGAGGCCTGTTCAGGGAGACTCTCACGTGCTCTGGCCCCAACTCCACTCCTCTGCCCACCCCCGTCCCTGAGCCACTGGCGCTCAGCCCCAGACGCAGCCCTTTAAATTCTGCCAAGCCCATTGCTGCTCTCCTGCTGTTTCCGTGCTAGGCCTTGCCAATAGGGGGCGCTAGAGAGCACAAGACTGGAAGAAAGTTCTGGAACCCGGCAACCTGCTGTTCCTTTCTCCGGTATTTGTCACAGTAATGAAAAACTGACCAACACGGTGTGTATTCCCTAAAAACGAGAATATTCTCTTTCATGACCTTAGTGCAGTTATCAAAACTGGAGAATTAACAGTAGAGAATATGATTAATTTATGGACTTTCTTCAGATTTCACCAATTGTCCCCAAATGTCTTTCCTTTATTGCAAAAGAAAATGCAAGATCACCTAATTTTAACCCAAAAATAAACCAAGGGACAGGGAGCTGCAATCAACTTGACAGTGGCAGAAGAAAAGTTTTATTTCCACAACTCTGAATCACACACAGTGTAAATGCTGACCCTGCTACGCTAGCAACCCATAATAGTATTGATGAGAATAACAGTAATAGTTCATGACTCTTTCTGTCTTGGGTCTTTATCTCTTTGAGATCAATTTGTAGTCATTTGGTATCAGCCAATCACATCATGAAAAGAATTTTTCTGGAGACAGTGTAGCCCAGTGGAAAAGGCAGGAGTTTTGGAGTTAGGCCATTCTGGGTAGAAAAGATGGTGCGTGTGGGCTGGGGCTGGGTTTGAACCTGAGTCTCCATTTTCTTGCTTTCAACATGGAGTGAGGTTAGCACAGTGGGATGCGAGGCCAACAAACTTTGGCTCTATGCTGGCTAGCTCCAGGCCCTGGGCAGTGCTTTCAGGGGCATAAATTCTGGTCTACTCATCTATAAAATGGACAGTTTGATGAGCTATTGAGAAGAGGCAATGCTCATGTATGGAAGGCGTCTGTGCACGGCAGATTCTCAGTGCAAAATTAGCTCCTTTTTATCAGCCCTTTTGAATTTCGGTATGTAAACTGAGTCTCAGTTTCTTCATCTGCAAAACAGAGTCAAGTGGTCCCCCTCTCTGGATGCTGTGAAGAAAGAGAAGTGGGTGGAAGGCCTTGGTGCTGGGAAGAGCACTGTGGCCTTGGCAGACTGTGTCATTGACAGGACAGTGACAGAACAGAAAGTGCTTTGGAATCTCAAGGACTGCCAAGAATTCGAGCAAACCTGTTCCTTCCACGGCTGCCCAGGCTCCCGACCTTCCTATCCTCTCACACCAACCAGACTCCTTCCCTCCTGCCCTGGGTGCTCCTGACGCTGGGCTTGCCTTCTTCTTGGAAGCCACCCAGTCCTGCCTCCAAGAAGGGGGGAAGGATATCCTCTTGTTCTGGGCAAGCCATTGAGCAACAAGGGGCAGCTCCAGCACTGCCCATGACTGGGAAGAGAGGAAGGAACCTGCAGAAGAGAGGAGAGTCCCCACTGTGAATCCAGCCCCACCAGTCTCTTCTCTCTCAGCACATACCAAGCTCAAGGTCAGATCAGGAGAGCAGAGATGCACAGTAACAAGGCTCTGGCCTGGGAGAAAGAAAGCCTATCACAACATTTTCAGCAAGAGACCCACAGCAGGAGAGTCTGCCCCACCTGGGGCCAGCCAATGGAGGTGAGAAGTAGGTGTGTGCCCACAAGGGCTGAGGGCCACTCCGTGGTGGACCCGCACTGTGTGCCAGGCCTTAGCCAATCTCTTGACATTATCCTTAGCTTCTGAAACCTTCATATGTCCTGGGACCCTGGGGCATTATCCTCCTATGAAGGAAACTGAGGCCCAATCCAAGTTGGTGTCTGCTCAGAAAATAAAACCTGCATCTTCTTCATGAGAAAGCCCATGTTCATAGGATTGCTATGGGATGGAGGATGGATTTGGAAGTGGACCCAGGACTACCCTTACCTTTAAGGTCAACGCCTTACTGAATGCAGCCCTGTGACCTTGCCAAGCCATCCACGTACGCCTTCCCTAGACTGACATATTCTGGACTGTCCACATCATCTAGCACATATCGAACGCATCTGAAATGACATGTCACCATGTCCCTTCTTCCCCACCTCATCGGAACAGGGTGTTCCGGGCACTGAGTCTAATTCCTCGGTTCATCTGCTCACTCACCAAGCAAATGCCAGCCATGTTATAGGAACTCAAAAGATATTTATGGAATGAATATCCTAACGAGTTCAACCTTTTTGTTTATCAGAGGAAGCATCTGAATCCTGGCAAAGGAGGGACGGGACTTGCCCAGGATCACTTAGTCCTGTCCAGCTGTCACCCAGGGAGTTTTCTCCTCTATTACCCAGTCCTGGCCTGGGCCCAGGGTTCTGCCCAGAACAAGGGCTGCATTTGAGAACCCACAAGGGAAGTTGAAGACCCCAGCTTGTCCTTTAAGTGCCTCTTCTCTGCAGGATCAGAGACAAGGTCAGAGCCACCCCAAGGAGGAAGGGCAACCAGACCCCCAACACGTTCACCTTAAAAGATAGCTTCGGTTTTCCCTGAGGTTAGAATTTGCTGACCTGGAAAAGAGAGAACAGCACGATAAAGAATTTTTGTTCCACTGTTTTAGTCAGCTTTTTCACCCCCGTGACCAAAAAGACCTGACAAGAATAATTAGAGGAGGAGAAGTTTATTTAGGGGCTCATGATTGCAGAGGTCTCAGTCCATAGGCAGCTGCCTCCCTTCCTCAGGGCTCGAACATGAGGGCCGATGAGTGTGGCGGAGGAAAGTGGCTCACGATACCACAATCAGGAAGCAGAGAGAGCTCTGCTCATCAAGTACAAAACATATGCCCTAAACACACCTGCAGGGACCCACCTCCTCCAGCCATAACCTACCACCCCACAGTTACCACCAAGGCAATTCCTATCAGCGGATTAATTCACTGACTGGGTTAAGGCTCTCATAACCCAATTGTTTCACCTCTACACCTTTTTGCATTGTCTCACATATGAGCTTTTGGGGTTGCCTCACATTCAAACTGTAATACCCGCCTAGAAAAGAGCATAGCACCTTGTAGAGGTGGGGTGGGTATTTCATGGAGTCTTGATGCTTCTCTGATCTAAAATGTAAGAATTGGGAAATAATTCTGAGTCTATAAGGAAACAAAACCTGTAGATTCTGCTTTTGTCCACGATCTCACCACTTTACTCTTCCTTCATTAACGTAGTTTTCCAAATCACAAATTCACGTTCTTTCATCATTCGGTCTTAATTCATTACAAAGTGTGAGGCATTTCTGTTTTGTTTTTTGGTATTTGATTCTTTTTTTTTTTTTTTTTTGGTACCAGATTGAACTCAGGGTTGCTTAACCACTGAGCCACATCCCCAGCCCTTTTTAAAATTTTTTTTATTTTGAGATAGGGTCTTGCTAAATTGCTTAAGGCCTAACTAAATTGCTGAGGCTTTGAACTTGCAATCCTCCTGCCTCAACCCTCCAAGCTGCTGGGATTACAAGCATACACATGCCACCCTGCACAGCTGTATTTGACTCTTAAATGAATTTAGCTTCTGCCTAAGCAAGAGCCCAGTTTGTTTAAGTAGAGCTATTATAATAGCAGTGTTTGCCCCCATTCCACCTGACCCTTCCCTTGGGCATATTTTCATCCATTCATTTCTTCTCTTATCTCAGTTTCTGAATCCGAGAGGCAGAAGGCCTTTGGACACAGTGACCTTCAGGCCCTAACATTCTAGAAGTCTGTGATTCAAAAAGACACACAGCCAAGGAAAACACAGAGACTAGATGGAATCAGTAGAGAGGAAGCTAGTCAAAGGCCACAAATTTATCTATCATATTCCCAAGGCTGAGCAGTGACTTGGAAGGCAAGAGCGGGCATCCATCAGCACTGGTCTGTAAACTAACCTTCAGGGCACCCCCTAGGAGCCTTGAACAGCCCCCAAAGCATGAGCTGTGCACACTTTGAAGGACTGACAGAATCTTCCAGAGTTTCTGGAGGTATTCGGATTACTCATCCAGTCAGCCCTGAGAAATGACTGGGGCAGAAAAGATGAGCCAAACTGGCCTCTTCCTCATCCCCAGGGTAGACCAACTGAAGCAGTCCCTTCCTGGGTATCTACCTGTTCAGCCCACAAGCTCCTTTTCTGACCCAGCCCAGGGTGCTCCCGGGTCACTGTTTGTTCTACACAGCTCAGCCCCTCTTGGTCCAAGTGACTGGGCTCCCTGGGTTCAATCCCCAGCACCGAGAGAGTGAAAGAGAGAGAGAGAGAGAGAGAGAGAGAGAGAGGAAATTGCTGTTCCAAGGAAAACAGTGGGGCAGGTGGGCATTCTCAGGGAGCCATCTTTATTGAGGACTTGACTGTCCCCAGGTGAGGTCCTTGTGTGACTTGCTTGCCCTTGAGATCGGCAACTTGGCCCTAACTCCTTTTACTGAATTACACTTTGTGCTTCAACTAGCTGGAGTGGGCTTCTGTTTCTCGTAAGCAGATCGATAGCTGACACAGTGAAGCCCGTCCTTCAGAGTCTCCCAAATTAGACTTGGCAAGCCAGGGTGACAGTGATGATAGCAATGACGTCTCCACACATGTGACTGGTGCTCTAAAACTTAAAAGTCCCCAACACAGGAGTCAACACAGGAGTCAATCGGCCTGGGGTGACTTGCTCCAGACCTATGCATCTCCCAAGAGCATCATGGGAATAGGTCTAGGAAGACCCAGGTCAGCATCACTATTTATCCAACGCTAACTAACTGTGTGACCTCAGGCAAGTTATTTCACCTCTCTGAGCTTTGCTTCCTTATTTCTTAAGCTAGAAAGCAGGACAGTGTAGACCTAAATCTGACTCCTGCCTCTGCCACCTACTGGCTGATGAGCTAGGGAAGTGACGTTACTCCTGAAAGGCTCCGTGTCTTCAACAGTCAAGTGGGACTAATAAAGCTTGTTTTAAGTGGTTGTTGTAAGGCTTGAATGAAGTATGCAAAGTGTTTAGCACAATATCTGGCACATAGTAAAAGTGCTCAGTGTGTGGTAGCCATAATAATAATTTATAATGTAAAGTACCTAGCATGAAGCTAGACACATAATCACCAATAAAAAATTATGTATTATAAAGTGCACACTGGTCAGTACAGAGGGTTTGACTCGACCTGGCTAGCAGGATCATTTATAAAACAGCTAAAGGAGTCTTAGTTGAGTGCAAGCTTTAACTAAGTCAACAGCAAAACCCAGAAAAGCTAACGTGATGTCAGGTCACATTATAAAAGTATTGTCTCTAGAAGATGGAAGGTGTCTGTCCTGTCCCTCTCATCCCTGATAAGACAACATCTAGAGGTAAGAAAGGGGTGAGGCCTGGTAAGGGGACATGTAACCCCTCAGCTTTCCAAGGAAAATAAAATTTCTCTCTTGGAAAGTGTGCTTATTTGAAGAAAAAAAATTATATATATATATATATATATATAGAGAGAGAGAGAGAGAGAGAGAGAAACTTCTCTTTTCTTCCTTATCAGTAATGCCTTTGTCTTGGAGTAGTTAGACTAAGTTACAGTAATCAAAACAGGATATTAATGATGTAAAAATAAATAAATATAACAATGGAGCAGATTTGGGAAATACACACATACATGTACAAATGATTTTTCACAAAGATGCAGGGGCACGCTGGAAAAAAAAATGGTGAAAAAGAACAGCAGTTCCTCACCCACGTGTGAAAACAAACAATCACAATTCTCAGTTTTAAAAAGTTTAATCTAGGGGCTGGAGGTGTAGCTCAGGGGGAGAGTGCCTCTGGGTTCAATCCCAGTACCAAAAAATAATAAAAATAAAAATGTCTGCTCTTTGATTCTATTGAAAGAATGACAAGACAATCCTCAGGGTGAAAACATTTGCAGATCGTATCGTGGATAAAGGACTTGTGTGCAGAATATACAAAGAACCCTCAAAACTCAATAACTAGAAATCAAATAGCTTAATTTAAAAATGGGCAAAATAGTTGAAAAAATATTTCACCAAAGAAGATATGGGGATGGCAGGTAAGCACATGAAAAGGTGCTCAGCTCATTAGCAAATATGTTAGTGCAAATTAAAGCCACAATCAGATGATGCTGTCTATTAGAGTGATTAAAGTTAAAAAGACTGACCCTGCCAAGTGGTGGCGAGGACACGGAGAACCTAGAACTCTCGAACGCTACTGGTGGAGATGTGAAATGGTAGAAACGCCTTGGAGAACAGTTTGGAGGTTTCTTTAAAACATAAACGAATACCTACCATATGACCTGATCATTCCAATCCTAGGAATTTACTCAAGAGAAACAAAACCATATGTCCACACAATGATTTGTATATGAATGTACACAGCAGTCTTATTTGTAAATAACCCAAATCTGGAAAGACAATTGTCCGTGGACAGATGAATGGATAAGCAAATTGTGGAATACCCGTACAATGGACACTATCTAGCAATAACAAAGCCAGGTGTGGTAGTTCGCACCTGTGATCCCAGCAGCTCGGGAGGCTGAGGCAGAAGGATTGAAAATTCAAAGCCAGCCTCAGCAACGTAGTAAGGCCATAAGCAACTTAGCAAGATCTTGTATTAAAGTAAAACAAAGGGAGCTGTGGATGTGGCTCAGGGGTTAAGCATCGTTGGGTTCAATCCCCAACACCCCCCCAAAAAAAAAAAATGAACTGTTCATAGGTGCAATAAGATCAAGAAGTCTCAATATGGTTATGCCAAGTGAAAAAAAGCCAGACACAAAGAGCACGAACTTACAATTCCATTTATATAAAAGTTCCATTTACACGGAAAGATCAGTGGTTGCCAGGAGACAAGGAAAAAAGTCCAGAGGAAAGGATTGCAGTCCTCTGGAGGAGACCTGGGGTTTGACAAATGTGTTCAGTATCTTGAGTGTGGCGATGGTTTTACAGGTGTATGCAAGTATCAAAACTTAGAAAATTCAATTATTTAAATACAGTTTCTTATATGGGGAATATAACTCCTCAATAAAACTGCTTTTTATTTTTATTTTACTGGTACATATTTATGGGGCATAGTGTGATAATTTGATACGTGGATAAATGTGTCTAGTTGGCATTTCCATTTCCTTAAACATTGTCTTGAAGTTTTTGATTACTGCATGTACATATTTATAGGAAACAGTGTTCTTCCAATACATGCAAATGACAGGTGCTGATAAAACCAGGTAACTAATGTTTCCATCTCCTTATCATTACATTGTGTTTTTAACCCCTCATGCTCCTGTCTTCCAGTTATTCCTAAAATGGATAAATATAGTAGGTGTCTGTGAACTATCTAACTGGGTTTTGGTACCCCTTATTTAATATCCCTATGCCCTCTGATCCTTGGCCTTACCTGCCTTGTTATCACTGTTCTACATTTAGATGGACTTTTTTAGCTTCCATATAGGAAAGAGAACATGCAGTACTTTCTTCCTACATCCAACTTATTTCACAGAACACAATGTCATTCATTTTGTTGCAAATGACAGAATCTCATTCTTTTATGGCTGAATAATATTCCATTGGGTATGTATACAGCATTTTTTAATCCATTTCTCTGTTGACAGGCATCTAGGTTGATTCCATATCCTTGTTATTGCAAATAGTGCCACAATACACAGGTATCTCTTTGATCTGCTGATTTCCCTTCATATATATATAAATGGAAATATATATTTTATATATATATATATATATATATATATATATATATATATATATCTCCAGAGTGGGATAGGTGGATCATATGGTAGTTCTATTTTTAGTTTTCTTTAGGTTATTCCATACTGTCTTCCATAATGCCTATATTAATTTACATTTAAAAGAAACACCCAAGGGCCTTCCCTAAAATTCTCCTATCTGGGGTTCCACACACCTTCCTCGTATGCCCACCATGTGGAGCACTTGCATCTGCTGGGTCACAAGGCCCACATGGCCAAGTTGCCTACGCTGCAGCTTATACCAACTGGCATCTTCTCTCTCTCTGAGCTCCACTCCAAGAAGAAGCCTCATGAATAATTTGGTAGATGGTTAGGAATAGCATACCCAAATGTGGAACCTAATGTCCCCAAAGTCTACAGGCCCACAAGTGCCAGGCTTGCTCGGTGATGGGGGGAACACAGAAGAGCATCTTTCCTTTCATTTCAGAGGAGTCAACATAACATGCCTCAGATCTCTGGACCCCTGAGCATCACTAGTCACCAGGCCCTGAGTTTCTGGGGGGTTGACCTCTCACCTCCAGCAGGAGTGCAGCTTACCAGAGACTTCGGGTGTCTGCTACTTCCTGATCATCAGGTCTTCGTCCCATCTGTAGGATGTCATCAATGTAGTAGGAAAGCATGGTGTCAGAAAGATCAGGCTTTGTCACACTGATTGACAGACCACGGTGGCAGTATGTCTCCAGGGACTCGTGTTAAACTCAGGGTTAAACTACCCACAGGTCTGGATTCTTCCCCTTCCTCCAAGCATAGGGACACTAGTAAATTGTGTCATAATTCCACCTGCGGATGGCTAGGAAGGAAAAGGAGTCAGTACTTGAGATGTTAAAACAGATGCCTACTCAAAGGGACCTGGCCTCCCCTCATTTTGAACTGTGATTGATTTAATTCTAGAGCTGGAGTGACTGAAGTGACTCAGAACCACGTAGAGTTTAACAGAACAGGCAGAATCAGCGTGACAGCCTTCCTTCCTACAGCATGAGCCGATCTGAGCCCTTGATGCCCCCAAGTTCATCCAAGCCTCAGACAAGTCATCCTACAGAGGAAGAAATAGAATCAACGGGCGCAGACCTGCACCCAATGGACCAGAGCAGAAGGAGCTCACGGTTCAGGCCAACTCAGTCGGGAGGGCGCTGGCAGGCTGCTGGGCTGTCCAGTTTGGGCCATGTGTGGAACCCGGGCACTAAGTCCATCATGCTGCACCAAGCCCAGGGACACTCAACAAACAATGCCCACAGTTTCCTGATGGTGAAGTGGGACCCCAAGGGGACATGCATATCCCCAACAGCCCCCAAGCTAGAGAAGATGGGAGGGGTTGGCTGGGGGACAGTCCAATGAAAAGAGAGAGAAGAGCAAGGTGAGGGGTGGAGGAAGGATGGGGGATGGGAGGATAGAGAGGCTCAGTGTCAAGTTTTGAGCCTCCTCATCAGCCCTGATTAGGAGGCCGCCAGGTTCCATCCCGTCTAGTCTGGGCAAGGGAAGAGGAGGCTACTTCCCTGAGCCTTGGCCCATTCTAAGCACTTCAGGGACATTGTCCCCAAGCCATCCTGAGAGGAGCAAAAATGGCTCCCCATTTTATAGAAAGAAACTTGAGGCTCAAAGAAAGGAAGAGCCCCGCCCAATTCCCACAGCTGGGAAAGTCTGGTTCCCTAAAGTCCTGAGCCCTTTTGGCTGCTCCCTGGTTCCCCACTCCCAACCCACACCTCTCAGAATCCGGATGGAGGTCCAGGTTTCACAGTTCAGAGTCCGCAGTTCAGAGGGTGGGCCGTCGCTGGAACAGTGCCCGGCTGGGCACCATCAGAAACCTCGCTGGCGAAGCCCCGGTGCGTTGGAGGAAGTTCCCCTCAGAAGACATCCCCTAGCCTAGAGCTGCCCACTAACTGGGTGCCTGAAAAGCTCCTGCAACACGAGCCTGGGATCAAAGAGAGAAGGTGGAGGCCGTGGCCTCCAAGGGAGCCTCAGCACTCCATTGCACACTGCACACTGCGGGAGCTCAGCCTCCCAGACTCACTCTAGCCAACGCTCTCCTTGTGGGCACTGACGTTCCCAGAGCTGTCACTAGGCACCAGACACCCCCCCCACACACACCAGGATCTGGGCCTCAGCTCAGGGACTCCTCTGTGATACGGGGAAATTCACAGACCCTGATGGAAAACTCCAGAGGCAGCTCCAGGCTTCATCCAAGTGAACATCCCTCTCCTGCTCTTCCTAACCTGGCACCTGTCCTTCCCTGGATCCAGGGATTTGGGAGGGGACATCTGAGAGCTCCTGGAGGATGGTGCCATTAGAGCCAGGGCAAGAGCCATCCTGCACTCTTCCTCTGTAGCCCAGGGTCCTACCCCCACCCCCTGCGGCCCCTCCCGTTCTGGGCACACACACCCTGCGGACCCACGGAGCTGCTTAACAGAAATGCCCCTTTGTTACATTGAGTACAGACCATTCCCTGACTTAGGGTGATTTGACTTACCGATTTTTGAATTTACAATGTGATACCCTGAATTCAGTAGAAACTGTACTTGGACTTCTGAATTTGGATCTTTTCCCTGGTTCGCAATTTGGGGAACGATGCTCTCATGATGCTGGGCAGGGGCAGGGAGCTGTGGCCCAGTCAGTCACGCAGCCAAGGGGAAAAAAAGCACATTCTGTACACCCTCACACGTCAAGGAACATCTGTATTCAGTAGTACAGAAAAATATTTTTGCATTGCACTGTTATAAAACAAGACAGCTGAGAATTGAACTCTCGGGTTCCTCTACACTCCTGCACCCCTCCCCCAACCCCGCCTCCTCTTTGCCATCCATGTGCCCTTCTGTGCCCTGGGGCCCTCCCTCCTTCCAGAAGAAACCACTCTCCTGAATAGTGTGACTGTCATTCCCTTATTCTTAAAATTATTTTCTTGCTGGCAGTGGCCCATGCCTATAATCTCAGCCACTGGGGAGGCTGAGGCAGGAGGGTCACCAAATTTGAATTCATCCTCAGCAATTGTCTCAAAATTGAAAATGAAAATGGGCAGGGATACAGCTCAGTGGTAGAAAGCAACTGAGTTCAATTCCCAGTACTGAAAAAAAAAAAACACTATATTTTTTCTTATATTTATTTGTATCCCTAAAAAAATACCGCTTAGTCTTGCATTTCTGTGAACTGAACACAGCAATTTTGCTGAATGTCTTCTGCTGTGTCTTGCTTTATTGGTTCAACATATGGTCTTGAAAGTCCTGGGTGTCAGTTGCCGTAGACACTTGTTTTCACTGCTATGTAATATTCCACTGTGGAGTACCCCACAAGATTCTGCACATTCTGCTACTGATCGATATTTGGGATGTTCCAGTTTGGAGCTATCACTGTTACCGCTGTTGACCTGTGAGTCCTTGCTTCTCCAATGTTGAAGAATAACACCAGAGAAGCACACCGAGGCAAGGTCAGAGTAGAAAATTAGAAGTTTATTAAAGGACAGCAGAAAAGACTTCTCCCGGAGGAAGAAGGGATCCCAAGAGATGGAATCTGTGGAAGCATGGTAGTCTCCCATTTTTATAGTTCTTTCAGTGATGGAATATAGGTGGGAAGGCCAGAGGAGTGGGACACAGGTGGGCCAAAGAAGTAATCTGGGCAGGAAGGACTTCTGAGTCAGCATCTTCAAGTTAGCTGGGAGCTGTTCCTTCACACTTCTTTGGGATGGGCTTTGGGCCTGGGGCTTTTCCCGGACTTCATGAACATTCCAAGAGGTGTTCAACTTTTCCTGGAATGCATTCCCAACATGGCCTCCATTTTAGATCTTACTCGATATTAGACCCGATTTACCCAACTACACTGACTACCTCACTTTAAATCTGGCTTCACCACAGTGTTGCTATGAACATTTCTGTGCATCCTTCCCAGGGAAAGGGTTGCTCTAAACTATTAAATTGCAAAGTGAATGACTGAATTTTAAGGCAGGTGCTCTTTAGTTTGACAAATAATGCCAAACTCTTTTCTAGAGTGGTGACATTAAGCAGACCCTGTCTTTCCGGCTGGTGAAAAATGACAGGTGAGTCATCAGCTCATCGTGATCAATAAATAACACCAAGGGAGAGGCAGACAAGGACAACCCAGTTTCAGACACTGGGTCAAGAGAAAATGCCCTGATCTGCCTGCTCCCAGCTTGGACTAGAAATTAGTGAGCAAATCAACAAACACCAGGTTCTTCACAGAACCTATCTCCTGGAATTCTTACCACAAAGCCATAAAACAAATCGGTCATCTTTAGTCTCACTTTATAGATAAGGAAAACTGAAGTTCAGAGAGGTTGAGAAACCAGCCCAAGGTCACAGTCCCTAGAGGCTGGATTCCAACCCACTCTGATTTAAAGGTCAACGATGCCGTACTCTCCTGCTTCTCATGTGACAAATGGTCGCACATTAGAATTATGTTTCCAAACCTTGACAGAAGGTGAAATTTTATAATGTTCACTCTTTTTTAAAAATATTTTTTTTAGTCGTTGGCAAATCTTTATTTTATTTATTTATATGCAGTGCTGAGAATCGAACCCAGGGCCTCACACAAGCCAGGCAAGCGCTCTACCACTAGGCCACAACCCCAACCCCTATAATGTTCACTCTCAACTTCCCAAGAGTTACTCTTCTTATGAAAACCTTCTTTTGATGGATTGTTAGCATCTACAGAGCCACTTAAATAAGTACTCCCTCTTGTCTCCTGAAAGCTGGCTCCAAGCCCCAGTCCCTTGGGTTTGCCCCAACGCAGCGCAGGGCCATATTTCAAAATGGCTTCTTGACCTTGAGGTTGTGAGTTCCAAGCCAGTGCACAGTGTGTACCAATAAGGGAATGCAGGAAGAAGAGAGGGTTAAAAAAACAAAACCAAAACCCTGATAACAATAAATACCACCTCTCAGTCTTAGGAGATGGATGGTATTTGCATCTTCCATTTGCATTAGAAGAGACTGAGGTTCAGAGAGGCTGTCTCCTGCCAAGGGTGGCATAATGAGGAAATGACTCCACAGCCTGGATTCTCACCCACCTTGCAACCGTGGGGCCACATCCACAGGCCCTAATGGGAGCAGAGGGATTCAGCAATGAAGTTTAGGCAAAAAAAAAAAAAAAAAAAAAAAAAATTGAATTATGCCATACCAGGTCCACCTGGGCTCTTTGGGATGAAATGTTCAATCTCATTTCTCATTCCATTCTGTTCTCTTGCTGGGGTGCAATCTGAAGTAGGTACAGTTGGGGGCTTGGTAGCCTCATAGCCAAGGAGGGGGTCTCTGGTCCTAGTGTTTCCCAAGCCTTGTCAACTCTCTTGGTGTTTGCATCTGCAGCTGTGGCTGACGCACACAGCACAACTGACCTCTGCTGCCTTCCAGCCTAGCCCCTGGCCACAGCCTCCATACCTTCTGTTTGGGAATACCCACAGTCTCCCTCCTGTACTCATGGACGCCCTCCAAAACTCTCCCCTCTCTATCCCTCAAGGCTGGGCTCTGCAAGGCTGGCCCAGGAGACTAAACTTTGCCTATACTGGGGCTACTTGAGTGTGGCCAGCATCACCTGGGAACTCGTGAGAAACACAGATTCTGTCTCACCCCCAGAGCCAAGGAATCAAAAACCCTAGGGGTGGAGCCCAGCCTCGAATCCTTGTGGGAACCAACCCTCCAGGGGATTCTGATGCACATTCACATCTGAGACTGGCTGCTCTGCCTCTCGCCTCCCCCAGGGCTCCTGGCAAAAAGCCCTTGCTCCCACCTGGTCAGACTCCTCGTGTTGACACTTAAAAAAAAAAAAAAAAATGGGCAAGGGAGGTTCAGAAAACACAAGCATGAATGTATCTTATTTAAAATTCTGGATTCTAACACCATTGTGTCTGATCTACTTGTTCAAAATTCTCCTTTAGAGCTGAAGCTGAGGAGGGCTGGTGGTCTGCTCCTGAATTTGCCTCCCCAAGAAGCAATGGATGCTGAGCCTCAGGCCTGGGGCGGGGGGATGGCGTAGCTGGAAATTAAATATTCATGGAACAAATTTTCCAAAATCTTTTTTCACTATATAAGAATGTGTTTTCACTTCTCATTTGACTTTCATCTAACCCCTGAGAGGTCCCTGCATCAAGGTCACTGCTGGATACAGTTGTCAGCCTTGGACTCTGGGCCCAGTCATCCTAACTTAGCACAGTCCTAGTGTGAGTTCTTGGGCACATTTGCTTAACTTCTTTGTGCCTCTGTTTCTTCCTCTGTAAAATGAGGATTTAGTATAGAACACTCAAAAGAATTTAGGGAGCACTTACAATATCCTAGGCACTGGGGATATGGCTGAGAAGCAAAGAAAGACACATCCCATCCTCTCCTGTGCTTGAAGGAAGAGAAGGGAGAGAAAAAAAGACAAAAAACTAAAATTAAAATATAAGCCAGGTGCAGTGGTGAACACCTGTAATCCCAGTGGCTCAGGAGGCTGAGGCTGGAGGATCTCCAATTCAAAGCCAGCCTCAGCAAAAGAAAGGCACTAAGCAACTCAGTGAGACTCTGTCTCTAAATAAAATACAGAATAGGGCTAGGGGTGTGGTTCAGTGGTTGAGTGCCCCTGAGTTCAATCCCCAGTACTCTCCCCCCAAGAATCTATAAAATGCTTCAGATGCTTTGTGTCATAAACAACAAACAGGAGGGGATGGGGAGTGCCTGGGTGGGGAGGAAGGAGGGTCTCAGTGATAAGGAGACACTTAAGTAGAAATTTGAAGGAGAAAATTACATGGATATGTGGGGAGATGATATTCCAGGCAGAGGCAACAGCAAATTCAAGAACTCTGAGGCTAATGAATACTTCCAGTATTGGAGGATTAGCAAAAAATTCATGTGGCTGGAACAGAGTAAGGAAGAATTTGGGGGGGGGGCGGGGAGAGGAGTTAGATCATGTAAGGATCTATCTGTAATTGCCAGGACTTTGGCTTTGAATTCAGGGAGATGAGGGCAGATTTGAGCAGAGGAGAGAACTGATCTGGTTTTGTATTTGAGGAGGCAGAAGTGGGGAGCCCAGTCAGCCACAGCTCAGTAATCCAGACACGAAGCAGCAGAGGTTTGGTGCCACTGCAGATGGCAGGGCTCAAGTTAGAATCTGCAACATCTGCAGGGAGACTGGATGTGGGGATGAGAAAAAAGGTACATGGGTGGAGGACACAGGTGGAGGACAAGGACGGCTTCAAGAGGCTTCAAGAGTTTTAGCCTGAGCAACTGGAAGAAAGAAATTGCCATTAAGATGGGGAAGACGGGGAAGTCTGAGGGCTACGGAGATGGTTCCTAGACGTGGGGAGGAGAAGACGCTACTGGAAATTCAGCAGAAAAGCCCACAGTCTAGTGGCGATATTGGCTGGGAGCGGCAATCCAGGCTGGAGGTGGAAATGTGGGAGACACTGGTGTATAGATGATGTTTCTAAAAGGAGATAGTGAGAGCACCTACTTTGCATGGGTGTGGTGAGAATTAAACAAATTAAAACATTTAAGTATCTAGACAGTGCCTGGCACATACTAGGTACTCTGTAGTGGCTAGCTATCATTCATGTCACTCTGTCACTTGTGCTCCCCCATTAACTTCCCACCATGGCCACCTCCACGCTGTTCTCCATGCTGCTGGTCAGAGTAATCTCTCTAAAACACAGATCTGACCATCCCTCCCTGCTCATACCTGCAATGGCTCCCTATTTCCTACAGGATAAAGTATGCACTTTGGACACTACCCCCCAGGCCTTTCCTGATCCTGTCACTGCCACCCTCACCAGCCCAAATTTCTGCTACACCCCCCAACTTCCCACAGTATCCTCCAGCAATAATAGAAAACCCTTTGTTCACAGCTTGGTGTCTTTGAACATGTGGCTGCCTCTGCCATGACTTGTCCAGCAGCAAAGCCCCAGTGATTCTCACATCCTCAGTGGAGCCTCCCTCCCGGCCCAGGGGCTGTCCCCCTTCACTGCAGAGCTGCTGCCTGCCCTCCCTGGGGTTTCTGGAGGGGAAAGATTGTGTCCCTTCCACCCCCATTCTTGCAGCACCAAATGCTGAGCCTGCCACAAGCAAGGGGTTGAGGGAGGGTGAATGAACAAGGGACAAGAGCTAGTTCGTGTGCTAGAGGTTTTTATTGTTACCACATTTTAGCACATGGAGACCCAAAGGGGTGAAGGCACTTTCCCAAGTCACTCAGCTGGTAAACACTGCAGCCAGGAGTGGACTTCAGGCTTGTCTGATCAAAGCTCTGGGCTTGGATGCTTATGCCCACATGTACATGCGCATGTGTGCGTGCACACACACACACACACACACACACCCCTAACAATCTTAGGCCACTTGGGAGTAGAGTGGTCCCTTGGTCTTCCAATTGTTCTCTACTTAGGAAAGGATCCAGGTTGAGGGTTAAAAAGTTAGACTCCAAGGAGGTATTCATTGGTTTATCCAATAATCCATCCCCTCACATCTCTCATTCATTTACTCCTTCACTCTCTCATTCGTTCACTCACTCATTCACAATCAATGAATTGTTCCTACTTCCAATTTCTACTCCCAAACTCCAGCCCTACCCTCTAAGGGCTCAGAACCTGAAGTGAGTCTGGCCTAGGGACAGGGTAACACAGGGTGGGAGAGGGCCTTGAAAAGGGAGAGGGGTTCACCAGGTGACCCTAGGAAAAGGTCTAGGGTCTGAGTCTGCCTGAGTCTGCGGTGTGTGCTGCAGAAACTTGAAACAGCTGGTGAAAAGGAGGTTTCCTGGGGAGAAGGGGTCAGTGGGGGGTGAAGTTTGGATAGTGGGCAAGGTCAAGATTAATTTGGGGGTTAAGTATGGACCAGGGTAAGATCTGGGTTGGGTTTAGGCTTAGAGATTAGATTTTCAAATCGGATTATTTATTTTTAACCTGCCTTTTCTGAGAAGGATTTTATGTGGCCTGTATCAGTGGTAAATTCCTGGGTTTATGATTAGGTCTGCCAAGAATCTAAGGATCAGAGAAGGGCTTCAAAGTGCTGGGATTCAAGGTGCAGTGAACTGAGCTACTCCAATGGGCTGGGCGCATGGTCTTGGTTTTCTTCCCGAGGCACAGATGTATTGATTGTCTGAGCAGGTGACTTAACCCTCTGGACTTCCTAATGCCCACCTGTTAAATTGCTGCCAGATTGGGTTGCTAGTTCGGGTTCTGAGCGCCTTCTCTGGGTCAGGCATCGCCGGGGACAGTACAGATTCTTCTTGAATACGCCAAGGTCCAGCAAGAGCTCCACCAAGGCACCTCTCCCTTCCCTCATTTCCCCACAAAGCCTACTTCAGAAGCCCCCCTAGGCTGGGGCCCGCCCCGGTGTGCTGACTCACCTGTCTGGAGGAGCAGGCTGCGCCGGGGTCTCGCCTGGAGCCTGGCCACCCCCTGCTCCTTCCCTCCCGGGCCAGCGCGGCGCAGCCGGGGTCCTGCCGGGCCCCAGGGAGGGAGCAGCGCAATTACCCTAATTACAGCCTGGCCTCGGCGGCGGTGGCGAGCGCGGCCACGCCGTCCCGAGAACGCCCCGGGCCCAGGGCAGGAGCGTGGGAACCGACGTGCCCTCTGCCCGGGGCGGCGGCGGTGGCCGCGTCGGGACCCCGCCCGGGAGGCCACGATGGGCGATAAGCCCGCCCTGCCGCGCGCTCCGGCGGCTAATTACTGGGCGGCGCTGGGCGCTCGAGGACCCTTTCATCTGCCATCCCCAAGCGCCCTGCGCCCATTAACTCCGCAGTCCCCACACCTGGGTGGGGAGCAGCAGCGGCCCGCAGCCCCAATTGCCAGGGGAAGCCGAGTGGCCAAGCAGGAGAGGAGGTTCCCACGCGCCTGGGGTGCAGAGCACAGAGATTGGGGCGCGCTGCCCTCCGGATGCTCTCCCGCATCCGCTCCGCTCCTCATCCGTGCGTTCCTGTTCTCCCACACCCGCTCGCTCGCTCGCTCGTTCATTCATTCATTGAACATTTCTGTCAATGGAAATGATAATAACACGAACCTCACAAGATCTAGGGGTATCGGCGGGCCAGGGAAGGAAAGGGATGGCTCCTTTAGTGAGTGCCGGGTCTGCGCGGGACCTCTCCAGCCGCACACGGGCTCACTTCTCACCACAACCCCGAGTGCCCCTCCACCCAACCCTGTTGTGCAGAAGTGGAGGCTGATTCGTTCAGAAGTGATGAGATTTACAAAGTCACAATGATGGAAGTGTCTGACTTCAGTCCTCTAAAGCAGCTTTCACCACTCCACCACACAACACGGAGTGTGCAATCAATACCTCTGACATCAAATAAAAGTGACAACAGGGCTGGGGATGTGGCTCAAATGGTAGCGTGCTCGCCTGGCATTCGTGCGGCCTGGGTTCGATCCTCAGCACCACATACAAACAAAGATGTTGTGTCCACCGAAAACTGAAAAATAAATATTAAAATTAAAAAAAAAAAAGTGACAACAGACCCCAGCACGGTAACCCACATCTGTAATGCCAGCTACACTAGGGGCTAAGGATAACAAGTTTGAGGCCAGCCTGGGAAACTTAGCAAGACTGTCTCCAAACTTTAAAAATAAATAATAAAAAGGGCTGGGGATGTAGCTCAGTGGCAGAGCACTTGCTTGATTGGTGAGCTCCCAGGTTCAATCCCCAGTTTAAAAAAAAAAAAAAAAAAGACAATGTCTCTGTAGTATTTCAGCTACACCAGGCACTATGCTAGGTGCTGTCGGAGAATTGTCTCATTGAATCCTTGCAACAACCTGAGAAGCTGGCATTCTGATAGTATTCCCATTTTCACAGATGAGACAATTGAAGCAGAGAGACTAAGTCGCTTGCTCAAAGCTACACAACTGGAAGTGGCTGGCGTGAGGTTTGAATCCACCAAGCAGGACAGGGTTCCTGAGGCTCTACACTGGAGTAGGATCCAGGAGCATGTCTTTCTTTTTCCCCTCAGTTTCCCTTCCAGCCTCAAACTTAGGATAAAGACCTGCTGAGTGACTCCTCTTGACCCAGTGACTTCTTGCCACAGTGACCAGCTCAAAATACTCAAGAAAGAATTTCTAGGCAATTTGGTGCTGAGGAAAGGCAGGAGATAGAGAACATCCAGCATGTGTCAACTCTCTGGGCCTCAGTTCTTCATCTGTAAAATGGGTGTATCACTTCTGAGTGAACTGGTATCCCCATCTGCCTCCCTTGCAGCAGCAGTAGCATTGACACTCTCTAGTTGTCACTCTTGCATTCATTCACTTAGACCGTTTCTTGAGTGTCAACCATGCACTCAGTGACGGACCATCAGGTTTGTCTAGGGCGGAGGGGTTCCAGGATGCAGAACTTCAGTGTGAAAGCTGAGACAGTCCTGAGCAAATTGGGTCAGCTGGCCACCCTGCCTGTGCTGGATGCTGGGGATTTGAGCTGCATCAGAACCTGGCCTGGTCACTCTGGGTGCTGGAAAGTCTCCTGCCCACAGGAGGGGATGCTCCTTGCCAACTGCTGGCACTGGAACAGGACAGGGGAGGTAGCTTGGCCATGCACTGCGCTCAGCCTTTTCCCAGTCCCCCGGCTCTAGGCAGCCAGATGTGCTGAAGCAATCCTCCCCCTTGACTGGCAGGGAAAGCCAAGGCTGAAGGATGGGGGGTAGCTTTCTCACAGCAGCTGCCATGAGTCAGTGCCCAGGGCAGGGTGGTCAAGCCACCTCTAGCCACCCACTGCTGTGTGACCTTTAACAAGCCACCTTCCTCCTTGGAGCTGCCTCCCATCTTTACCTGGGGGTGGAGAGGTATGTGACTGGGTGAGCTCCAAGCCCCATGGGGCAGTGGCTTTATGCTTCAGGAGGCCTTTCCAGGAAAACCTGGTAAAAGCAGGGGTGCCTGCCAAGAACTTGGTCACTACTGGTTTCTTGGCAGTAGCCAGATGAGGACATGCCAGGAGGCACCTAGAAAGGTCAGCCTTTGAAATCAGACAAAACGAGCTTTAACCCCAGAAGGTCATGAAAGCTCTCCAAACCTCAGTTTTCTCATCAGGAGACTGGGGGCAATACCACTTACCTCCCACCACTGAGATTCCAAAGATGAGAGACAAGCCAGGTGCTCAGGACATACCTACCCTTTGACCTATCCCTGCTCTCTGTGCCTCTGTTGACCTGGCCACAGTGAATGTCCCCTTCATCTGCTGTCCTCATTCTCCTTCATTCATCAAACAGATCTGCACTGGACACACACCTGGTGCAGGTTTTCTTAGAAACTCAGGTGAGGCAGACAAAAATGTGTGTGTGTGTGTGCGTTTGGGGGTGTACTGGGGATTGAACCCAGGGGTGCTTTACCACTGAGCATAAAATTAGGCCTTCCCTCTCCTTTTCTCCTTCTCTTATTTTGAGACAGGGTTTTACTAAGATGCTAATGGACACCAGCTCACCTGGCAGGCATTTTTAAAATAGAATCTCCTCTCTCTTGTGGGAAGCCCCAGTGACTCCTGGGATTCCAGGGCTTGGGGAGGAGAAAGAGCTGCAGCAGCCACGGACCTTGGGAAAATAGAAGACGCTCTCCCTCACACATGTCCCTTTCTTACACTGTCACCTTGGCCTGCACACCCTTGCCCTTCATTCCCTGTCCCTCACCATCACCAACAGGGGAGAAACCTACCCAGCTTCCCAGGCAGGGTTCACCGCTCCTTCACCCAGGAAGTCTGAGCCCAGCCTGCCTTCCCAGAGCCTCTTTGAAGTCCATGGCAGCCAAAGGTCTATCTAGTTCATTGTAGGTGCAGTGACCATGGAAAGAGAGAGAGAGAGGGCTTGCCTGCTATGTTCAGGTTTTGGGGATCACCCAAAGAATTCCTGCCCAGTCAATGCCCAGGTTGTGACATTGCCTCCAGGTGACAGAGAGGATGTCTGCAGGAATAGGATCCAGTCTCCCTCCTTCCACCGTCTCCCTGCCTCAACTCTTGCCCCTGTTTTATGCTTTGACAGTGGCCTCCACTGGCCAGAGGAGGCTGAGATAGGAGAGTTATCTGAGACAGGGACATGCAGGTGCAGGCATCAGCTTTGCTGAGAGCACGGTCTCCTTGAGGAAAGCCATTTCCTTGTGTGTGAGAGGCTTGCCCAGATGACCTTGAACTTCTTCCAAAGACAATCCTAGGAAGCAGCAACTCTAAGACTTCTTGATCATCATATCCCGCATCCATGTCTAAAGTGGACTCTGGACCATATGATAGCTGCTAGCCACGTGTGGCCATTGGGCACTCGATATGTGAGTAGTCAAAATTGTGGTACAATTAAGCACACACCCGATTTCCAGACTTAGTACAAGAAATGTAAAATATCTCATTAATAATTTTTATATTGCTTACATGTTGCAATGATATTGTTTTGGATGTAGTGGGTTAAATTAGTCATTAAAATTAATTTCACTATTTCTCTTTTGCCTTTTAAAATGTGGCTGCTAGAACATTTCCAATTTCATATGTGACTCACATTCCATTTCCATTACACAGCACTAATGAAAGAGCCGGGAGTCACCCAGCTAAGCCAAGTCCTCTTCCCTGGGCACAGATCACCTGTGGAGAGCTCACTTTCTTCCCAGGTGGGAAGCACCGGACCCTGACATCTTATGACAAAGTGCTGCTTCCTTTCCCACAAAGAAAGGCACCAGGATTCTTTTCCCCCTTGGTGCTGGGGACACGAAAGCTGAGACCATCTTCCAGTGCCACCCACTCTTCCTCCACTGAAAGACAGACTGCAGACCTGCCTGGGAATTCCTTCCCAGGCTGGCTTCCAGCAGAGGAAAAGTCATAGTGCCCCACCCAGAGGAGACCCCGGGTGGCGGGAGGTGCCCTCCAGCCTGGCACAACCCTGACTCCCTTAGTTGTCTAAGGCAAGCTGGAGGCCACTCAAGGAGCCACAGGGAGTCTCTGCCCCACATTCAACAGGCCCAGCCAGGGCAGCAGGGGGCTGGACATTCCAGGGAGTATGTGACTCTCCCCCCAAGGAATTTACACACCAGTCAAGGATGCAGTCACACCCACAGGATAACTAGGGGTGGTCCCACACAGTTCCCCTCCACTGGGAAGCAGCTCGTCTTTAGTAGACCTGGGCAGAGAGATGGGGCCCATTCCTCCCCGCACCCCTACCCCTGCACCAGGATTCCTTTCCACATTAAAAAAAAAAAAAAAAGTTTTTTTTTTTTTTTTTTTTTTAGTTGTAGATGGACACAATACCTTTACTTTTATTTTTATGTGGTGCTGAGGTCGAACCCACCGAGTGCCTCACTCATGCTAGGCAAGCGCTCCACCACTGAGTCACAACCCAAGCCCCTCCTTTCTACATTTTGAGAAGGAAATGAAGGTTTGGCACACTGGTTAACAGCATAGTCCTAGCCCCGGTCAGCCAGCCGCTTGAGTGTGACCTGGAGCACTTACCTCCTCCCTGACTCTGAAGAAATCCCTTCCATTGAATGGAAACCCACATCCTGGCAGTGTCTACTCACTGTTCCTAGATCCTAGATTATCAGAGGTCACCCAGGCCCTTCCCCTCTCATTGCCTAGTGACAGACTTTTAGAGATCTGAAGGCAGTGTGACCAAGGGCTCCAAGAGGCTTCCTACCTCTGGGTTAACCTTCCAGGTCCCTCGGTGGAGTGCCTCATCCTGCTCACCCCTCGGTCCACTGGGTACCCCTGAGGAATTCAATATGAGAGAGAGGCACAGTAATGTGGTCATCAAGAGTACAGATTCTGGGCTGGGATTGTGGCTCAGCAGTAGAGCACTCGCCTAGCGTGTGTGGGGCCCTGGGTTCAATCCTCAGCACTACATAAAAATAAATGAATGGAATAAAGGTATTGTGTCCAACTACAACTAAAAAAATAAATATTAAAAAAAGAGTGCAGATTCTAATGTCAAACACCCTTGGATGCACCTCTTTTTAGCTGTGTGATCTTGCACAAGTTGCTTCTGCTCTCTGTGCCTCAGTTTTCAGGTTTCTCTCCTCAAAACAGAGCCAATCACAGCTCTAATAGGACTGTTAAACTGTGAGAATCTAGTAAGTTAACAGGTTATACCTTACAGCAACGCCTGACACATGCTTGTGCTCTAGTATGTGTATGTTAATCTGCCTTTCCCTATCCCCTCCCCTCACTAGCTGATTGGATCAAAGGGGTGTCTGACCCAAGTTGAGCCAATGAGTCTTTTCCCAGGGATTTTTAAACCTGGAACACAAGAGAAAGGAGTCAGTTTTTCTCCATTAGCTAAGTTGCAAGGTATAAAACCCAACCAGGTTTCCTGCAGCATAAAGACAGCATCTATAAAAGAAATGAAGCTAATGTACAGAAAAAGAGTAAAGATAAGACAGAGCAAAAAATCCTGGTCTGGTTGCTTCTAAAGATCAGCTCCATCCCAGCCCTTCCTGTAACTTTGTTGTTTGTATCAGTTAGATTTGCTGGGTAACAACAACCTCAAAACTTTAGGGCATAAAGCAGAAATCAGTGATTAGCTCATGAATCTGCATGCTGCAGTTTGGCTGCACTCCACAGGGCAATTCTTCTGCTGGTACCCCTGGGCTCATTAATGCAGCTATAGGCAGTTGGGAGCTTAACCAAGGTTGAGTGGTCCAGGATGGCCTGAAGGTGACCTAGCACTGCCTGAATGTCTGCTATATGCCAGGTACAGTGGGAAATGGAGGAAACAAAATTTACTGAGCTCCTACTTTGTGTTAAGCCTGAGATGAAAATTTTAGTTGTATTATCTCATTTAATCCCCGTCTGGTCAGATAGATCACTCCCATTTTCCAGATGGGGAAATTGAGAGAAAAGGAGAAATAAGCTGCCTAAGGTTTCAAGACTCAGAGGCAGGACTCACCCAGGACTCTTGAATGTCTGCAGGGCCTTCAGTCTTGCATGGCACCATCCTGGCCCTTCCCACATAAAAGAATGAAAGCGTGACTCTACCCTCATACTGTCATGAGGACTGAATGGACACAATGCCCAACAGTGCAAGATTCAATGATATTCATTCGGTAGATGCCCCCATTCCGATTTTGTGCTAGGCATGGAGGTAGGTACTGGGGATATAGAAATGACTCAGGCTCAGGATGCAGCAGCTTGGAGGAGGAAATGATTAATCCCACCTGTCTGGGGCTCAGCATGGACACATTGATCAGTCTGATTCTTCAGGGATGGTTGATGCTGGTGAGAAAACGCAGTTCTGGGCAAACTGCCCTTTCCACAGATGGGCAAGGTCTGAGTTCCAGTTATCTAGCCATCAAAGGTCAAGGTCATCATCAGAGGGAGTCAAGGGCTCTTGAGCCATCCTTTGGGCCTGATTACAAAGCTGGGCCTAGGCATCCACTCACAGGACATCTGTGGATGCCAGGCTAGAAGGACCTAGCCTGATGAGGGCACCCCAGGGAGCCCTGGAGCACCCACTGCCCCAGAGTCAGCCTTACATTACGGCAAGAGGACTAGTCCTTAAGGCCCCTCACCATTCTGTCCCCAGAACTGGCAGGGATTGGAGTAGTGGAGAGGTAGACTTCCATCTGGCCAAGGGTCATTCTGGAGAGAAGGGGAGTTGGCATTACTGGCAGCCAACATCATGGCAGCTGGGAAAGGGATCCAGACAGGGACCAGGAGTCCCGGTCACAGGGAGTCTCAGCATACTTGTGAGTTGAATCCACACAGACAGCTCCACAGGCACTGCTGACTCATCTCTCTCTCTCTCTCTCTATCTCTCCTGTGTGTTCAAAAGTAATATTAAATTAATCGGCCCTCTGTATTCACAGGTCACACATTTGTGAGTTCAAAGAACCACAGATCAAAAGTATTTTTTAATTGCATCTGTATACACAACAGGTACATTTTTTCTTGTGAATATTCCCTAAACAATATAGCTTATGACAATATTTACATCGCATGAGCATTGTATTAGGTATTAAAAATAATCTAGAGATAACAGTGTAAGAAATACTGTGCCATTGTATAGAAGGGACTTAGCTAGACAGGTACAGTTATGTGACACTTGCAATCTCAGCTCTTGAGAGTCGAGAAGCTGAGGCAAGAGGATCTCAAGTTCAAGGACAGCCTGGGCCTCAAACTAAAAAAATAAAAAGGGCTGGTGTTGGGGACACAGTTCAGTGGTAGAGAACTCCTGAGTTCAATCCCCAGTATCCCCCCCAAAACAGAAGAAGAGGAGGAGGAGGAGAAGGAGGAGAGATTTGAGCAACAGTGAATTTTGGTATTGGGGGAAGGGGTCCTAGAACCAATTCTCCATGGATACTGAGGTTTGACTGTCTGATTTGTAATATGCACATAGGGTAATATTTATATAGTGTATGCATATGTTTTTATAATTTGCATATTATTGCTCAGAGAACATAAAATCATACATATGACTGTAAGAATTGAACAAATAAAAATGTAAATGTAATAAATTCAAAACAATTCTTAAGCCTCTTGATTTTTGCCTTATATGTTGATTTCAGAACTTAAAGCCCCTACTTCTATTACATGTGACTTCACTGTAGGTAGATGAGCCCCCTCCTCCCCTTCTCTCCCTAATCTCCCTCTTCCACAGGTCAGAGGATTTGGGTCCTGATGGGGCACCAAGAGGGAACTTCCTGGCTCCACAGCTTCCTACCCATCTTGAAACCCAAAGCAACCCCTTGTCTCAGCACCACCATGGCTCAACCACTGCTTGCGTGTCTGAACTGCTGACCCTGGGTTCCCACCCTCTAGCCCCAGGGCCTTTGCTCAACTCTTCAAGCCTGCCATCTTTTCCCTACCTGAGCCTTTGCACACACTGCTTTGTCCAAAGCATCTTTCATCTGTGCTTGGTGGAGCTGATTGCTCCTGTCTATCAGAGTTCAATCTAACATCTCCTGTTGGGCCTTCCAGGACCCCTCTTTATAAAGTAAGTTCAAGTCACCTTGCCTGTTTCCTTTGAGTCCTTGACAATTTGTAATTGTTCTGTTTGTTTTCTCACTTGATTCTTTCTCTAGTCACTAAATTGTACACTCCATAATGTTAGAGTGCCTGACACAGCAGCTCAGTAAGTATATTTGAATGAATGAATGACTGAGTCTATTGTCACCTCGAAATCACGCCCTCCCCTCTCCTGGCAAGAGAGAAAGTTCCAACAGAAGAAGCATTCCTCTGCTACTCAGAATCCTTCCATGGTCTCTCATGACCCTCAGAGTCAGGCGGACATCACTCGCTTAAGCAGGCAAATGTAGGATGTGAAGCTAGAAGACCCAGGTTCAAGTTCCATCTTGCCACTTGCTCGTAAGGCAACCTGAGCCAAATTGAGTCACCTCTCTGAACCTCGATTCCTTTCTATAAAATGGGTAAAGCTGCTCAGCCATACCTCCTTCACGGGTTACAGTGAGAAGCCTAAAAAGATCTGCACCGGTGCTTCTCAGCATCACGAGAGGATTTTGCTAGGCCTTCACCCTTCAGGCCTGCCCCTCTCCCCTCTAGACACAAATGCCCATTCTTCTAACCCCCTACCCCAGGGACCTGGCACTTATGAACTTCACCCTGTGCCCTCATGCCTCATTGCCCTCACTCATAAGCTGTGCTCTTTGTTGAGAAAGCCCATTTCCTACCTTATCATGACCATTTGGGCAGTCTTGCTCTTCACGACACCTTTGCTGCCAATGGGCTCACTCCATCTTTGATGTTTGTTTTATACCAGGGAACATCTCCCTCTGCACTGAGCCTCCCTGGGTCCAAACTTCTTATCCCAACACCACACGGCATGCACCATTTGGTACGGGCCAGGCCCTGGGCTGGGAGTGGGACTTCAGAGTGCAGGGAAACCCCTCTCTACCTTCAAAAGGACCACCATCTAGCCAGTCAAAATAGTGCATGTCTGCAATCCCAGCAGCTCTGGAGGCTGAGGCAGGAGGATTTCGAGTTCAAAGCCAGACTCAGCAATGGCGAGGTGCTAAGCAATTCAGTGAGACCCTACCTCTAAATAAATACAAAATAGAGCGGGGGATGTGGCTCAGTGGCCAAGTGCCCCTGCCCTGGTACCAAAAAAAAAAAAAAAAAGGCCACCATCTACAGGGATCCAGGAGACCAGGAAGCAGTGATCCAGAAGAACAGAGCGTTTAGAACTCAAGACACACCTGGCTTTGAATCTTAGGATTCAAAACAGAAACCAAACCACAGAAGCTTAACTAAATAGTGGGTGTTTTTTCAAATAGTTTAGAAGACCAAGGTAGGCATCCTGGGCTGCTGCAGTGATTCCATGGTGCATGGAGGGCACAGGCTTCAACTACATTCCACTCTGCCATCCTTAGCATAGGACATATTTTTCTTTTCTGTACCAGTTTTCTCATGGAAAAAAATGGGAATAACAGGGCTGGGGCTGGGGCTCAGTGGTAGAGCACTTGCCAAGAATGTATAATATACTGGATTCGACCCTCAGCACTACATATAAATAAATGAATAAAGTAAAGGTCCATCAACATCTAAAAAATATATATTTTTTTAATATTTATTTTTTAGTTGTAGTTGGACACAACACCTTTATTTCACTTGTTTTTATTTTTGTATGTGGTGCTGAGGATCGAACCCAGGGTCTCCCATGTGCCAGGCAAGCGCTCTACCGCTGAGCCACAACCCCAGCCCTAAAAATATATTTTTAAAAATGGGAATAACAGTAACTTCTTTATAGGGCTGCTGCAAATTTAAATGAGATATTTGCAAAGAGCTTAGAAGAGTATCTGGTACATGGTAAGTGCTTTAAAAATGTTAGCCATGATGATGATGATGATTGTGATGATAATGGTGATGATGATGGTGGTGGTAATGGTGGTGGTGATAATAGTGGGGATGGTGGTGATGTCAGGCTGAAAAAATGGCTGCTGCTCCTCTAGGTATCACATCTTTATCCCTGGCAAGAATGGAGGAATGGCAAAACAAAGTGAGTGTGGGCTGAATCTATCTCTTTTTTTTTTCGTAAAAAACTAAATTTTTTCCCAAATTTATATAACATTAAAATTAAATGTTTTAAAGTGAGTGATTTGGTGGCATTTAATACATACGACTGCATTGAACTACCACCAGCTCTGGTTCCAAAACCTTTTTGTCACCCTCAAAAGGAAGCCTGGTCCTTCTAAGCAGTTGTTCCCTGTTTCCCCCTACCCCCAATCTCTCTGTGGTTTTATCTATTCTGAATAATTCCATCTGTTTTTAAAGAGCTTTCCAGGAAGCCCTACCCAGTCTCTTTTGCTCACATCTCATTGTCCAGGAATGTGTCTGATTCTTGGCTGGGCACATTGCTGCCCTAAATAAAATCAACATCTGTCACTCTATATTCTAATACTTAGAGCACCTACAACTATATTTGATTAATTGGAAGACACACAAGTTCTTTTAAATTGATAACATCTCATATTTAATGAAATATAGTACTTTCAGGCACTGTTTGGGGTGCCTGATAGAAATGGGCAAAGTTCCCTGCTTTTATGGAGTTGATGCTTTATTGGTGGGAAGACAAGTAATTAAACATAGTAAATAAGCAAATTAATTATTGTGTTAGAAGACCATAAATGCTTAGGAAAAAAAACTTCAAGAAGAGTAAGGTAAGTCTCATTCCAGGGATTGAACAGGAACAGATTGCTATGTTAATGTATTCGTTATAGATAACTACTGCTGTGTAACAAGTTACCCCAATACTTCACAGATTAAAACACAAACTCTTATTCCCTTTGATTCTGTGGGTCAGGAATCCAAGGGCAGCTTAGCTAAGTCATTCTGGGATCTCTCAATGAGGTTGCAAATAGGAGGTTGGCTGGGACTGTGGTCATCTGGAAATGTGATGGGAGCTGGAGGATTCACTTCTAAGATGGCTCACAGATATAGCTGTGGGCAAAAGGCAGTAGTTACTCACCGAATGTTGGCAAGAAGCCTCAATTCCTTGCCATACGGGCCTCTCCATGACTACTTGAGTGTCGTCACAACATGTCAGCTAAAGTCCCCCAGAGGTAATGATTCAAGAGAGAGAGAGAGCAAGGAGGAACCCACACTATTTTTTATGAACTAGACTTGTAACTGTCCCCATCACTTCTGCTATTTTCTATTTGTTACAAGTGAGTCATGATATCTACTCCGCATTCAGGGAGAGGGGAATTAATGGAGGAGTATCAAAGAACTTGTGGACATATTTGGAAACCACTGCAATTAAGTAGGGTGACCAGGATAAAAGAAAAGTTAATATTTGATGGAAGACTTGAAGGAGATGAGGAAACTGTCCAGGCAGACAAGGGGGAGAAGGGGAAAGCATTCCAAGCAGAGGAAGCAATGAGAGCTGTGGGCCAGGAGCTAACGGGGTATGCTGGTAACAAAGGGAAGGAGAGCTGTCCCTGGAGGCAACTAGTGGGGCTGCCACACTTCTCTCTTCCATCACTAGCTAGCCGTGTGACCTTGGGCAGATCACCTCTCATTCTGAGTTCCAGTTGCCTCCTTGTAAAATGGGAGTGATAGTTCAGGTTGAGTAGCCCTTACCCAAAATTCTTAGGACCATAAATTCTCTAGATTCCAGAGGTTTTTAGGTTTGGGAATATTTGTATAGACTTTCTGGTTGAGCATCCCAAATTTGAAAATCTGAAATGCTCTGAAATCCAAAGTTTTTGCATCATACCAAACATGTTTGACTTTAGACACCACATGGCTAAGGCCCCCTTCTCTTTCAATCACTGCTCAGACCTCACAGTCTCTATAAGGCTTACCTTGGTCACCCTATGCAAATCTACAACCTGCTACTGCACTGCACCCCAATCTTCTCCCTAACTCAACCCCTCTGCCACATTGCAAAATCACTTTCTAACATGTGGATTATTATTTTACTTAGTTTGTTGTTTACTGTACGTCCACAAGTGCTTGACTGGGATTCTTAACCCAGATTCTATAAACTCCTGAGAAGTCCACAGACCATCCTCCACCAGATCAGTTAGCCCACTGGATACATACACAATAGTTTGTCCCCATGATATCTGAAGCTTTCATTAAATTCTCAAGAGAGTTGCAAGACCCCAAGAGCTTAAAAATCACAAGTAGATCACCACCTGGCATAGAGTAGGTGTTGGATAAATAACTATTGGCCAAATTAATGAACTTAAAAACACTATCCACACACATTTTTTAAAAATCAAAAACTGTCTTGTGGTGCAACAACTTCAAAATGCTGGTGTCCTTGAATCAACTGTGTCAGAATGGTAGAATAATTTTTATAAACACAGATTTCTATATTCAAAAATACCCTCAGAGAGTATGAGTTGGGGGTTAGGGTGAGGCCAGATATTCTGTCTTTTTCAAAGCTCTCCCACACATACACTTATATACCTCCAAGTGAATCTGGATTTAGGCATTTGTGTGTAGTCTTCCCTTCATTGAAGAGAAAGACTTGGGAATTCAGCATGCAGATTTTACACTTTGTAAAAATGCTGATCACACCTGAGGTCATTTGTGATCTTCCCACAAACTCTCAGGCATGGATCGCCATCTCCCTTTCACTGAACTGAAAGCTGAGGCCCTGGGGAATCAAATGATACCCTCCCACCCCCAGACAACAACCAAGGGTCACATGCCTGCAGGTGGCAGGGCCATGATTAGAACTTGGCCTTCTGAACTCTCACTCTAGGCTTCTCCACTCTACACCAATTAGATAAACACAAGTTCCAGGAAGTCCCAAGGCAGCGACTGGGGGAGGGGAGTCAGAGGAGGGAGGAAAAGAGTGGCAAACACGTGGGGGTCAAGGTTCTGGGAGGCTGCCTCCTGGACATGGGAAAGATTCCAGTTGCTCTAAGAGCTCAGAGAACACAGAGCATTCACATGCCAATTCATTGCTTATGCTCACTGGACAGCCATTTTCTCTTTGTGTGCCTCAGTCTCTTTGTCTGCAAAACGGGGTGTTATTATCCAGGGAAGGTGTGAAATCCCCCAGAGGGAAGTCCTTATGAACTGTGCTAAATCCAGCCTTTCATTCATTGAAGGAATGCTTCTGCATATCTGTGTACCAGTCACAGTGGTGGGCACTCTACAAGCCTGCCCTCATTTAACCCTTGCCATACTGCAGTAGGAGCTGTGCTGCTGTTGTCAGCGTCTTACAGATGAAGAAACTGAAGCTCAGGTGTATGAATTGCAATTCATTCCGTCATTTATTCATTCACTTGACTTTTACCCAAAGCCAGCTCTGGGCTGGGCTCTGGGCCAAGCGCTGAGGATAAGAAGATGAACAAGTCCTTCAGGAGACATGCCCATAAATTACTCTAATAACAACTCAGTACATGCTTCAACAGACAAGGTGCAGTGGGAGCCAGAAAAGACGCAACTGGCTCCCTGAGGTTATGGGGATGGATGGGTGGGAACGCGGGAGACCTTGCACTGTTGAGGTGCCTATGCCCTGTGTAAATGATGCAGTCACCGGCATGGGTTCGAGTCCCTCTCCCTTTGATCTGTATTCCCAGGAAACCTCCTCTTCCTCTGAGCCTTGGACTCCATCTGGAAAATTAAAGAGGTTGGTGGGACTGAGATTCTGCAGCTCTAGAGCGCCTAAACCTCTGACCTTTCCACTTCACCGTCTGCTAAATTCAAGCTCGGCTCCAACCTAGTCTGGAGTGAGCCCCCAAAAGCCAGATCAAGCCCCTCTGGAAAGTGCCAAACACCTCTCCCGCCCTCAGCAGTCAGAGCCTGGGGTGGGGCCTGGGACTCAAAGGACAGAGCTCCATCGGGGGATGGGGCTGAGTCCTAGATCTAGGCGCGCGTGGCACGCCCAGAAGCGTTTCATCCAGCCAATGATAGCCCTGGGGCGGGGAATCCCCGCCTCTGGGTATAAGTGGTCTCGGGCCCCCTGGATCCACGCGCAGGTCTTGGAGCGGGACCGAGTAGGTGTTAGCTTCTGTTGCTGCCCAGAGCCTGGGCCGTGGGGTGCGCCGGAGCGTGGAACTCTCCGTGCGCTCTGGGCTAGGCAGGAGAACCGGTCGGATTCAGTTTTCCTTTACCTGACTGAGCTGCAGGTACGGCACGGCGCCTGGGTCTCCTGCCTCGGAGGAGCACTGGCCGGGTCCTGGGGGGGCGCCCGCGCTGATCATCCGCCCGCTGCCCCCACAGGCAGCCAGACTCTGCCATGGCTGACCACCTGATGCTCGCCGAGGGCTACCGCCTAGTGCAGAGGCCGCCGCCGGCCGCTACCAACCACGGCCCTCACGGGATTCGGACTCTGCAACCGTACGCGGGCCCGGGTATGGACAGCGGGCTGCGGCCGCGGGGAGCTCCGTTGGGACCGCCCCCGCCCCCACCCGGGGCCGTGTCCTACGGGGCCTTCGGGCCGCCGTCCTCCTTCCAGCCTTTTCCGGCCGTGCAGCCGCCGACCGCCGGCAGCGCGCACCTGCAGCCTGTGGCGACACTGTACCCAGGCCGCGCGATCGCAGCCCCGGGCGCCCCCGGAGGCCCCCCAGGCCCGCAGCCACAGCCCGCCGCCGTGGCCCCGCCGCCGCCAGCGCACGTCCTGGGCGGCATCGACGCCGCCGAACTCATCGACGAGGAGGCGCTGACGTCGCTAGAGCTCGAGCTCGGGCTGCACCGCGTGCGCGAGCTGCCCGAGCTCTTCTTGGGCCAGAGCGAGTTCGACTGCTTCTCGGACTTGGGGTCGGTGCCTCCCGCCGGCTCGGTGAGCTGCTGAGCGCGCCGCTGAGGAGAAGCGGGCCTGACCTCCTGAGGGACTCCGCACCCGGCGACCCGGCCCCGGACACACCCTCTGTGAGGGTGGAGGCGGCGGGTTTGTGCGCAGAGCGCCGCCAGGGGCTGGGACTCCTGGCCTGCCTTCCTCGGGGTGACAGTTGGCTTCACTTCTCCTACCTGAACCCCAAAGTGAAGGAGACTGGACCAGCTTTTGGACTCCACTTTCTTGGATTTTGTGTCCTGTCTCTTTTCTCGGCCCCTCCCCCCAATCTGAGCCATGGCAGGCCTCTGCCTGATTTCCCCTCTTCTTGTGCAGCCCACTACGGGAACTGGGTCCCCTGGAGCCACCATTCCTTGAGCCCTTGAGCCGCACCCCCGCCGCCTGAGCCCCTACCCTCGCAGGGCCTCTGGCCTGCGGGAGGGGAAGATTGTACAGCTCTATACCCTGCAGAGTGGAGCAATGCCCCATCTGGCCTCCAAAACCAAAATAAAATTGGGTCACTTTATAGTCTTTGAGTTTTCATTTCCTTATCACTCCAACTCCCAGCTATATTTAGCTTCCAGAGTCCTGAGGCTGTTGAAGACTCTGGGTGGGAGGGGAGCCACATCCCCCAGCAGTGCCCAGGACAGGAAACCGACAGTTTCTTTCCAAAATATCTTGTAAGTTGTGCAATTGTGATGTCATAACCTGGAAGGCAGAGACTGCCACAGGGTGGCAAAATAACCCACTGGCCTTCCCAGCTCCTAGGGTGGGGGGAGCTTGGTGGAGTTGTGGAGGAGCTGGCTGTACCTGAGGAGTCAGATAGCCCTGGCTTTGGATCATGACTCTCCAGTGTCCAAGACATCATCCTTTCAGACTTCCCAGGCTATTTCCTCAGAGGGAGATGCTCCTTTCTCCTCAGGTGTTTGTGAGGCCTTTAGCAGAGTGCCAGGCTCCTAGACAGCCCTCAGTAAATGATGATGAGGATCATTCTATGAATTGGCACCAGCTTTATTCCTGGCTGTATGCCCTCTTGGAATCACAGTCCAGGTGGGAGTAGACAACAGACCTGGGAATAACTAATCTTAGTATAACATGATGAAGCCAGAATGCAGGGGGAATCGCCAAATGGGCAAACCCAGAAGAGGGAGCAGTTTCAGCTGGTTGAGGTGTGACATTTGATGTGATAAGAGTCTGGATTGTTGAATATGTTTTTAGGAAAACAACCTGTTTAAAGGCAGGGAAACATACCAGTCCAAGGAATCTCTGGGGAGGGAAGGTTCAGAGTGTCTAAAAGGGACAAGAAAAGTCTAGCAGCTTTATCACAACTTTGTGAGGTCAGCACAGTTCTCCTTCCATGGTCCGGAGCTTGCCCAGGCCTAGCAGGATTTAGCCTCAGAGTCCTGATCACCCATATGAGTTCCTGGCCTACCCTCTGCTGTTGATTGTCTCTAAAAAGATCCTTGAGGGTGTGGGAGAAAGACTGGAAGAGACAAAGGTGGGGAGGAAGCTGGGTCAGAGACACTGCAGACAGAGCCAGGATCAGGCAGGGGGGCATTCTCTAGGACAATGAACTCCAGAAACTGGAGAAGAAACACAGGGTTGAGACCTTCTGTCCCCGGTGGTTGGGCTTTGCTGTAAGGCCAAGTTTGTCAATGTGACTCTCCCGTAGCCAAAGGTTCTCCTGTGTTAGTACCAACCTTGAAACTGTCAGGACAGGCATGGAATGAATGACAGGAGGTGTTTGATAAATGAATAAAGGTAATCCCTGATGTGACAGGACCTTCTGGGATAGGATGGAGAAAAAGAAGAGAGGCTTCTAGGGAAGAATGGCCTGAGCTCTGGGCTGAAAGGCCAGCGTTTGCTCCAGCTTTGCCCAGAAACCCAGGTCAGAAACAGAAACCCAGCAGCTGCAATGGGACAGGAAGGTTAGACCCCGGTTTGAACACTGCCTTGATTCCCTTCTCCCTGAGCCTCAGTTTTTCCACCAATAAAATGAGGCTAATATGTCCTGGCCCTGCTACTTTACAAGATGTAAACCTCACCATTAGTGAGGAGGAACCAATGCAGGGATGGGTTGATATCTGTTGACAATCTTCAAGCACTCTCCATGTGGAAAGGATTCAACCGAAACCCAATACCTTCCATGTTCCAAGTCAAAGCTCAAGTGGAGGAGGGAGTCCCCTGCAGAGCTACCACCCCTCAGACTCCCCCAACCCCTCAGACTCACCAGCTTCCAGAGTTCCAAGGGGTCTCTCACCTAAAGCAACCTGATGCCCCTCTGCCCTGTAGATTCTACTCTCATACCTGGGTCGGGTCTTTGGAGTCAGGGGTTAGACTCCCTAAAAGCTATGACCTGAGTTGTGGCTCAGGCAGGACTTGTTCCTATCTTTTTTTTTTTTTTTTAATTCCTATTCATATGAAAGTTTCCCTAGATTGTTTGGTTTGGCTTGGTTTGGTGCTGGGGGCTGAACCCAGGGGCACTTTACCACTGAGCCACATCCCCAACCCTTTTTATTCATTGTTTTGAAGCAGGGTCTTGCTAAATTGCTTAGGGCCTTGCTAAATTGCTGAGACTGACCTTGAACTTGCAATTCTCTTGCCTCAGCTTTCAGAATTGCTGGAATTACAGGTGGGTGCCACTGCACCTGGCTTTGTTTTTGTCTTTGAGAGTATCTTTGTGTCACCCAGTCTGTCCTTGAACTTGAGATCCTCCTGCTTCAGCTTCCCAGGTAGTTGGGGTTACAGGTTTTTACCACCATACCTGACCCCAGACTGATATTCTTAATTTTGAATTATCTTTTGGTTGATTAGATCTTATCAACAATCCTTTGGGTTTTTTTTTTTTTTTCTTTCAGGAAAAGTAGAACTTCTCTCAAACTCATCTGTAAAATGGGTACTAAGCTACTGTTCAGAATTTATCTCAGTTGATCTAGAATTTCCATCACCATCTGATCCCAAAGACCTCCTCTAAGACCCACCTTGCTCTTCACAGTCCCTGTGGTCCTTTGCCCAGGATCTTTAGCATTCTGAATTAGTTCTTATCTCAGTTTCACCAAGTGTTACATGTGCACTATAAACCATCTACTCTGCTATTTTAGCTGAAATTTTTTAAAAAAATGGGCATGCCAATAGTACCACCCCCTGCAGAGGTGCTACGGAGATTAAATAAGTGAATTCAGGTGAAGTGTGTAGAACAGTAGGGTTTGTAGTTAGTACTATTATCCCTGAGCCTGGCTTTTGGGGATATCCTTGTCTTAGAGTCTTTAGGAATGCTGTGCTTTAACCAACTATAAAGAGGTTACCCCAACAGTGACACTATTGCAAGTTGAGTTCCCCAGGACGCAGATTCTGCAATGGGGTTCAGCTTGCAAGAGATTTATTAGGGAGTGCCATCAGGCTCCACACTGCGGGAGGGAGGGAGGGAGGAAGCAGAAGCTACAAAGCAGGCCCAGCAAGAGCCTGGCCAACCCCACGGGGAAGGGCCCTTCAGAGTCATCCTGAGCTAGGCCATTATACTCTGCCCCCATCAGTCATCAGATGCAGCTGCCCAGGGAAAGGCCTGGCCGTAGGAGGAACAGCTCTGCCCAGCTGAGCCCATTCTGAGGAGCTCCCACGGGAAGGTGGTCTGTGGACAGCACTCCCAGCAGCTTGGGCAACTATTTCATGGAAGGGGCTCTGGGCAGCCCACCACAGTGTTCCCCACAAGCACTGTGGTGGGAAGGAGGGTGAGGCAGTGTTGTCCAAGTGGGAACAAATGCCTCCTCAAACTTGTGCTCCACCTGTCATTAGCCTCACCTGAGTCCCAAACTAGCTCCTTCCCTATTACAAACAATAAAATATCTTTTACAAGGTCCTTCAACCTCACGGAGTTGATGGACACAGAGTAGATTCTTAGTAACTGAGCAATGTCATCGTTGTCACCCTCCTTCCAGCTCAGCTACATGCTCAACAATCATTTGTTAAATAAATTAATGAACAGTGTGATTGTCGTCTATTCCCAGGAAGCTTAAGTGCGTTAGCCGATTACTGAGTAATCCTTTTGAGTTCCTTAATCCACCCTTGCCTCACTCACTTTGCTGTTAGAAGTGCTGGGTCAGGATTAGTGCCCACCAGAAGACCAAGTCGGTACTTGTTGAGTGCCTACTGTGTGCAGGCACAATGGGAACAGGGAGGGCCCTGGTAGGTGCTCTTTTCTTCTCCAGCCTCTCTCGGTCTCCACCCACCCCTATCCAAAGGTCAGAAAACTAGGGCAGAGTCACACCTTATCTATGCAGTTTCTTTCTCTCTACAATAGGGAGGAGAAGAACCCTAACATCAAAAATATATGTGCAAGGCTTCAAATGAGACTAGATTTCTGAGAACACATTGCAAATGGTTCTGTGCTGCTTGGTCAGATGGGTCTGGGGATGGACAGCGATGGCCTCTGCTCTCTAGCTAGTCTGGGTAGAAGACACCTGCACATGCGTGGGACTTGAGATCTGGACAGCCTGGAGCATGTGACACAGTCGTGTTGAGGGTTCCAGGCAGGCACAGCTGAGCAGCTCAGGGATCTGAAAGGCTGAGAGCTTATGGTGACAAAAGGGTGAGATGGGGTCAGTTTAGGGAGGACACGAAAATGGAAGGACTGGACATACATACAGGGCAAGACCCAGAGGGTGCTTCGACAGATGGAAGATATAAGGGATGCTACCCCTGGCTCGGTCTCCTCATCTGTCAAATGGAGACACCACAGGCTTCTTGTGAGGATGAACTAAGGGGATGTTGAGTGCCTGCCCGATGGGCAAATCAAATGAGAGCTGCTGCTGGGAAACGTGACCACAGGGAGAGCAGGAGCCCCAGGTCCGCTCCCACCCAGGCTCCTGATACACATGCTCCTTGACCTCCTGGCCTCTGTGCCTTTGCCATACTATGGCCATCACCTGAACTGCGCCCCTCAGGGTCTTTTCCACCTTTGAAGGGCCAATTTTATCTCCATCAGAGCTGGTGAGGGGTCTTTCCCCACCAAACTGTAAGGTTCTGGGGACAGAACTTGACACATGATCATCCCCACCTCCTCCCGTGTGTGATTCAGAGTCTGTGTTAGGATGTGCTTTAGGATGTGCTGGAGTGAGTGTGGCTACCCTGGCCCTAAGCTGGAGCTGAGGCTGAAGGAGAGCCTGGAGCTGGATTCCAAGTTGGAGCCAGGAGCTCTGAATTCTAGTCAAGCTCAATCATGAACTTGTAACCTTGGGTATGATATTTTACTCTCCAAGCTCTGTAGGATGGAGACCACATTCCCCATACCCATTGCCTCCCAGGTGCTGGGAGGTAGAGATGGGCCAGGGTTGTGGGGGCAGAGGTATGCATTTTTTCCTTTTGGTTCTCAGAACAACTCCAGGAGGTGGGTATAGTTATTGTCCTTATTTTAGGCAGCCACAGGGCTCAGAGAAGTTAAGCAACCTAATCAACAACACCCAGCCAGCAAAAAGGATGTACAGACACACAGTAAACCACACAAGGCCTTTGGTAAAATATTGTTCTTATTGGGGCAGGGTGGACATCCATAAATATCAAGTCCAGATGTCCTCTTAGAGCAGAGGTGTGGCAGGGAGAGCAGGAAGCACCAGGCAGCTCGTCAGAGGGTGGGCTCTAGAGGAGTTTATACCTGTGCTTCTTCTAGTGAGCTTGAGACTTTGCCATAAAATGGGCACCTCCACACAACAGGACCCTCCCCCTGCCACCCCAGCCCTTCTGGACTCAACAGAAGGAGATGAGTCATTCATTGTTTCTTCTTTTTAATAAGCACATTGTTTTAAGTCAAAAATAATGGATGCTCGAGGCAAAATCATTTCCAAACAATTTAGGAAGCATAAAGTGAAAAGTCAGAGACCCCCAAGTTTTTCCTTCACAAATATGTTATATACTCATTGTATCACATATATGTTGCACACATATACATAACATATGCTTTTATGTGAGTGGGATTATAATATTTTCTCTAGCTGGATTTTTTTCACCTTAATGTGTTTTGGAAATCTTCCCATGTCAGTGAATATGGCTCCCTACCCCCTTTTCTTCTGCTGCTGCTGTGCTGGCATGAAACCTGGGGCCTTGTGCATGCAGGGCAAGTTCTCTACCACTGAGCTGCACCCCAGCCCTCCCTCCTTTCAGTGACTGCCTTGAACATAATCTACTTCACCATCCCCTATGGATGGGAATTCAGCTTGTTTCCTAAATTCCGCTGCTACAAATAATGCTACAAGGACATCCTTGCCTATTTACTGTTGAACACTTGTGGGACTATCTCTGTAGAATTAATTTCTAGAAGGGGACTTACTGGATCAGGAGATATGAACAAGTAAAATTGTAATAGCTACTGCCAAATGGTTCCCAAAGTGACTAATCCCACTTACCTGCCTGCACTGGGTGAGAACGCCTGGTGGTTCACGCCCTCCACTACCCTAGACATTAGTGACATTTTGTATATTTATCTCTCTAAATAGAGTCATTTAATTTCAACTTATTTGATTATCGATATTGTCTGTTTTTATTTTTCTGTGAATTACCTGTTCATAAGCCTTGCCCATATTTCTACTGAGTTATCTTTTTCTTAATACTTTTTAAGGGCTTTTTATGTATTATAAATAGTAAACTTTTATCTATTGTGAATGTTTTAAATATTGTCTCCCCATCTATCGCTGGTCATTTAACCTTTTGGAAGGCAAATTAATTTTTATGTCATCAAACCTAGTTTTTCCATCGAGAGCTTCTTTAGATTAAGGACAGTAATGGAGATCCTGGCTTTCCTTAGAGATCATCTTAGAATCTTCAGGATTGGGCTTATGCCCAGATTTGGCACTCAGGGAATAACATGGACATATTAGCAGCTGGGGCTGAGAGACAAGCCCAGGTCTTGGCATCATACACACCTGGGTTTAAATTCTGCTTTCAAACTACATATGACATTAGTAAAGCCATTTTGCAACTTTGTGCCTCTGATTTTGTTTTTATTTTTAATCTAAAATGCATTCAAATACAAATCCCAACTGCTGGGATTCAATGAGCTATTGGCTAATGTGCAGTCTGCATAGTGCCTGGCATGCAACAAATTCCCCATAATTGGTAGCTGTTTCCAACTTGCAGCAAGTGCTGAGTAAGCAGAAACTGTTTGCCTGTCCAAAGAGAGGGTCTGGAGAGCAGAGGTGTGACTTCAAACCATGTCTCATGTAAATGGCCCTTCAACCTACAGAGACTGGAGGCAGATGCAGGTATCTGTGGGCGGTGCCTTCCAAGATTCGGTCCCCTTTTTCTGCTGGAAAAAGATTTTCCCAAATTTTCTTTGGGGAACCACCTCTCCCTCACTTATAGTCCATGCACTTTGGGTAAGTGGGCCTGATCTTCTATATGTGCTTTGAAATAAATAATTTGAAATAATACTAAACTATAAAATCAGTGGAAGGAAGCCCCCCAATTTTTCATTTATCCATGACTATTTTGAAATGGCAAATTTTCATCTTTTTCTCCTCCTCCTTTTCCTTTCCTTTTTCATGTCAAAGTCTTTAAAACTTGCATCTAAACACATGTGCTGTCTGCTTGTTAGGTCATCCATTACTGACTCAGTATCTCACCTGACCCTCCATAATCTGACTTAATGCCTTATTATTACAGGTTTTATAAGGTTGAGGGAACTGAAGCTCATAGAGGTAAAGTGTCTTGCCCATTACCACACAGTGAGTAATTTATTGAGTCAAAATTTTAATCATACTCAGGATAGTACTTTGCACATAGAATGAGTTATATTTGTTAGTGCAGCTGCTATAACAAAAAGACCCAAGAGATTTTTTTTTTCAGTACTAGAGATTGACCCAGAGGCATGCTACCACTGAGCTATATCTCCAGCCCTCTTTATTTGATTTTAAGAAAGGTCCTACTAAGTTGCCTAGGATGGCTTTGAATTTGCAATCCTCCTGCGTCAACCTTCTAAGTCACTGGGATTAAAAGTCAGGTGAGGTGCCACCTCACCTGACTAGGAAATTTTTAAAGTGTCTTAAAGAGCAGAATTTTTTTTTTTCTGGTTTCTCCCTATGACTCAGCTCCAACTTGCTTTTTTCTTGCTGTTCTGCTGACCATGACCTATCAAACTCATGAGCCACACGGCTTGCTCAACCAAGTCAACTTTTCTTTTCTTTTTTAACCTTTGTCTGCAGAGCAGAAGCTGGGGCCCAGACACTTTCATTCCATCTCTCAAATAGAAGAGAAGTGGGCACACTCAATGTTTTGAGGCCCAGCAACACACATCACATCACATTTAATCCCAGGATCATACTTAGCTACAGGGGGGCCTGGAAAATATGGTTTCTAACTAGTAACCATGTGTTCATCAATAACTCAGGTATTATGGAAGAGAGGAAGGATGGATCTGGTGGACAATCAGCAGCCTCCAGCTCAGCAAGTGGTAATAGCAAGTGGCTCAGTTGTGATTAAGAGCTCAAGCTCCCGGGCCCCAGGGTACTTGGTGGGGTGAGGAAGATATCAAAGGCCTGAGTCCTGTCTAATGACAACTGGTGGAATTCAGTAGACCTGGCTTCAGTCAGTCATCCCTCTGAATGCCCACCTTGGGCCACTTACTTCCCTTCTTTGAGTGTTTCCTTGTCTGCCTGTAAGTGGCTGCTGTGAAAGCCCCTGCCATAGCTCATGACACATACTAGGTGCTCACACAGTAGAATGGATGGGGTAGAATTTGGATATGGGCATCTGGAAGAAGAAAAGTGCAAGACAGTGTGTGGGAAAGCCAACAAACAAGAATAAATGAGGCTTGACTAGGAAAAGCAATGAGTCCAGAGTGTTGAACGTCAAGGATCGATGTTCAGAGGCACAAGAAATATACTTAGAATAGGAAAGGGCCAGAGGGATGGCCCTTGATTATCAGACTGAGGATCTTAAACTTGATCCTGTTGGTGATGAGGGGGCCGAAGAGGACATGAGTGGGGTGGGGAAGGTTACAAGGAGGTCACTCGACTATAAGGAAGCAGGTAGATGGTCCAGGACTGTCTGTATCTAGGCCCTTCCACCTTGTTACTTTGACATTTGTGGGTTAGACCTTGTGATCCAAAAAGTTTGCTTCAACTACTATATCATCATTGCAGCCATGGGGAAAAAAAAGGAGAAAAAAAAGGAGAGGGCTGGGATTGTGGCTCAGCAGTAGAGCACTCGCCTAGCATGGGCAGGACCCAGGTTCCATCCTCAGCACCACATAGAAATAAAGGTATTGTGTTGTGTCCATCTACACCTAAAAAAATAAAGAGAGAGAGAGAGAGAGAGAGAGAGAGAGAGAGAGAGAGAGAGAAGGAGAAGGCACTTTCTAGAAGTGCCCTTGCATCACCCCCCACAAAAGGCTCAGGAATAGTCTTTATGCCAGGTGGCCGCATGTCTAAGTAGAATTTGGAGCTTCAGGTACTGAGGAAGAAGATGGAAATGGAGCCTGTAATCTTGATATTGCATCATTAGCTGCAGTGGAGGCTACAGGAAAGAGGGGACCAAAAATGATTCCAGGGGTGTGGTTTGGGGGACAGGATGACTCTTCAGTGGAGAGGAAACTAGAAGAAAGAACAAACTGCAGAAAGAAGGGAAGAACGGAATGAATGTGTTGAGTCAACCAGTGTTGACGTCTATGAGACAAGGGCCAGACAAATAGATCCAGAGCTCAGGAGGGAGGTCTAGATCGAAAATAAACATGTTTTGCAGTTATTAGCATGGTTGCCATGGGAATGATGATGCAGAGTGATCAAAGAAGGTGGCCAAGGACAGAACCTTGGGGGATCACAGACACAAAAGAGAAGAGATGGGTGGAGACTGAGAAGGAACAGCTGAGGCAGTAGGAGAGGCAGCATCCAGGGGTCATGGAAACTCAGGAAACTGTTTCCCAAAGGAGGGCATGGTTAGCAACCCCCAATACTGCTGAGAAATCAGGTAGAATAACGGCTAAAAAGGGGTCCTTCAATTTGATAACCAGGAAATCAAAAACCAAGTTGCCAGAGCAGTTTCAGGAAAGCAGAGAGGTGGGGGTCCGGCAGCCATTGCTCAGCAAGAAAAGAGAACAATGGAAATAGGATCAGCAAGATTGCCGTCTTGTTTAGGAAGACTTTTGGGACCTCAATGTTTTCATGAGTCAAGTGATCCAGGTCTGGGGCTTCTTCCATGATTTTGTTTGGTTCGTTGGTTGGTTGGTTAGCTGGGTGGTAGTGCTGGGGAGAGAAAGCAGGGCCTTGTACATGCTAAGTATAGCCTCTATCACCATGCTATACCCTAGCCCCTTCACTGGGTTTTCACTGGACTTAAGGGCATTTGAAAAATTCTACCCCTGGGTTTGGCTCAATGGCACCTGCTCATGTGGGGTGGAATACCTCCCTTTATTCTGCAGATAGAAGAACTACATTAGATGAGGCTAAGTAGATCATATATGGCACTTACGTGGGTTTTCAGAGAAATTGAAGGTTAGTTCCCCAAACACCAAAGTTTGGGAATTTTCCACCATCTTGAATGGGACCTTTGAGTAGAGGAAACTGGAACTTTTGGCTCAAATCCTGGCTCTGTTACTTACTGTCTGTGTGACCTTGAGCAAGTCCTGTGACGCTGGAGCCTGCTTCCTGATTGGCAAACGGAATGATAACAAACCCCAACCTACGTCAGAGTGTTACTGTGAGTCTCCAGACAAACACGATTATATCTAACATTGTCATAGACACAGGGCTGGGACAGGCATGCATGGTGGCCTCAGGAGCAGGAGGTGGGTCCAGCCCAGAGCCCAGCCATGGAGAATACCTGGGGTCTGCAGAGGGACTATGGAGCTGTGGATTTGGGGTCAGGAAAGTTGGGTTCAGATTTTGCAGAACTGAGGCTCACAGAAAAAGGGAAATGACTTTCCCAGGTCACACCCTCAAACGGGCAAAGCAGAGGCACCAAAACCAAAATCTGGAAGAGAATTTGATGTGTGATATTTTTTGGAGAAAAAAGGTTTGAAGTTGTCATGAAAAAAACCCAGAATTTTGTAGGACTTCTTTAACATCACTGTGTGGTTTGTGTAATTTTCTGCACTGAAGGCTTTACACACACACACACACACACACACACACACACACACACACTCCACTGCCCACATTCTAAGAGCACCCTGGCCTCTGCTCCCTTTCATTAAGATGACACAGGGCAGGTTAAGGACGGGAGGAGAGGAAGGCCATCCAGAGACAAACCTGGGAATCAGAGATTTGGGCTCAGCTCTGAGCTCCGCCCTGGCTTACTGGGCCTCAGTTTCCCCATCTGCAAAATGAGGCTTTTGGACCAGCAACTTGTTGGGGACCTTGGCAACTAGTTCTTATGAAGGCTTTTGCTTCCCCTTGAGCTTATCTGATTGCCAGCCAAGCGAAGCCCTCCCCCAGCACGGTCATTACCTCATTTCCATTTTATTTACTTCATAACTCTTATCACCCTCTGAAATTATCTTGGCTTTTGCTGTTATTATTGTTTCTGTCTCTTTCTTTTAGTTTATTTTCTGTCTAGTCAGTGGTATACTGTCTACTCCAAGTAAGCAGAGACATTATGAGTTTGAGAGAGCCTCTCTGACCTTGGCCCCAAAACAGGGCTTGCTGCAAAGTAGAAGTGAACAAACAACCGTAGAATAAATGAATGAAGGCAAAGCACAGTCCCGGACTCTCTGAGGCAAGTCCTAGCCTCCTCATTTCTCAGCCCTGTCACCTGTTCCCAGACATATTGGGTCTAATCAAAGGGCCCTCCTGGTAGAGTTCCTGGCCCCAAAAGTCCAGACTGTTTCCTGGCTCCAGCTGTGACACCAAGCCAAAGTCTTTACTGACGCCTTGTGGCCGCAGAGGCACATAACAGGGAGTAGGAGGCTTGTCAAGAGGTAGGCGATGGATCAGGTAACCCTGCATTCCTCCCTTGCAAACTGTTTATTAATTACCCATGTGCCCTGCCCTGTGCTGGGGACAGTGATGACCACAAACAGGAAGCAGATGTTTCTTGTCCTCCAAGAGTTGAAGTCATGTCTGGAGCAGCGGGGAGATCATGGCATCTAGGAGAGGAGCCAGGGGAGGATCCTGGCAGGAGGAAGGAGGGTGCAGTAAGGGCAGACCCACCCCAGTTCTGAGTAGGCGTTGCAGGACCTCAGGATGCTCCTCCTGGGGGTATCTGTTTTTCAGAAAACCTCCCACCTCTTTCATAAAATCCTCCATGTCGCCCACAAATTTTATAGGCCATTGAAGGGAAAAGAGATAGAAAGAGAAAGTATCTAGTGTCCAGAGAAGCCATTTGGGACAGAAACAAAGAGGATTTAAGAGGATTTCAGCAAATCCTTTGTGATGTGCAGTGGTAATCTTCCACCTCATTGCTTCCAGTCAAATCCACCTTACTAGCTGTATTAGTCAGATCTGGTGATAATGCTGTAAAACAAACCAACCCCAAATCTCAGTGACCTACAAAACCGACTATTACTTCACACCTCTGAGTCTCCAGGTCAACCACAGTTCACTTGATGCTGACTGGGCCAGGCTGGACTTCCCAGTTTGAGTGATTCAGATCTGTTCTCTATATATGCATCCTGGGCTCAGGGTGAAGGAGCACCAGCTACTTCAGATGGGGGATGGAAGCACCATGAGATCTGGCCTTAGACTGGAACAAGCACCCCCTCCTTTCCCTCCACATTCAGTTGGCCAAAATAAATCCCATGACCTAGCCCAAAGTCAATGTGGTAGTACAGTGGATGTTGTGGTGCTCCTTTCAGATCCCCCCCCCTTTTAGGGCCTATGTACGTATTCCCCAGCTGCTGGAAATCACTACTGCTGGCTCAAAGTTGTGGCACTCATTGGAAATTGCCCTTGGCCATCAGGATCTGCTTCACCCAAAGTCATGGCCTGTGATTGGCTGGTGCCTGGCAACAAAAGCCTGAATCCTTCCCTCGATTTGGCACAAGCTCTAAAGCTCCTGAGGATTAGCCAGTGCCTTGGGTGACATCCCATAGCAGATCCCTCTGCCCACTCAGCCTCCTGCCCTCCACATTAATGAATCTGAGTACACTCTCCACAACCCTTCCGAATACTACTCTCTGTCTCAGAATCCACTTCCAGGAAACCTACTATAAGGCAGATAGGCAAGTATATGCCATTCCAGGACAGCCATGGTATGGATGAGGAAGGAAGGAAGATTTTCAAACAAATACAAATTACTGCAATAGTTAAAAGAATGCAGCATGCAGCCTGGGACAGCGGCTCACACCTGCAAGTAATCCCAGCAACTCCAGAGGCTTAGGCAGGAGGATCACAAGTTTCAGGCCAGCCTCAGCAACTTATGGGACCCTCAGCAATTTAGCAAGACTTTATCTCAAATAAAATAAAGTAAAATGGACTGGGAATAGAGTCAGTGGTAAAATACCCCTGGGCTCCACCCCATTACAAAAAAAAAAAAATAAAGCGTCAGAATAATAGAGACAGATTTTATTTTGCAACAAAATGCTGAACACTTGCTCACCCGGCAAACGTGTATACAGGGTGAGAATTGAGGATGCCTCTGGGAGGTCCTTGTTTTGTGGTTGCATTGTTATATTTTATATATTGAAGTTCCAAATAGGTCACGTTATAGAAAAGGATCTGCGGTTCAAAAAACAATGTCTCCAAAACACTGGGTTCCATGAAATCTATACACGTCCACCTCTGCCCAACTGGGATGGGGCAAGTCCCAGAACAATCCTCAGCCCCATAAACAGGCTGAACTGTGTCCCTTCAAAACACATGTGTTGAAGCCCTAACCCCCAGTACCTCAAAATGTGACTATGTTGGAGTAAGGCCTTTAAAGGGTAATTAAGTTAAAATGGGATTTTTTTTTTCAGGGTAGACCCTAATCCAATGTGACTGGTTTCTCATAATAGGAAATTATAGACATAAGACCTGTACATGCACACTGAGATAATCAAAGAGAGACACCAGAATACAGCTATCTTCAAGCCAAGGAGAAAGGCCACAGTGAAACCAACCCTGCTGATACCTTGATCTTGAAATTCTAGCCTCTAGAACTATGGGGAAATAAATTTCAGTTATTTAAACTACCCAGTCTGTGGTATATGTCATGGCATCCCCAGCAGACTAACACACCAGGGTAGCACTTTCACATCCTGGTGTACACAGAGGTGACTGATAGGGAAGATGTGCCCTTCTGCTTCTCAGAGGGAAAACAAAGACAATTGGAACAGTCAATAGTACATGAAATAAGTTATTTAACTTGAGCATGCTTCCCTCTGAGCTGCAAAAGTATAAAAATTGCAACATCTTCAGAGTAACCATGCAAGTGACCTGAGCCTCCTTCCAGGCTGCTCGGTACTGTTTCTGAGCCTGGGCCTCAAGGGCTTCTGCTTTTGCCTTCTTGCCATCTGAAGACTCTCAATATAATCGACTGGGGGATGAGAAGCCACATGGAACAGAGATAAGAAATGCAACCTATGGACAAATTAGAGTGCACCAAACACCAGCAATGTAAAACCACCTTAGACTATTGCCTTAGTCCATTCTATGCTGCTAAAACAAAATACTTGATGCTGGGAACTTTATAAACAAAAGAGATTTGTTTGGCTCACAGTTCTGGAGGTTCAAGAGCACAGTGCTAGTGTCTGCTCAGATCTGGCAAGTGCCTCATTATGGATGACACCACAATGGTGAGAGTGTGGGAGAGAGTCGCAAGCTGTGCACATGTTAGAGGGGTTCAGGAGACGTGGCAGGCCCCCCTTGTAATAACTCAATTCATTAAAACTAGATCTGGAGGGAACTAGTCCAAACCCACAGGATATCTGTTAATCCCTTCAGAAGGTGGAGCACACATGACCTAATTATCTTCCACTAGGCTCCACCTCTTAAAGGTTCTGCCACCTCAACACCACCACACTGGGGAATATGCTTCCAGCACAGGAACCTTTGGGAGACACACCTGAACCATAGCAGTCCTCCAGCATCAGTCAAGAGGCCAGATGATTACAACCACATCGTGATCCCAGGTGAGGCCAGCAGAACTGTGCATCTGAATCCAGCCCAAACTGCTGATTCACAGAATCAAGAGTTAATAAAACAGTTATTGTTCAAACCACTAAGTTTTAAGGTGAGTTCTTACATAGCAATAAATGACACAACAAGCTAAAATCATATCAGCTCTCAAGACCATATTTGATAACAGTCTGGGGACTCCCATAGCCACCTGCAAACTCTTGCTGAGCCAGACAATTTTAAAAGAAAAACAGCAACTTGTACATTGGTTAATTGTGCATCTGTCTCCCCCAGGGGCTAGATGACCTCAGGGCTGTAACTCATTCTCCTACATCGTTTCATTCTGCACATTGTGCTGAGCCAGGGTCTAGAATACAGCAGGTGCTCAATAGATATTTATTCAATTAGTGAAATGCCTTGGGACCTGTTTGGATTGAACATCTCCTGCTCAGATTACTGTAGCAGTCTCCTGACCCTCTCCCCACACCTAGGCTCCTAAAATCAGATAAAAAAAAAACTTTCTAATATGTGAATCTATCCAAGAGTGACCCCTAATCCAGAGCTCTCATTGGTTCCCTATTGCCTTTACTATGAAGTCCCATTTCTTTGGAATGATTTATAAAATCCTGCAAATTCTTGACTCCAAAGTTGCAAAGATCATCTTGTATTACTCTCTCCCTTGCTCTAAACCTAGTCACAGGGATTTCTTCCTGCTCCTTTCAAAGACCACACTCTGTGTCTCTGGACCTTTACACATACTATGCCTTCTAGCATAGCATCACCAACACCAGCATGCTAGTCCTGGGGCGTGGCTAAATCTTACTCACCCTTTAGTATGTTTGATTGTCTGTTTTGTCTGAATGGAGAAATGACAAGCAGTATGGATATACACTGATTTGTGGGTAGTGGCTAATAATTTGAGTGGATGGTCAGAGACTCAGAAAGCACAAAATTGGAGGATTGGCAATAAGGAAAATGGGAAGAGATATTCAGATGAGTTTATAGAAATGGCACAAAATGTGAAGATATTTGCATCCTAAGTAACATCTCACACAAGGCATCCATGACAGAGGATGCTCTTGATAATCAGAAAGACAAAATGGCATGTTCTGTGGATGTCAGTCTTTCTCTAGTCCCTCCAGTGTTTTCTCAGGAAGCTCATATACATGTGCTCCCAGTAGCTAGAATGCAGACTATGCAGTCAACAACATGGATTCACCTCATCAAGATTGATCTGGCCAATGCCACTACTGTATGTCCCGTGTGTTATCAACAGAGACAAATGCAAAGTATCTAATATGTCATCCTTCCAACAGGGGTCTCCTTAAGCACCTGGTGCCAGGTGGATTCCACTTCCCATTATAGAATGGACATGGTTTATCCTTATTGACTTATCCAGAATATGTTTCCAGGAATCCCAAGAAGTTAGTGAGAGTGGCCTTTCTCACAAAGACACTGGTGGGTCACTGTATTAATTTCCTATGGCTACTTTAATAAATTACTTTAAACTTGATGGCTTAAAATAACAATAATGTATTCTCTTGAAGTTCTGAAGGCCAGAAGTTACACATCAATTTCACTGGGCCTAAGTCAAAATGTGGGCAGAGCTGTACTCCCTCCAGAGCTCTCAGAGAGAATCGATTCCTTGACTCTTCCAGCTTCTGGGGCTGCCACCCTTCCTTTGCTATGGCTGCCTCATTTCCACCTCTGTTTCTGTCTTTATCCCACATCCTCCTCTTCTGTGTTGGCAGTCTCCCTCTGCCTCTCTTTTATTTATTATTTATTTATTTTCTAACACATTTTTTTTAACCCTAAGAGTCTTGCTAAGTTGCCTGGGCTGGTCTTGAACTTGTGATCCTCCTGCCTCAGACTCCTGAGCCACTGGGATTGCAAGGATGCACCACCACACACAGTTCTGCCTCTCTTAAAAAAAAAAAAAATTGTGGAGCTGGGGTAGGGTGGTACCTACCTGTAGTCCTAGCTAATTGGAAGGTTGAGGCAGAAGGATCACAAATTCAAGGCCAGCCTCAGCAATTTAGCAAAATAAAAGATAAAATAAAAGATAAAAAGGGCTGGGCAAGTAGCTCAGTGGTAAAACACCCCTGGATTTAATATCCAGTAAACAAAAGAAAGAAAGAAGACATTGTGGGCTGGGGTGTAACTTAGTGGTAGGGCAAACATGAGGCCTTGGGTTTGATTTCTGATACCACCCAACAACAACAAAAAGACATTTGTGATTGGATTCAGGACTCATTCTATAGTCTGGGATCATCTTCCCATGCCGGGATCCTTAGCTTAATCGTTTCTACAAACAAGATGACATTGACTGGTCCCAGAGATGAGAACTTGCTCTCTTAGGTGGCCGTTTTTCAGGCTACTATATACACTCACAGAACTTTTACTTCTGGTCCCTACAAGTCTGGACTCTTAATTTGAAGGTCTCAATTTTCAAGGGAAGGGAGGCAACAGTTTTCATTGGACTGGAAGTTAAAATTCCCCCCTGGCCATCTTCTACTCCTCATGGCACTGAACCAACAGACAAAGAAAGAGTTAACGTCCTGGCTGCATGACTACTCCCCACTACCAAGGAGAGAGGAATCCAGGGAATTCCATAGGCCTCTTAGTGTACTCAGCCCTCCCAATATGTAGATTTTTCATCTCCAGATACAGCCAACTGCAGATGGAGGGGAAAACACACACACACACACACACACACACACACACACACACACACTGCATTTGTACTGAACACGTACAGACTTTTTTCCCTATCATTATCCAGGATACCTTTATATAGCATCCCCATTGTATTAGGTTTTATGAGTAAGGTAGAGATTATTTAAAATATACAGGAAGATATGCATAGGTTATATAAAAATACTACCTCATTTCATATAAGATTTAAGCATCCATGGATTTTGGTATCCGCAGTGGGTCCTGAAACCAAACCCAGTGGATTCCAAGGGATGGCCATGCTCCCATGTACAACAGTAAAAGTTAATGAAAAGCTACCAGAAAGAAGTCTATTGCAGCTATGCACATTTTCTTCTTTCTTTGGTGCGTGTGTGCTGTATAAATAAATGAATGTTTTCTTTCCTCCTCCTCCTTTTCCCTTATTATTTCATAGAAAGATTTTGTAAATGATTGCTAACTTGAGTTTAGTGTTTAGTTACAGATGGGATTGTGATTGAATTAGAGCAATAATTAACATCACCCAAATATGGATTCGGTGACTGTGACTATGAGATCAATCCATCTGTTGGACTGTGGGGTTTTATGCTTTTCCTATTTGAAGGAGGTTAGAGTGTCCTCATTTGTATGAAGGAGAGTTTTGTTTCATGAAGTGAAAGCTACCATCATTAGATAGATGTTCCAATGTGCATGGGTTGATGTGCATGGATACTGAGTGTCAGAGCTGGTCTACTTCCTAAGAACAGAGTTCTATACTCTGATGCTGAGGTTTTGACATTAAAGGGTGAGAGGAGAAGGCAGAAGTGGAGGTTTTTTCCCTTTGCTTCCCATCTTTATCAGCGATAGCCAGAAGTCAATCCCAGACTTCAGCTTTTTTTCTGCAATCACTGTGTCCTTTAAAAGATCAACCAGAGTCCCTCCTCTTTAGATCTCTGTGCACCGCAACTACCCCCTCCGTAAGCTTGTGGGTTCTGATGACCCCAACCTTGTCCTATATTCCCGCCGCTCTAGGAGGAGTCCCTGCATCCTGCAGCTACTTTCTCTATGTTTTCTCAGTGTTCTCTTTGTCCTTTTGGTCTTCCTACAACAGTGTAACCCACTCCCCATAGTAAATTTTGTTGAAAAATCTACCATTGTTTCTGTTTTCCTGGTCCAATTCTAACTGAACAAACTATTAGAAAACTGGTATCCACTTTTCATTCATCATCATGAGAGCTCAGTCTGCTTGAGAGGAAGGCTGAAACAGGAGACAGATTCCTCACACATCTAAGCACCTGGATCCAACTGGACATGAAGCCAAATCTATCCCCTCTTTAGTTCTCTGGGTCAATATTTCATGTTTTGCTCAAGCCATATGGGATTGGATTTTTTCTGTATACAAGAAAGAGTCCAAACTAATCCAAATCTCTTTGTCCCTACCCCCAAATCAAATTCCTCATCCACAGCCACCAAACAAAACCAAGACCAACAACTTCCTACTGAAAACTTTAATGAAACCAATAAGTTAATAAGTTAACAAAGTGAGGTACTTGCATATTTGAGAACCAGGTTGGTGAGGGAACCTCAATGGTGGAAGGAGGGAGGGCTGCTTCCCATGCCTCCTTTGGTCATAGGGTAATCCTATTCTCCTGCCCTCTCTGAAGATCTGTCTCTGAAAGGATGGAGGGGTGGCTCTCTAGGGACAGTGCAGTGCAAATGAGGCGAGCCAGGATAGGCTCCATCCAGGGCATGATGGTACATGCAGAGGGCATCGTAGGGCAGAGGCTGGGCACCCTGGGGCTGAGCAAGATCCAACCCAAGCCCTGGTGCTGGTGCATGCAGGTCCCCAGTTATGAGATGCAGGCAGCTTGGCCTCAGCCCCCTTGTTCCCTGGTACCCCACAGAGGGTTGCCATTGATCCACTACCCCTCACCCTCCTGCCACCTGCTTGGCTTTGTAGAAGAGGAACGCAGGAGTGGGGATTTGAAAGTGGGGCTGAGGGCCTGCAGTGGATGGGCACTTATGCAAGATGCGGGGCTGCCAACTGAAATGGAGAAGTAGGGAGGGAGCAGTGCAGGTAAGAGGCAGGTACACAGGTGGTATATCGTCCAAGTGCATTATTATGCTCTCTGGGACCAGGAAGTAGTGGGCCTGGGGTCTCTCCAGTGGTGTGTGGGTCCCAGAGGCCTAGGCCTGAGTTGTGCTGTGGGGACACCAAGGAGGGCCCTCAGGGGCAGAGGCAGCAGTTAGAGTTCCTGGTCCAGCAAGGAGTCTACCTTCTTGAGGAAGGGGAGCTGGTAAAGCCCTGGGCCAGGACAGACTTTAAAGCTCCCTCTTCTGGTCAGAGGGAGTGAGGGGCTTCCTTTTACTGGAAAGGACAGTCCACTAGCTCAGCTGCAGAGACTCAGGAAAGGCTGACTGACTCTGTGCTCATGTGTCCAAGCATGTGTGGTTTTGTGCATCAGTATGAACGTGAGGATTTCTCTGGAAAAGCTAAAGGAACTTGTGTGACTGTCCATGGAGCATTGTCTGGGAAGTGTGGGGAAAATACAGAAACTTGTGTTGTCAAAGGTGTCTGGAGGACCAAAGAGAGGAGAGGACATCCAGCAGGAAAAGGAAGCCCCTGGAGGTGACACCTGCAAATGGGAAGAAAGGCCCAAGCACTGCTCTTGGGAGAGGGCAGGAGAGAAACAGGCCCCATGCTGAGTAGGAATGGGGTGATAAGCCAAAGAATGGGGATGGGGTCATGGCCAAGCAGCCTGAGACCAGCTACTGCTGGAAGCCCATCTCCCATAGGAGAGGGGCAGAGGGACCCCATGGGGGTCCCCAAAGTTGCATATTCATTATAATTTGCATATATGATGCCCACCTGCCTTTTGGCAGGGTTCTGTGCTTTGTGGGTACCTGCGGGGCACCTTGGGCCCATCCCCAAGTGGGGTGGGGACTTGGCAGGAGGACTTCCCTGCTCTGTCTGAAGGGCAGGCCAGAGACCTCACCTTGCATAGCTGGAAGCTGGGTCAGGGCCCAGTGCCCTAGTACCCCGCTCCTACTCCTGGGCAGTATCCCCTGCCAGGCAGGCCATGTTGGGCCTTGATAGAGTGGGCAGGGAACCGAGGGACCCAAAGGCCACGGGGCAGCCGCTGCTGCTGCCCTCCATATGGCCTGGCATCTCACGCTCCTGGGGTGGGAGCTGGGCTCTGGCACCCGCAGCGGGCATCTCGCCCACCCAGGCTGCTCAATACTGCGTGTGGCCTCTCTCCCGGCAAGGGAGCGAGTTCAAGTAAGAGAAGAGTCCGAGGCCTCAAGGGGCGGGTCCGAGCGCTAGGCCGAGGGCTGCTACGCCCCTGAGAAGCCCCTCAGTCCATATTGGTGCTGACCGAGCGGGAGATGCTAAGCGTCTGTGCGGAGACGGAAATGTCCTCGTGGTCCACGGGGCTGTGGTAGTCCGAGGTGATGTCGGGATCGAAAAGCGGTACTTGCACGGTGCCCAGGCTGGCCGAGGTGCCGGAGCGCAGGCAGCGCGAATAGAAGCCCAACAGCAGGTCCAGCTTGTGCTCGATGGACTGCACCTGGGGGCGGGGCGCAGCTGGGAGGAGGGGTTCGGCTGGGACTCGGGGGCGGGGCACCGCTGGAAGGCGGGAGTTGGCCGGAAGGGGCGCGGCAGGAGGCGTGGCGGGCGTGGCTCAAGCGGTGGGTGGGGCCTGGGCGGGACTTATCTGGGAGACGCGAGCTGCAAGCCGCGTCTAGGGTGGAATTTGGGGGCCGGAGGAAGCTGGGAAGCTAGGGTGTGTTCCCGGAAGAAATTTAGCCGTAACTGGAACCGTCCATAAGACCGAGGAGACTGAGAGGGGAGTGGTTAAGGGAAGTAGGTGGGTTTGGGGGAGGCTACGGCGCCCCACAGGCAGGGCTCAGCAGGAGCTGACAGGCTTACCCGGATGCTTTAGCAGGAGTGGGCGGGCTTTTTGAGGGGCGGGGCTTGTCTGTGGGGCGGAGCTTGGCCAAGTACTGGACGCACGGGCCCGGGTGGGGCCGTCTGGGCGGGTGTTCTGGGGTGTGGCTCAGAGAAACGCACTCTCCCCTCTTCTGGTTCCTGGGTCCCCCGCCCCCCCCCCCAAGTGCTTCTAGACGACGATCAGCTTCTTGGCCCCTGTGACGGTCCATCCTACACTCACCTGCTTCTCCACCTTGACCACGCGTCCCATCATGCTGATTTCATCCACCACCTCCGCATCTGAGGGTCCCTTGTCGCCCTTCTCCGGGGCCTTCCGGTCCCCGGGTCCCCGACCCACAATCTGGTCCACCCTGTGAGGAAGAGGAACCATCAAAGGTCCTGGATACCTGCTGCTCCTCCCTTCCACAAGAATTCTAGGTTGCCTTTTGAATGGGAGGACACAGTCTTCACCTGTGGGAATGGCCACTGAGGAAGGAGGCCTTTGCACTGCCAAATGGAGGCTTGAGTTGAAGCAGGGAAACTAGCTTTTGCTTTGGGGTTCCCCAACTGACCGAGCAAAAGCACCAATACATAAAAATGGCCAGTAAAACTTGATAGAGGAGAGATGGGAAATAGTGGACTGGGAAAGGGAAAGAGGTAGATACCTGGGAACATGAGTTATAAGGCTAGAGCTGATCCCATCTTTTCTGCTCTCACAGTAAAATTCTTCTATGTCTTCCCCATGCCTTTGGGGCTGGGGATGGAACCAGGGCTTCTCTAGCACTGAGCTATCCCCAGCCCTTTGTAAAGATATTTTAGTTTGAGGCTGAGTCTCACTAAGTTACCCAGGCTGGTCTCAAACTTGAGATCTTCCTGCCTCAACCTCCCAAGTAGCTGGGATTACAGGTGTGCCATGATCTTCCTTTCACTTTTAAACCTACTCCAGGGAGGCTTTTACCTCACCATTTCACCAAAACTACTGTTACGTTCCAAAATGAACTCCATGTTGCTAGATCCAATGATCAACTCTCAGTCCTCATTTCACTGGATACAGTTAATCACCCATTCTTCCTGCAAACATTTCTTTTTTTTTTTTCCTGAAAACATTTCTTCAATTGGATTCTGAAACACCCTCTCCCAGTTCTACCCCTACCTCCCAGCTGGTATTGGTCTCTTTGTCTGAGTCCACCTCTATCTCCACAACCTCTAAACATTGCACGCGGCACAGCTTGCCTTTGAAGCCTCTTCTCTCAATTTACTCCCACTTGCTAGGTCGTATCTTCAAGTCCATAGTTTCAATTCCTCTATACCTTGTCAACACCAAATTTGTGTGTGTGTGTGTGTGTGTGTGTGTGTGTGTGTGTGTATTTATAGGGGTCAAACCCAGGGCCAAATCTATTTCCCCATCCCGAACTTTTCCTCCATACTCCACATCCCTACATCCACTGCCAGTGCAACACTCCCATTTGAGGGCTGATAGGCATCACAAACTCAGCCAGTCCCAGTTCTCCTGATTGAAATTTGCTGTACTTGTTGCCTTCTCTGTGCCAATAAATGGCAGTTTCCTTTTTCCTCTTGCTCAATCCAAAAACCTTGGCTTCATCCTTGATTCTCTTCTTTCTTTCACCCCATCATACCCCATAAGTAGGGTTTCTTTTCCTTTTTTTAACACTAATATGTACTAATTGTACAAATAATTAGGTTTCACTGTGATATTTCCATGCATGCATATCTCACATATTGATCATGTCCACCTTCCCTTCAACCCTCTGTCATTCTCCCCCAGTAGGATTTTCTGATAAGGTGTAAGAGAAAGAGCAGATCTACAATCTGACCACTTGTCCCACCTCCCCAGCTGCACCCTGGTCCCATAATCTCTGACCTGGATGTCTGAAGTAGGCACTTCCATCTGTTTCTACCCTTGCTATCTTATAGTCCATTGTCACCATCGCACCCTTAGAGGGATCCTTTTAAAACATAACAGATCTTCCTTCTGTTTTTTTTTTTTTTTTTGGTACAATGTTTGAATCCAGGGGTGCTTAACCACTGAGCCACATCCCTAGCTGTTTGTTTGTTTTGAGACAGGGTCTCACTAAGTTGCTTAGGGTCTCACTAAGTTGCTAAGGCTTGCCTTGAACTTGTGATCATCCTGCCTCAACCTCCCAGGTCTTGGCTGGCAGGGTGCTCACCTAGCCTGCAGGCTCTTGATCCGGCCCAGCATGTCCAGATGCCCTGCGGAGTACTGCTCAATGACATCCTTCACATCATAAGGTCGCAGTGTCTCCTTGAATTTCCTTTTGGCCACCAGGAACTTTAGAATCCTGTCAAGGGAGGGGGTCTCAGAGACCATCCTGTTCCAGTATAGGATTCTTTTCCAGCCCCCCTTCATGTCTTTGTTACCCACTTATTGACCACCAGGGCAATTCCTTCTTGCGCTACCACTAGCAACTGGGTCCCCAGCCTCCCTTAACCACCTCTGCACCCCACAGGTTTCTTTGCTGTTTTTTTCATGTCCTATATTTGGATTAATCTGGGGTGGCAGGGACTGGGTCCGATGCCCTTGGCTAGGTAAAACACAGGGGGCATCTGTGAACATCGAATGTTGAGGATGACCATGTCAGAGAAGGAATATTGCATTCACCCCACAAATACTTGGCACAGCTTTGGGGGCCCTGAGTACCGGAGAGGACTCAGAGCCAACCCCTGGCCTAGGAAGCCCCTGGCTGGAATGAGAGACTGAAAGGACATAGGTAATTATGGGATGACAAGAACCATGTTCAAAGAATGAAGAAAGAGAGCAGGGCCACAAGAAGGGAGGACCTCAGCTGGAGGTGCCCCGAGGAAGCAGAAGGGGATGAAGGGAGCTGTGGGAAGCAGAGGACATAGAGGTGTGTAAGTGACACTCAGCTCTAAGTGGCAGGAACAAGGACATGATGGAAAGGGGGCAGTCCAGGGGTTACGGGACAGTGTGAGGAGATAGGGAGGAGATGAGCCATGAGAAGGGTGGGAAAGAGCCCCAAATCTCTGGCAGAGCATGGGTCCTGGGAGGAGCGGGTCATTCACTCTGCTTTGGTATGACTGCTGTGCTAACCCACATGAAGATGTGACCTGGAGGGCCAGAGTCAAGAGCAGGAAGATCAGCCCCAGGGAACAGGCCTGAGTTGGGAGAGGAGCAGTGGGGTAGAGTAATGGACAACTGTTAAGTGGTTCAGGAGATGGGACTGAACTCTGAGTCTGAGTTCAGGATGACTCCCATGGCTGATGGTGGTGCCATTGCCCCCTGATAGGGACCCAGGAGGAGGAAGGGGTTTGGAGCAAGAGGTCTACAGGTGCAAGAGGTCTACAGGTGGCCAAGGAGATGACCTGGCACTCACAGCTCAAGCACTGTGTTCCAGATGGTGGTCACCTGAGGAGATAGACAGGATGTGTGGAAAGGGATTGAGGAATGGCCTCACTCTGGAGAGAGAATCCAGCTCACTGATGTCAAAAAAGAACACAAAGGGAAGAGGCTATGGGCAGGTGCATGAGCCAGGGAAGAGAGGAAGTGAGTCCAGAAGGCAAGGAGTTCAGAGGTCTCTGGAGCTAGAACTGAGCTAGAAATGAAGACTGAGCCAGAATTCCCTGCCAACAAGTTGGGGCCAAATCTGCAACTGGGCCATGGCTACAGGTCCCCACTTAACTCCTGAGGCAGGGAGATAGCCAGTGGAGCAGGGGCTTTCAAAGTTTTTGACCAAGACCTACCATGTTACAGCACAAACTAGTACACATGCACACATGGGCACTCATGCATACACACACAGATAACTGAAATATAAATTTCATAAACATTATTTGCCCTTAATAAGAGAAATGCATTCTCATGTGTTTTTAAATGTTGACCAAGGCCCACTAACTTGGTTTCCCTAAGTTGATTTCAAACCGCCTTGACCTGTGGTTTGAAAAGCATTGATCTAAAGAAGTCCTAGGGGAAACAGGCAGGCCAAGACACCCAGGGAGAGAGTCTGAGACATCAGGACTAAAGGAGGCTGAGAATGAGAGAGATGCAGGGAAAGGGTGCATAGACAAACCTCAGGAGAAACAGGCAGGCATGGATACAGCTGGGGAAAGAGAAGTGAAGAAGCTGGCACAAAGTGGGAGACAGAGAAGGGAGAGGAGCAGAGAGGCAGAGCAGAAGAGATCGGGAGGGTACTGCATGTGTGAGGACAGGGACCATGATGGGCAGCTGCGCCACTGGAGCCTGGCCCTCTGGGCATGATATGTAAGAGCAAACCCTGCAGGGAGCCATATGCCACCTCCCCACCTTGCCCGTTCTCCATCCGGGCAGCGTCTGGCACACTGGGAGCTAGGCCAGGCATGGCCATGAGAGCGGGCCCAGATGGGGAGCAGCAGTGGGTGGCAGATGGGAGAGGGTGCTCACCTCAGGCTTCAGTCTCACCTGACGGAGCGGATGACCGTCTTCACAGCTGGCATGACGTCGTCCACTGTGAGCTCGCACTGGTAGCTCTTCTCCTCTGCTACTTCCTCTGAGGGGCCCTCTGAAAAGACAGGGGCAGCCATGTGTTTCAAGGGTCAGCAGCAGAAAACGCCACTCCAACCCCCACCTCCATGGAGGTACTGATAAGAAGACAGGACCAGAAAGGGACCAGAACCTTCTTGGGGCACAAGACAGACCAGGCTCCTGCCTCCCTTGCTTCTGCCCTTCACAACCCTACCCAGCATGGAAAAACCCAGTGTGCTACATGCCCATCTGTCCCTGTAGTCAGACAAAGCAAACATCTGCCAGATGTCAGATGATTGACAGCTGCTTTAGGGCACATCTGGTCTGACCTGGGGCAAATGTGATAAACATAGCCCTGGAGGAAGTCCCACTGGCCCCACCATGCAGGACAGAGAGCCCTGGAGAGAAGGCACCTGATACTCTGCACATAATCATGCACCATCTTATCCTCCAGCTAAGGGGGATGGAGGCACAGGGAGGGCTCCTCTGGCCAGCTGTGGAAGCAAGGCCCTTAAAACCAGGATAAGAGGAACAGCTCCTCTGGGGCTGGCACTCTGCCCTGCAAGAAAGGCGATACTCTCCTCACCCACCAAGAGAAAGGGGCATGAGCAGGCAGTAAAGGAGGTCCCTGGCACCAGCATTGCCCAGGTTTCTATGGACCAGCACCTCCCAAAGACTGGTTTTTATCTTCTGTAACTTTCCAGGAAAAGACTGAGTTGTCAGCCAGCAACATCTTGATGCAGCACAGGCAGAGGTAGCATGGCTACCCCCTCCTTCCAAGGACAAAGTGCCTCCTGTCCTCATCCACCATCCTTGTCCACTCACACCCCATTTCCCCTTCTGAGGCCCGCCCTGCAGCATGTTCTGCAGCTGGGAAGAGTCTTCCAGGGGACCCAGTCCAACACTTCCATTTTCCAGAAGAGGACACTGAGGCACAGAACTGGCTAAGTCACAGTGTGAGTTACAGGGAGAACTAGAACTCAAAACAGTCCCCCTCCAACAGTTGAAAAGTGACCCCACACACAGACACCAGTCTCATGTGTGCAAGCTGCACTGGAGGGCAGAGAACCTGGGCTTTGGAACTGGACAGGCCTGTGGGAGGACAGGAGCTCTGCCACTCATGAGCTGAGAATCTCAATTTCCACGTCTATAAAGTGGGAATGAAAATGGAGTCATGGGAGAAGTAAATGAGATAATCCCATCAGGGCTCATAAAATGTGGGTTTCTGCTCTTTCCAAGGTACATTCATTGTCATCTAGCTGTTTTTTGTTTTTGTTTTTATTTTTGTTTTTTTGGTACTAGGGATCAACCCCAAGGGTGCTTAACAACTGAGCCACATCCCCAGCCCTTTTATACATTTTATTTAAAGACAAGGTCTCACTGAGTTGCTTAGGGCCTTGCTAAGTTGCTGAAGCTGGCTTTGAACTCATGATCCTCCTACCTCAGCCTTCTGATCCACTGGAATTACAGTTGTGTGCCATAGCACCCAGGGTCATCTAGCTTTAACTGAGCACTTACTATATTCCAAAACCTCTTTTGTTCACCTTCCATAGATTATCTCAATCTTCACAACAGCCCTTGAAGCAGATACTATTATTGTCCCCATTTTATAGGTGAGGGAAGTAGAGTAGGGCCCAAAGAAATTAGGTTACTTGCAGAAGTGACAGAGCCAGAATTCAGATCCAAGCAGCCTAGCTCCAAAGCCTGCGCCCTCAACCACTACCAAATGCCACAGACTACATTCCCATTTGATCTCTAATAATCTGGTGCCCAGGCTACAGCAAAGCAAGTGTTATGATGCCCATCTTATACACTAGAAAACCAGAGTCCATCCCCACCCCTGCAACCTTCGGCAGGTCCTGGACCCCAAACCTCTGGGAGCTCACCCTCAGCAGAGGTGCGGGGTTTGAGTCTCAGAGAGGCCCGGAAACGTGTGCGGTCATTGAAGCTCCAGCTCTTCTGCACTTTGGTGGGGCTGGTGGCCTCACCCACCTGCTCGCTGCTTGGGGAGGTGGGCATTGGTGGAGGTGCCAGGTGCTGCTTGGAAGGACCAGTCCGCCGCTGGGAGCTGCCCATGCGGATGCGGTCTTTGATGCCCATCCGGCTGCTAGCAGAGCAGGGCAGGTTGGGGAGAGAGCCAAGTTAGCTGGTGCTGGGGCAGGAGGTGAGTGGGGACAATGCTGATCTAGGACTTGGGGGTGACTATTGGGTCTGGATTCCCCACCAAACAGACTTTCTAGGATGGAACAACGGTGTGGTGAGGGGGGCCCTGACTCCAACAAGAAGCTAAAGGGAGGTCATTTGGAGCACATCCCATCCCCAGTCCCACCTCCCACCCCTCTTTGCCCAGACAGATAAGGGTGCACAGGAGACAGATGTCAGAGTGAAAGGACTGAGAGAAACCCAAGAAGGAATCAGACAAGACAGGAGACGAAGGATCTGGGCCTGGCCCACGGGGGTGGTTGGAGGGTGGAGGCAGTGACCCTGTTGGGCACAGACAGGCTGCTGAGGGATGGGGAAGCTCACCTGGCCATGCACACTGAGGTAGGCCTCCAGTCCTCACTGTACCAGGGAAAGGCTGGGTGGAGTCAAGGAGGCATGTGTGTGCACATGTGACAGTGTGGGTACAGAGGTAGCAGAGTGTATACACATGGTGTGTGTGGACATGTGTCAGTTTGTATTTTCTCCTTTCCCCACTGCTGGAGCTATCTGATCCGGCATGGGTCAGGTCAGGGTTTTAGGACCTGATCTAGCTATGCAGATGGGCTCTGAAAAATAAGGTCTCCATCACACAGGCTTCTGTGTGATGTGCCAGTGGACGGTGCAGTGTGATGTCCATTGAGGGCCTAAGCCTCATGAGTCTGGGTGCTATATGCCTAGGATGTGCCTGGTACCCGCCCTCCCAGTGAAGATCTATTTCAATAACCTGTTCTGTGGTCTCCCTTGCCTGAGCTCTGCTCACCTGGACCTATGTCCTGACCATGGGGTCCTGGATCTCCCTAGAAGATTCCCCCTTCACTGCTACTCAGCTCCCAGTTAAGCTTACACTGTCTGTGTGCACATGAACACACACATGCAGATCTGGACACACGCTCTAGGCTCCCTTTACTATACCCAGCCCCTCACCACATCCCCCAAACCTTGGAAGGAGACAGGCGGGGTGGGGGGAGGCCATGGGTTTACCATCACCTTGAAAGGCCCCGATTAACCAGTACTTGGTAGAGTAACTCTCAGTCCAAGAGGTTCAAGGACCACATTATTGCTGTTTGGGTCAGACCTATGCCAACATCCTCCACCCTATGCCCTGTGGCATCATAGCTGCCTCGCCTGCTGCCATGTGCCACTGGAGGATCCCTGCAGACAGCTTTGGGGCCCCCATTGCCTTGGGCACCAGCTCAGAGGGCCACCAGCCAGTCTCAAAGGAGGCCTGAGGTGGGGCAGGGTTGAGGAAGGAGACTGTCACCTACTCTCAGGGACTTTCAGATCAACAGTTAAGCAAAGGACAGATTCTGGTTTCGATGTTGGGTGGGTACCAGGGTCCCCCATGCCCAGGGCATGGGGTGAAAGGTATAGAGCCCAGTTGCTGAGGTAAGAGATCTCGAAACCAGGGGCACCTTCGGGAAGGTGGCCGGGATGTAGGGCCATCCTTAGGGGAGGGGCCTCTGCCCAGAGGGAAGAGGTTAAAGGTCAGGTATTGGAGCCCTTAGGATATCAGAAGGGAAGGTCAGGCCCCAGGGTCCCCTCGACACATCCCAAAGATTCCAACCGAAGTTTGAGGTTGGCTTTCCCAAACTTTCCCCTGCAGAGCCATTCCTGCGGGCTCTCCTCATGCTGGCAAGCACCCCACCACCCTGCCCATCCGTGCAACCCCTGCCCCTGTCCTCCACTCCTCCAAGCTGGAGAGGAAGAGAGAAGGCTGGAGAAGGCCCTGAGCTCCAGTCAAGGGCCTGGAACTCTGGATTGCTGCACCCAGCACATCAGGCACCAATGGCGTTCTGGGGAAGGGAGGGGTGACCTCCCTATCTCAAGAAGTGTGCAAAAAAGCTGAGTGTGCACTCCGCAGAACTTTTGGAGGAAGGAGTCTGAGGCTTGCACTAGAGGCCTTGAAAGGTCCCTTTCCAGCTCTGATTCTGTGACGGTGGAGGGAGCTTCCAGCGGGGTTTGTGGGGGTTCTGTAACTTTCCAGCCATCTGAGGCCCTGGGCTCCTCTTTAATGCAAGAAGACAGTTTTACCAGGAGCAGCCCTGGATTCCTGCTCCTTGGGTAGGGCCCAGAAAACAGCTCACGTCAGCCTCTCTGGAGCCTGAAAGCTCAAAGAAAATGGAAAGAAACCTGGCACACAGTGGGCACCAGAGAGCTCCTTCCCTCCCAGTCTCCTCGGAGCACGCAGTGTCCCACCTGCCTGCCTCGGTGCTTTCAGTCCTCTCCGCCACGTCACGCAGTGGCTCTGGTTCTCCATCCCTATTTTACCGATAAGGAAAGAAGTGAAACAACTTGCCCGAGGTCACAGAGCTCCCCTGGGATGGGGCAAGTCCTGAGCCATTTTCTCTGCCTCAGACATTGTGTTCTTTTTCCAGGACAAGTGCTCAGGGTGAGGGCGAGGGCAGTGGTTCTCAACTGGGGCAGTTTCACCCCCCAAGGCACATTTGGCAATGTCTGGAGATACCTGGGGTTGTCACAGCATTGGTGTTCCTGGCATCCAATGGGTAGAAGCCGGAAATGCTGCTAAGCATCCCACAAAGCATGTGTTAGCCCCAAGCAAAAGATCTGTCCAATTCAAAATGTTGAAGGTGCCAAAGTGAACAACTGAGGTCTAAGGGGTCTGTTGGTGCCTAGGAGAAGGATGGGGTGAGCTTGACTGTGGCTGTCCTCAGGAAGTGCCAGTGCTGCCACCAGCTGCCCTCTGACTGCCCTGCTGGACTCAGACCCACTTGCACCAGGAATTTCTTTAGGATTCATCCTCTGCCTGCCAAAGGCAGCCTCCCCACTGTCTGGCTACACATGGCCCCTCTGCTCCAGTCCCCTCCTCAGGGACTAGGCAAACAGTCTCATAGCTGGCCTCTCTGTCCCACTCTTGCCCCTCTGTCCATCCTGCCCACTACAGCCAATCTTGCAGTGGGTCAGATCTAACCTGGAGTCTCTTCAGCTTCACCCTTCAGTGTGTCCCCATTTCCTACAGTCATGGTTCCCAAACTGTTTTTTAAAGTGAGATCTTAACTGCCAAATGTACCAAATTGAATAAGGTCAATTTTGTAGGCGCCAAGCAGTTTGGGCCCGGCTATACTGCATTTATGATCTGCGTCTCAGGCTGGAGTTGGAGCTCAGGGCTAAAGTGCTCCTGGGTTCAATGCCCAGAACAAACAAAACAAAACAAAAAACAATCTGCATTTCATATCTGAGGAAACAGAGGCACAGACAGCTACGTGACTTGCCCACAGACACACGGCCAATGAGTGCAGACCAGACTGTGATGGAGAATCCACATCTCTCAGAAATGCTGCTTTTATACAGAAGCACATGACAGCCAGGGGCTCTGCTCCTCATCTGCTACCACAGACCTTAGGGAAACCAGAGATCCACGAACTCAAGTGTCAGGCAATGCCAACAAGATGAAGCTGCACTGGGGCTTAACCTCAGCCCTGCCTTAACCTCAGCTCTGACATCCCACTCTCAGAACTGACCAAACCGGGCTATGCACTTGTTTCCCATGGCTGTGCTCTTTTGCCAACTTGCCTGGTCCATGTCCCTGCTAACAGCCACCCCTTCCAGGGCTTCCTCTGGGGTAAGCGCCCAACTCAGGCTTCACAGCCCCTCTGCTTCCTCCTCTTATTGCGCTTATTGCACCAAACTGCAGTTACTCTTTGCAACTCTCCAGGGACCATGTTTTATTCATCACTGTGTCCCCAGGGCACACAGCAAGTCCTGGCATGGCAGGTATCATGAATGCAGTGGTGATGCAGCTATATTGGGGATCTGGAGTTAGGGAGGTGCCAGGCCTATCCCCTTCAGTCATCTGCCGCGTTCCAGGCAGACAGTGGGGAGACAAGAAGCTAAACCCAAGGCCCAGCAAAAGTCAGAGTGGGAAAGACCCTCAGAGAGCCTCTAGTTCAATCTGCCCATTCCACATAGGGAAAACTGAGGTCCAAAGAAGGGAAGCAATTTGACCAAAATCACACAGGGGTCAGCGGCAGAGCCAGCGCGCATCCCCAAGGCTCCTGCAAGTGTCCCTTCCAGCACATTGGGCCCACGCCCCAGACCTGGCAGAGGCATCCCCAGGAAGGCAAGGGGCTCATCAGGACCCCGAGGCAGATGGCAGGCGGCAGGCACATGCACCTTGTTCATGGCCCGTCCTGTCCCCCTCTCCAACCCCCAAAGCTGGGGGGATGAGAAAGAGTGGGGGCAGGAGGAGCAGGCGAGGGGGTACCTCGGTCTCCAGCTGGCGTGGATCCGAAAGAAACTCCGTTTATTACTAAACATCTGGCTGGAAAGTTGAGAACAAGACACGAACAGAGGTTAGTGACAAAGGGACAGGTGGGCAGAGCGTGGGGAGTTGCCAGGATGGGGCTGGTTTCTGGTGGCTGGTGGGAAAAAAGGACCCCCACCCAAGTCATCCTCCAGCTCCATCCCCAGAATGCAGAAGTTCTCAGTCTGCATAAGGACCCCCTGGGAGCATTGTGAACACGCAGAATCCTGGGCCTCCTCTCCAATCCAACTCAGCAGGTGTGGAGAGAGGGCCAGGCATTTGCATTTCGGACAAACACCCCACAAGATGCTGATGCAGGCAGTCGGAGACCACACTTTGAGCAACTCAACACAAAATCCTAAAAGGAAATGCCATCCCCTGGCCATCCCCCAAGAAGTCCTGCTTCTTGGAGCTCTACTTCCTGGGAACATGCTTAGTTTGGATCCATCCCCAAGCATCACTGGGGATGTAGCCAACCAGGTGTGTGTATGCATAGGTACATATCTGGAGGCATCCCAACTGCAGTACCTACCCCATTAGACCTAGACAGCCAAGGTTAAGGACAAGACCATTTAGCCTGAGCCTGGGGACTGACCTAGAAGACACAGCTTGGCTCTCTAGGGTCTCTGGGAAGAAGTGACACTCTACCACCATCACCATGAGTTCTAGACACACAGACACTCCAGGACAGACAGACATAAGCTGGGAGTTAGTGATAGCCAAGCCCTCAGCAGTGATCTGTTCCTGGGCTTCAGTGAGTTCAGGGTCCCATAGAAGCCGTTGGGAGTGCTATAGGTGCCAGGCTCCAGGCTCCCCTCCATTCTCATGCCTTCCTATTCAGGCAAGGTGAGACCAGAGTGCCCTAGAAGCTGCAGAGAGCCCATGCTCTTGGCATGATTGTTGGAATGCCAAAACTTTTGAGTTTCTGCCTGTGAATCGCAGTTTGGTAGGGATGGGGATAAGGCTGAAGGGCCTTCAGGCAGTGCTGGAGAATCCAAGTGGTCCTATATCATGAACATTTTTTCCAGGGAGTTCCCAGCCTGGCCTGGCCAGACATACTTCCCTTCCCCTCCCTCCAGTTCCAAACCTGGAGGGGTGCTCTCTCTCTCCCCACTTCCTGTTCAGCCCCTAGCCCAGAAGTGCCCTAAGAACAGGGAAGGGATGCTACCACCGCCCCCCCCCCCGCCCAAAACACTCCATCACTCTATCCTCCAGGAGAAACTCAGAGAACCCAGAGCTCCTAGTCAGCCTAAACATCACTGATTTTCTGCCAGGAACAGAGGACACACAGATCAGGTGGCAGAGGCAAGCTTCCACGGCACCTCTTCCCTGGTCCCTTGTTCTGGGCCTGGGGCTCAGAATTACAGCTAAGGCTCAAAGCCCAGATGCCTATCTGGTTGGTTCAGTGATGATATGTGAAGATGAGGCAAAACAAGGAGATGGGTAAAGGGCAGGGGAAGGTATGAAGGGGACTGAACCCTCGACCTCAAAGCTAAATCTACAGAGGCAGCTGCTTGTCCCCATGCTGTGAGTGAATGGGCTGCCCTTATCCAAACATGTTGGAGCTCCCCCACTTATGAACACATGTCAGGGAAGGCCAAGCATCGTTCTTTCTTGGTTCTTCTTTCAAAATGCAAAAGCTCCGGGAGGGACAGGTCAAGGGGAAAGATACCGTTGTGTGTGGCAAAGAGTACCTCAGTAAGGAAGAAAAGAGAATCCCAGGAGCACCCGCTGGGATTAGCAAAGCTGTGGACAAGGGTTGCATGAGACAAGAGCATTAGTTGCTGGCTGGGTTTACATAGGTCCTACAGCGGTCTTAGTCACAGAGCTCTCTTTCCAGCTGGCATCTGCGACTGCAGGGTCAAGCCCCTCCTAGAGCAACATGCTGGGGAGGGGGTTCCCTGCCCTCACAACCCAGAGTGGTGCCCACGATTACCTGAGCCGTAAGCACCTGTGGCCAGTGGCCTCCTCCTCTCTCCAGCTTCCCGGGAGGGATGGGGGTGCAGGGATGGAAGAGTGAGGGGAACGTGGAACAGAGAAAGAAAGAGGACAATGGCATGAATGGGGGAGGTGACAGGGTAAGATGGTGCGGACATCTCTCCCACTCAGACTCTCGGAGTCCCAGGAAACGAAAAGGTGAGTCCAGCCTGGCCTCTCCAGAGAGGCCCTCAGTCTGTACCTGTCTGGCCATCCGACGACAACTGCCCAGGCCTCATGAAGAGGCCCAGGAGGCCCCCAAACAGGCCCAGACACCGACAGAGTAGCTGGAGGCAGGTCTGAGGGAGGATAAGACAGAGAATGGAAGAAGAGGAGGAGAAGCAAGAGGAGGTGGTGACCCCAGGGGGCCCCTACCTTTCCCCAGGGCAGAAGGAGGCGCTGCCCGGCCGGTGGCAGGTGGCAACGGGCGGGTAGCGGGAGGGCGCTCCATCAGGTACTGGCGCCCGCCGCACCTCCAAGGGCCGTAGGCCCCCATTGCGGGCCCGTTGCACGTGCTCAAACAAGAGGGCCAGCTCTCTGCAGGAGAGGGCACCATCAGCCACAAGCAGGGCCCTGGCACCAACCCCCTCACCTAGTGGGCTCTGAGCTCACCCGCCAGGTCCTGCTCCATAGGGATGCTCACAAACACCCAAGCCAGGCCAGGCCTGACAGGGGTGGAAGATGGAAGACAACGGCTCTCTTCCTCCCTTTCTACACTCAGTTCCTGGGAAATCCTCAGGGACACCAGGTTTGGATGTGCGGACTGGGCACAACTCAAGAGCACCCGCACAAGGTGGCAAATAGGAGCTCAAATTCAGCTGACTCTCTACTCATCGAGGCACAGTGGCACTGTGCCTGCTGGAAGGCCAGCAGCAGCCCTGAAATTCATACCCTCCCGATCTGACTATGGATTTTAGGGAAGACAGACCAAGGATGGAGATTTCACAGGGCAGTTGGCCCAGCTACCCTTTCTTGTGGCGCTCACGCCTGCTGCTGGGTTCCTGGAGACTGAATTTGGGCCTGGAGCTGCCCCCTGACTCTCTAGGCCACTTCCTACCATAAGCCAAAAAAAGTAAAATGCCCCCCTCCACTGTCCCCTGCCTTCCCACCAAAGGGATGAGAAAGCTGAGGCCCAGGGAGCAGCAGAAGGTCCGATAGACCCCAAATCTCCAAACCAGGCTCTGTCCCTCGAACCAAGGGACCCAGACCACCCCACTCCATTTCCCTGCCTCCCTCACACCACTTTCTACCTATCCAGCCCCTGCTCCAACTCCCCACCTCGCCCTAGTCAATAGGGCTGCTCCTGAAAAGGAGGCTTCGTCTAACCTAGCTGCCATCTCTGTCTCCGAGGTGGGAGCTTGCCTCTGCCAGGAAGGGAGATGGGGGTGGGAAGTGTGATGCCCCCTTCTGGGCCCCTCCCGGGAAGCCCACAGGGCTGGGAGGGAGCTGGAACAGGCCAGGTAAGGGCAAGTGGGATCACGCAACAGCTGCTCTTGGAGAACTAATGAGGCAAAAAAGGTGCGCAGAAGCGCTGAGCGCAGCAGCCTGGCCCAGCCTCGCACTCCATGCCCGCCCGCCTGTGGGAGCGTGCCAGATCCACGGTCTTCATTCCTGCCCCAGGGCTGGCCAGGCACCTGGCCACATGCACCTTGGTGATGCTATTAATAATCCTTTGAATGGAGCCACCCCTGTGCAGCCTAGGCTCAGCCAGGGCCAGTGGGAAGACTCTCTTCTGGGTGCTGAGGCCCAGCAGAGTCCAGTCACATATGGGGGCTCAGGGCAGGCCCTGGCACATGTGTTTCTGACCATTCCACACTCTCTTCAACCAGCTGCAATACTCCAGGCTGGTAAGTGCCACCAGTGTCCCCCACTCGAGACTGAAGGGAAATGAGCTGGCTGTGTCACTGGCCTCAGTGGCATCATCAATGGGTGAGTATTCTGACTGTCAGCGCTCCATGAGCTGGGCTCAACCTGTGGGGCAGAGCTGCACCAAGGCCCTGTGTCCTGTGTGCTTCTCAGAGAGAGGATCTTCCAAGCTCTAAGTAAGGTAGAACCTACAGAGCCAGCCCAAAATGCTCCCATGGTCCCCACCTTCCAGGGATGAATCCCAGCCCTTAGTGCTCCCTGGGTATTACTGCCAGCCCCCCACCCACTCCCACCCCCAGAAGGACCTACCTGAAGGATGGGAGGATACTGTCATAGTAGTACCAGGTGGCCGTCAGGTAGGCCCTGCTAGTGTCGGTGGAGTACAGGCGCCATGCAGCCTGGGGATATGTGGAAGAAATGGGGCATCAGTGAGGTCTCTCAGCCCCCACCAGCCCTCTGCCCCTGAAGGAACCTAGTCCTTAGCCAGCCAAGGGTAGGCAAAGCCAGAGGCCAGTCCCAACTCTATAGCCACCAGCAAGGCCAACCTAGAAATTGAGGCCTAGAGAGAAACGACTTGCCCAAGATGGCCCAGAAGATCCACATGAGTCAAGGACCCTGGAGCAAAGGGGTAAGACCAGGGGTTTTATCATCAGGCAGATGTGGGTTTCCAATCTCAGTTCTACCCCTTTCAAGTGTTGACAAACTAAATGAAGTTCCAGAACCTCAGTATTCTCCCCTGTAGAGCAAATCAGTTACTACTTACCTAACAGCATGCTGTGAGCATGTTTGTCTATCCAATGCAAAGCTTAATGCCAGGTACCCCTGTTAAACCTTCCTGTTAACTCCCTTCTTCACATCTGATAAATATCTATTTATTGCGTGTTCAATTAATGGCACCGATCTCAGAGCCAAGTAGAGTATCTGGCACTTATAGGTGTCCCACAAATGTTTGGAGAATGAATGCTGACTGCTAACAGCAACTCCACTCTATCTTTCCTAGCTGCCTGTCTCTAGGAACTGAGAAAGGGGTTGCTGAGGAATGCTGAGGGGTTGGTTGGAGGAAAGAGCATCACCCACCAGCCCTTCAGCTTCCATGGACTTGCAGGACTTCCTTCATAGCAGGAGGAAAGAAGGTCGGACAAGAGGAAGGCTTTGAGATATGGAGAAGAGCCAAGGAGAGACTGAGTGGGATGATCAGCCAAGGCAAGGAGACATGGAAGCTGCTAGGCAGGACAAGGCAGAATTGGGCCCTGTATACCCCCTTTCTCTGGGTGCCTCTTGTCCTTACGGGGTTGCCACTGTTGACCTCACCGGCCAGGCGCCTTCCAAAGACAGAAATATTTTTACTTCCTGCTTGCCTAGGCCCCTGGCATGGGCTGGAGAGCAGCTGCCAGAGCTGTCTCATTAATTATGGGCACTACAATACCAGCTGTCTCTCGGCACGAACAGTGCCAGCCGCCTGCCCCTACAATGCCCCTCAGAAGGCCAGCTCCCAAGGGACAGTGGCCATTGTGCCCTGAGGGACACTATGAAGAAAAGCCTGGGCTGGTGGCTGGAGATAGCGGGGATGGGGAGAGGGGGTTTCACCTGGGTAAAAGAAATAAGGAGGGGCTGAGTCAGACTTGGGTTTGGGGGTCAGAGGGTGGCGTGGGGGGAGCATGCATAGGTGGGCTGCGTCAGTATTCCCCAAACCATTTCCTGCACAGAGTTCTCCTGCACACACTTCTGACTGGAGAGAAGCCAATGCCTAATCACACGGTCACAGAAAATAAAGCCCTGGCCTCATCCCACAGCCACTCAGATCACCCATCACTGAGGGCAACGAAGACCACATGCTCCTGGCTTCCCACCCACTCCTCTGGCTGCTCCTCCTCTGTCTCCTTGGCAGGCTCCTTTTCTGCCTGGCCACTAAATATTGGAGCTCTCAAAAGCCTAGACTTGAACCAAAACCTCTTCATTCGTGTGGCTTCTTGTGGAATGCCTGAATGAATGAGCCCAGAGTGCTGCCGCCGATGACTGCACAGCTCAAGGGCAGCAGAGCTGGGTCTTCACAGGAGCCTGTCCAGACCCCATCTACCCAGGCGGCACAGAGCTGGGGCCAGAGTTGGCAATGGCGCAACTCTAGTGAGCACCAAACTGGGCATTTGGTGCTGGGGAAAGTTTATGAATCTGTCAACATCCCAGCTCTGTCTATGCCTTGCCATGTGACCCTAGAAAAGCCACATCCCTCTCTGAGCTTCAAAGTGGAGTTGTAGTTGTGAGGCTGGGCCACATGGATTGGCACACAGAGGCCAACACACCAAGTGGGTGCGTCATAGGGCCTGTGCCACAGGGCCTCCTGGGTGTCATTTACCTGAATGAGGTTGGCTGCTGGCATCCTCCGCTTCTCGAAATGCTTCTGCCGGTGCTGTTCCTGGACCTTCAGGGCAAAGCCGGAGCCGAGAATGCCCTAAGGAGATAAAGGAGGGTTGGGGGAATGTGGGGAGGGGAGATAACCAGGGTATCCCTATCCCTGCCCATCTGACTAGGCGTTGGCTTCTCTCCAGTCAGTACCCGAGGCTGCCTGGGCAAATCTGTGATTTGTACTGAGAAAGTCTTGCCCTCATCCTCCCCCACCAACACAGCAGAACAGAACTCACGGCAGGCAGGGCAAAGAAAGAGATGCCCAGTAAGGCGAAGCCAGCAGCCAAGACCCTGCCCAGCCATGTATGTGGTGTCTTGTCTCCATAGCCGATGGTTGTCAGTGTAATCTGGAGATACAAATGGTTATCCACGAGACGGATCACAGATGCCATCCACAAGAAGTTGTTGGGGGCACAGACAGGTGGAAGACTGGTCACAAGGAAAGGGTTCTCTCCCCCCATCCCCAGATATTTTCTACAGGGGTTGTTGACAAGGACTTTTCAAGGGGGCAGTAGGAGCGTACCTAATTCCTCTCCAGTGCTGGACACAAAGGCTCGGGGACGGGCAGGGGGCTAATGGGAACATAGGGCAATCCACCAGAGTAGGTTGGGGGACAGAGTGGCATAGGGGCTGGTCAAAGGGGGTCCCAGCTCTAGTTCTAGAAGGTGGCAAAGGGCCTGGTCAACCCTCAGGGGCAGAATGGACAGGTCTCAGGAAGTTTCTGGGGAGAGTCCCAAGGAGAAGAGCAGCCCTGCCCAGACCCTTACTCACCGTCCCCCACCAGAGCGAGTCGGCATAGGAGGAGAAGTCAGAGTTGGCATCCTTCTCCGCCAGATAGACGAGGAAGGAGGCAAAGATGAGCACCAGGAACCCGATGTACCAGGCAGTGATCAGCTCCTGCCAGGCAGGTGAAGGGACATGAGGAGCTGTGCCTACCAGAGGGGCAGGGGGGTTCCCTATGGCCTATGGACCATGTTCTGAAAGGGGATAAAAGTACCCAATCTCACCAACCCCTGTCAGTGGCTCTTCTCCATTTCCTTTCTCAGCTCTTTACTTCAAGGAAACCCTGCCTCACCTGGAAACCACCAGGACCCCAGGCCTGCTCTTGACCTGCCCGGTTCCAGGCTCGTACCTCCACCTCCACCTCCACCTCCACCTCCACCTTGTCCCTTTGCTTTGCCCCCCAACACTACTTTCAGGCTTGGGGACCTACATTCTAGTCCCTTCCCAGCCCCACCCTCAGGCCCCACCCCAGCTCTCCAAGTGGCAGTGAGAACTGTCCCTTTAAACTCAGAAGCTTTCAAGTGACACCCTCAAACCCGGCTTCACGCCCTGACTCCTAGGCCCGGCTGACGCCCAGCTCACGCCCAGCTCCAGCCCCTACTTGCCCCACCCTGTAGGCCCTGCCTCTAGCTTAGGTCCTGTCCCCAGCCCCACCCTGCCAGGCTTCCAATCTCCATGCCCACCCTGTCCATAGTCTCCCTTTCCCCAGCCCGGGGCTCCCCTCAGGGCCGTCCCTCTGCCCCAACTCAGCCTCGCCCTCCGGCTTGCCCAGCCTCACCTTGCTATGTGCGTAGACCACGGAGCCCAGCAGCTTCCAGGTGCCACCACGTCGGTCCATGCGCACCATGCGCAGGATCTGCAAGAAGCGCATGCTGCGCAACGCAGACGTGGCAAAGATGTTGCCCTGTGTGCCCGCGGCGATGACGGCCACAGAGGCCACGAAAACGATGAAGTCTGCGGGGCAGGGGGTGGCAAGGTCACCAGTAGGGCTGCGACAGGACCCAGGGTCTCCTGGGGCTGTGAGGAGGTGGCAGATTGGGATGGTCTGCCTAGTCAGTGTCAGTAACCAGGGCCAGGGTTAGGGACGGGGTCAAGGTGTCAACCCTGGGGCCTGAGGTTGGGAGTCAGGCGAATCAAGGAAAGCCTTATACCGATGACACAGAAGGGTTTTCTGGCGAAACGGAGGCGGCCCTGCCATCCTCGATAGCGGCAGCAGCAGCCCGCCGACCAGACGCGGATGATGTACTCCAGGCCGAAGACCACGATCATCACGAACTCCTGCGGGATCAGGGCCTCAGTTCTGCTGCCCACTCTCCAGGTCAGAGACTGGCCCAGCCTGAGTCCTGCATTAGGAGCGCCAGCACCCTCTACCAGACCCCTCCACCCGAGCCCTCCACCCGGCCCCTCCAGTGGACCCCTCTCCGTTCTTATATGGGCTAGGACTTAAGGGGATTCCAGAAAGGAAGTGACCACTTCTACTTTCTCTAAGAAAACTGAAAGGCGGAGCCTGTCCTCCCCTTTCTGCCACCAGAAGCTGCGGGGATTTTTCTATCCCTCAGTCTTGCTTCCCCTCCCAAACATCCCAGAATCCTTAGCTCTACCTGGCTGAAATAAGGGGGCTATCCATTAGCTGTCTCCCCGCAAGGGGTGTTAGTTTGGTGCCTTTTGTTTAGGCAGAGGTGGAGTTACCGACTTGTCCTGATAAGGGTGGAGCCTACTCATCCTGTCACTATTGGGCCCATCATAAGGCCTCCATAGAAGCAGGAGGTCCTCCTACACCAGCTAAATGGAGGATGATACCCAGAGAGGGGTAGTAACTACCAACTAAGGGAACTCAGCACAGGAATCTGCTCTCCAACTCAAAGTCTAGAAGCCTCTCACTACCTCAGCTCTCAGCCCACAGCCTCCCTCAGACAGCGACTCCCAGCACTTACCAAGATGAGGAGACACTCATTGGCAAATTCCTGGTGCTCCTGAATAGTGGACAGCACGGACAGCACCAGGCAGCTGAAGACCAGCAAGAATCTGCAATTGCAGCATGAAGGGAACGGTTAGATAGCTGGGAGGACAGGACAGCAGAAGAGCCTCTGGTAGAAGGCTGCAGAATCATGGGAGGAGGGAAGCATTGGTGGGCTCTGTGCTGGGCACCAAAGGCAGCAGCCCCCAAGCTCCAAGCCACCAAGCTCACAGACACCTCATGATTCTCTCAACTGCACCCAGTATAGCTGTGTCACCAAGAGATGGTCACTCAGCTGAGTGGCAGTATTGTCTAAATTGGCAGTGGAAACACATAGGCTCCCGTGTTCCTCCATGCTCATTGATCCACAAGCCGTGGATTGGATTGGTTTTAAGGTTGTCTTGAGAGAAATGTCCCAGAGGTCATCCAGGGTCTCAGGGAAGGTCAGCACTGAGGGAGGAACCACCTTCCCCAGGCACTCCAAAGAAGTCAGAGCATGGCTTCATCGGCAGAATGGGGACAACTGGCCCTGTTCTCATCAGCTCCTTTGGAATTAAATGAGATGGCTACAGAAGGAAAGAGATTAGGAAGGATGCAGAGAAGGATACAGAGAGGGGAATCAGGCAGTGAAGAGGTGGGTTATAGAGACCTGCAACTCCTCTGTGTGCCGTGGGAAGATACCAAGTGGCCCAGAACCAGATGTTTAGAAATGGCAGGAAATTCAGCTAGGCGTGATGGCACACACCTGTCATCTCAGCAACTCAGGAAGCTGAGACAGGAGAATCACAAGTTTGAGGCTAGTCTGGGCAATTTAGTGAGACCCTGTCTCAAAAATAAAAAAACAAAAAGGTCTGGGAGCCAAGTGCGGTGGTGCACGCCTATAATCCCATTGGCTTGGGAGGCTGAGACAGGAGAATTGCGAGTTCAAAGCCAGCCTCAGCAATTTAGCAAGGCCCTAAGCAACTCAGTGAGACCCTGTCTCTAAAATACAAAAAAGGGCTGGGAATGTGGTTCTGTGCTTAAGTGGCTCTGAGTTCAATTTCCAGTGCCAAAAAAAAAAAAAAAAAGGTGCAGGGGACAGAGGGGCTGGGGATGTGGTTCAGAAGTAGAGCACCAACCCTGGGTACCATCCTTAGTACCAGGAAGAAGGGCGAAAGAAGAAAGGAAGGGAACTTTAGAACCAAACTCATCCAACACTTCCTCAATTACACACATGAAGACACTGAGGCCCAGAGATGGAAAGGATTCACCTGGGTCATCCAGTATTGCCAGGACAGAGCTTAGAGCCAGGGTTCCCAACTTCCCAGTGGAAGGGAAGGGAGAAAGCCATGGGCATGTGCCTTGAAGAGCCTGTGCACACAGGAGGGAGACCAGGATGAAAGGGCGGGGCTACAGGAGCAGCAAAGAAGACCCAGGCTAGACTCCAGACAGCCCTCTTTGGGACAAGGATAGGCGAAACATGCCTGTGCCCTGGAAGAGGCTCCAGGGGGCACGGACTTCACTGAAAATATATTCCTTGTAGATTCATCCACCAACCTTTCCCACATGGCCCCAGAGTCCCCACTTCTGCACCACTGCTGACACTGCAAACAGCTCACCAGCTGAGCCTCCCTGCACCCTTTACCTGTCACAAACACAACCTGCTCTATGGAGCCTGGGATCCCACATGCCTGGTTCCCTCTTCAAAACTCCCTCCTCCCTGTGCTTGTCTCCTTCTATGTGACCCAAGTCACTTTCTGCATGGTTTTATTTGTGTTCAGGTTTCATGTGGCAAGGGCATGGGCGTGAAGTCAAATCCTATCTGAGAGCCAGTCTCCCTATCTGTTGAGGGAGGAAAAATAGGTATAGGGCACGGCTCTGCCGGGCCCCATTATATCTTCTTAGAGGGCAGGATCTGGGGCTGCATCCCAGCAGATGCTAGGGTTGAGAAGGCAAGTGGCAGATGTCCATAAAGGGCTTTGGATGAATGAGAGAGAAGGAAGCCTCCTTGGCCAGTTCCGGCCAAGAGCCAAATCAGCAAAGACACAGGGAGGGGAAGGAGCACTGGCTCCTCAGATCCAGTCATTAGCCACAGCCACGGCTGGGCTGGTGGCTGGGTGGTGATTGCAGCTGACACAGGGTTTGGGACAGGAAGGGCCCTCCTCTGGAAAGGGTGGCTGCCAAACCTTTATGGGCCTTCACTCTGGCCCTCAGCAGAAATCCTTCTGCCTCTTTCTCAGCTGCCCGGGAGCCTTAGTAGCGGGGCCCTGGGGACTTCCTACTGAAGCTGTTTCAAAATTCTTTTCCTCAACATTTTTCTTGCCATGTCAATAGTTACACATCTTCAAATGTCCACAATAGGTTAAGTGAAAAAAGCCAATTACAAAACTTCAAAGCAGGACTGGGGATGTGGCTCAAGCGGTAGCATGCTCGCCTGGCATGCATGCGGCCCGGGTTCGATCCTCAGCACCACATACAAACAAAGATGTTGTGTCCACCGAAAACTAAGAAAAATAAACATTAAAAAATTCTCTCTCTCACTCTCTCTTTAAAAAAAAAAAACTTCAAAGCAATGTGATCCCAATGTTTAAAATGTAGATGCTTTTTTTTTTTTAAAGAGAGAGTGAGAGAGGAGAGAGAGAGAGAGAGAGAGAGAGAGAGAGAGAGAGAGAGAGAGAGAGAATTTTTAATATTTATTTTTTTTTAGTTCTCGGCAGACACAACATCTTTGTTGGTATGTGGTGCTGAGGATCGAACCCGGGCCGCACGCATGCCAGGCGATGTAGATGCTTTTTATATACGTACCAAAAGTCAGCAGGGCTTATTTTTTGGTGGCAAAATTAAGTGATTGGGGCTTTAGTTTGCTTTTTGCTTATTTCCTAATTTTTAAAAAACTTTTTAAGAACATGGGTTTCTTGGGTAATAACAGCAAACTAATATTTATTTAAAATCCATTTGCTTTAAAATAAAACCAGGAATTCTGTCCCCCTCCCTTACTACAGTGGCCTTTGCCCTTAGCAGGCATGAGGATATGGTATGGTAGCCCCTCCTAGGAATCCAGCTCACGTGTTCACCTGCCTACTTGACTTCTCTTCCTGGATGTCTGGTGGTTTCTAAAACAGAACATGCCCCCCCCACAAAAAAAATACTTCTCCATGTATCCATAAACCTTCCATCTTGGTAACAGCACACAGGGGCTCAGGCAGACTGAGTTATCTTTGATTCTTCCTGTCCTTTTCCCTGTACATTCCTGCTCTGTAATAAATTCTGTTAGTTCCACCTTTGGAACATATTCATAGCCAAGTGTCACTGTCCTGACTGAGCCACCATCACCTGGCTCCTGCCTCTACTCCCATTTCACATAACCCACCCCCTTCAAAGCAGCCAGAGTGATCTTCATACAAGACAAACCATTGCTGTCCTCAAAATGTCCCATTCTTCTCTGGGATTATCCCTGGAAGGACAGGTGGTGGGAGGCTGAAGAGGCAGGGATCTAATAGGTGAGGGAAATGACAGGAATCGCACAGCAGGAAAGAGGTTGTCACCTAAGTCTCTGAACTATATTCCCTCAGAAACATTAATTGTCATCTACGCTCAGTCAGGTTCATTGTAAAACCACAAGTGAATAATCCAGGCCCCAAGACATCAACAAGTATAACCGTGGTGACATGATAGACAAGGCAAGGACAGTGAGCTAAGGGAACTGGGAGGGCCCCAAGAAGACTTCAAGTCAGCCAAAGTGACTAGATAGGGGCAGGATTGCCCCAGACAGAGGAAGTAGCCTGTGCAAGCAACGGAGATGTAGGAGTCTGTGCCCAGGATGACTAGTAGTTCTTCGTGATAGGGACTTAAAATGAAGGGGACAGTGAGGAAGCCATAAAGGGTCAGATCCTCTAGTGCACCCTCAGGCATCTGAACATCATCCTAAAGGCAATAGGGAGCCACTGAAGAATTTGAAAAGGGGGAATGACACAGTCTGATTTGTGTTTCAGGACCACCACACGGGGGCAGTGTGGAGCGCGGGGCTGATCAGGAAAACTAAGCACAGGGCTTCACAATAAGGCAGCTGACAGATGATGGTGACCTTGACCAGGGTGGTGGCGACAGGGAATAGAGAGAAGGAGATGGCTTGGAGAAAGCTGTAGGAAGAAGGAGCTGGTTATTAATTAGAAATGGAGCGAGTGAGGGAGAATGGCTCCTCTGTTGTGGTCTAGGGAACCGGACAGACAAAAGTGCTATGGATGAGTGGGAAGCAGGAGGGCCCATGGGGGCCGGTGGAGGGAGGAGTGCCACTGAGAGCCAGTTACAGGGACAGAGAGGGCTGTGGGACAGTGCAGATGTGGGGGACATCAAGGTGGAGGTCACAGAATAACTGAGACAGTCCAACGGGCATGTGGTGAATTTAGCCAAGGCCCTGTGGAGCCAAAGGGAAAAGGGGCCAGACCAGGAAGGCGCACCAGCGATGGGAGGGGAGCCGGGGTGAGGCATCAAAGAGGCCGCGTGAAGCAAATGTTTCAAGAAGGGAGTGGACACGTGTCAAATGCTGCCAGGATGTGAGATAAGGTCTGAAAAATGTCCGTTGGATTTGATGACACGTTGGTTACTACTACCTTGGTCAGGACAGTGCCAGAAGGAGAAGAGGGCCAGAGGAGGAGAGGATGGTAAGAAAGTGGAGGCGATGAGTGAGACGGAACTCTTCAAAGACATCTGACTGCAAAAAGGAGAGGCCGGGTAGCCAAGGAGGAAGGGAGCAGGGAGTCTCCTGAGAGGAGAGCCTCAGAGTGGAAGGGGCCAGGAAACAGGAGCCAGAGCTGCAGGAGAGAGGAGCCAGCAATGGGAAGAAGTCCCCAGGGAAGCTGAGGGCAGAGGACTGGTGCTACCCAGGAAGGCCCTTCCAGCTGCCTCCGAGCAGGCAGGGTGAGGAGACAGAGAGGGTGGGAGAGGGGCTTGCTCCCGGGGGCACCCTGTGAAGAGGAGGCAAGGCCCACCTAGGGAACAGCGAGTGGCAGATCTGAAGAGAAGGAGCTGCTCCGGCCTGGAGAGGGTTCCCATGGGAACACAGGGCCATTATCCCCCAGCAGCGAGGATCAGCTCAACACCTGGAACATCCCAGGAGCTCAACACAAGCATTTTTGTGTTTTGTCTGGTTTTTCTGTTGTTAAGGCTTGATAATCCAGCGAGGAAGCAGCCTGTTTGGCAACAGGAGACACAAGCCCGCCCTGAGGCCAAAGTATCTGCACATGCAGGCCCTGCCCCTTGCTTCCTCCAGAGCTTCCTTCCTCCTTTCCCTCACCCTATACCAAGCCTTGCCAGTGTCTGGGGCCTGCCAGCCACCAGCTGGCTCCCTGGCTTCTGCCTGTGGCTTGGGGAGTGTGTGACTCCCTCCTTGCTCCCCAGACCAGGGTCCCAATAGCAGGCTTCTGTCTTCCCTCAGCTGGAGGACTCTTGAGCCAGTCTGTCGCCACTCAACCAAGGTTCCTGAGGGCAAAGGCCATGAGCCCCACCACCTGCCTGCAGCAAGGGACTTCTTGAATCCCAAACCAGAGCTGATACTGAAGAAGGGACTTAGCCAGACTTGACAGACACTTCCTGACAACAGGGTACAGGGTGGCCTAGGGGCCCCCCAGTTCTCTGGGGAGAGCGGGACCTTCCTTTCTCGTGAAGGGGGATAAGGGGAGGGGCAGTCAGCTGGCCTCAGAGCGAGGCTCTTTCCAAGAATCCTCCAGGGCTGGGAGGAGAAGTTTCCCCTGATCCAGCGATTCTAAATATGGCAAAGGGAGCAAGAGCACGTGATCCTCGGCTCCACACCAGGGCTGCTGCTGTGCCGCTGCTTCTCCGGGTCAGAGGCCTGAGTTGGGGCTCGGGGCTGAGATGAGGTCTTGATGGAGCCTCAGTTTCCCTGTCCACAACATGTAAGTGGGGGCCAAGTCAATGACGGCTAAGGTTCCCTCTGCCTGATGACTCTCCAGCAGTGAGGTGGGAGGGAGAGAGTTGGTCCTCAGCTCAGTTCTACTTTCTCTGACGATGTCCCTGGAGGGAGAGCAGCTGCCAGCACATAGTGCAAACTATGAAAAAAAAAAAGTCCCATCTTGGAGGACCAACTAGACAAATGTGTTGCCTATAGCCTGACCCCCTGTAGCTGGCCTCCTTAGAAACAGGCATCCCTGGCTGCGGGCTGACATGCCCAGGCACAGGCTGTATTTCAGCACCACTTTAGCCCTCGATGCCAAGTGCCTTTGTAGTGCACCAACTGCGCAGTGCTGTCCATGGATGGCCCCAAGCCCCTGCCCTGGCTGCCGCTGATTCATCCAGGGCTGGAGAATGACCCAAGAAGTTTCCATCTGTAGGTAGGGCTGAACCAATCAGATGCTTTCTCAGGAACAGAAATAAGAATCTAGCAGAAAGGTGGCAGAGGCGCAGGGACCAATGGCAACAACACCAGCATTTCATCTCCCGCTCTCTATCCCATGAATCCCAGATGTGGTTCCTGCTATGAAGTCTCTGCAACATTCTTCTTTCCTTACCATCTGCCAGTCTTGAATGTGAGTGTGTGAGTGTGTGTGTGTGTGTGTGTGTGTGTGTGTGTGTGTGTGGTGCTGGGGGCTGAACCCAGGGCCTTGCCCATGCTAGGCAAGTGCTCTCCCACTGAGTCGCACCCCAAGGCCACATGTCAGTCTTTCTTGAGCTAGTGTGAGTGACCTCAGTACCCCAGCATGTGGAAGGTGCTGTCTTCTGAACAAGACATTTGGTGAGAGCTATAGTTGGAATGTGGTTTGTCCCCCGGTTGCTCATGTGTTGGGAACTTGGTCCCTAGTGTGCTGATGTTAAGAGATGGTGGATGTAGAAGGGGTGGAGCCTCATGGAGGTTATTAGATCATTGGAGGCATGCACTCAGAAGGGATGAACTAGTTCTCCTTGGACTCCAGACTTTGGCTTGTTGTTCCACCACATGATCTCTCACTCTCACAGTCACTCCTGCAACTGTGACACTATCTACTATGAGGCCTTCACCAGAGTTAAGTCAATGCTGGCACCATGCCCTTGGGCCTCCAGAACTGTGAGCTAAATAAACTTCTATCATTATAAAATACCACCTTGAGTGTTCTGTAATAGTAACAGAAAACAGGCTGATACAATGCAGAACAGCCTCATCCTCTCCCACTTGACCCATCCCCACAACCCTGGCTTGTTCTCCCTGTTTCCTTCTGCCATGCCAGCCAGATTGCCTACTGTACCAGGTTAGTGAACTGAGCAACAGTCAACATAAGCCAAGGACGGAACAAGGAAGAAGCAGAGTCCATCCATCTTTGGGGGGCTAGCCAGGCAGCACTGACTTCTCACACAAGGAACTGTGAGCCCTCCCAATCAGAAGGCCATGAAAGTGAAGAGGAACTAAGGGTTGGAGTGTACGCAGCCAGAATTTCAGAAACCTAAACAAGAGGGCCGGTGGAAATCTTCCCCTAGCTGCACCCAGAACCTCCATATGCATTCTAGTAGCCCAGTTTTACACACTAGGTTTGGCATAAGATTTCATTTGAACAAAGAGCTTTGCTGTTTTGTTTTGTTTTTTTAAGTGTGAAATCTAGCTGGGCATGGTGGCACACCCCTGTAATCCCAGCAACTTGGGAGGCTGAGGCAGGAGGATTGCAAGCCTCAGCAATTTAGACTCTCAGCAATGTAGTGAAACCCTATCTCAAAATAATAAGTCAGAAGGGATAGGGATGTAGCTCAGTGATAAAGCAACCCTGGCTTTAATCCTCAGTAATTTAATCTTAGCATGGTTGCAAGGAAGGCCCTACCCACCCGGCCACCTTATTCTTCACTCCCAGGTACCCAACCTGGAAGCTGATAGTCCACAAGCATCGTTCTAGTCCCTGATCACAGCCAATGAAGCTTTTTTTTCCTCCCCACCTTTTTTTATTTCACCTCCCCACCTTTGTATGCTACTTCTGCCACTAAACTGACTGGGTTAAGGGGAGGCCCTACCTGACACTCTCTTAACCCCCCAACCCCCATCTCTATATTTATTCACCTCCATTACCGAGTACGCCTCAGCATATGAAAGGCTGTTTGAGTGGCTGCCTCCCACAGACCCAAAGATCCTGTCCTTTCCCCCACTGCATGCCCTATGCCTGAGCCAAGTGGGTGATGGGAAGAGATTTCCTGAGACAGGGTGCATCCTCTCATGAGTATCACTCCTTCCCAGAATGCACTGCTGGCCCTAGCTGGTTCTACACCTCAACCCTTCCCAAAGCAGGAGGGATTATGAGGAAACCACACAGCCCAGAGCCATGGAGCATGCACTCACTCATTCCTTCATTCATTTAGCAACCACACACTTAGTGCTCACCCTGGGCCAGGCATAAAAGCTTACAAAGCCCTGTCTTCTTTTTTGGCTGAGGTGGGAAGGAGAGATGGCAAATAAACCAGTAAATGTTCAAATTGTCAGATGACTGTGGAGAAAAATTAAGTGGGAAAGGCGGAAAGTGTGGAAGTGGGGGAGACTATTTTACAGAGTGTGGTCAGGGAAAGCAACTTTGAGAAGGTGGCATTTGAGTAAAGATGGAAGAGGGAATGAGCCATGTGGCACCTGGAGAAGAGTCTCTGAGCAGACAGAAAAGCCAGTGCAAAAGACTTGAGCCATAAAGGTGCCTGGTATATTCCAGAAGGATCAGAAAGGAGCAGTCTCCCAGGTCTGTAAGCAGTGGTGGAGGAGGGGGCGCAGAGAGGCAGTGGAGGTGGAAGCAGAAACCCACTGGCTGCTGAGGACTGGCCTGTACACTAAGAAAGACAGGCAAGTGTGAGCAAGAAGTAGCATGAGATCACCTATATTTGCAGAAGACTGCCCCGGCAGCAGGGGGGAGAACACACTGGGGTGGGGCGGGGTGTTTTCCCCACCTGGAATTGGGAATCTAATGGTACAATCCTAGCAAGAGATGAGGTGACTTGTTCAAGGGGAAGTGGAGGTGGCAAGATGTGATCAGATACTGGCTACATACTGGCACTGAAATTTCCCTTAGAAATCCACAAATCCTCTGCTTTATATGTTACCAAACTGAGTCCCAGAGAGGGACCTGACTTACCTGTGATTTTATGGGAGATTAGAGACAGAGCTGGGCCTCGCCCCTCAGATTTCCCAGTTCCTGAGGTAATGTTTTAATATCTTCTCTTTCCGTGACAAGGACCCAGTCACTTACCCCTCACTCCTACTCCAAAATTCCCCTTGTCCTGGGGCCAAGAGGGACCAGCCCCTGCCCTTTCTGCTGTATGTATAGGGTGGCACTGGGTTCAAGGATTGCTCAGTTTCCCAGCTACTTGAGCTTAGTGGGGGTCAGGGTCACCTCTAAGGAATCTTGTCTTCTTAGAATCAGCAGAACCTGTACAGAGGGGGGAGGAAGGAGGGAAGGGAAGATTCCAAAACAGGGGAAAGAGCTTAGTCTCTGTCGCTTGGTTCTCAGTACTCCCAGAGCTGAGAGTACCAACAAGAGCTGACAGGGTGGAACAAGAGCTTCAGGGAGGGCAGGGCCCCCTGGGGAACTCAGGTGCCAAATAGGAGCCTATCTTGGGAGTTCTGCAGACTCAGCTGCCGAAGACCCCACCCAGTGGGAGGTTTGTGGGTATGAAGCAGGAGGGGAGTCTCAATGACTTCTCTACTAATAAGCAAAGCAACATGCAAACTCACAGGCCACACCTAGGGCAGCTACTCACAGCTGCCCTGAAAGCATACTCCCCATGGGATCCCCAAACCCAGAAAGAGCCAGACTGAACCCAATAAGCCCTGCAAGAAAGGAAAGCCTTGCTGTGTGAGCAACCTTGGGCTAGGTGCTTTGCTTCTCTGGGCTAGTTCCACAGCTAAGATAGAAGAACAGTTGGGCCAGGGGGTTCCTTAAGCTGGAAACTGGACGGGCATCTGCAGACACCCCTCTTCATTTTCCTCAGCATCCTGGTAAAGGGAAGGCTGCCCAGCCTGCAGCTGCAGCAGATCCAGAATCTTCTAAGAGTCAGGAGCCTGCTTGGTGACTCTAAGAGAGGTGTCAGGATTGGGGGCAGCTGAGGGGGAAGCACAAGGTCACAGGCAGAGCTGGGAACCTAGGTCCACAGGTTCACTCTCCTAACTCTGCCAACAGTCAGCTGAAGATGTGAGAAACTGTCTGAGTTTCAGTTCACTAGGAAGGGATTGACTAAGGGTCTCTTAAGGGCCTTGTTTTTCTCTGGTCCATCTGGGCCCGGTCGCTCCAGCTTCCCTCATGGAAAGTGAGGCCTGCACAGCTCCTAAAGCTACCAGTCCTCTGGGACTTCAATGTTCTGAAGTCGCCCGAAGAGTGTCTTTTACATTCCATTTGCATGGAAAGTCTAGATGAACTTCCTTCTCTTCCAAAACTCTCCCATAAGTGAATAATGATATCAAGGAGGAGTCAGGACAGACCGAAGCAGAAATTCCAATGATCCGTTAACCACAGAAGCGGTGGGAATCAGGCAAAGGGGACAAATTGCACCTCTGGTACTGCCTGTACGTATCACGGCCACTAATGGACTTGAACTCAGCTCTGCTTTGGCTGTGGGACTTTGAACAAGTGAACAGTCCCTCTCTGGGACTCAGTTTCTTAGTCTGCCTAATGGTGCCCGTGGTACCGGGTCCTGCAGTCCGGAGGCAGGGGTCTAACCGGAAGACGCCCACGTGCGGCTTGGGTTCACCTCAGGACACAAGAGGCCAACAACCAGGCGGCCTCCTCGGGAGGGGGAGGGCTCCTGAGGGACTCCTCCCCCGGCCAGCCTTCGGCGCGTCTCTGACGCGGGGTCCCTTCCCCCTCTGCCGCGGCGCCGCGACTCCGCGATCCCGGGTCTCGGTATGGGCGGGGCACGCCCGAGGGGCGGGGCGGGCTGGGCGGGCCAGCGCTGGGCGTGGCTCTGGGGACCTGGAGGGGCGGGGCCTCGGCGAGAGCAGACTCCGGGCGCGGGAGGGGCGGCGCTAGGCTCGGGTTTCTTCCCCGCCCGGCCGGCTTCTTTTTCCGTTTCCAAATTAACAATTGAAAACTCGGCGGCCTGAAAGGCGAGCAGCGGGCCAAGCGGAAAGTGTGAAGGAACCGTCGCGTCCCTGAAGCCTGGGGCGGAGCGGGAGGACGCGACACCCCACCCGTCCGCGGCTTGCCCACCCGCCAGGGCTGGGTGCAGAAACCAAGCGCCCCGGGACCCCGAGGTACCAAGGCCCCTGAGTCGAGTCCTGGCCCGGGTCGCAGGACCCAGTGCCCAGGCTCGGGGCAGTGCCAGCTACTGAGGGGACCAAGGGGGAGGGTTAGGGGGACGGGTGCCAGGGCTGGGTTTTCACTCTCAGGCTGAGTGCCCAGGAGGGGCAGGTGCCAGACAGCACATTATATAGCACGGTGCTCAAGAGCTCCCAGTGTCAGGTAGTTTCACGTGTGACCTCATATAAGTCATTTCACTTTACTAAGACTCAGTTTCCTCATTCAGAAAATGAGAGAAAAGATACACCCATATACATCCACCAAATAGAGCTGCATGTGAGGAATAATAATAATAAGATGCATGTGAGAAGATACATGGGGTTGGCTGACAGTGACCACTATAGGTAGCAACTATTATTATCTTGTCTTGATAATGAAATAAATTCTGAATCCTTGTTACCCCTCCAACTCCCACCACAGAACCAAAGTTGCCCATTCATGGGCATTACTGGAGCTGAGCCATCTCTTGCTCCCCTCCCCTCCTTAGGGCCTCCTCAAAGCCCCACTCAGTAGATAAAGAAACCTAGCCTAGCATGTGTGAGGCACTGGGTTTGATTCTCAGCACCACATATAAATAAATAAAATAAAGGTCCATTGACAACTAAAAAAAAATCTTAAAAAAGAAAGAAAGGCCAGCAAGGCTCTGCAGGCCTGTACTCCCAGCAGCTTGGGAGGCTGAAGCAGAAGGATCCCAATTTCAAGGGCAGCTTCAGCAATGTAGCAAAGCCCTAAGCAACTTAGCAAGACCCTGTCTCCAAATACAAAATAAAAAGTGCTGGGGAATATAGCCCAGTGATTAAGTGCCCCTGGGTTCAATCCCTAATACCAAAAATAAAGAAAGAAACCAAGGCCAGGAAGGTCTTTGTAAGGGGCTGAAAGTCCATCTGGAGTGAGTAGAGAGAACCAGGTGCTGGGCATTGGGCCCCTCCCTATGGCTCAGTGTCTAGAGAAGCAAGTGCTGACCAAGGGTTGCTGGAGCAAATGAATGGTAATGGGGAGAATTCCTGTACCCAAGACACCAGGGACCCAGCTCAGACATAGATAGCTAGAGGGTAGGCACTAGGGATAGACACAGTTCTGGTCCTCTGGCCCCCATAAATCAAGCTATGAATGCAGGGACTTTATTTATTTATTAATATTTGGTACCAGGGATTGAACTCAGGGGCACTTGACTACTGAGCCATATCCCCAGCCCTATTTTGTATTTTATTTAGAGACAGGGCTTCACTGAATCGCTTAGCGCCTCGCCCGTTGCTGATCCTCCTGTCTCAGCCTCCCGAGCTGCTGGGATTACATGCGAGCACCACCGTGCCTGGCCAGGGACTATATCTTGTTCACACTCTCTCCAACACCTAGAACAAGGCTTGGTGCAATGTAGGCCCTCACTTAATATTTACTGAGTGATAAAATGAATAAATGAATGAAAGAGGATCCAGTCAGACAGGGAAAGCTTCCTGGACAACTGAGGTGTCCTGACTGGTCTACTATTTGAAGGGATCTACTTTGAGGAAGGGAGTGAGGGTGATGTGCTCTTTTTTCCAACCTGGAGACTCAGGGCAGTGGAATGGCAGGAGTCAAGACAGAGGAGATAGGAGGTATGATCCCAGAGGGTAGAGTAGATCGCCTCTTTTTCCTAAGCCTCCACTTCCCACTCCTGGCCAGAACAGACTCAGCCCCATTCTCCCTCCAGCTGCCCAGTTAACTGCCTACAGGAATCCAGCGCTCAGCCTAGCCCCAGCCCATGTTGCCTCACAGTCTGGATGCCCCTCCTCCTCTGACAATCCTACAGTCGCTTCTGTTCCCATCTAAACCCAAGCTCCTGAGCCCAGCCTTGGAGGCTGTAAGCACCCTAAGAATCAGCCACACTCCTTCCCTGTCCCCTGAACATTTCCATGTTGGTGACTTCTGCGCCCTTCTATCCCAAGAATCCCTGTTCTGCTTTGGGAAGAAAAGCTGTTCCAGCCCCAGGTTAGTATTCCAGGGCCCCTCTGGGCACTCTTGAGACCCCCTTGTCACTCTCTGACAAGCTGTGTGCTGAAACTGTTTCTACCTCTGTCCACTCTCATCTCACCCCCTCATTGAGATCCATCCTCTAGGGCAGGACCAGTCTGACTCTTGCACGTTCCGCAGGCTAGCCCAAGTGGATACTCAGAACAATATCTGAGGAGTGAACAGAAGACCCAGGTTGCCAGGACCTTGAGCCTCAGTGACTTAGACCTTGACCCTGTCTTCCGAAGCCTGAGGGTTCTGGGAAGGCTGTCTTAGGGACGCTGCTGAGGTGGGCAGGTAGAGGGGAGAGTTGACGCAAACTTGCCACTAACACTGGCAGGGAAGGGAATGAGTACAAATGGAGACCCACATACTATAAGTCTAAATACTTAAAAGTTTAAATCAAGTTAACAAGGTATTCAATAAAATATGTTCTATCCTTCCTGACACATGCACCTGCAAAACAATCTGGAAGTTTGAATTTAAATTCCTAGATTCCTTGGAGTCCCAGGCTGCTTGAAACCTGGCATGAAAAGGATAGCCAGGGGGCTGGGGATGTGGCTCAAGCGGTAGTGCGCTCGCCTGGCATGCCTGAGGCCAGGGTTCGATCCTCAGCACCACATACAAACAAAGATGTTGTGTCCGCCAAATACTAAAAAATAAATATTAAAATTCTCTCTCTCTCTCTCATTCTCTCTCACTCTTTCTTTAAAAAAAAAAAAAAAAAGAAAAGGACAGCCAGGCCCTGCTACCTTCTGATCCACGGCATGCCCCCATCTCCTCCCACAATGGGCCCATCTCTCCTTAGGAGGGGCCTTGGGTACACACCTGTGGATGCCCCAGCCTGTTCATTCAGGTTCCATCTACACTCACTGTAAATCAACTACCTTCAGGCTCACACACCAGCAGCTCTGACTCAGTGTTCTAGATCAAGGAGGGCCACATGCAGACTCCAGGTTAATACATAGGGCCACACAGGCTGAGTGGGCAGAATTCTGGACCCCCTCCCAGATCAGCCCTACTGTGGTGTGCTTTATCTATGTGCTATGCTTGTGTACCAGGTTTTATTTCAAGGACTAGATCTACTGATTAAAACAGATTGAAGCCAGGCATGGAGGCACACACCTGTAATCCCAGCAACTCAGGAGGCTGAGGCAGGAGGATTGAAAGTTCCAGGTCAGCCTCAGCAACTTAGTGAGGCCCTATCTCAAAATGAAAAATAAAGAAGGTGGGGATGTGGCTCAGTGGTTAAGCAACCCTGGATTCAATCCCCAGTACAAACAAACAAACAATAAATAAATAAATTGAATTGAAATTTTTGCTCTAATCTAGACCCTCCTTCCCACTGAACACAGAGAGAAATTGGAAGTGGCCAAGTCATGTAGACCATTAGAAGAAACCCAAGGCTCAGTCCCAGGGCTCCGGCCTCTCTCCTAGGCCTTGGCCTCTCAGAGCTACCCAAGGCCTGGGAACATGCTTCTGATCAACAAGACCCAGAGCCTCCAAAGGGACAGGCTGTAGAGATTGGTGCCCAGTTCCTGGTGGGGTATAAGCAGGCCTGCTACTGGGGCCTCCCTCCTTGCTCAGGTCTCCCAGCTCAGAGGGTGGATTGAGGAGCCAGATCAGGCCAGAGAAGGAGAGGGAGTCCTGGTATAAATAACCCGTGGGGGGCCGGGATGTTTGGGCCCATCTCCCAGGCTACGACAGTGTTTACTGCCCGACAGGGGTTGGGGGGGGCATGGCCCACACATTTGCCTCCCTGACTTGTAGCCAAATTTCTGCAGGAAGGGGTAGCCCAGGATTAGCCCCAAACACTTCATCTCTGCACCCCAACTAATCTTCTGCCCTAACATAGGTCCTAAACCTCCCTGACAATGCCCCCATGCTCCGGCCCCAAATGCCGCATAACACGGCACCTCCATCAGCCCCAGCATTTTCCCCCATGATTCCCAATTCTGCCCAAATGGTGGGAGGGTGGGGAGCATGAGAAGGGCAGAGAAGGCCCCAAGCAGAGAGCTGGGTGTATGCCAGGGATCTGAACTAGGGCCACTGGGCACAGTGCAGGGACAAACCTCTCCCACGGCCCTGGCCAAGACAGAGGGAAGGCTGCAGCTCAGGATTAGGAGACTCCAAATCCCTCTCCCCAGCCCTGGGCGCATCCCATGCCTGTCATGTGAGGAGCATTAGATAGTCAGATCCCACAGTGGGAAGGGCTGGCAGGTGCCCCTGTGGTCATTCCACAGGCAGTCCCCCCACCCCGCCCCCCGGCAAGCCAGGCCCAGCAAAAGAACGTTTGGTGCAGGAGGGCAAGGGCGAAGGTCTCCTCTTCCACAGGGCAGCAGCTGCAGCCAGGCTGATCATGGGCACAGGGTGAGCTGAGTTCCAGCCAGGAGGCCAGCCCGGCCCATTACACACACACACACACACACACACACACACGCACACACAGCCCCTGCCCAGCTGCCGCATGGGTTTTGCTTGTGATACCAGCTGATTTACATGGGGAGCACAGACTCAAATTGGAGCTGTGTCCATCAAGGGTCTGGGTAGACACCTGGACACCTGGGGCTTCTGCTACATCTCAGTCACTTCTCAGCTGAATGACCTCAGGAAAGTCACTTCTACCTTCAGGGCCTTGTGTGTAGAATGGTGTAATAGCTCCTCCAGGGCTGTTACAGGAATTCAGTGGGATGCACTGAACACACAATAATTATACTCCACAACAGGCCAGGTATGCTTTAAAGCACCTTTGTGGAGCCAGGCATAGTGGCCCATGCCTGTAATTCCAGCAACTCAGGACGCTGAGGCAGGAGGATAGCAAGTCTGAAGCTAGTTTCTATAACTTAGTGAGACCCTGTCTCAAATTAAAAATAAAATGGGCTAGGGATGTAGCTCAGTGGTAGAGTGCCCCTGGATTCAATCCACAGTATTGCAAACAATAAACATAAAATGCTTTGTGGACTATCAAGTGGGAGAGAGGACCTCCTTCCCAATATAAGGGAAAAATTTGGACCCAGAGTCTAAGACTCAGAGAAGTTAAGAAACCTATCCAGGGGCTGGGGATGTGGCTCAAGCGGTAGCGCGCTCGCCTGGCATGCGTGCGGCCCGGGTTCGATCCTCAGCACCACATACCAACAAAGATGTTGTGTCTGCCAAAAACTAAAAAATAAAGATTAAAAAAAATTCTCTCTCTTAAAAAAAAAAAAAAAAAGAAAGAAAGAAACCTATCTAGGACCACCCAGAGGGTACTTGGGCCCAGGTCAACTTTGGTGAGGTTCTGCAGAAAGGTGGGCATTGTTTATCATTGTTGGGGACAACTGAGACCGAGGGTTCTGATTTGGGTTCCACCACTGACCTGAGTTTATTTAGTTCCTGTCCAGTTTGCAGCCTCAGCTTCCCCATCAGTAGACTGTGGGGGCTGACTGAGACCAGTTATTTGCATACCCTTGAGAAGAAAAGAGAGAGAGAAGCTGGAACTGATCAGCTACCCAGGCCCTGCCCCCTCTCCAGAGTACCCACCATCATCTGGGCCAAATCCTTGTGTGCTCCCATGAGGCAGTTTTCTAGAGACCCCCAAAGACCCCAAACCCATATTTCCAGACTCTCTTTCTAGATAGCCTCAGGGCCCTCACCTACCCTCCCTGCTTCCAAGGCACCCCTGCTCAGCACACATGCCTCCCCCTACCCCCACCCCCCCACTCGGGTTTGCATAAGCTGCAGAGCTTTCCCTACAGGCAAAGTCCCAGGGCTTCTGGCCAGGTTGAGGCTGGCAGGCCCTGGGCAGGGTCAGTGGACAGCTGTGGAGGAGGCACTCAGAGGGCTGGCCCTGGGGGAAAGGAAGAGGAAAAGGAGGCCCAGTGCAATGGCTTCCCCTGGGGGCTCCTTGCCAAAAGACCTCCCTCCACCATCTTCCTCACGGTCCAAGACAGGAGTTTACAAAATACAAATCTGCCCAAGTCCACCCACCTCCAGTTCCAGGAAGGTGCTGCTCTTCAGCCTGGCACTGTCCCCACCAACCCAGGCCTGCTAGCATTCCAGCCTCTTCCTGGACACCCCCGCGTCCTCTAGGCTTCCACTCGGCTGACTTCTTGTTGTCCTTTGCAAATGCCATGTTCAGCCTCACTTCTGGGTCTCCGCCTGGGCTAGTCACTGTGTCCGGAACACTGCTCCCTGCTTCTCCTCTCCTGGCTGACTCCCATCCCTCTCGTCCCTCCTATCACAATATAAGCCTCTTCCTCTGGGAAAGCTTCCCTGCTGTGCCCACTTTAGGGCTGTGTGCAGCTTTAGGGCTGCTCTGTGCAGGGCTCCTGCAGGACTCTGTACAGTAGCACTTACCCCCCTGCCTGGTAATTGCCCACCTCTGGGCCTCCTTGTTCCCCAGGGGAGGGTCTGATTCACTGCTCTGTCCCCAGCATAAAGCATAAGGTCTGCCTCGAGAGACTACCAGTGAAGTTTCCCAAATGAGAGCAAGTGTAGAACAAGTTCCCAGTATAGAACAGGGTAGGAGCAGGACTTGCACTTGAAGGCTGCAGGCAATGGGATAAGTGCCACTAGAACTGGAGTTCTGAGGTCTGAGTCCCGACAAGTGCTACCTACACCCAGGCAAGTTACTTAACTAACATCTTTGTGCCTCAACTCCCTCATCTGGAAAAAGGGGCCCAACAACAGGGTTGTTGAGAGACCAAGTGAGAGAAGGCATGGCAAGTTCCGGAGCAGCAGCTGGCCCTTGGTAAGTGCTCAATAAACACTTGCTATTAATATCTTTATTATTATTAAGAGCAAAGCAGAGGAGGAGGCTGAGCCCCAGAGAGGGAGGTGACTGCTGGAAGACACCCAGCAGGACTGTGCCTCTTGTTTCCCCACTCCAAGCCCCGGCCATAACATGCACTAGGGGCGCCCCACCCCCACTGCAGCTCTGCAAATGCTCCCACCCTGGCCCAGCACAGGGTCTCTGCGCACTCAGGCTTTCAGGGCACTCTGTCGTCTGGACTGAGACCAGAGAGCGTTCACCACCTCCTGCCACCTACGGTCTGTGACAAGGCACGTGCTTAACCTGCACACTGCAGTGTCCTCTTGTAGATTACAGGGATAATGACAATACCTACCTCATAGGGCTCTTGAAGTACATTGTGAGAAATATTTAGCACAATACCTGCTATAGATTAGACTATGACTCTTATTACTAAATGCCAGACTCCGTGCTGAGAACTCTGAGCCTGGCTCCTGGGAAGTGCATTATTTTCCCAGAGTTCCCCAGGCCTCAGCCCAAAGTGTATCTCTGAGCTGCCATCCAGGGCTCCTGAGGAAAAGAATCGCGCCAGGCTGAGTGACCTGCTCTTACAGGGCCTAATACTCCCCTCAAGGTCTCTTCCTCAAGGTTCAAACAGTGCAGGCAAGTGAGGGCTCAGGAGAAGTGGCAGCCCAGGATGGGAAAATAAAATATTAAAACAAGTCAGGTGTGATGGCCCATGCCTATAATCTCCGTGTCTCGGGAGGCCGAGGCAGGAGGATCACGAGTTCAAAGCCAGCCTCAGCAAAAGCAAGGCACTAAGCAATTCAGTGAGACCCTGTCTCTAAAAAAATACAAAAGTGGGCTGGAGATGTGGCTTAGTAGCCAAAGGCCCCTGAGTTCAATCCCCAGTACCAAATATATATGTATTAAATATATATATTATATGAGGCTGGGGTTGTGGCTCAGAGATAAAGTGCTCACCTGCAAGAGGTATTGGGTTCGATGCTCAGCACCACATGAAAATAAAATAAAGATATTGTGTCCACCTATAACTAAAAAATAAATATGAAAAAGAAATATACTATACTATATATATTATATATATATTAAATATATATATTTAATATATATATATAATAGATATATAATATATAAAATATATATATATAATATACTATATATATTAAAACTGACACACACACACACACACACACACACACACACACACCATTCTTCAGAGCACTTTGTAATTTACCAAGCACTTGGTACAGGAGGCAGCCCTGTGAGGTGGGCAGGTGGAGATCATAACTGTACTTCTATGTGGAAGGAAGTTGGTGCCTCAGAGAGGTTGATTCACCTGCCTAGAATTACACAGTCTCCAGGAAGCAGGTGCAGGCACCAAACCCAACCTGCTGATTCCTGATCCAGTGCTCCTGATTTTGGCTGGCCCTGCCCCCGAAGTCCAATCTTGGAAAAGAGCCCAGGGCTGGTCCTGGGAGGCAGGGCCTGAGGCTCCTCTGTCCCCCTAATCCTTCCATCTACCCCAGAATACTCCCTATTCTGGCCCTCCAGCTAGGAGGGAAGGCGCCCAGACTCAGGGATTTCACGCACTGGTAAAATTTCCAAAAACACTCAGGGGACTGCTTAAGGTTGTCAACTTTTTATTTTGCCAAGTAAGGACATTTAACCAAAAAAAAAAAAAAAAAAAAAAAAAAATTCCCAGCCCATCATTTCATAAAAGAAAAGACATAATCTCAGATCCAAAGACAGTCCTTTAAATGGAATAAATTTAGATTTATGAAAAAGTCACCACATTGTTCTTATTATCCTCAGTTTTGCCTTAGGCCACTGAAAACCACCCCAGCGTGCTGATGTGTCTGAGAACCCTCTGGAGCCTGGGCTTGGGAGTCATAAGCCCACAAGATATGGGTTCAAATCCTGGCTCTACCACAGACAAGCTGTACAACTTGGCCCATCATTTCCCTTCTCTGAGCCTTAGTTTCCTACCTGCAAAGTGGGATCATCAATAGTGCTGCCACATAATGGGGACTGGAAGAACTAGATGACCTGGAGTTTGCTTGCTCAGACAGAGCTCAGTCAAGGGCTGGTTCCTATTCAGTGTCCCTGCCCTGGCCCATCCTTCCTATAGCTCCCCACTGCCCACAGGATAAGGCCCATCTCCATAACCCAACGATCAAGGTCAAGCCCTGAGGGCCCTGGATACCCCAGAGACTGCGATCCTGGGCAGAGGGACTTTGAAGCCCCATCTCAAAACCTTTGCTCTAACTGTTCCTTCCACCTAGAGCACACACTCTTGGGATAAAATGGCAAGAATTTTCAGCACACAGAGGACCAAGGTGTCCTTTCTCCACTTCTTTCCAGTCGGCAAACACCCTTCTCCTTACAACTGGCCTCAAGGCCACCGTCCTTCCTGCATTCCTTTCCAACCATGTGCCATGTAGGGGGCTCAGACTCTCCCCTTCCCCCCCATGGCTCAGTGTGGAAAAACCAAGAACACATGGGGTACAGTGAGCTGAGAACCCTCAGTTGAGCCTGGGGTAAGGAGTGCCTCCCAAGAACTGGGAACATGCAGGAGGGACAGAGGTCAGCCTGATGAGGAGGCAGGTGGGAGAAGGGAGGGAGCCGCAGGCAGAGGGAAAGCACCACACGTTCGAACGCAGAGGGCTCGGGAGTCACTGTCACGGGCTGGAATTCTGACTGGGTCACGGACAAGATGTATAACTCGCTGGGCCTTATTTCCCTTCTCTGAGACTCAGGTTCCTCTCAGCAAAATGGGAACGATAATAGTGCCTGTCACTATAATAGTGGCTTGGGAGGAGCAAAGAGTGCTCGCTGAAGGGATCCTGCCTTGGACGCTGCTGTGGGGGTGTCACCGTCAGGTGCAGCGAGGAAGGAGGGCAGGTTTGGAGGGGGATGCTGGGTTTCAGATGCTCAGGGGAGATGCTCAGAGGTGGCAACACAGGAGCCTCAGGGATGACACTGTGGAGAGGGAGGCTGTCCTCAGGGAGTTGAACCCCGCGACATCAGGGGTTCAACTCCCTGCTGACAGAGCCAGGGAAGCAGGCCAGGGAAGATGGGGGAAGTCTGCACCTATAGGAAGGGCCCCAGGGGCTGGGGTGGAGCTCAGTGGTAGGGTACTAGCATGCCCAAGGCCCTGGGTCCACCGGGCACAAGAAAGAAAGGAAGGAAGGGAAAGGAAGAAAGGGAAGGAGGAAAGGAGAGAAAAAGAGTACAGGAAGGGGCCCAGACCCCGCTGTTGGGGAAGCAGCAGGGTATAGGTAATTCCCGGCTCCCAGGAGCCTCTTTCTCAGATTGAACCCGGCCTCTGCCAGTTATCAGCCATGTTGACCTTGGTAAGTCATTTAACTTCTTTATACCTTAATCCTCTTACGTGTAAAACAGGCTAATGTGGATTTTTTTTAAAAGATAAAAAGCATGGGAAGCCAAGGCTGGGTGGCACGCGCGCATAATCCCAGCTACTTGGGAGGCTGAGGCAGGAGGATTGCGAGAGCCCCATCTGAACGATTTAGTGAGATCCTGTCTCAAAATAAAATAAAAAAGGGCTGGATATAGTTCAGAGGTAGAGAACTTGCCTAGCATGTGTAAGGTCCTGGGTTCAATCCCCAATATTGAGGGAAAAACACCTTCCGGCATCCCCAGGTGGCACTGCCCTCCCTCTGCAGGGTCTCGGGTCACACACTCTCCTCCCACCAGACTGCCACCATCCCCAAGGTTAAAATTCAGATGAGAGAATGACCTGGGGGGTGTTCCCTCCTTGTGGAGGACAGAGGCAGAGTTCCTGCGCCCCACCCCCCTCACACACACTGTAGAGTATAACTCCCACCTCCTGAGCTGTGTCCTCAGTCATCCGCTTGCTCCTCCCGGCCTCAGTTTCCACATCTGAGAAATGAAGTCCTGTATCTGCTCAGACATGAGGCCTCTGCTCTGGTAGCGGGGATTGGAGGACGGAAGAAAAGCCTATTTCTGACCTGCTGGTTCTGCCCCCAGGGGAGGACTCCCCCCCCCCCCCCGGCCTGCACCCCCATTATGCCCAGGGACTGATCCCTCCAGTAGAGGGTGGCAGTCAGGCCAAATGGGCAGGAGCAGAGGCGCCAGGGATTGTGCTGACAAAGCTGTTCCTTCCTCCCTCCTTCTCTCCCTACCCTTCCCCTCCCAGGGGAGGGCCAAACCCAGCAAAAAATAAACCCAAAGACAGTGACCTGGACGAGCCTGAGGCTCCCAGGGAGGAGCAGCAAGGAAGGAAGGGTGGGAAGAGATGCAAGCCTGCCACCTGCCTCCCCCAATTCAAAAGCCAGTGGTTCCTGATCCGATCCCTCCTTCATGTTGGGCTCAGAAGGAACAGGCATCTCCCCTCCACCCTCCACAATGTGGAGGAGGGGTGACACTCCTCTGCTTGATGGGGACATAGAGTGAATCTTGTCAGGCCCTACTAGCAGGGGTCTACAAGTTTTGGAAAGAATACTCCCAGGGAATCTCATTCTATCTCTTGGTTATTGGACAGCCCTTTCTGATACCTGACCTCCATCCCTTTGGTGTCAGTGGGAACCATGCTCCATTTAGCTCCAGCAAGCTTTCTCCATCCCATCTGCCTGGCCTAGGTATCTGAGAAGTCAGGAAGAGTTTTGTCCCAAGATTTTCTTTCAGCGCCTAGAGACCACACTCTGTCCACTGTTTCTCTGGGAGGAAAGGAAAAGGAAAGAAGGGCCAAGTTCCCGGCTCCAGTGCCTCCCTCCCTCAGGCGCTGCCCCTGGATTTCCAATTAGTCTGCTGCCTGGGGCTGCCCCTCCTGTTCCTCACTCCCCTTCCCTACCCACTCCCCACAGCCAGGTGCCAACCTCCAGGTACACAGATCCTATCCGGGGAACAAAGCTGCCCAGAGAGCCTAGAATCCTGGGGAGCTCTTTGGGTGCCCCAGGAGTCTGATCAGTACCTTCTTTCCAGCCCCTCAGAGCCCCCCACACTGGGGGCAAGCAACCTCCCTGGTTCCCCTGTAAGTGCTACCCTGTCCTCTGATGGGTCCCCAGGCAAGGCACTGGAATATAAGCCCCCACCCACTACAAAATCCCAGGTCCTGAATCAGCAGTTCCTGTCACTCATCCAGCATGGCTCTGTGCTCTGCAGCCCTAAGTGAGTGACCCACTTTCCTGTCAAGCCCATTTTATAGAAGAGGACAGTGAGGCTCAGGGATAAGGGTAGAGTGCAGGGCACCTTCCCAGGGAATGTGAGACAGATCTCTACATCTCTTTTGGATTCTCTGCCCTCATTCCCAGACAGCACTGGATCAGGAGAGAGCGGGAGATGGCCTGCCTCTCTCAGGGGCCCAGGGCTCGCTCTCTGGGGATCCCTGGGGCCAGGCTAGCTGCCAGGGTTTGACCATGATGCCCAAACTTCAGCTGCAAAATGGCACTCTGGTACACACAGACACACTCACGCCTACACACGTGGCCCTCAAGCCTCTAAAAGAGGAGGCAGCAGAGGTCAGTCCTCCGGTCGGCTCCACGGACTCCTCACAGTGGGCTCCTGCTCCCTCCGATCCTGCCCTGGTCCCCACACCTGGCACAGTGTTGATGCTCTTCAACTACATTTGTCAAGTGAAAGAAGAAGCAAATCTATGTGTGTCCTAGGGCCCCAGGTTGGAGTCCTGGTGCCTCCATTATCTAGGGGTGTAGGCAAGCAGGTGACGTCCCCTCACCCAGACTCACTTTCCTCAGGCAGGAAGTGAGGATGATGGTGCCCACCGGACATAGTGGCTGGGAGAATGAAATAAGAGAACGCCATTAAAAGGCTCCGATGGAGGCTTGGTGGCACACGCCTGTAGTCCCCACCACTGAGGACGCTGAGACAGGAGGATCACTTGAGCCCAGGAGTCAGCCTGGGCAACACAGCAAGACCCCATCTCTCCCCCCACCACTTCTCTCTCTCTCTCTCTCACCAACTCACACAAGGTTCAGATGGGCCTGGTAGATGCTCCACAGAAGGCCACAAAGACAACCATCAGGCTGTCCACTGAGAGCCACTCACACGGTGACACCGGCAAATGCAGCTCCTACTCTCCTACGCTCACTGTGCGGTGCCAAGGACACTGGTCAGTCAGACCTCTCCCCACAGGCAGAAAAAGATGACAATAAAAACATTATTATAATAATCGCAATGACATCAATGGCTCAAGACTGTCCCCAGCACAGCGGCACATTGCTACCTGTCCTCCAGCCCTGACAGGCCTAGAAGCAGGCATTATTTCCAGTTTTCAGATGAGAAAACTGAAGCTCAGAACAGGTGAAGTAACTGAGCGAGGACACAGGACTGCTGAGGGCAGAAGCAGAACTGAACTCAGATCGGTCAGACTGGTGCCAGGCTCTTACCTCCCTGTGGGACAGGCTCCGGGAAAATGAACGGTGCCCCATCTCCCCACCCTGGACCCTCAACTCTCACACTAGGGGCTGCCCCAGGTCAGACACTCAGAATTCCCTGTTGAGCCCCAGGGCCCACCAGAGGATCTAACCTGCCCCCAGAACTGCATGGGCAGAGCACGGGTGACAGGGAGGGACAGTGAGGGGGGGGAGGGGACACCTCAGGCTGCTGAGGGAGTCTGGAAGCCCCCTGCACAGCTCCTCTGGGGGCAGACCTAGGCTGCAGAGCCTCCTCTCCCTGCTCCCAGGCACTTTCAGAGTCTTTGATGGCTCCGAGAACCTTAAATTAATCACCCACTCAAAGTGCTACCATCAGCCCAAGAATAACCACTCCTGAAGCACTCCTGGCTCCAAAACTCCAAGGTTACTGCCTTCTGCAGCAACGGGAATTGAAGTCAGACATCCAGCAGGGTTTCCTCAATGGAAGAAAGGAATGTACTATGGAGTTGGGGTGGGTAGGCGGACAACGAAGGTTCTAGTAGGACCCCCAAAGGAGAATCAGGAAGGACAGAGCAAAGGGGTGCACAGAAGAGGCAGGTGACCTAGGAATAGGAGGGTCTCTCCACTCTCCCCCTCCTTAGAAAGGCCAAAAAAGAGATTGGGGCTTAAAAAAAAAAAAGGCAGCACAAAAAAATGTGGGTCACCCTCCAAGAGCTTCCCGATCACAAGGTAAAGTTCCTGGAGTCTTCTCTTATGGGCTGGGATGAGGAACTTTGCTGTCTGAAGTCCTGGTGTGGGAGGCAGCGGCCTGGGTTCCTGGCAGGGTCCTACCACTGCCTCAGTAGATGTGGCCTTGGAGGAGTGTGGGTCCCTTTCAGAGCCTTGGTGTACCCTATAGTACACCACAGGGTTGAAGGGAAGGTGCTTGGGGACCCTCCAGGGGTAGCGCAGGCCAGCAAAGTTCTAGAAAGCCAGCTATCTTGCTCCTACACCATCCTGTGGCTGCCCTCTGACATAGACGCACAAATAAGCACAGATCATAGGTGCCCTCTGCTGCGGCCATAGCTAGATAAAGACAAACCTCCAGGCAGGGGTCCAGCTCCAATCAGCCCAGGGGTCTGGGCTGGGGCCACAGGCCCAGCATGGGTGCCTAGGAAGTGAGCGTAAAGGTACAGGCTGTGCATTAGATTCCTTTCCCTTGGTTGTGTGCTGCATGTCCATTTGCAATATGCATGGACATGCGTGTCGAGGTTGCAGCAAGCATGCAGGAGACATTCAGGTGAGCACATGGCAGGAATTTATGTATACAAAAAGAGTGCCCCTGCATTGGGTGCTACTGGGCAGTTTCTATTCAATTCCACAAAATCCTATCGCTGCTCCCACCCGCTCCCCCAGTCCCATCTGTGTGCTGGGTGCTGAGGACAGACGGACAACACAGGAATGCTGCTCCCAGGGTTCCTGCAGCAGAGGGCCAGCTGGGCCTGAGATGCAGAGGACAGCAGCTCCGAGTCCCACCAGCTCTGGGCTGGGGCACTCTCTCTGGGCAACCTCTCCTGAATCTGTTTTCTTGTCTGTCACATGGGGAGAACAGCAGCCACCTGGTGAGGCTGTGAAGGATACAGGGAGAGTGATTTAAGAGAACGTAGCACAGTGCCTGGCACACAGTGGGTGCTGCCACCCAGCTGGAAATTTTAGTTCAAACTCCAAGGGTGCACTGGATGGCCACAGGGAGCAGAAGGAGCAGTCCTGACAGGGAGTCAGGCATCCTGGGGTCTGGCCCTCGCATCTGCCACCAATGGACCATGTGACTTTGGTCTCTAGAGCCTTAGTTTTCTTGGAAGCAAAATGGGGCTGTCAAAATATGAAGATGGACCTGGCAGGGAAGCCTGGGGCTAGGGGTGCCCTTTGCTGGGATTATTTCCAGCCCAGGAGATGTTCTTTCTCAGACGATCAGGGTGGAAGTTTGGGGGCTCCAGAGTTAAAAGCCTGAGAACCCCAGGAACTGCTGCCACCTCCTCCCCTCCCCATTCCCACAGTTTCTGACCCCAGGGACAAGGCTGAGGGAGGATGTTTACAGAGCAGTAAACCTTCACATAGAGAAAGTTCGCTGGGCAGCTGGGGGCTGGGAGCAGCAGGCAGTGTCTCACAGAGGCTTGGGAAGCATGGTGGGCAGTGGGGCCTTGCTCTATAGCAGCCAGTTCCAGCCCTCAGATTTCAAGGGAGGGCGGTGTGGCCTTTGAGAGGGCTCTGAAAGGGGTGAGCTTCTCCATCCCCAAGGCTCAGAAAGCAGGATGGACAGTGATGGGTATTTTGTACCAAGAGCAAGGCCCAGGAAGGGCTGAGGAGCTCAGGGGCTGGGGCGCAGGGTGGAGAAGTGGGCTTGGTGGCAGGACCAAGGACTGAAGAGAAAGGAAGAGCCCCAGGGCCCAGCCACCCCTCATTCTGGATCTCAACAAGAACTCCGGAGTTGGCACTTCTCACTTCCCAGAGCAGCGGCTGCTGAGAGGAGAGGCCGAATCAGGCTTGTCCTCTGGGCAATCCCCCAGGCCCAGGTGCCAGGAAAGGTTCAGCTTGTGCAAAGGGGCCAGGCTGCCAGGTGTGAGACAGGTGTCCCAGCAACCCTTCCGGAGCCTTCTCTTCCAGATTCTTCTGAGCATCCCTCTCGCCACTGCCTATCTCCCGGGGAAGGGGTACTAACTAACTGCACACTGGACTCTCCTCACTTGGGGAAGGGGAGGGCTAAAAGCCCAAGGGCAGGAAGCACTTCTTGGCAAAAACACACAAGACCCTGCAGTGAGTGGCTGAGAAACCCCACATCTGGAGCTCCTAATGAACAGGAGACACTTCTGTGTGGGTCCCCTCCCCCAGCCCCAATAATAACAACCATCCCTCACAATCCGACAGGCCCCTGCAGCTTACCAAGCTCTTTCCCACCCATTACCTCATCCAAGAGGGAGGCCCACAAGGTTGGGGTTTCTGTCCCCTTTGACAACCTACAGATCTAAAGCTCAGAGACCAACACAAGGTCACAGAGCACCTAAGAGGTGGGACTCCTGGCCCTCCTTGACCTCTGAGATGAATGAAGAGTTCCCGAGATCGCTAAACATCCGGACATTTTCACACCACATTTCCTCCCTGAGAGCTCTAAGAAATGCCTCAGCCTGGGCTCCTGGGGACAAGTGCTCAGGACAAGCATGCCCCTGGCCAGGGCATTCCTGGCATCCAGAAAGGGCAGGATGTGGGGCAAAGGTGTCAGCGGATTTAGCTCCTGGAGAGAAAGGAGAGGCCCTTCCAAAGGTGGTGACTACAGTGGCCGACTGAGAGGTAGATGGCAGGTCCTTTACCCCCAGTGACCCTCATGGGGTCTGAGAGGTCAGGCCTTGGGGGCTAAGGAACCCTACTCAGAGTTGACTAGCTTTCCTAGGCCCAACTATGCCTTGGAAAAGTTATCTCCCAAGAGGAGCCTATGGAGGACAATTTGTGATCTGAGTGTCTCAGCTTCCTTGGGCACCTGAGGGGGCTGCCACAATGTCACCATTTTTTTCCCCTTTGCTGAGGATCAAACCCAGGGCCTCCTGCACCCTAGGTAAGTGTTGAATTGCACCCCCAGTCCTCATGCAGTCACTCTCAATGAGCAGCTCCTGCCTCTCACACCCAAGGCCACCATCAATGAACCTCATCAATCCAACTATCTTCTGTATCAACAAACATTTATCTCAGGCCTCCCAAGGGATGGGGCTACTCTTAACTGTTGACCAAGCCTGACTTTATGTTCTGAGCAATCTCACTTCTCTGTCCCTGGCCCAGCCCTGCAGGGGTATGTGTGCACAAAGTCAAGGCTGCCACCCCCAGGCACAATGGCAGAGGGAGTTTTCTACCTCAGCCATTAAGTTCTATGGGTCCAATTCCGACTGGGCAGAAGTAGGCAAGCAGGTACTAGGGGGACAGGCAAGAAGATAGAGCAAAACACAGGTGGAAAAGGCCAGGTAGAAGAGTGGCCAGGTAGACAGGTGGAGAAACAGAAGCAGATAGAACTGGACAGGCCAATGGAAGGATGGAAGGAGACCAGCAGGAAGACTGCTGGCCAGTTAGGTGGAGAGATGAACACACAGGCCAATTCTCACACAGGTGGAAACTCAGTCTGGCAGAGGGACAGCCAGACAAGCAGAACTGCTGAACAGTCAGGTGGAGGGACAGGCAAGTGGATCACCCAGGAGACCCCAAGACCAAAGGACCCCAAGACTCTGGCAGTGGTGAGAAGGGATTAATAGCTGCACATTTTCCAGGCACATTAGGTCTCTCTTGGGCACCTCCAAGCATCCCAGAGCCAGGCCCAGCCCTTTAACTGATATCCACTGGGCCTCTCATGTTCCCTGCTGGGCCAGGCTGTCCCCCAAGACTAGTTCTGAGCTGCCAAAATTCACTCTTCACATCCAAGAGGGGTCAGTGTTTTTGAAAGTTGTAGGAGTCTGCTGAGGGGGGGGTGGGGCTCAGTGTCAGTGTTTCCAAACCAACCCCTCTCCTCTTTCTTTTTCCCCTGATGCCCAAAGCCAGGCCTGGTGCAGCGGGCCAGCAAGGCAGGCGAGCTGGGCCCAGCAAGCTGGGCAGGGCAGGGCATCTACTGCTACGGCCTGAGAAGTTGAGGATGGAGGGCAAGACTAGTGGAAAGAGATAAGTCAGACACAGCACACAGGCCTGTCTGGCCTGGGGAGACCTCCAAACACCTACAATCTGAGACCAGCCCTGGGCTGTGCTGGGGCGGGGGGTCCCCGAGAGGAGCATCTCCAAGGGGAGCCAGGTGGGAGCCCATAACAGCTACAGAGCTGGAAAAGAGGTAGCAGCAAGTGCGGGGGCCAAGAAGTCCTCCTTGTGTCTGGGACACAGGGAGTGAGAGGTGGGGAAGAGGGAAAAAGAGCCCCACATGAGTGGCTCCAGACTTGCTGAGCAGAGGGGATTAAGAAGCTGGATGTGGGGAGTACCTGAGACAGGAGCAGGAGGTGGTGATCAGGACGGAAATAAGGAGTAGAGCTGGAGGAAGGCTGAAGCCAGGGCAAGCAGGGGTCAGAGCTGGGAGATCAGGGGTTAGGGTCAGACTGGGGGTTCAAAAACCGGGCTCAGGCCTGAGAGGGAGAGGCAAGGGTCGGCCTGGGGGTAGAGGGGTAGGAGGCGGAGCCAGGGCGGGCAGGGAGTCCCCAGGGAGCCCGGCTAGTAAAGGGACAGCGCCGGGGCACGCCAAGGGGCGCGGGGTCGCAAACTCACATGAAGACGTGGTAGACGAAGGCCCAGCCGCGGGGCCGCTCCAGCACGTTGTAGACCCAGTTCTGCAGGCGACGGTAGCGCTTGTGCGCCGCGGAGGAGCGCTGGCCACAGGCGGAGCCGGAGCCAGAGCCCTGCCCAGGGAGGGGCGCGCCCGGCGGCAGGGGGCTGCCCAGGAGGCCGAGGCGGCGCGGGGAGCCGCCCCCGCCGGCCTCGCCCTGCTCGCTTTGTACCGCCGTGAGCGCCACCAGCTCGGCGCGGGGGGCGTCCCCGGGCTGGGGGCCCAGGCCGAGGCGGCGCGGGGGGGCCTCGGCCATGGGCGGCGCCGGGCGGGGGGGCCGGGGCCCGGTGCGGTCCGAGGCGGGGGCGCGCTCGGAGCGCTCAGCGGCGCATGGCTCGGACCCGGGGCCGGCGGGCGGCCCGGGCAGGCGCGGGCGGCGGGGGCTAGGGGTCGGACCGGGGCCGCGCCGGGGCCGGGGGCGGGCGCTCGGAGCCTGGGGGCCGCCGGAGCCCGCACTGACCGCCCGCTTCCCCGGCGACTGGGGCGGCTCTTTCCGACTCCAACTCTCTTATTACGCGCTCCATGCCGCTCGGCTTTCCACCTGCCGCCGGCGCGCGCTCACATGTCAGCCTCCCCCGCCCCGCCCCTCCCCCGCCGCCCCCGCCCGCCCCGCCGCCGCCTTCCCAAATCGGGAGGGAGCGAGCCAGCCAGCGAGCGCGGCCAGGCGGAGGGAGGGACCGCGCGCGGAAGGCGCGGGCAGGGCGCGCGGATCGCCGACTCCGTGGCGGGGCCGGACAGCGTGCGGGGGGCAGCGCGTGGGGCCGGGAAGCTGGGTGTGTGCAAGTGGTGTGCACCGATACGGAAGGCAATGTGGCCCTGAAGGGCGACCTAGGGTTGGGACGCCCGCTGGGTGGTTGTGGAAAGTGGGGCGTGGAGTGTGGAGTTGCGGCTGCGCTCCTGGATGGGGCATGGTGTCCTGTGGAGTTTAGCGTGCCTGAGTGGAGGATTGTCTGCTTGTGTGTGCAGAACGGGTGGCTGCAGGTCCGCGAGGTGATGGGTCGTGGTTACCGTGTGAAGATGGTGTGCAGAGTTCGGGCTGCGCTGCGGGAGGTATGCCTGTCCGGTTGTGTCCTTCGCGCATTGTTCAGGGTGTTCAAAGTGCGCCCAGTGCTGAGTGCGTCCCGAAATCAGTTGCAGCTGCTCTGGCTGCTACCTGAAGGGCCTGGTGCCCTAGGGCTACCCAGATATATTGGGCAGTGTGTCTGTTTCCTCACACCTCTGAACTTCCCATCCTCATCATGTAGGGAGGAGCCCCCAATTAGCACCCTGTACAGAACAGGAGCCTCCCCTGATGCGCCTACCTGCTCCTCCTAGATCGTGGGAAATCCTCCATTGCCTCACTGCCAGGTCAGGAGACCAAGTTCAGGGCAGATGGGATGTGGAGAGGTAAGCTCTGAGCAAACCTTAGGGGAACGGACACTTCCCTTGCAAAGGCCCCTTAAGATTTGCTTAGATGGGATTCTGATCCCACCCAAAGGAGGGGAGAGCGCACCCGCTCTCCACCCGTCTGGTTCTTCTTAGTGCCTGACCTCCATCTCCAGCCTGGGTTGGGGGCCTCTCCTTTTAGCCTTCAGGGCCCTGCACAGGGTAGTAATTTGGGTTTCCTGATCATCCTTCCCTTTTTTCTTGTCAAATGCTGTGACCACACCAGCCTCTCCCTCCTCAGGCCCTGCCCCGGGGTGAAGCGCTTCCGCAGCAAACTCTTCCCGGTTCCTCCGGGAGGATCTCGGGGGACACAGCCGGGCTGCGGGAGGGGAGAGCGAGGGGGCGGGAAGGCGAGCTCGATTCTCAGCTGTCAGCAAAGGCAGCATTGATCTGCGGAGCGGCCCGTGGGGGAGGGCAAGAGTCAGGGCTGTGGGCGGATTAGGAGGGGGCTGCCAGGACCTGGGGATCGCCAAGCTGGTCTTAGCAACCGGTCCAAACCCCAATCACCTAATGACCCTATTCCCTCTGCCTCCTGGGGTCTGACAGGAATCTCTCCTGCTGCTCTTAGCTCTGGGTGTGTCCAGGGCCAGAACCTGGTGCTCCTGGGCAGGTTATGGCCCTGTCTGCTGACAGCCAGGGAAGGTTTCATAGACCCTACTGTGGATGCAATGCCCAGGCTAGGTTGAGTCATCCCCTATTAAGTTGAAGCCAGCACTCCCCACCCCCACCCAACACACACATGCCACAGATATGTGGCACTGCCTCCCCTGACTCTGTGTTCAACTGTGTCCATCAGGAGCCCAGGAGATGGGACTCAGGTCTGGTTGTGAATGGTGCAAAGGAAAGCAGCTGCCAAAGGCCTGGGGTCTTTTGAGACTCTTTAGTAACAGAAATGGAACTTGAATTCAGGTTGCCCTTATCAGCATCCAGAATATCTAAAATTGGGTCTGTTCTGGGAAGTCTGATCCTGTCTAGCTCAGCATCACCTCTGAACCCTGTGCTCTCTTCCCAAAGAGAACAATATACGTCCTTTCCCCTCATATGGAGCCCTCCCTGCAGGGAGAGGGTCTTTCATCATGTTTCCCAACTTTGAGTTCCAGATTACTCTCTCAAAGGCAGCAGGAAGAGGAAAGAGACTGAAGTCTCAGCTAGAGGGATGGAGGTTAGATCTTAGGAGGCACCTCCATAGGGCACTGAGGCCTGCTTCTCCTGCAGGTGCACTTGTAATAGAGGAACGGGTCCACTCTTACTCAAAAGGGAGAGACTTGAACCCTTCATAAGAGATGGAAGGGATGGGAGAGATGGTTCTAGGAGACACTAGCACAGTTTAGTTAGTGTGTGTGCATGAGAAAGCGGAGGAGGCAGAGGAAAAAGTCCACTTCAGAGAGGACAGGTGGCCACTGTGAGTGTCATCCAGTGGCCTTCCTGCCCCCATCCGGATTCACAGGACATGACTGGGAGGATGGACTTTCCCCATGGCAGCCTCAAGTGACTAAGACACTTTTCTGAGCAAACAGCTGTCCCAGGCTCCCTCAGTTGGCCTCTGCTGGAGGGAGGCAGAGTATGCTGTGGTTTCCCACAGTCCTTCCTCCCCTCTCCCACCTGTTCCCTTGACCCACCCTCAGCAGCTCCCTTCCCACCCTCAAGGCCATGTCCCTCCCTGGTAACACTATCCAAACTTCTCTGCTCTGCACAGGCTCACTGTCCCACCTGCATAGTCCCTCCCCTGCTGTGGGCTTCAGTTTTTCCATCTGTACAAGAAAGAGGCAGAATCCTTGATCTAATTCATCATCGTCCTCATCATGTTTCAAGAGCAAGTATTGATTGAGAGGGAGGGCAGGGAGAGAGAGTGCTCCCATTTCTAACTGTGTGCCACGCCCTGTCCCTTGGGGGACCTAGGGCAGTCCTTTGCCTGTGAAAAAGCTGAGGCTCAGAGAGGTTCGGGGACTCACCTAAGGATACACAGCCAGTCAGCGACCCCACAACTGTCTGTGACCTGTGCTTCCCTGTGACTGGCATGTAACTACCGAGCCTGAGTGCTGGGGTCAGTGTTGGGACTGAAGGAACCATACATGGCCAACCCTTGTTCTCCAGGACTCAGTCCTGCCAGAGGGTAAGACTCCCAGGTCTGAAAGGATTGAGATCTGGAAGTAGATGGGACCTCAGTCCCTGGAGCACTGTTCAATCCTTTTATTGACTTCCACTGTGACCTCAGGTCATTCAAGGGCTCAAATTCCTTCCCTGGAGTGGGTAGGGGTGATTTAAGCAGGGGTTCTCAGACTTCACCAGCAATGGAATGCTTCTTACAGACAGAATCACAAGGGAGCTCCCAAGTGTGTCAAGGCATTCCCACAGAGGCACTCGTTGAGGCGAGGGGGTCTAGGTTCTAGCCAGCTGCCTCCTCCTCCTCCTCCATCCTACACCCCAGGACCACCCTTATATCTCTAAGGGTCACTAGAGGTCCTAAGTCTTCACTAGCAATGGCAGAGCCTTGTAGGGGGAGGGCTTGGAGAAGAAATACAACCAGTAATGCCTGTGGCTACCATCAGTGAAGCCATGCTAAATGCTAAGCCTCCTGCAGGGGGGTGGACCTGCTTAGTCTTTTCCAGCATTCCAACAACGCTGTGGGTTCACACGGTTCACATAGCATTTTACAGTCAAGAAGACTGAATGAAGCTCAGGGAAGAGACTTGCCTAGTCCAGCTCTTGACCCCTGCACTGCAGCGTGTGTGGGTGTGGGGTACTTGGATGGGGAGGATGTTTGAGGTCATAAGAGAGGAAGAACAAGCATGGCCAGGGGCATGCAGGAGGCCTTGAATGCCAGGCTGAAGGGTCCGATTTGACCAGATAGGAAAAAGGAAGCTTGGGCAGGGCCTGAGCCTGAGTATGCTACAATGACTGAGGCTCCCCAGAAGCAAACCCAGGAGGGGTGGGGCAGGAGGCACTGGCATGAAGAGCAGTTTAGCAGTGCCAGGGGCAGAAAGAGCCCTGAACCACAAGCCACAGCTTGGCTTCCAATCCTGGCTGGCAGGAGGGCTGAATGTAATAATGCATGAAAAAGTCACAGATCATGCCGGTGGGTGTACAAATGTGAACCATTCTGTCTACTGCTCTTCAAGTGAGCATTGGTACGGGGGTGCTCTTGGGGTGATGGCATCACATTGTTGCCTCTGAGAATCCTCCTCCTCAGAGAGCAGGAGCGGGTGTGAGGAAGACAGAAGGCCTCCTTCCTTTTCCCTAAACAGTCCAGAAAGGACAAGAGATTTGGACTGCCCAGTGGATGAGAGGGCTGAAGGGTCCCCAGATGTGAGTGTGCCACTGACCTGCTTCCAGCCTAACCAAGCTGGCCTGGCCAGTCTGCTCAGTCGCAGGAAGTGAAGAGGTCGCAGTGTCGCAGTGCCGAGCTCAGCGAAAGTTGACCCCCATTGATCTTGAAGGGTTGGAGGGGTCCCACCAGGAGGAGTCAGAGGGAAAGGGATGTGTGGAAATGAAAGTCAGATCTGTGCCTTTTTGGACACTCCTCCTTTTTGGACACATTCTTGCCCCTTAATCCTACTCCTAGAGACTGTGCTGAAGGCATCAGTACTATGGTCCTGCTGGTATGCTCCATGTTCTCAGAGGGCCACTGGGACAGTGGAGCAATTGAAAAATATAGAGGACGGACTGTTCTGAGTGGCAGAGTGTCCACTCAAAAAGAACCTGTATGCTGTCTTGGCGAGAGGAACTTGGATGAGGGCTCAGGAAGGCGATGATGTGAGTGGGAGGGACCAAGTGGCAGCCAGAGGGATTCAGACAAGGGATGATACTTGTTAAGGGAGGGGGATGAGGGCTCAGAAGAGAGGCGAGAGACTCAGTGGCAGGATGGGGAGGCTCCAAGAAAGAAACTTCCAGGTGAAACTTGACTTCAGCTGTCTCAGGCTCCTGGAGGTTCCCTTGTCTCTAATCCAAAGCTTGCCCAAGCACCCTCCTCTTTGAAATATTAAATGTGTAAGATACATGATGGGTTACTATTATTTTAAAAAGATATCTAAGCTCAAAAGTGAGAATGAGATTTTTTTTTTTTTAATTGACTTAACGTCTTTACTGGGACCTTCAGGAGGAAAATGAAGACCTGGAGAAGACTCTAGGTCCAACAGCGTATGTGCCTTTTTTTTTTTTTTAAGAGTGTGAGAGAGAGAGAGAGAGAGAGAGAGAGAGAGAGAGACAGACAAAGAGAGAGAATTTTTATATATATATATATATATATATATATATATATATATATATATATTTTTTTTTTTTTTTTTTTTTAGTTTTCGGCAGACACAACATTTTTATTTGTATGTGGTGCTGAGGATCGAACCAGGCCAAACCACTTGAGCCCCAGCCCCAGAATGAGAATTCTTAAAAAAAAAAAAAATGTTTTTTAGTTGTAGTTGGACATTTGTTTTATTTATTTTATTTTTATGTGGTGCTGAGGATCGAACCCGGCACCTCACATGTGCTAGGAGTGTGCTCTACTGCTTAGCCTGAGAATGAGACTTCTTTAAGGGTAGAAATGAGAATGAGACTTCTTTAAGGGTAGAAATGAAAGGGTATTCCTGGTGGTGAGCAGGAGTGGAAGCTGCACCTCCAAGGTGGTGGAGAGGTTCAGTGTTCCAGCAAGGACAAGAAATATAGCTGAAGATCCCACGAATGGAAGGAACTATACTATGCTCCCTGCTTAATGCTGGCCTTGAAACATCTCTGCCTGTTGACCACCTGGCTCTGGCTTTAGGTAGAAAGAGTACTCATATGAGTATGGCACCTCAGCCTGTCCATATGGGCTGAAGGCTCAGGATTTGATGCAAAACCCTTAAGCCAAGACACTAAAATAAGAGCTGCTTTGTCTCTCACATGGCTTGGGCACATACAACTGAGAGAGGGTCCCTTGGGGTGACATACACATTCCAGGTTACAGTAAGAAAAATGTGCTGAAAATAATCTCAAGGATAAATATTGCATCATATTAGAAGCACAATACCTTGAGAGACTTATCTCTCACAGGAAAATTCATTCCTAAAGACCTAGAGATAATGATATAATCTGAAAAGAAGTTTAATATAGTTTTTCAAGAAGATAAATGAATAGCATCTATAAAACAAGAACAGAAAGACTAAACAGGAACATGTAGCAGAAATAAACATAATTTCTAGAAATTTTAGAAATGAAAACCAAAGTCATTGACATTTTAAAAAATCAATGGGTTAGAAGAGTATATACAGCTGAAGTGAGAATTAATGAATTAGAAGCTACAGCTGGAGGAATCTTCTAGAACAAAGAACAGAACAATAAACAATCAAATGAGACAGAATATTGAACAAAAAATTCCAGCATTGGTATTATTGGTTTTAGAAAGAGATACTGGAGTGACCATGCTATTTCCAGAAATAAGACATGAATTTCTAAATCTAGAAGACCCACAGACTGCCTAGTAAAGTATCTTAAAAAAAAAAAAAACTACATCCAGACACCTTATAGTCAAAAGTATAGAATATCAAGAATAAAGAGAAAATTCTAAAAGTCATCAGAGACAAAAGATAACTTATCTACAAAAGTCCAATAGTTGAGCTGATGGTAAATTTCTCATCAGCAACAAGATGCCAAAAGACAATGGAAGAGCAACTTCAGAGTGCTGAGGGCAAATAATTGTGAACCTACAATTCCATATCTTGCCAAACTAGTCATTTAAATCAAAGGGCAAAATAAAGACATTTGGACTTGTATGAGATCTTTGAAAGCTTATATTCCACAGACAGCTTCTGTTCCTCTTCCCTAAAAGAGGGAGGCAAGGGAGGCACAGGGACTTGGGGGAGCGTTGGGAGTTCACAGAGATGTCACAGGGCTCAGGGAGGCCAGGGCACTAAGGAAAGGCAGGAGGCTCAGGGCTGTTGGAGGGTCAGGCTCTATTTCAGATCTTACCTTAGCACCAGCCAAACAGAGAAGCCTAGCCCAGCCTGGCCCAGCTCAGGTTCTCTGCCCTTGACTGCCAGCTTTGCTGTCCTCCTGTCCCCTCTTCCTGGGTTGTGTGGTAGTGGCAAGTACCCAGCCTAGGGGTGACACCACCAGCGTGGCTCCTCCTCAAGAAAGCCATGCCCAAGTTACTCCTGTGACTCGGCATGTTTTGTTTTTACCCCCGTGGTACTGGGGATTAAACCCAGCGGTGTGCTACCCTTGAGCTATACCCCCAGCCCTTTCTACTAAAAATTTTGAGACAGGCTAGCTGAGTTGCTTAGGCAAGGCTTCATTTTGTGATCTTTCTGCCTCAGCCTCCCAAGTTGCTGGGATTCCACGTGTGCGCCACCATGCTCAAATTGTGACTGGGCACTCAATCTCTACCCTAGGATCTTCTCCTCTAGGGAGGTCAAGTGCTACCTGACAAAAGCCTATGGATGGCTGGAACTGTGGGACAAATGCTAGGCCCTTTCCCAGGAATTGATGGAGAGGGGACTTTCATTCTCTATAGGAAAAGAATCATGAACAGAGCAGACAAGACCAATGGGACTGAGGCAGCTGGGCCACCTGGGACAGGTGGTTTTTTGGAGCAGTTGGCTCCATGAAACTAGCTGGTGCCCTTGGGCAATTTTGAGCCTAAGCTCTTGTTATAAAACAGGGAGAATACCTACTTAATAAGGATGTGAAGATGAAATAAGAATCCATTTAGGTACCAAGCTTTAGCTTTATTTTCCAACACATAAATTTCTTAAAAGTATAATCTCTGCCTAATAGCACTGCCTAGCATATTGTCAATGTGCAATAAAAAACTGTTAACAAGAGAAAATCATGAGTCAGATGAGTAGAGGTGGGTTTGTGTGCAGTGTGCAGAAGTCCCTGTCTCTGGTTTGTCTGCAAGGCAGGCTTTGTGTTCATTCACTTACTCATCAGTTACTGTTACCCTCTTGATCCCAAGCCCTGTGCTGGGATCTTGAGACACAGAAATGACTCTGAATTTGAGGAGGACCACCTGTGAGGAAGACAGAGTATTTTCAGAGTCTAACTTGGTCTAGCATTTACTATTTCTCCCATTTCCAATTCCGAACCCCACCCCCAACTCAACATCCAAAATAAGCTCCACAATAGCAAGGATCTCATCTGGCTTGCTTTCAGCTGTATTCAGAATGTCCAAAACAATACTGGATACACAGAAGGTGCCAAAGAAATATTTGCTGAATGTGTATGTGAGCTCTAGTAATAGTCTATATAAGTTGATACAAGAACATCGAAGAAGTCCTCGCTGATCTGCCTGGGAATTAAAGTTTCTCAGTGAGAGCCATTTGAATTTGTGTCTTGATGGATGTATAGGAGATCAATAAGTGAAAAGGGGAATAAAAGGACATTCCAGGCACTGGGATGAGCAGAATCTGAAAGCATGGAGGTGAGTTCAAGAACCAGTGAGTAATAGGGGTGTGACAGGAGCACTAAGTGCAGGGGGAGGTAGAGGAGAGGAGGGTGAGAAGAAAGCTGGGGGAATAGAAAGACTCTCAATGAACTTGGGCTGTCTAGAAGCACTCATTAAGATCTAATCATGATGCCATGCTCTGAAAAGGGTAGTTTCCAGCCCTCATTGTTATCCTACAGAAGCTTCCCCACTCAAAGAGTGAGGTTGTTATCAGTAAGGAAGCCAAAGATCTTGTACCTGCTGAAAAAGGGACAGTCACACCCCCACGGGTTGCTAGAATTGTCTCAAGGTGGGAAAAGGGCGGGATTAGGCACCTCCCAGGATTTAGGTGAGGGCTGCCTGCTGCCCCCTCGTGGCACTGGCAGACCTGAGCAGCAAAGGAGCCAGCCAGGTTCTCCATTCATACCCAAGGGTCTCCAACCTTCAGTATTTAGCCTCTCAGAAAGTTCCCAATTACCAGCTGTCCCCAGACCAGACCCAATCATGTATTTATTCCACATACACTCAGGGCTGGGCCAGTGAGTTTGGGGAAGCTCAGTAAAAGGAGACAGTCGACACTTGGCAATATTTTGTTCTTTCTTACACATACATATCCCACCTTTGACAAGGGAACAGCTGTATATGCAGAGGATCAGTTTAGTGTTTTGGCATCAACTCCACCCCTAATTCATGGAATGACCTTGGACAAGTCACTTCATTTCAACAGGCCTCTCATGACTCCATCTGTAACACAGGGATCATGATCCATCTTCCTGTCTCTCCTGCAGGGTCACTGTGAAGATCATCAGGAGGACGGATGTTGCAAATGCTAGAAAAAATGTTTAAAGAGTGCTCCGGATGTAAGGGGATCATGCTGGGTATTAGATAGGGGCTCTCTTGGGCTGCACCAAAGGGTTTGTTTACACCGGGAAGGGCCCTGCTGGCAGGGTAATTTAAAGAGAAAGTGCTCAGCAGAGAAGCTGCTTGCCAATCACAATTGATCGAAACATCTCCAAAATGAACAGGGGGAGCCTATGGGAAAACATGGACCCATGGATGATCCTGAAATTCCAATCGTGGTAGAATTTTCAGCAATGCGTGGAAGAACAGCAAAGTGGGACAGAGGGCCCCAGGAAATTAAATAACAGAGCTTCTGCCTTGTCTGTCTTAAGACCAGGGGCCCTCTGCCTGCTCACTCACACTCTCTTGCCTCTTTCCACAAAGTTGGGCATGCAGCCACCAGTGAAAACTTGCTGATTGTCTCACTAAGATGTGTTTGGGTATGGGACAGATGGAAAGGCCAGAAGACCCCTTTAGAGACAAGTCCAGAGGTAAAATAACTGGATACAAGAAGGAGGGCATTAACTTGGGAGCCAGAAACATGCAGGGGCCACCCAAACTATTAAGGGATACTGATTTCTCATGGTGATAAGTGTCACCTGTTTTACCTTCCCTGATGACAATGGAAGGGTACAATGTATCCAAAACCTTAAAACTAGAAAAATCTTTGCTTTTGAAAAAGTGTTGGTTTTCTTCCTTTCATATGTGAATGAATCTCTTACTTGATTCCCCTCTTTTGGCTTTAGTGACAGGAGGCTCAGCATCAAATCATTCTAACTATGTAGGTCTTCATAACCACCATACTTTTTTGTTCTTGTTATTTATGACACTTATTTCCTACTCAATTGTTTTTTCCTAATTCTGGTTTGCCCTATTTTATTATTTCATTGTGCTATGTTTTCATTGCAGATCACCTCAATTTTTATTCTGGAATGAGGTAAGATAACACTTAAAGAAAATGACACCAGGTGACACATGCCATAGACAAGGAGATATAGTCAAACACTTTCCCTACATAGAGAGTAAAGGGCAGAGCAGGCCAGAACAATGGACCTAAATCTTGGTAAGAAATTTAAATAGGGGCTGGGATTATAGCTCAGTGGTAGTGCGTTTGCCTAGCATGCATGAGGCACTGGGTTTGATTCTCAGCACCACATACAAATAAATAAAGGTCCATCAACAACTAATTTTTTTTTTTTTAAAGAGAGAGTGGGGGGGGGAGAGAGAGAGAGAGAGAGAGAGAGAGAGAGAGAGAGAGAATTTTTAATATTTATGTTTTAGTTCTCGGCGGACACAACATCTTTGTTGGTATGTGGTGCTGAGGATCGAACCCAGATCACACGCATGCCAGGCAAGCGCGCTACCGCTTGAGCCACATCCCCAGCCCCCATCAACAACTAATTTAAAAAAAAATTTAAATAGGTATGAAAGATCTGGATCTCTCAGGAGAAAGAATGAACAGAGGGCAGAAAGTGTTACCTGAAATCTTTCCTATTTCATGAATGCCAATTCAAGTCCTGTTGCCATGGTTCATAGTTAAAGGAATCTCAAGTGTCTCACTTAGACTTGAAATGATCTAATATGAGCCTCTTCCCATTTCCACTTGCCCCGAGACAGTCCCCAAATCAAGGAAGCCGCCCATGGTACCATGGCAAATGAACACCTGCTTTTCCTTGCAGTACCCAGTTCACTGCCATTCCCACCACCACTGGTCCCACTCTGATTGTAAAGATGGTGGGGGTCAGAAAGATGCTCATCATTGGTGCTTTCTATTCTCTTTGCTTCAATGGACAAGACCCAGACTCTGGCTATAAAAGTCCTATGAGCTGCTGGCTGACAAAGGGCCTAGATCCTTTTTCCTTGCTTGCAGGATACAGCTAGCATTCTCTGGGAGAGATGCCCCATCAGCCCTCATCCAAGTGGGCCACAGTTCTCTGTTTGAAAGTCCAGTTAGGTCAGCTGGGCAGGTCTTTCTGAGCAACAAATGTGTTTTGGTGAAGCTCACTTATAAAACTGGGGACCTCAGTTTGGCTCAGATATGCCCCCTTCTCACAAGGGTACCCCTTCTTTCCAGATACCCAAGGGCAAACAAACCTTTCCCAAGCAAAGTGGCCCCATTAATGTCCCCAGACACAGAAACTGACTCTAAAGTATCTAAAATGAGATTTATTGCATTTCATGCAGTTTTGAAGTCCATGCAGCAAAGGAGACTAGCACAATTTTTAATGCATTTAAAAAAATAAAATAAAGGAGGAGGGCAGCACATACACAAAATTCTAGTCTCCTTGGGTTCCCAGGAGAGAAAGGTTTAGGAATAAACCATTGCTCTCCATGGGGAATGAGTTCATCTCCAAAATGCAAGGAATGTTTCCTGTGGCCTCTGGATACAAACATAGAGCTCCGGGTGAAAATGGAGATGGGGATGGGGAGAAGAGCATGAGAGAAAAGAAGCTGCACACATTCACCTGACCCTGTCTGAACACAGAACAAGGTGGCAAATCTTGGGACAGCAGCTGTTCTAAGAATCAGGATATCCTCTGCACCCCTAGGAAGATCTCTTAAAACAAGTGGCGGTGAGAAGCAGAACAAGAAAAACCAAAGGAGAAATATTTCTTCAACCACACACTCTAAGAAAATGCCATAAATATGTTATTTAATATTCTCATTTCATAGCATTGGACACACAGCTTGACATTGAAATATTGATTTCTTGGAGAAAAAAAGTGGAAAAAAAAGGAAATAAAAAATATTGCATCTTTTTGTTGGAAAATCTCGGCCCACAGGCGTGGGGTGTAGTGCACCAATGTCCTAGCCTGCAGGAGGCGCTGAGGTCGGCAGGGTCCTCTGGGGAGGGAGGCTGCGCCCATCGCCTGGGGCTGTATGGCAAAAATTGTGTTGGGTATCCTTGGCCTTGCCAGCTCAGGCCCTCAGTCGCCGGTCACCTGGGGGGCCTGCCCATCCGAGGGCTGGTTGGCTGACTGGATGAACATGGGCTGGGCGAGGTCCTGACCCGCAGGCATGGTGACTTGCTGGATCTGGTAGAGCTGCTGCGAGGGGTGGAGAGGAGAGAGTGAGGTCACCCCTGGGAGAGGGGCATGCAGCTCCCTATGGGCCTCGAGCTGGTTGGGGGCCCCAGAAACCTCAACCACCACCCACTGCAAGGCATCAGAGGGAGGAGCAGGTGTGGCGCTCTGCTGGGGCAGGGAGCAGCAGACACAGGAGGCATCAGCCTGGTGGGAGGGAGTGTGTGTGGTGGGCAGGGAAGAGGTGCAGGGAGTTGCATTTCCTGTGGCTTTCACTTCTCTGGGCTCTGCCTCTCCCGTTAGCTCAGAGCCTTGGGCTTGCTGCACGCTGTTCCTCTGTGACAAACACAAGCAATCGACCACTGTACCAGCAGCTTGGAAGTCAGCATTTCCCCCTTTGCAATCCTCACTGAAAGGGGCAGCAGGATACCCCTGCTTCTCCTTTCCTCAGAATACCTGGCTCAGGCTGAAGCTACACTGAACCTGCATTTCTTACATGGGTCCTGCAAAGGAGGTGGACTGCAATTAGACAAGCCCCATGAGGGTTAGAAAAAATGCTCATGCAGTCGCTAGTAAGGTTAGGACCTACTGGTCTCTGGTTTCTTAGGGCCCTGAAAAAACCCAAAACTAAGACCCCTACCCATAGGAACCCTGGCCTAAGGGTCTAGCATCTGGTACTTGCAGAAGTCAGTGGTGAGTTTTGATGCCAGCTCTTCTCTCTCTTGGCCAATGGACAGTACAAGTTTGGACACGTCATCCTATCACATACATACTCTGGTCTTTGGGAGCACTTGGTGAGGGGAGAGCAGGGGAAAAAAGGAAGGCTCTTCCTTGTACATGTTTACAATTACTAAATCCTGGCATCAAGAGAGCTCAATAGGTCACATGAGCTGAACTCATATGTGCTATTAAAAAGAATAAGGACTTAGGACAAAAACAGTCCTAGAGTGGGAAACAGAAGATTGAATTCTACCCTACAACCAACAGTTGGATAAAGCACTTCCCATCCCTAGGGCTGAGTTTACTCCTCTGTAAAATGGCCATTTGGGCTATACAGTGTCTAAGAGTGGTTTTAGCTCCCACATGCCTACAAATATAAAGGATACATGCCTGATTTAAAGATTTCACTTGTTTTAACAATTTCTGTCCCCTCATTGTTAGCAGAGGATAGGCCAATAACTCTAACCATCCAAACCCACATACCACCCACAACTCGTCCCCCCCTCCCACTCCTTGCCCTTTGACCTGCCCAGGTTGGATACCCTACCTGTCCATCTGTGAACTGGCTGAACTGCTGTTGTCCTTGCTGGACCTCTGTCTGTGTGATCTGTGGAAAGCAAGATGGTAGAGTAGGCAAATAAGCTGCATGTCAGCCCACAACCACGAAGATCAGGAACAACGCCTACAAAGTGTGCCCAGAACAAGGCCTGCATAAAATGGATGCTTGATGAGGGCAAGAGTCCCTCCCAATCACCCAGCTACCCAGAGTTGGCACCACACAGGTACATGAAGAACAATGGAGCATGTAAGACACAACTATCAGGCTCCTATCCCTTAATATCCACATCTTGCAACTATCCCCTCACTTTAAAGTCTGAGACTCAAAGAGAACACCTAGCTCTGTGGTTTTATCATGAGAGGGAATAACATTTATAGTATGGGGCAGAAACCCTAAGAGTCCATCTATCAGCCAGTAAAGGCAAAATGTTTGGGCAAAGTGGTGAGTGGTCCCTTTCATCCTTGGAAGATGGGCTTCAAACCAACCTATGACCCAGATTTATCTGAGTGGAATATGAAACACCTTGGTAAGCAGTGGCCTTGGCCCTGGTGGTCCTCATGAAAAGCCTATGAAGTGCTTTTTCTGAGTGAGGTAATGTGCAGCCCTCTGAGTCAAGGGAGAGAAGGAGGAGAGGGGAGAAACTAGGGGTGCAGCAAGAAAAACATTTATCACATGCACTTAAAATCTTATGTGGGAATTTTAAAATAAATTTACTGGCATGTGGAACACCCAGTAGCACACACTACTGGGAACAGCTTGGTAAACTAAATAGAAGACCAGAGCCTCTGCATGTGTGTATGTCTATGGAACATAGGGTGAGCAATGGTCTCTGTGTACCATCTCCTTGACTCATCATAGTCAAACTGCAAGTTAAGACTGGTCCTCTTGAATGTTCTCACAACAGACAAAAACAACCTCTGCAGCCTACCCAGGGGGCAATGAAGAACAAGAAAGGGGACAGGTGATAAAAGGCCTCATAAAAATTCCTTACTATTTTTCCTTCTCCCGCAGATCTATAAGCTACTCAAAAGCAAGAGCTGTTGAACTCTTTATATCGCCAGTGTAAAAATTCAAGAAATTTCTGCAGAATAAATAATTGAATCTGAAACAAATGGATAAATCTCCTCATAAAAAGGTTAACTGATGGGGCTGGGGTTGTAGCTCGGTGGTAGAGTGCTCGCCTAGTATTCATGAGGCACTGGGTTCGATCCTTAGCACCATATAAATGTAAAATAAAGATACTGTGTCCACCTAAAACTTAAAAAAAAAAAAAAAGTTAACTGACCTATGGCCAGTAGGACTGACAATATAGAGCGGCTGGGAAGGAAATTTCATTTACCTTTAAATCACATATACATATTATTTACTTGGCATTCATGCAACAAACATTTATTGAGCACCTACTGATGTCAGGTTATCACAATTACATGCTGTTATGGAGATTTTTAACTACCCTCAGGTACCCCTCTTCTTGCATCCTCCCTTCTTTGGCCAACTATCCCCATTTTCTGGCTATAGTTCTGTATCCCAAAGTGAACTCTAAGGAACCAATAACTCTTCTCATAAGATTTTGGGACCCAAAGGTGTGACCAATATTGAGATGCAAGTATGAGTTCCAAGAATACCATGGAAAAGCCCCACATGGTTCATGGATGTGCAGGGAGTAGGTAAGGAAAAGGTCTTTTTATGATCCCAGAGACTGTATGGAACTGAGAAGCCTTGCTTTGGCTCATTCCTCACATTTGCTCAAATGAGATCTTTAGAGACCTGCTCTACAAACTCAGCTCTGTCACTACTGTCAATAGATGCATCACCAAAAATGCAACTGGGCCAGACAGGTCCAGCTCTTAAACGATTGCTGCTTTTTTTGGGTCTGAGGCAAAGAATCCATTAACAATGACTCCCCTTGAACAGTGTCCCCCATCCTCTGCAAATGATGCCCACGACCCTCAACCCAAGTCCAGGGGGGCTGCCCCCTTGGCTCTTTGACTAACAGCCTTTGGTATTATAGGGCAAGGGAGGAGACAGAGGGTAAGTCTTCTGGCTGAGGATACATGCAGAGGTGGGGTAAACTCTAAGAAGCTTTCCAGAGGGCAGAGGATGTGCCAGAACACAACAGCCATTCAGATTTAAAGATGGAAACAGACCAGGGACTAGGCTTCCTCCAGCCTGACCTGCACATGCACTTACTAGGCCTCATTTTAGGTATCCTCCTGACTTGTTCTTCCCGACATTCCTTTGCCCCTCAAGAACAAGATGTAAGTGACACCCTTTGAATTCAATCATCCAGTTACCCTCATCAGTCCCTTGGGCAGAAGAGACTTTTGGGGGGCCTGGGGGAGTGGGAGGGGTGTCTTCCTAAAAGTAGTGAGAATTGTATGCTGAGGGCTCCTTTCTAGCCAGAAGCCAGAGAGCTGCTACTAGTCTCCAACTCAAGCCCTCCATCTCTGGGGTACATACCTGTTGGGCATTGGTGGCAAGTGTTTGGATCTGTCCCTGCACGACTTGAGTGCCTGATACAGGCTGGGCTAAGCGGATATACTGCAGTTGACCAGCATTCAGCTGCACCTGGGTCAGGGGCAGAGATAAACAGACCACAGTTTGTATGAGTGCAATCTCTATAGGCAAACTTCCCATGATCAGAGATGGGTATTGCCCCCTAGTCTTCCAAAGAAAGCTGCCCTGAAACAAAAGTCTTTAAACAGATCAAAACAAGCAAAATGATAACACCCCCTCCCCACAAGTAACAGAATACAAAAGAAGGTATGTAGATCCTGTAGAGTATGGGAGAACAGCATGGTTGCAAGAGAACTGCTGGCTCATGGCTGTATGATCAAAATTTATATAAGCAATCAATCTTAAAATCTGTGTAACATTGTCAGAATGGCTGTAGTAAGTGTGGATTTCTTTGCCCTCCATCTCCACACCTCCCAATACTGTGAAGAGTTCCACTGTCTGCTAGGAGCCCAAAGATATGCTGTCATCCTGTGTCACAGCTTTAGTACTGCCCAACTCCATGTTACACATCTTGTGAGGAAAAAGCTATCCTGGCTTTATTATCTCTGTTCCCAAAAGCCATGATCAATGGGGGTCTGTGGGACTCTGAGGATCCTGGGTGTTCAGCACTAGCTTCTGGCCAAACACCTCCCAAGGGGAAGCAAAATCAATAAACCTCTCACAGAAAACCCCATCATGGGAAAACAAAGCTACAAAAGTGCCCTTAAGAGTCTCTCATGCTTACAATTAAATCTCAGATAATACAATAATACCACAGGCTGCATTTAATTGTGTGCTAAAAGCTTTAACTCAGGCTCTTAACGCTCCAGTGTGCCATGAAAGTATTAGCGCTTAGAGCCAGGATGAAGAGAAGACCAAGGCTCAGCAGAGGACAGCAGATGTTCACACCCATGGCTCAAAGCTGAAATGTTTCTGGGAGCACAGGCAGATTTGGTCTATCTCTATCTGTGGGCCCCAAAACCACCTTCCTAGCTGCCTAGTCTATCTCTGCTTTTGGAAGGAGCCTTTTCAGGCTGATGAGCACTTCATGCCTCTTTGTCCTGGAGCACACTTCCTTCTGGCCTCCAAAGGCTAACTTCACTGCAGGAATCTTACTTCCCTGAGGCAAAAGCTGATGGGATGCAGCAGCACTACTGCATGCAGTGTTAAATCAAACAGTTCTCTGAAACTTCCATCCTCAAGAGTTTCAAACACCCAGAAAAACTAACTCAGTGATTACAGTGCTTGGTTGACCATTTCAGAACTATCTGCCTGAGGTACTCATTAAGAATCTGTTTCAGGGCTGCCTGAGGTACTCATTAAGAATCTGTTTCAGGGCTGGGGATGTGGCTCAAGCGGTAGCGCGCTCACCTAGCATGCATGAGGCACTGAGTTCGATTCTCAGGACCACATAAAAACAAAATAAAGATATTGTGTCCACTTAAAAAAACTAAAAAAAAAATAAAATAAAAAAAAAAGAATCTGTTTCAAAGGAAAATAGGACAAGAATACTGTGACCCACAGTCATTTCTTTCCTGAGACCATGTCAAGAGGAGCTGCTGGGAAACTCTGGTGCCAGGCCTAGCTTCACACCAAATCTTATGAAAAGCTAAAGCCTTGTCCCAGAAGTGGAGGCAGGTGTCTGGACAGCCACAGGGATTTTAAATTTTCTAGCTAGGAAGGGGCCTTTGCAGAAATTCCAAAAGCTGTGAGTCAAATGATTCCAAGCAGTTCAAAGACAGTGAGGCAGCTTTTTCTTAGGGTTAAAACCCCTGGTGATGCTTTGCCCCTTAGTCCTCTAAGATAGGGTGGGTCAGATGCTCCTCACAGGTTTTCTTTTTTCTTTCTTTCTTTCTTTCTTTCTTTCTTTCTTTCTTTCTTTCTTTCTTTCTTTCTTTCTTTCTTTCTTTCTCTCTTTCTCTCTTTCTCTCTCTCTCTCTCTCTCTCTCTCTCTCTCTCTCTCTCTCTCTCTCTCTCTCTCTTTCTTTCTTTCTTTCTTCTTTTTTTAAACTTAATTACAGGGCAAATAAGCCTAAACCTTGGGCTTTCGAAAGAGAAGTAAAGGGGGCTTGGCATAAGGCTCAGTTGGTAGAGTGTTTGCCTTGTATGTACAAGGCCCTGGATTCAATTCCCAGTACCACCAAAAAAAAAAAAAAAGAGAAGTAAAGTTTCCATCCCAAAGTCATGACTTAAATTATAAGCACTCTGCTGAATGGCCTGAAAAGTCTGGAAATGCAGGTTCCTGAGAAGATGTCTATATCAGTGAAGATGAGGTGGTAGATTTTATAACAAATCTGGGCAGAAGCTTTGTGCTGCAGAGGGTTAAAATTACTGCAAAGTGAGATCTCATCTTTGGCTTAAATGACCTTATTTTGGGAAAGAAAGAAAGTGGAGGGGGAGGGAAGGAAAAGAAAGCAAGAAAGAGAAAGAAAGCAAGCTAACTACTGAATATCGAGGTCTTGGGGTTGGTTGAAGAAAGGTACAGAGAGCCCAGTCACCTGGAATTGATGATGTGTGTTTGTGTGACTGAGAGAGACAGACATACACACACCACTTTCCTAAGCTTTCTCTTGGTTTATTACTCTGAAACTGAAACGTAAGAAGTTCCTAAAACTAAGCTAAGGATACTTTTTGAGCTTTTTTTTCAAAGAGGAGGTGGCCAACCAAGTCAAAGTTAGTTTCTATCGGCCTACATTTCATAAATGACTACACTAAAGCCAGGCACAGTGGCTCATGCCTGTGCTGCCAGCTACACCAGAGGCTGAAGGAGGGGATCCCAAGTTCAAAGTCAGTCTTGGCAACTTGGTGAGGCTCTGTCTCAAAATAAAAAGGGGGCTAGGGATGTAGCTCTGATGCAGAGCACCCCTGGGTTCAAGCCACAGTACTACAAAATTAGTTAATTATTAAAATAAAATTTAAAAAGCACTGCTCTCTGCCACTCAATTTCCAGTTTTTGGTGGCAAATTGACCAATACATAGTTTACAAATGTTAAGGCAATGATATATATACATAAACACAAGCACACGCGCACGCGCGCGCGCACACACACACGCACGCACCCCTATTTTTTTTTTAAACAAAGAAACAAATATAGGGCTGGGGATGTGGCTCAAGCAGTAGCGCGCTCGCCTGGCATGCGTGCGGCCCGGGTTCGATCCTCAGCACCACATACCAACAAAGATGTTGTGTCCCCCGAGAACTAGAAAATAAATGTTGGAAAATTCTCTCTCTCTCTCTCTCTCTCTCTCTCTCCTCTCTCACTCTCTCTTAAAAAAAAAAAAAAAAAAAAAAAAAAACAAAGAAACAAATATAAGTAAAAAAGCAACAAATCTATGAAATCCCTCAAGGCACACAAGAAGCTACAGCCTACAGTAAAGGAATGGGTAAGTTAAATGAAAGCCAAAAATATACTTTGCTGCAGGCTCCACTGGGAACTGACTCATGAATATGCAACAAGTGTTATTTATGGCCTTCCCTATACACCTCACTCTTATTCTCTGCTAATCAAAGGTTAGGACTGTCTCACAAGGATTTTGGGCCTTAGCATCGGGTAGCAACTATAATCATTTCCCTGTATAAGTGGAGTGAGCAGAAATTGAGGAGCCACTCCATGAATCAATTAATGCAAAATGAAAAGTAAACACAGTGAAGCACACTGGGGTGGGGGCACAGGGTATAATGGAAACAGGTTAAAAACAAAGCACAGCTAGGTGCTGTGGCTTATACCTAACCCCAGCAACTTGGGAGGCTGAGGCAGGAGAATTACAGGATTGAGCCAGCCTTAGTAATTTAGCAAGATCCTCAGCAACTTAGCAAGACCCTATCTCAGAAAATAAAAAAGACTGGGAATATAGTTCAGTGGTAAAGCAACCCTGGGTAAAGTCCTCAGTATAAAAACAACAACAACAAGAGCACATACCCAAAACTTCAAGTATATGATACATGAAATCTTGAAGTATTTCCAATCATAAGCTGAGAACAGAGCCATGCAATCTAGGGGCAGGCTTACCGGGATCTGCTGGATCTCTCCTGTGTTAGTGATGATCTGCTGCATCACCTGCATGGTCTGACCAGTGCCACTCTGAGCCTGCTGGGCTTGACCCTGAGGTTGCGCCTGGACAATCTGTACCTGCTGACCTTCTCCAACTTGCATTGTCACTGGTGTGGTCTAAAAGGAAGAGTCAAAAAACAAAGTTTAGAATGACCACGGGTCTCCATTAATGACTAAACTCATCTTAACATCAATAATAACATTCAACCTACAGAGTCCTTTGGGTCTAGAGCACTGCTAAAAAAGCTGCTATCAGAAATTAAAGCTGAGGGCTGGGGATGTGGCTCAAGCAGTAGCGCGCTCGCCTGGCATGCGTGCGACCCGGGTTCGATCCTCAGCACCACATACCAACAAAGATGTTGTGTCCGCCGAGAACTAAAAAATAAATATTAAAAATTCAAAAAAAAAAAAAAAAAAAAAAGAAATTAAAGCTGAGAAAGCCACCATGACTTTTAGGTTCACAATACAGAATATCTGCTTGGGCCTCCATGCTTCAAATGTGGCCACTTGTCACAGTCCCTTCAATGATGTTAAGGCACATATGGCACAGAAAAAAATCAAAAGCAATCATGATAGTTCACCTGAGAAATGGCCAATGTCAAGCCCACAGCAGATGAATATGGAGGGCAAAAATGAAACAGAAAGTGGAGTCCATATAAATTTTTACTAAGTTAGGGTTCCGAGTTCTTTCTAAGGCATACAAAACAAGGAAAGGAAAATAAAGCACCTGGGCTCATCCTTGAGGCTGGGCCTAGTGCAGAATGGCTTTATCCCCGATTCAAGAAGCACGGGGACTCCTGCCCATACTAGCCAGATGACTGCTCTCAACCACCATAGCTTCCCATGGAAAAGGTGACTACTGGTAGGATACAAGATGCTGTCAAGAACTGACTCTTAACTGATCCTACCCTTATTACTAAAATTTAGTAAAGCAACAGCTTTTAATTTTCTAGAAATGGCAGTCTCAGATTTAAGACATTACTGTCTAATATATATAATGTGGCAGATTTTGTGTCTCTTGCATTTAGTGGCTTGTACTCTTATGAAACAACTCTTTTGTGAGAGATAAAAATTTACTATTTGTCAAAATAGTCAATCATTCGTTCAACTCTCAAAACTTTAGCCCCTGAGGTGACTTTCACAGATTACCCAGAGAAACGAGCCTACCACATCTGGTTCCTCTGGTGGGAGGTGAGTGGAGCTCTTTAAACTACAACTGGACTCCCACTCTTAACATCCCTAGGTCCATCCTATTTGGACATGGCCTCTCCCTGCTCTGAATTAAAAATCATGTCAAGACATCTCTGGATCTCAAAGGGTCTTGGGCTTCAACTGCTATTTTGATGTTCTTGATTCTGACTGAAGAAGTCCACATGAGATTATAACTATGCATTTAAAGGTACAAGGGAAGGGGATATTTCCTGTGAACTATTAATGAGACTCAAGTATTACCAGGTAAGAAGAAATTACTATAAACTGGAAGAGGGTAAGAAAGAAAGATGACAGTTCTCAGTAAAGATACCTATGATGGGCTAGGACAAGAGAAAGTATCTTTTTCATCCTCGTTTCACAAATTTCAACTCTTCCTATCCCCTAACCTCCAGAAATTCCCAATTTGTAACCAAAAAAAAAAAAAAAAAAAAAGAGAGAGAGAGAGAATTCACTTCACAAAAAATACATATTTCTCCCAACTTTGCTCTAACATTTTGTCTTGCATATTTGTACTCAACTTGAAACAGACATCACTATAGATCTAGGGAGGAGAGACCCACATGGGACTACCATGAAGCAGCAGGACAGCAAAGTAACAGCTGGGAGGGACCAACTTCATCACCTTCACAAGCCTTATCAGTTCCAGACTGAGCAGGTCTGGATTGACAGAAAAGACACAGATGAAATTCTCACTGACTTAAAAAAAAAAAAAAAAAAGGCAAAAAAGCATGCTGCCAACTCATCACTGTACTGTATCAACTTAATGTGCCCAAGAGGATTTCCAAGGTATTTCTAAATTATTTCAGGAAAATGAGGGTTTGTGTTAGCATGGCAGCTGCCAAATCATGTATGATTATGCCCTGCTGTCAGTACACAACAGCCATGAGCTTCTCAGGATGATCAGCCAATCTGGGCCAACCCTTGGCACACTCCCTTGAAGTTCACTCTGTAAAAGGATAAAGCCTTTGGCAGATAAAGCTCTTCCCACTGCAGAGGCATGAGCATGAGCCAAAGAAAGTCCCTTAGGCATCATGGGGCACTGAATGCCTTGAGGCAGGGAATGGGCTGAGATCATCTTTGAGCTCCTCATGCCTAACACAGTGTCTGACAAAGAATAAGCACTCAATAAATTTTTGTTCTATGGATAAATAAATGAGCAGGGAATTAATCTTAAAATCATAATTCATATTTAAATCCACTTCCATCGCAATTTTTTTTTTCCTTCTAGGCAAACCCAGCTCCTTACTAGAAAACACAAGACTATCCAGGGTGTGTTCCCTGGACTTGCCTCAAAGGTCCCCTATGCTGATGACACTTTCTCACCATTCCTTGTACTGCTTCTCACCTCTAAGCCTTTGCCTGTACTTGCCCTTACTGACCATACCATCCTTTCCTGCTTGTTTAACTTCTAGTGTTTCCTCTAAGACTCATAGTGTTCCATTTAGGAACCTTCTCTAACCTCACATCTTTCACAGATACTCCTTTTGATGTGCTCCCATAACACTCTACACAATTCTAAGAAATGTCTTACACGTCCCATATGGTGGTCATAACCTTTTAATATTTGAATCCCCAACTATATTTTAAATTTCTGGATAATCAGGACTATTTTATTCATGCTTTAATTCTCAATATCTAGCATAGGACTTTGTTCTCCGAGGATGTTCAATGTTAGATGAATAAATAATGACTGACAGAATTTGAATGCGAAGCTAACAGTATTGGGTCCTCTATAGCCTCTTTTTAAAAAAAAAATTTTTTTTTTAATTGTAGTTGGACACAATATCTCTATTTATTTTTATGTGGTGCTGAGGATTGAACCCAGTGCCTCACACGTGTGAGGCAGGCGCTCTGCCACTGAGCTATAGCTCCAGCCCTCAATAGCCTCTTAAGATTCCCAAAGGATGGTACTTCTCTCAACAGTACTTTGGGGAAGAGAAAGAATCTTCTGATTACTACTGTAAAAAAAGAAGGTTACCTGACACAAATATAGAGGGAAAGAGAAATGGAGTCCACTGAAAAGCCCTTTTACTAAAGATCATACTACTCTTTATGGGCATGTTAGAGAAAATTTTTTTCTTTCTAAAATTTCTATGTTCATAGGAATCCTGGAGAATATCTTATACAATGTATTTTCTTCATATAATCTAGAGGAAAAACAGGGTCAAGAGAGATTAGGGTAACATGTTGCTTTCATCACTGAATCTGGGGCAATGCTCAGGTTTTCAGACTGCAAATCCAGCTTTGTAATGATTTGGCTGCCTCTCTGCCCTTGATGAGCTTTCCCCATCCACACCTATGAGGCACCATCTTGCTGGGTGGATGCCCTCAGCAGTTCACAGACCTGGCCCTGCTGAGGCTGTGCAATGATGATTTGCCCAGGCTGGATGGTGGTCGTGGAGCTTGTGGTCTGCTGGCCTTGCTGCTGCCCCTGGACTTGGACGGCAGTGGGCTGCTGAGCCAGCGTGAAGTAGTACTGGACAGGCTCGGCAGGAGTCACAGACTGGCGTACCTCCTCCTGTGGGGTGGAAGGACAGGCAGGTAAGAGGAAAAGAACCGACTCAGCAACCGCCACAGTGAATTTCCATTCTTCCCCAAAGAGGCTATGTGCAGTTGCCTCCTGAATGCTGAGCTCTCCACATTTGAAGCCAAAGGAAAGTGGAATTCGAAGAGACCAGTTGTGCTAAATCAAACTAAAAATAACAGATTCTATAGGCTTCACAAAACATACAGCCAATTTTCTGAGGTACTGAGTAATCACCCAATGTGCGATGAGTTGCAAACGGGCAAATAATTACCGTAACTAAAAATCACACCCCAGCAGTGCTTGTCAGTAAGTGCTGGCAAGGCCTGTGATCTAAGAACAGTGCTAATTGCCAGTGCTGGGGAAGACACTAACTAAATATCCTGCCACTTAGGCTGGTCCTCAATCTCCCAACCAGACAGCACTCTTCTTACTTTGCTCCCACCCATTCAAGAGGGTCTGGGCAAGGTAAAGGGAAACAGGGCTTTTCCTGGGCTAGAATTTCAGAATCAAATGTCAGATTCAAGCGCACTGGTAGGCAAGTGCCCAGGTTTTCACAGACATTGAAAGTTCTGTGGTTACTGAGGACATGTCTATCCAGTGTCATATCTGGTTCTGGTTGTACTTAGCCATAGAAGCGCAACCCAGGGGGCCTGATGGACAGCTCTCCGCTGGGGTGCTGCCTTGGCTGACTAGGGAGGTCGCATCCTGTTCGATTTGCAGAATGAAGACACTGTTCCTTCTTCAGCTGACGTTTTCCATGGCAGAAGGAGTAAACAACCTTCTCCCAGCCAACTTGAGCTCACAGCTGAGAGTGTAGGATGTTTACACACACTACAACATGGTTACAGCCCAGAGGGTCGGGGGTTGGTCAGCCCCTGACCACACAGAGATCGGGCGTCTGATCCGGAGTGACCTGTGACACATAGTATCCCTGCCTGGGACAACAAAACAACAACAACATACAACCACGTGGCCTGGCTGAGTAAAAATATCAGCTGAATTTACTCATTTCCTTATTCTGAGCCAAGTTTGCTAGGTTTTTAGAAAAAATACTTCTTCAAGGTATAGAGACCCTGTGGATGCCTCAAAGCTCCCCAATGTGACATTTACAAAATTAGTATTGACCCCATTCCCTCAGTAATTTAGGTACCCCGAACTGTGCTTCCATGTTACTATCTATATTACACATTCTTGTATCTGTATGTCAAATTAACTGCCTGTTGGCTAGAATCTAAGTCCTAAAAGGGAAAACATTTGTTTCCCACTCTCTCCCTCTCTTGCTCCCCACTATCCTTACCATTTCTCATGTAGGTGCTCAGTAAGTCCTGGTTGAATAATGAGTAGATTTACATAGACAAGAAAACAGAGGCAGGAAAGTACTTTTTCAAGTTGGTGGTATGACAGATTTTCTTGAACCCAATAGCTGTTACCAACAGAGTCTGTGGCCATAGTGTGTGGAGAAAGTTGTATTATAGAGGTGGGTATTGTTTCGCTTTCCTAATACCTGGGGACCCAGATAATGGAATTAGGACTGCTGACATCTAGCCTTTAAGAAACTTGGGGCTCTGGATAATAGTGAGATTCTCTGATAGTCATCCACCTAGGCCAGGGAGAAACCTGTAACATTATGGGTGCATAAGCAAGTCCTTAAACATAAACTGACCTTCTAAGTTAATATATTCTGTTTTAGACCCACACAGTTTTAACCCTCACATAATCATACTGAGGAAGAAAATAAAGGAGATCTCCTTTTATTTTCATTTAGGTTTCGATTTCCAGAAAAACTTGACAGTGACAATACCAGATCCATTCCAATTCTTGACTTCTCACCATTATAAACAAAGGTTAGCCTGGCAACTAGGTTATGGCTGTGGCACAGATAAAATGTTGATACCATAAAGCCATGAAACTGAGGCCAACTGCTCTTTTCAAAGCTGCTGAGGTAGGTTTAATGTATTTATTTTTCTAAAGAGGTCTCTCTTCCTATTTAAAAAAAAAACACAAATTACTGAAGTCTAGATCTAACTTTGAAAAGTTCTTGGGTGATGAGAAGGTATAGAGGACTAAGAGCCCCAGAACCAGCTTGTAGGAAATCAGGCAACACAGAGACACTGGCACTTCCTAGCCCTGACCTATGACACTCTTCAGCTGTCCCTGGTTACAGATGATTTAACACTAAATATGGTCTTTTCCCCCCAAAAGCAAGCTCTTTAAGTATCCCTCCCAGAAGCCAAAACGCCCTTTGTGAAACCCTATTTGAACAGGTAAAGAGTCTCTCCTATGCTTCCTACTCATCCTCTAGGATGGTTAATGAACTAAGCAGTGTCTAGGACATTGAAATGAGTTATCAAGCAGAGGCACTTAGGTTTGTGTTGTCAGGACAAGACATGACTGTTCTCAAATCACTGGGATGGAAGGAAGCATACATAAGGTTCTTTTGCATTATGAAGACTCATTATTCTGCCAATGGAGCTAAGCTAGCAAGAGAATGATTATGCTTGATTTAAAGAAATGGGTAAAAAGATAATGACATTTCAAAAGGGAGGAAATTTCAACCCATAGCTTAGTGGGGCAGAAGTCAGGCCTGAATTACTTTCTATTTTACTTGCTTCACTATAAAAAAGGTGAGACTCCTAAGCATCTCTGAGAAGACACAGGCCTTAATCCCACAATTCAATATTCTGATTAGTGCTAATACAATCCCTGAATGATTGGATCAATCCAGAATAGGGAACTTGCTCAACTTTGGCAGTGTCTATTTAAACTAGAGGGGTTGTTCTTGGAATCTATTCAGAAGCTAAGACTGACAAATAATGCCAGAGAATGAGCAGTATCACATCTTAAGGCCATCACTACAGTGTTGTGCAGCCAGTTCCAAACTAGGAAAAAAGTACATTTGCTTTAATAGCAAGAATGAACTGCTGCCTCCTTCAGAAAGGGTGAGTTCTGGAGAGTAGGCGCTTTTAAAGGACTTCAGGAGGTGCCAGACAATTTGGAGCTTGGGAAAACTTCATGTCCATAGAGGATTAAAAATGCTATCTTGGAATTTCAGGCCAGCTTTCAGCAATCTCAACCTTTCAAAGGCCAAGCAGCAGCTCTCCCAAATAGGATGCCAATCAATAGCTCAAACACCTACAAAGAACTAAATCTAGGGAGCAAGGAGCTGTTTCAGCTAGACACTTTTAAAGGAGATGATCAGAGCATTCTGACACCCTGAGAGAACCAGAAGCACTTTGGAGGAAAGGATAGGACAAGACCCTTTTATCCAGCCAGTTCATTCAGCAGGCAGCCCTCAGAGAACAAGGAGTTAGCACAATGAGAGTGAGCAAAGTCTAATTTCATCAGCAAGCTCACCACGTTGTTTTTAAAAGGGGGCTTAGGATGGACATGGAAGAAAAAATTCCGACAAGGAAAGCAGGTGTGTGGTATGTACTGTTTGATCTAAGGAAGAGAAGTGATCTGAGTCCTTGTAGTGACTTCTCAGAGAGTAGGGAAGCACCCCAAGAGGAGGAATCAAGTCTGGGGGCACAAACCTGCAATGTCTCCCGATGCGCAGCTGGAGACGACTGTGGCAGCCTGCCGCTGTAAACATCCGACTGAAAGCTCCTCTGAACAACTTACAGCTTCCAGTCAAGGATGTTTACAGTAGCAAAGACTGCCCAGAAAAAAACAGTCGCAGTGAAGCACACTCTGCTCCAGTAAGGAAGCAACACAGGGCTTGCTAACCCAAAGGTCCCTGTGCAAGGTCAGAATTAAGGCTGACTAGGATGCCCACTTGTCCTACACTTTGAATGCCCATAGGCCAACACAGGGAGAGTGGCTGTCACCAAACAACTGCTTCTAAGGATAATAGAAACAGCTGTTCTATTATTTCTATGAAATAACTCATTAAAAACCTTTAAAATTTATTAACAAAACAAAGCCAGTAGAACAAGGTATAGCTTTGTTCCTAAGACTCGGCCACTATTTCCCAAACATTTCTGTTATACTTAATGAGTCATGCAAACTGTGTGCCTAAAACAATGAGTCTCACAGAACAGGGGTCTATTACAACTGCAATTAAGAGCTACATGCACCCAAGTGCTTTAAAAAAAAAAAAACAAAACAAAACTGGTATGACCTTTGGAAAGGGGCAGACAGAAGAAAGGGGCGGGCAGACACATTCGTACAGTAGTGGAGCTCAAATCTGGTTGCACATTAAAAATCACCTGGAAAGCTTTAAAAGGTACTATGCCTGGGTGCCAGCATCACAGATTCTAATTCAGCCTATGGGGGTAAAACCTGGGCAATGGTATTTCTTAAACGCCAAAATATGTTCTAATGTGCAGCCAGGATACTACGAAGAGCCACAATATAGAGTAAGAGAAAAGAAAACCCACCTGTATGTAAACCACTGTTTACATTCAGAAGCAGTTTCTGAAAATCTGAAATTAACTTGCTGGGAATATTCTCCCATCTCAGATTAAGAACTCTGATAAGACTTCCTCAGGGTACCTTGAAATGCACTTCAGTCTACTGTTTGTAACTAACATCTTTATTTTTCATTGAATTTAATTTCATCTATTTTCACTGAAATACTACTTAAGAGGTACTGAGTTAAAAGTATCTATAAATGAGTAGCAAAGATGTTAAAGATGGATCTAGACTAAAGAAGAACAAAAAGAAGAGCAAATGCCTTGTGCAAAGAGAAGAAGCACGTCTGACAGCAGTATGGCAAGGCTCTGTAGTCAGCAGCATAACTGTACCTTCCCCAGCTCACCTGACGCTTTGGAGGTTTCAGTTCATCTCTTGGAACAATATCGATGAGAAAGTCAAACTGATCAAATTTTGTAATTGCCATGGCGATATCATTCCTCTGTAACAAAGAAAAGCAAAGTGAAAACTTGGCCTGGGGATAAATTAGTTCATCTTAACCTCCAATTAAGATAGATGACTTTTAAGTCAAACTAAATATCCCTGGCCACATCTATAACTGAAATAAGCACAGTCAAACTCAAGAACTTCAAATCATCAGACATGTTAAGACAGAAGTCAAAAAAGAAAGAGATACACCTAGCTTATGCTCTAAAACGGGTATCTCTACCTCCAATCGCTAGTCTTCCTGCATTATCTCATCCTAGGGCCCTACATGCAACTATCAAAATATCCTCCAGCTAACCATAGACAAATCCAGCAATCTTAACCAGGAAGTCTTTGATTATTCTGTGGTTATCAAGGTCAGCTTATTATTCAATCACTTTTAGGCCCTAAGTAATATTTTGTCTTTGGTTCACAAGTAGTTATAATCTTATCACTAGATCTATACATGCTGGACCCTCTAAAACTATGATTCTTATTGTGGACTTCTAAGCTGCAGTGATAAATTCTTGGTTTGAATCTGGTTTACTGTAACATGAATATTGAAGGTTGAAATCACTACAATAGTAGCAGCATAGGAAGAGAACACAGGAGTTACTGGACTAAAAATACAAAACCAAGGTTTGTTCTGATAAGGTTTCCTCTCCAAGCATTACACTTCCTTCCTTTAAATAATAAAATTAGAAAATTTTTATTGAAACCCAACACATTTTATGTATATAAGATTTGTTTACTCTACTGAGACATTTAAAGCAAAAGAAAAGCAATGAGAAAAAACACTGAGCTCTAATGAAACTGAAGTATTTAGGGGAAAGTCAATTTAAAAATTTTCCTAAAAATAGATGACTTGATGGATGTATAGTTTAGATATGGGGATAAAACAAGTAGAGTGGTAAATAAACAGATGTTCACTGTAAACTTTGCTTATGTTTGAAATTCTTCATATTAAAATATCAACACACTAACAGAAATCAGTAGCAACTTCTTACATACCACACCTTAAGCAAGGTGACTCATCAGACAAATAGGGGATGGAAATTTTCTGGTTTTTCCTTCTCTGGTATCTATGATGGCCCCAAGCCACTGAAATGCAAAACTCCAGTGCACCCTCCTGGCCAACAACCAGCTTGATAATAAACCCTCCCAAATGAAGCAGGGCATATCTTAAAGACTGCCAGGACTCATTTAAGGTAAGTATACTGTAGTGTCACATTCTTGATGATGATACCTACTCAAACTATCTAAATGGCTCATCTATGGATGGAATAAGGGGGTAAAGGAGACAATAATCACCTCTAAACATATACCAAAATGGTCTGGACTTTTTTGAAAACAGATATATCTAAATTTATCTTTCTAAAATTTAAATTTTGCCCTTTTTTTAGGGGGGGGGGAGTGGTACTGAGGATTGAACCTAGGGGAGTTATACCACTAAGCTGTATTCTCAGTCATTTTTATTTTGAGACAGGGTCTCACTAAGTTTTTGAGGGCCTCACTAATTGTGGAGGCTGGTCTAGAACTTGTAATCCTCCTGTCTCAGCCTTCCAAATTGCTAGAATTATAGGCATGTGCCACCATGCCCAGCTTCCCATATTTTATCTTTTTTAATAATAACATTCATTACTACTCATCTTCAATAAAATACAGAAATGTAAACCCAGGTAGATAATACAGATAAAAATACAGAAAGTTCCCTTCTAATCTTTTTCAGCCAATCACCTTTTCCCTGTAGCCCCTAAACCTGAGGCAACCACAACTCTGATTTCTACTTTCTACAAGTATAAATTAGTCCTGATTTCTTTTGCTTAACATGTGTTTTTTTTTTTTTTAGAGTGAGAGAGGAGAGAGAGAGAGAGAGAATTTTTAATATTTATTTTTTTTAGTTCTCGGTGGACACAACATCTTTGTTGGTATGTGGTGCTGAGGATCGAACCCGGGCCGCATGCATGCCACGCGAGCGCGCTACCGCTTGAGCCACATCCCCAGCCCTGCTTAACATGTTTTTGAGATTCATCCTTGCTATATGGAACAAAGTTTTATTTCTTTTTATTGCTGAATAGTAATTCCTTTTGTGGATATATTGGAATTTATTAATAATACAAAAACTAATGGATACCCAAGTTGCTTCCAGTTTTGGGCTAGTATAAATGATTGTTATAAATATTTCTACACAGGAATGTCCACATATGAGTAGAATGGTAGTCAGAGAAGAGATAGTTTTGTCAGACGTGCTAAATAGTTTTTTCAAAGTGATTATATCACTTTACATTCTGATCGGCAACATGTAAGTTTCAGATATCTCACTTCACCAATACTTGGTACTGTCAATCTTTTTTATTTTAGTCAGTCTGATGGGTATAAACTAGCATCTTACTGTGTTTTTAATTTGTATATACCCTACTATTAATCATGTTGCACCATCTTTTCATAGGCTTATTGGTCATTTGGCTATCTTCTTTTTCAAAGGAATTGAGTGTTTTGCATATTAATCAGAACTGACCTTGAAAGTGGTAGCTTTTATAGCATCTCTCTAGATCCAGACTTTTTTCAGGGCAATTTTTTGTGGTTGTTGTTTTGCAATTTTCACATGCATCAGAGTTCAATATATTTCCCTTATGTTGTTCTTTTGCTTTAAATTTTTCATAAAGTAAACAAATCTTAACTCTATGCCACAATATCTGGCTGCACTAGAATGTAGGATTCACATGGTAGAAATTTGTCTATTTTGTGTATTGTTAATCTTCATAGCCTACACAGTACCTGGCACATTATGGGTGTTCAGTAAACACCCATAATTTGTAGAATAAATAAACAAACACACGTATTTTCAATTTGGTAGTCAAAGGGAAATGAGGAAAAAATAGACTTTGCTTTCTTGGCATTATTATTAAAATACTGTCACAGTTTTGTATCTGTTAAACCCTTCCTCTTATATTGGGGAAACTTTTTCTCCCAGAATTGGGACCTGGATTATAAGAGAGGGTTTACAGAGCCAATCACCAAGGGTTTTACATACCATAAGAATGCTGACTACTGTATTAAAAGAAAAAGAAAATGAAAACAAAAGGATTTCCAGGAAGACAGACAAGGAACAAAAAAAGCTAATTAAGTCAGTGAGACTACGAATTCTTCCTGAGATTGTCCCTTCCTGGAATCTCTCAATGCTCTCAACCAAAAGTTTTTTACATCTGGAAACAGATAAATATCCTATAACTTGAGCCTCTGTTTAGATGAGGGCTCACCAAGTGAAGAGTTCAGTCACCAGCTGTGAAAATCATGCAAGATTCGGAAATTAAGAATCTTGGTAAGGAAACAGTATCACCACAGCTGTAAGGTATGCCTGGGTCCCAATGCAGAGAAAGATGCCTGACAAAGCCAAAGGAAGAACAATTTTTGGTCCAAAGCCATGCAAGAGAAGCAGGCAAAGGCAGCTTTTTTCCCCAATGTAAGCCTGCTATATTACCTGAAGGGTGCGGCGCTTGTTATCCTCTGTATGGATCCAGGCTCGAAGAGTCAGTTCTGTGATAAAAATCTGGGCTGCCTTGGCAAAGAGCACAGGGGCTTCTGCACTGATCATCTGCAACAGACGTAGGCCCTCCCTGTCAATCATCAGCAAATCATTTAAACCATTCTCTTGCCTCATGGCTTACATGAGGCAAGAGTTAAAAAAAAAATAAGTAGGTGGTAGCCTCAGAAGATTCCAAGGTAAAATAAATCCATGAATAGGAACAAAGCAGGTAACAGGGAGAAGGGAAGAGGGACGAAGAATACTTATAGGCCCTAAGCAAGGTGCTTTCTTACCTTCTTAATAGCTCTTCAAAGAAATGAGGGGTTAGGGAATGGGAAGAGACTTGACCAGCCACAGAGTCAGTAAGTGGTAGGATTTAGGTTCTAATCCAAGGAGAGACAATGTGGGGAAAGATAATAAACTCAAGAGCCAATGGATATAGGTAAAATCTCAGACTTCTCATGTTTCTGGGCTTTGTTTTTCTCAAAATGAAAAAGAGAATAACCTTCCAGTGTTATAAATTATGAGAATCAAATGAGATGATATATGTACCTAGCACAGGGCTTGGTATGTAGTAAGAGCTCAAGCAATGAAGGTGCCTCAATGTGTCTGTCTTCCAAGTTCAAGTTTAATTAAACAAGTCTCTAAATTCCTGGTGGAGTGTTCTGTGCAGGGAAGAGTCACACAAAGAGCTCCAGAGTTAAAGAAGCAGGAGAACTGGAATCTTGGCTCTATCATGCTGGGCAAATTACTTCAGCTTTGTGCCTACTTTCTTATCTGTAAAATGGAATGAAACATTCTTATCCTGTCAAATCTCACAAGGTTGCTGTGAGGAAGAAGAACGCTAATAAAAGGGGAAATTGCTATGGACTGTTAGCTTTCTGTTTAAATGCAAGAGACCATTAATTCCAAGTGGTAATAAGGTAGAGGCAGAGCTGTTCTTTCCCTAAGAGTTGTAATGGGAGGTGGCCTCATAGGAATATAGAAATGGCCAGTCTTAAGGAAACCGTCTCACAAATATTCACTCATGTAAAACAAACTCACAGGTTAAAAGGTCAGAACAGGTTCAATGTTAACATCAGAAATTTCTTAGAGCTCTGATTAACTAGCCAGAGACTGCAATAAGCTGCCAAATGAGCAGGCACGGTGATGCACACTTCTAATCTTAGTGACTCAGGAGGCTGAGGTAGAAGGATCAAAAGTTCAAGGCCAGCCTCAACAACTTGGTGAGACCCTGTTTCAAAATAAAAAATTAAAAGGGCTGGGGATGTAGCTCAGTGGTAAAGTGCCCCTGGGTTCAATCCCTAGTACTACAACAACGAAAGACGCTAAGATGATGGTACTGTCCTGTTGATCTGACAATACATGATGTTCTTTGTTTTTGCCGTACTGAGGATTGAACCCAAGGTCCTCTACCACTGAACTACATCCTGAGTCCTTTTTATTTTTATTTTCAAACAGGGTCTCACTACATTGCTGAGGCTGACCTCAAATTTGAGATCCTCTTGCACTGGTCTCCCAAGCAGCTGAGATTACACGTTATGTGCCACCCTGCATGGCCATGATACAAGTCATTTACACTACACAGTAAAACGAACTAGGCAATGCCACCTGATATAAAAACCAAACACCCAGCATCTTCTCGATACTCTAAAAAAACAAGATCCCCAATTTTCAGAGCAGCTGCATATAATAATTAAAACTGTTCAATTTCAGTTCATTTAGTTTTAGAGAGAAACGAAATAAAACCAAAAAAGCAACAGACAATAACAATTATTTTCCTTGTTTAATTAAACTCTGAGTTCTAGAGAAATGAGCAATATCCTATCCATCATTTTGGCTTCAGAATGAATAATAAAAATAAATGTGAACTCACCTTCACATCTTCATCCAGTTTCATAATCTTCTTAATACGAGCCAGTGGGAGTTCCTGTACTCGGAAATCTTTCTGAAATGAGCAACAAGAGAGGTATAAGAGGTGGGGACAATCAATAAGGTGGCAGAGCATCTTAGGAAGTAGCAAATACTGACTAGTTTAGACTCTTCCTTCAGAAAATATGGCAGGGGAGGGGGACAAATGAAATGAAAAAAGTACAAACTCCAGAAAAAAAAAACTTCTTTATTTAACCCACACAGAACTTCAAACAATTACAGGGTTTGAGGGAAAACTTATAATGGCCTTTAACAGTGCCCATATAAAAGGCAGCCCCAACCAATATCAGGTTCTATATCTCAGTGCAATACAAAGGTGCATTATAAATGCCTTTTTTTCCCAAGAAAGTTTACTGGTCTGCTATATGTGGATTAAAACAGATTTCTGCCTCAGGGAGCATTCCTCTAAACTGTCAATTCTTCCTTCTGTTCAGGGACTATAAGGGAAAGGGCCAAGGCCAGAAACACCTGACCACAGTGATCCATGGTTCTTTTCAGCTAGTACAATACTGGCCCTTTCTGACCTCTGCATTAAGAAAATCAGAAAGAGGCTCCTTTCTCATCATAGCAGCAAAGGAGACTTTGTCTCTAAAATTTATTTCAGGGTGTGGGTGGAAAGTTATGGAAAAAGTGTGAGGGTAAATTTACCAACTGCCTTTTAGCAACCATGCTGATTTTTCTTAAAAAACATCCCTGTTTCCCCCCCCCCCCCCTACTTTTAGGAGTGGTATCAGTAAGGTGAAGGAGCAGATTTTCTCTCAGAGCATTCTTATGCTCCTGACAACAAAGAATTTGAAATTGACAAGTTCAAGATGCTTGAATTCACTCAATCAGAGGTAGGAGCCAAGAAAAGTCAATGGTTCTTGGGCTGTACTTAAAAATCCAGAGTTTCAAATAATGATGACAAATTTCTTCTATCTAGGTCTATGCAGTCAGGCACTTCAGAGAGTCAATATTCTAATCCTCTTGAAAGCAGTGATTCTTAACTTTGACTAAACATTGTAATCACCTGGTAATCTTTTGAAAGATGCCTGGGTTCTCCCTGAGACAAATGAATAAGGAACTCCGGGGAGTAGAGTCCTGGCATCAAGTTTTTTGACTAAGAGTCAGTGAAAGTTAAGAACTTTTATTTTAGAACCTTGCTACTCAGAGTGACATCCTTAGGCCAACAATGACATCACTTGAGAACACAAAATAAAGGTGGCATCTTGGGCTCTACTTAAAGACTACTAAATCAAAAACAATTTTAACAAGGTTCTATAACGAGACAATACAGTCTGAGAAGCACCACTCTACAGGAAGGGCCCACAACACAGGGTTCATTTTATAATAGTCCACCAGAGGTCCCCACCTAGTTCCTATTTAAATAACCATTTAAAAAATATTATCAGGTTTGATTATAGTGCTAGAAATGTAACTGTCCAATCTGGAGGCACTAAGTAATGAAAAGATGCCACTGTTGCCGGGCACTGTGGCGCATGCCTATAATCCCAGCAACTCGGGAGGCTGAGGCAGGAGGATCCAGAGTTCAAAGCCAGCCTCAGCAGATTAGTGATGTACTTAGCAACTCATCGAGACCCCATCTCTAAATAAAATATAAAAAAGGGCTGGGGATGTGACTCAGTGGTTAAGCACCCCTGGGTTCAATCCCTGCTACCAAAAAATAAAAAGATGCCACTGTCAATTAAAGGAAAGTAACTTAGGCATTAATTTACAGCTAACTGACAGCTGTATGGGAATAAGTTGGGGGAGGATTAGATTTATCAAGATTCAGCATCATCACCACCCCCATCCAAAGACCAAAGTTGGCTTTGCCTTCTCAACTGTCAAGGAAGTCCAGAGGGGTAAAACTTAACGTCACAAAGTCTATTACCTTTTGTTCCTAGAGCTCTGCCTGAGCAGGAATACGCAGTATTTTATACATTCACTCTGGTACACTATCATTTTGGGATGGCTTTTAGCCAACTTCAATCCCAGATAACACCTGAATTTATGGACAATTAGAGGGCTTTTAAGAATGAGGGAACACAATGGTCAGGCAGAGATAAAAGATAAATTGCTTTTGCAGGACTGAGGGCCAGAATGGTATCAGTAAGGTGAAGGAACGGAGCATTTTGTAAATTTCTGCCTCATTTCACAGTTCTACTAGGCGGAAATAATATGATCTCTTTAGCTATGACCCTTTCTTGTTGCTTTTGAAACACATCATCTAGCAAATTATAATTTCTTGGTTTTGGAAAGTATGTTTCTCAGTCTTAGAGAGACAACAACACTTTATGCATATTCTTTTAAATTATACTATGTTTGGATGGTTTAAGCACAATGGATTTTTTTTTTTAATTTGTTAAACATTTTGAGGTGTCAACCTAAGAGGTTATGGCATATTTGAAGAAGTCTGATTTTTAGTACTGCTGAATTCTGGAAAGGCCGAGATGAAATGCCAAAATGTTTGGTCAAGTAGCACAGGCAACATGAGGTACAGTCAGAGAAACAAATGCCTCCATGTGCTGAAATTACAGTCCTGAGCATAGAGTAAAAAGAGAGTTTTACAAAGGGAAAAACCACCCTGACTTTATTAAATCACATTTCACTGAAACTTGTAACTGATGTTGCTTTACATTAAATCTGAAGTGGAAGAGTCTGGTTCACTCAAATATTATTGTGCAGGTACAATATGCCAGACATTGTTCTAAGCAGATGATGTCATAGCATAGTAGAAGTCTAGTAATCAATGGAAGAGATATTAAAAAAACATTCTTTTTATTCTTTGCCCCATACCCCAAACCAAAACTGAATGCCTCAAAGTAATCAATCCTCTTTAAACCTCTGATAGACTAGATGTCTAGGTGCTAAAACTTGGTCAATACCACAATCTGCATTTTTGACAAACTTGAAAAGTAAACCAGTAGGTTAAAAATAAAAGCCCAGGATAATAGTAGCACTACTCACAATAGCCAAGAGGTGGCAATGACTCAAGTGTCTATTAACAGATGAATGGATAAACAAATGTGGTATATACATATAACAGGATATTATCAAGTCTTAAAAGGAAGGAAATCTTGTTACACATGGATGAACCTTGAGAACATTATACTAAGTGAAATAAGTCAGTCACAAAAGGACAAATACTATTTGGCTCTACTTACATTAAGTATCTAAAGTAATCAAATTCATAGAAAAGAAAGGAGAATGGTGGTTAGCAGGGTCTGAAGAATGGGGAGTTGTTTTAATTGGGAGAGTTTCAGTTTTGCAAAATGAAAAAGTTCTGGAGATGTGTTTCCCAAAGATGTGAATATACTTAATGCTACTAAACCAAACATTTAAAAATAGATAAGATAGTAAATTTTATTATTATTATATTTTTAAAATATTTATTCTTAAGTTTTAGGTGGACACAATATCTTTATTTTACATTTATGTGGTGCTGAGGATCAAACCCAGTGCCTCATGCATGCTCTCTACCATTGAGCCACAATTCCAGCCCTGTTATTTCTTTTTATTGCAACTATCATCTAATCAATCAATCAAAGCTCAACGGGATACCGAAAAGTTAAAGTGTTGAGCTTAAACCTCTCTGGCCACCTGCCTGGTCCTGAATTTATGTCTCTGAGCCCTCGCTAGTGCAGACTTCTAAATGGGCCAATCCTGCCATACTGCCAGTTTTCAATCAGACTGACCCTCACACCAAAACCCAGTAAGCTTAACCATTAGATTATCTTCCCAATTTTTGAGAAAAACATCCCACTTTTGACTTTATAATGCCACTGTTCCCTCCACTCTCTTTTCTGAGACAGTACAAATAACTACCACCTTGAGTCTGCTGAAGAGAAACAATGGTTCTTCACTGGAAATCTACTCTGAACACAAGCCACTGTGAAAAAAACCAAGCCAAATTCCACTGCTGAAAACCCCTTATGTAAATAAACACCACCCACAGGTATATTCAGAATATGAAATAAGTTTTTTTTAAATATATTTTTAGTTAATGAACCTTTATTTATTTTTATATGGTGCTAAGGATAGAACCCAGTGCCTCACACATGCTAGGCAAGCATTCTACCACTGAGCTACATCCCTAGCCCTGAAATAAGTTTTTTACCCTGTAGTTAGTGGGTATTTATCATAGTGGGAAACTAGTTTGTTCTTTCTACTTACCACTGAGCCACAACCCCAGCCCCTGGTTTCTTTCTTTTGTTACCTGTTTTCAGTCTGTCAACAGAACTCATGTTCCCTGAGTACTACTGGCGTACTACTGGACCCACAAAATTCAGCATAGCTACAATAAGTGCAAAATATTTGTTGAGTAAATAAATAAGGGGACCTTGTTTTAGCAGAGACTAAAAGCCATTAAATCTAAGGAATTGCAATATTAGCTCCACATCAGTAAGGAATTCAGTACTGTCTCTGCCCTTATGCTAATACCTCTAGGGCAGGAATGACATATTCAACAGAGGGAACTCCTTCAGTATTTGCTAAAATAATACCAAATGGAACAGTCTTCATTAAGGACATGATCCTGTACTCTGAAAATACTCTAATTCTAACCTGTTTCACCTTTTACTACCACTCTCACACCCCGACTGTCCTCCTACCCCAACCTCTACTACTCATGTAGGAACCTTCAGCACTCCAATCTTCTTGCTACTCCTCTAAACAAAAAGCTTTCTGCTCTAAGCCTCCATTCCTTTACAGACCCCTTCTCACTGCCCAAGATCTATTGTCTCATCCTTTTAATCTGATGAATGCTTATTCATATTTCAAGATGCAACAAACATGTTGGCTTTACTTGATGCCTTCCCTAACTCAACCAGCAAGAAGCAAGCACTATGACTTCTGCACTCCCTTAGCACATTGCCTTTTACTGATTCAGGAGTCAACACTATGCCCAAGTCAGTGAGTATTTAATAAATACTTATTGAGTAAATTAGTCTGGCTGTAATTACAAGGTTGGGTTCTTCTAAATCAGTGGTTTTCAATAGTGGATGATATTAGCCCAAAGGGACATGTGCCAATATCTGGTACATTTTTGGTGGTCACAGCTTGGAGAAGATACTATTATCATCTAGTGAACAGAGGCCAGAGATGCTGCTAAACATCCTATAGTACACAAGACAGCCCCTCACAACAAGAATTATCTGGCCAAAAATGTCAATAATGCTGCTATTAAGAAACCCTGACCTAAATGCATTTTTTTCAAAATTTTTTAAATATATATATATATATATATATATATTTTTTTTTAGTTGTTGATACATCTTTATTTATCTATTTATATGTGGTGCTGAGAATCAAACCCAGTGCCTCACACATGCCAGGCAAGGGTGCTACCACTAAGTCACAGCCCTAGGCCCTAATACCTCAAAAGAGTGTCTGCCTCACAACCAATTTCTTAAATAAATTATCAGTTATTTCCCCCCAAGTTCTAGAAATTTACAGGGCCACTAAATTAGGCAATAAGAAATGAACTATTTAAAAAAAGAAGAAGAAGAAAGCAATGAACTATATCAACTTCACGAAGGTAAGATCCCTGCTTTTCTCGTAAAAGATATATCTCACGTCAGACAACAAACATCCAAATCAAAGTATCCATCACACACACACACACACCTAAAAAACACCACTAAGATGATATAGGACACACTTACAGCTACCTTACCTAAGGTAAGTGATATTTTCATTTTCGCATAAAGGAATGTACTATGTTAGGAATGTATGATGCCTTTGTAAGTATGCTTGAAATGAAAATGTTTTAGTCTCAAGTTTTTTGAAATCATCTTTAGAAGTTTCTCAATTTTCCTTACCACTGTTAAATTCCGGATTTCTTCCATAACACGAGGCCAGAAGGACTGGAGGCTTTGCTGAGCATCACTGCTACTAGTACCACCAAACCCTCCTTCTGTGGACATTTCGATAACTGAAAACACACAGACATGAGACACATTAGAAATTAATAAAGTCAGACTTTTTGTCCATGTTAGTAATTTCTCTATAGATGTTTTCACTAATTTTTCAGTCTGATAAGGTATATACTTTGTCTCTACTAGAGATTTCTGGCACAGATTAAAATCTTAGCAGAAAAAATTAGGAGGAAAGTTTTCCCTTCAGTTTAGATTACACCACCACAAGAGAAAATCAAAGGAGCTCTAATTAGAAAATCAAAATATAAATCAAGACCTTTAACTTCTTGTGGGAGTGGGGAAAGGATTTTGTTGCCCTAGTCTACTATACTTTCAAAGCTTTTTCAGGTTCTCCATGGTTTCCCAAACTTCAAGTCATGGCTTGCAGCAGATATATTAAGAGTCCCCAGAGATTTATATGGAACAAAATGTTAGTCCCCAAATCTTTTAAAATAAGAACCAAATTTATTCTTTTGTTTCAGATACTGGAGCCCATTTTTCTGAAGTTACTGGTAATTATTATTACTTCTAATTTAAGGCAAATCTGTCTCAAAGACATAAAAGTGCAAAAGACCATGTCAATAACTAAGTGGGTGACATGAAGTCTGAACTGAAACACCTACTTCCTAAATCTTTCCTGAACCTTGCTCTTTTTGGCACAAAGCCAAACATAACACACCGGCAAACAGAAGCTTTAAAGACAGTTGAAATAATGGTGAATTAAAATTAGCATAAAGAGAGACAGAACCTACATTTGGTCAAGTGTTTTGTGATAAACATGAATCCCCACATTAGTTCTAACTGTAGATAATATTGTAATGTCTTTAAAAAGAAAAAAAAAATCTTCCAGATTGCTTAAATGCTTATCTGGCAAACAGTTAAATGCAAGCAACAGTGTAATTAGGAACAAAGAACCAGAAACTTGGTGATCTCCTAAGAATTTCTATTCCAGAGAATTATTTGAAAAGGCTTAACATGCCAGTGACAGGATGCTGGCAGAGAGCTATGTAAGTTGTTTAGAACTAATTCTGAGTGACTGAAAGAAAAGGCACCAAAGCTAGGTATCACATGATCAAACGTGTCACTTTCCAGACTCCATGTGGATGCATGCGAGGCAGATCAGTTTCCAACAGCAGAATGAAACTGAAGACTGACAAATCTAGGTTTAGCCTAAAAGGATGTTCAGTTCACAAAAATGTTTGTCTCAGGTCTCTGACCTCCCTCCCCTTTTCCTTCCAAAGAAAATGAGAGAGGAAAGAAATGGAAGGAAAACAGAAGTATAATCTTCAAAGCAGACTTCACTCTGGTATAATGACATTAGTGGGTGATGATGTAATGGGAAAAGGTTTGGAGCCAATTTTTGGTGCTGGAGGCCTATAAACAGCTCTATACATCAACAAGAACTCTAAAGTATCTGGGAAGCAGTATGTTCTTGGAGTTTCTGGAAGGAGTTAAAGGGAAGTGTTGAATCACAGTTGGAAATGTCTAGATAAAATCAGTGATTGTATAAAAATGCTTCTTGAATTGTGTACCTTTGTGATGTATTTGGGAAGAGATAAGAGGACAGCTGAAACTTGTTACCACGGCTGGGTATTATTTAATACTCAGTGAGTATTAAATAATCCAGTGAGATTCCCCTCAATTCAGCTCTCATGACATTTCCACTTATTAGCACATACACATGATCTATATACAACTTAAGATGCATTTATAAGAAAAAATTCAAGGTAATCTAGAGAATATTAATTTATTTTTATTAATAGTTTTCTATAAGGTATTCATGACAATGAAGAGAGTGATAAAATCTAAACTTTTTAAATGGGCAAATAAAAAATCTTTCTGGAAATGAAAATTATGAAAAAAAGCTCAAAAAAAGAATCTAACCTTTCACAGCATGGGTCCATGGACAGGTATGATCTTAGCACAATGTTCCACACAAACTGCTATACAGTTAAAGAAGGAAGATGCACTGTTACCAATGTGACATCTTCGTACATTCACTAATGATGGGTAGGTTTAAATGGAGTGCAAAGGTCTGTAAGATTTAGAAGTTTGGTAACAAGTTTTTTTTTTTTTTTTGGTATGTTTGTATGTGTGTGGTACTGGGGACTGAACTCAGGGGTACTCAACCACTGAGCTACATCCCCAGTCCTATTTTGTATTTTATTTAGTGACAGGGTCTCAGGAGTTGCTCAGCACCTTGCTTTTTGCTAAGGCTGGCTTTGAACTCGCAATCCTCAACCACTGGGATTACAGGCATGCGCCACTGCAACCAGCCAAAGTAACAAGTTTCAGCTGTCCTCTGATCTCTTCCCAAATACATCACAAAAGTACACAATTCAAGAAGCACTTTTATACAATCACTGTTCGGTTTGCTTTTACATTTTGAACTGCTCCAACTCTGCATATGCGGCAAGGTCAGTCTGTGTAGTCAATAGATCACGAATGAATCTTTAGCTGGCTCAGAGCCACACACTGTTGCAGTGGAGTTGTGGCCAAACAGGTTATCAAATATTTCTTAATTAGAAATGTATTAAATGTTAAGTTTTAACTTGAGAAGATAGCAGCAAAAAATACAAGTAAATAATAATGCCTCTTATATTTTATTCCATCAGAGGAGTTGAGCACTGAAAAGACACCAAGAGACAACCAGGCCCACCCCTCTGCATGGGGCCCAACTCCTCTTTAATCTCTGTTTCAACCCCAGGACTCTCCCTTAAGTAGTCATCCAGCTTAAATTTGAGTGCCTGTCTCTCTCTCTCTCTCTAGTTCAGAAAACTGGCTTACTGGTAAGGCATTCTTTTCCATCATTGGACAGATCTGAATGTTCTTCTTTACATTAAGTTTAATTTACAAGGTAAGTTACATCTGAGCTTTGCATTTAATTACAATCTTTATATTTTTTCCATCCAGCCACACTTTCTTTATTCCTTCTCCTTTTTTTTTTTTTTTTTTAATAAATTCCTGATCTCAAAAGACAAAAGTACTCTCTATTTAGGACACAGATCCTCCCATGGGGAAAAAAAAGAAAGATAAAAGATCTAAAGCATGTTTTCTAGCATCTTTGCAGAGATGATTAGTAATATCTCTTGGAAGAACATAAGTTAATTGTAAATTCCTGGAAAAGGTGAGTCCTTTTATCAAAAGGCTTTTCCTAAAGAAGATCCATTCAGTGCATTGAGCTTTAAAACATTAGACCAAGCCAGGTGCAATGGCATGTGCCTATAGACCCAGCTACTAGGAAGGCTGAAGCTGGAGAATTCCCTGAGCCCAGGAGTTTAAGACCAGCCTGAGCAACATAGCAAGACCTCATGTCAATAAAAAATAAATAAATAAGCCAAGCAATATATTTCATGAAAAACTAATTAGTGTTCTCAATATTCTCTCACTGAGGTATGATTTAACATTCAAGTAATAATGCCTAATTGAAAACACAAAATAATTTTGCTGGCCAAAGACACCAACAAGTTAAAAAATATGAAGCAATTTTAAATGCCATTAACACATTAATTGTAACTGAACCGATACTACAGAAGTAGCCAATTTATAACATCAGTGGCCCACAGAAAATGTGTTGGGTTCATCTGGGTGATGAAAGAAGGTATGCATTTAAAAGTTACAAGAGATTTATTTAAGGATTATTTTCATTCCATGTTAAGTCACTATCTCTACCACTGGGGAAAGCTATTTATATATAAAGTTGACAGTAGACAAAACGGTCTTTTTTTTTTTTAATATTTATTTATTTTTAGTTCTTGGCGGACACAACATCTTTGTTTGTTTGTGGTGCTGAGGATCGAACCCGGGCCCCACGCACGCCAGGCAAGCGCGCTACCGCTTGAGCCACATCCCCAGCCGACAAAACGGTCTTAAGACCATGCCACATTAGCTTAGATCACGCTTATGAAAAATGCAATAAAGAATTTCCCAACTTTAGTTCATTTTAATGTTCAATTTATTATTCATGTTCACTAATTACTTTATAAATCCTTGAATAAGACTGTTTAACTATTTAATAATGAGGTAAGAATTGAATTGAATGGTTGTTGCTGAAAGTAATCTCAGCTCCCAGTACCTATTAATTTATCTGTTTTTTAAAAGTTTGCTTTCCACAACTAGACAGGGAAGAATCAAAGTCCATAATGAAAAAGTAGTTTCTTCAATGCTCAGCTCAACTACCATTTCTCTACATAGTCTTCTTTAAATATCCCCATCTGCAAGTGGTCCCTCCTTCTTGTGAACCTTCAAAGCCCTTGATCCACTGCTCTCTTTCTGCCATCATGCATAACCTTGTATGATAATTATGTCTATGTCCCCTCCTGGTATACAAGTTCCTTTTTTTTCTTTTTTTGCACTAAGGATTTAACCTAGGGGTACTCCACCACTGAGCTACACCCTCAGACCTTTTCATTTTTAAATTTTTTTTTTAAAGAGAGAGTGAGAGAGAGAGGAGAGAGAGAGAGAGAGAGAGAGAGAGAGAGAGAGAGAGAGAGAGAGAATTTTTAATATTTATTTCTTAGTTCTCGGCGGACACAACATCTTTGTTGGTATGTGGTGCTGAGGATCGAACCCGGGCCGCACGCATGCCAGGCGAGCGAGCTACCACCTGAGCCACATTCCCAGCCCAATTTTTTTTTTTTTTTAATTTTGATAGGGTCTAAGTTGTTGAGGCTGGCCTCCACTTACAATCCTCCTGCCTCAGCCTCCTGAGTCACTGGGATTACAGGTGTGTAACACCATGCCTGGCTCTGGTGAACAAACCAGAGGATAGGATCTGAGTAGGATTCATCTCTGGATCCCCCACATCCCCTAGCACAGTCTGATAACTACCAAGTGAAGGGCAAGGGAGTCACTAGGTACAGCCACTCTGAGAAAAAGGGCAACTTAGAAAGTTTGACCCCTCCCTTCGATTTTATGAAGCCATTTGAATTCCTCCAATGTGTTACTTTGACACTTAATGCAATGTTTATGCAACAATCATAAAATTGTGCTCCTTTTTGCAACTACTTAAAAATCCCCATCCTTGGCCTGCCTTATTGACATGTGCACATTAAAGTATGACTATGTGACAATAATTTTATAACAATAAATGTCAAATTAATTATGTCAAAAAAAAAAAGAAAGAAAAAGAAAGTTTGACCCCAAGAGAGACTTACTGAACAACCAAAGGAAATGGTCATAGAAACTGTTATAGGAAGCTCAGAATAAATGAGCATCTCTCTGAATCTTTAAATCAAGAAGGACTATAATCAGAAAGCCGCCTGAAGCTGACTTACTAAAGTGGATTTAAGATAAAAGGGATGACAGAAAGAACCATACACATACATATACACATATGCAAGAAGGTCCTAGAATTTGCAAGGCAGCTTCAAAGGCTGGAAATGGCTGGGCACAGAGGTACACGTGTGAAATCCCAGGAACTTGGGACTCGGAGGCAGGAGGAGCAGGAGTTCAAAGCCAGCCTCAGCAACAGTGTGGTGCTGAGCAACTCAGTGAGACCCTGTCTCTAAATAAAATACAAAATAGAGCTAGGGATATAGCTCAGTGATTGAGTGCCCCTGAGTTCAATCCCCAATACCAAAAAGAAAAAAAAAAAGAGAGGCTAGAAATGGGGTGTGTGCCATCCCCAAGTATAAGTCTTCTGAAAGCTAGAAGTTCTTCAAAAAGGTACCCAGTATAGATGGGCAAAGTTAGAAAAATTAATGACAATGGGTTAAGTAGGAGGAAGAGATTAAATACTAACTACTTCTGTCTGGCTATTGATTAGGAAAATGAAGAAAATAATGAAGTAAGATGATTCAAACAGACTACTTAAGAGTGGGTAATATAGCTGGGGTTGTAGCTTAGAGGTAGAGCGCTCACCTAGCACACGTGAGGCCCTTTGGTTCGATCCTCAGCACCACATAAAAATAAATAAAATAAATGTATTGTGTCCAACTACAACTAAAAACTAAATATAAAAAAAGAGTGGACAATCTAGTTATCACTCTAATATCAATTGCTCTTCATCATTTTTCAAGAAAGAAAAAGAGATATAACAGTTTTTATAATATCCCCAAAGTAGGTTTTTGTTCTTAACAGTACCATGCTCACCAAATCTTCCCTTAGTGATATGTCTGGGTACAGAATAGGATGTACCAAAATTACCAACCTTATAACATACAAAGAAATTAGGCTTTACTGCAAAAATAAACCTGGTTTCTAAAAACTCTGTACCTTTAGGCTTTATCTCTCTATTCCTTGGCATGTACTTCATTCTCTATAACAAAGTCCTTTATAATATGCCTAAATATACAAAACAGCTCTCTGAAGTAATTAAAACCAAATAGATATTGTTTGCATCACAATAACTGTTCAAGGAAAGAAGACCAAAGGAAGCTGCTATAAAATAAAGTCTAATTCTTGACTAATGCTGCTCCCTATGTTAAAGTACCCATCCTGGGCAACAAGTTTTACGTAAAAATAATATTCTCACTGTTAAATGCAAACAAATCTTAGCCCAGGACTGACTGGGAATCAATCCTAAGTGCTAGTACCATCCTTTCCTCTTAATATTTGCCTATCCAACTTGCAAGGCTATAATAAGCCTTTAGGCTATGAAGTGTTACCATTCCTGTATGTCAACAAGTATTTCCTTATGTTCAAAGTACTTATCTTCTTAATTCTCTTTTTCTGAGCTGAATTTTGAATAGTCTTCCTCTGTAACTGTCAAAAGCATTTTATGTTTCAATACTATTCAGGTATCCATTGATATTATTAGCTCTAGTTCTCTTCATTTGAATCAGATAAAACTACTGAGATGTTATCTTTAAAAAAGTGAATGAGATAAAGAGAAAAGAATGTTATGAATAAACAGGTGGATAAGGAAGAAAGGGGGACAGGATTTAAGCTAATTTGGGCTTGTGACTTTAGACATTCTTCCAAACTACCAAAAAACGTGAAAAATAAAATTGAGGACTGAGACACTCAAAACAAACAATTCCACCAACAATTTGATGTTTATATAGATAGAACTTAGGACATATGCCATCAGCAATCACAGTGGCTAGACAGCATTTCAAAGCTTAACAAAATCAACCTCAAGATGACAATTTCAGAAGGAAAAAAAAACACACTGCTCTGGAAATTAAGATCGATGTTTGTGCACTGGCCTCCTGCCAACTAGTCAGTGGTCTTGGGCCAGTCACTCTTCTAAGCTGCTACTTCTAAAACTGTGTAAACTGAACACATATATTTTAGGGGTCTCTAATGGCCTAGTAAGAAAGTTTTACTCACTTACTACTTGAATATGCAACACATGAATGGATACAAGGGAAAGCAGTGTGACTAGAAAGAAAGGAGGATGCAATACTCTTTTTATTTAAGCTCATATAAGGTTTCTATTTAAGCAAGAAAGCTCTAAGCCTAGTGCCAGAAACCTTATTACTTACATTCTAAACCCTTACATAGTTGGGCACCAGCTGGTCATACTGGCAGGCTATTATATAGTTCTCATCCCAAAAATGAATAATGTACTCTTACTTTCCCCAGCTCTGGTTAATGCTCAGGTCAATGTTTAAGAGTCTCCAATTCCAAGAGGCCAAGAATGAAGCTGCTTTTCACTGTACCTACTGGATACCCCTGCTTCTTCAAAGACTAAGGATTGGAACTGGCTGACACTGTTATTCAAGATGTGTTCACAAGGACATTTTCAAACTAGAAACAGAGCCTCTTTTCCTTCAAAACGTGTTTCTGTTCACTATCTACTACAACAGGGGCCAAATAGCACAGGTGTGATATAATAAGGAGGAAATAAAGGCACAGTAACTGGTATATGCAACACTAAGTGATAGAAAGGCATGAACAGAACATTTAAAATTTGTTTTTATGGAACAGAAAATAGTATGCATGCATCTTACTTCACACACTTTATTCTTCATGATTTCGTGAATACTCAAATTCAAATCATTCTTGCACATATGTCAGCAATAAAACGTGTTTATCAGTATTATGCAGGGTGGTAATACAAGGACCAAATATTTAGTGAAGCATTTTAAAGCAGGATTCAAAAAACTACAGCCCACAAGACATATGTGGCCCATAGTACATGACATTTCCCTGGAATACAGCAATCCTCCTTAGCTATGAGTTACAACAGAAACCATACAACCTGCAAAATCTAAAATATCATCTGGCCCCTTAAAGAAAAGGGATCATATAATAATATTTAGAACCCTGTTAAGTGTTTTATCTCAGATTTACTAATGGGGAAACTGAGCACCGGAAGTTGAAAAGTGTGCCTTGATCACACAACTGTTATATGGCTCCCCTATCTCCTCCCCCCATTAACAGTGAGCTCAGCCAACATCCTTTGCCCCACAGAAATAAATCTGAATCTCTTTGCTCCTCCAGTCTAATGAGAGTAAATACATTCTTGCAGGAAGAATGGAGAATAACTGGTTTTTCAGGCCCTAAGACTGAAAAGGAACTCTAACATGAGCTAGAGATAGAAACAGGGCCTGTAGCCTAAGTTAACTTGTATCCTAGAACAAAGAGCCATTTTGCTTCCTTGGTTCCTTCTGAGGTTTACAAATAACCTCTTGCTCGGTTTCTGGCAGTATGCTGTATTTGGGTGACCAGGAAAAGTGAGAAGTATAATTCTGAAGAATGTTTTGAAAATGCCAACTAAAGAGGTTCGGAATTCACAAACTACTTGCCACATAAATTACACTCAATTAGTCTTTACTTAATTGGGTCATAAATTTATCAAGATCATTCTAATTTTTATACATAAGGCTGAGAAATGGGTGCCTTAAGTTACTACTTGCTTAAGGCCACAATATAGTAAGTAGTGAAGACAGCAATATAAAGGCTCTAAAATTCTGTTCTTTATTTATTTATTTATTTATTTATTTTTAATATTTATTTTTTAGTTTTTGGCGGACACAACATCTTTGTTTGTATGTGGTGCTGAGGATCGAACCCGGGCTGCACGCATGACAGGCGAGCGCGCTACCGCTTGAGCCACATCCCAGCCCCCTGTTCTTTATTTAGTATAGTTAGTTCGTTCTTACTTTTTGCAGTTTTAAGGTGATGTATATTCAAACTGTTCAGAGAGTAGAATGATCTTAGCTGAAATCACTGACTTAAAAGTCCTTAGGCCAAAAGATCATTTTTATCCACTTGCTCCCAACATCCCTGTGGCAATCACAGAAGAGAAGTGCTAATGACACTATGCCCTATCATATAAGCATCCTCCCCTATTTCTCCTTTGTCTTTCTTTCCACACACTGCCACTCTTTTATCCTTTCCATTTGCATGATTTTAGCTGGATCAGCAGTACTTCTGAATACTCCACTTTAAGGGGGGCGGGGAGTAAAGTTCAAGGTTAATAAACTATCAGATCTGGGGGTCTTCCTCTTTGGCCAACTATATGTTTATGATATTGAGCAAATCACTTAACTTTTTAGGGCCACTATTCATCAGTCACAACACACAATCAGGACAATGCATGTCAGAAGGTCTCAGAAAACACTGAGCTTCATAGAAATGTCAGATGGCATATCATCATTACTGCTCAGAATTGGTGGATAAGACTACTTTTGGCCTGAACAGTCCCAGGTACAGTACCAAGCCTAAGGACTTGCAGCAAATGACCCAGCTAGCTTCTTCATCTCTGTCATTGAAATTACTTGTTTTCTTTTTAATCATTTAATAATTTAAAATAATTTAATCATTTGTATTTCCTTTAAAAAACATTTCAGATACATGGAAATACTAATACTATTAAAACAGAGAAAGATCTTCTCTCATCTTTTTTATAAATATGAAATAATTTCAAAAGTCCCTTAAACTACTAAATTTAGAATGAATGTTCAAGTTCCATATAAGCAAAGAACTAAAGCTGAAAATGAGTGGGAATGCTTCAAATTTAAATCCCTAGGAACATCAATGATCAGTAGCTATGGAGGTTTTTCCCCTCCAGAATAATCCAAAAACATTTAAATTCTTTAGAACATGATTCATTTGACACCTCAAACTTTCATAAACTAGAAGTATATGGATGTTTTGTCTTGTAGAAGATATGGAAAAGTGGAGTTCAGGGCAGCTCCCCACCCTCCTACCTGGTCCTACCATCCAAACAAAAGATTCTGTTTTGAGCTTTGACTAGAGCTCTGTTGATTCCATTTCTCCAAGATTCTGGAGTAGGGAAAACATATCCTGAAAAACAACAATTTTTGAGACCATTTCATGAATTATAACCAATGTTTAAGGTGTTGGGAGGAACTGCATTGGTAAGAAGCTTGCCTTTAAGTACAATCGTAAGAAAATTAAACATTTAGTAGTGAAAGCTCTTTTTTTTTTCTCCCCAAGAAACTGTTCCTGGAATCTAATCTAGTCTATTTCTAAAAATAAATAAATAAATAAATTTTGTTTCTTTCTGTAAGTAGCATTTTCAGACTTGTATCATATTATGATTTTGACACATATTTTAAGCCTAAAATTTCCATACTCATATCTTCTCCCCAGTACATAACTGTTTCTGGCACATCCTCAAGGCAAACATGACTTACACACAGTGGAGATTTAATGCATATCTACTAAATGACCAAACACAAGCTCCTCAAGAACTATTTTAAGAGCTCACAAATTCTTAGCCTCACTCTGTGTTCTTTTCTTTGAAATTTGCAAACAGGGACATTCTTAAGTACCTGTGTTCAGTTGTACAGCAATCTTTGTACAGAAATCCAATGGAAGACTAAATGAGTGGGGATGGATAGAAAACATGCTCTACTTTAGAAAATGTAGCACAAATATAGATCATTATCTAATATGAGGCTGCACTGGAAAATAGAGAATTATATCAGTAAGTTAATCATTCTAAAATCTGTGGGGAGGTAGAGAATTCTCAATTAAAAACCTGGAGGATGTTACAAGAATGGCAATATGAGCCTAGTTGTATTGATTCAGCTGTATAGATTCTGCTGACTCAGACAGTGAATTCTGCCCTCTGCTTGGGGTTAGGGGGAGATGAAAGAGAAGGGGGGGGGTGCTGAAAAAAGGACTCTAAAATGCCAAAATGCAAGATTCCTACGTTTCAAGGCAGAAAAATTAAAACTGGAAAACTTAAGGTTGTTAAACTGTAGTTTTCTTCAAGGAGTGGAACTAGACCACCTAAACTCAGTTCACTTTGGGGGACCTGGTAAACTTTCACTATAGTTCAGAACATCCTTAACCCAATAACCTTATTAGAGGTACTTCCAAAGTTGCACACTTAGAATAGGAATCACCCAGTTAAACTCTGTTTAGTTTTCAAAGTTATAATTACTGCTACATTGTGAATAGAGCTGACAATGTTCACTCCAAGAAATCAGAATTCCTTTGTTCTAACTACCTTACTAGTCGGTAAAGCAAAGTTTATATTATAAATCACAACTAGAAAACCTGAAACAACTGATTATTTAAAAACAATATTACTCACCTAAAAATATCAATCTGTGTTTCAAGTCAAGAATACAAATTTAGGAGCTAATACATACCACAAAATGTGCATATGCATAGCTAAGGGACACCACAGAACTCCTAACTCTAACCATGTATCTATTTTGAAAAAAGTAATTTAACTATTTATTCAACTTGAGTGAATTTAGGAATATGAAAGGCAATTTCAAAAACATTGGTAATACTCATTGTACAAAACTCCATTTGTACAATGATTTGTTCTGAAAAGTGGCTCTGATCACCCTTTTTGACAAAAGTTTTAAAAGTAAATCAATTTGACGATGTATTTTTTCCTGTTATAATAAGTATATATAATAAGTATATATAAGTAGACATATAACGTAAGACTGAGAACTCTAGAGGAATTACTTTTTTTTTAATGTGTGCCTCTTAGGGAGAAAATATGCAGAGAAAAGGGAAGATGAGAGGAGGAATTAGTCTCATTAAACAGACAGTTATAAACTATTCATTAATATACAGAACAAGGTGCATCCCACTCTGCCTCCTGTTTCCTTACCCTCGAAATGAGGATGATAATCCTTATTACATACGTTAAATACCATATAAGAGAATGAGTACTAAATTACATTGTTAACTGTACAGTACTATGCTTAACATAAATATTGCATATACTATTACACAGCTTAACTACCTTCAGGAGTATTGCATCCGCATTGCCAGTTAATTAACCGAAGAAAATAATCATGGAGATAAAGATATAAATAATCAAGCAGGATGGCTGGAAATTTATCACTATTTCTCTAGTAAAAAGTTTCTTATTGTCTTTATTTATTTATTCATTCATTCTTTACTTTAGATTAAAGGTATTTACAACATACTTAGCCTAGAAACCAAATATAGGTTCCTTATACTGAAAAATACTGGTAAATCTGCTGTATGAGGCTAGTTCCATTCCTGGTAATAAACTGTATGTGTTACTCATTGGTATTATCATGATCATGTGGCTGTATAAGTTATTTTCTAAGACTGACAAATTCCTACATACTTATTTTCTTATTTTTTTATTACTAGGGATTGAATGTAGTTAAGAGATGCTTAACAACTGAGCCACAGCTCCAGGCCCTCTTTTATATTTTATTTTCGAACAGGGTCTTGCTAAGTTGCAATGCAATTCAGAAATCTAATTCTTGCATTAGATGATGATATGTGCACACACACACAATCTAATCTCAAAGAACTACTGAATAAGATCTCAAGGAAATATCTGTGCATCTTCAGAACAAGTGAAGGCCATGAGATTCTAGGGGCTGTTATTTCTCTAATCTTTCACATGTCAAGACACAGAAAATTTTAGCTTCTGACATATTTTAGCCTGAACTTATACTCATTTAAGATCATGAATCATGTACACACAGTGCTCAAATTATTATAAGGAAGATGTAGGCTAATAATAACACCTTTACCTTGCTAACTGAATAAGGAGAATTATCTTCTCTAGTTTTGAACAAAATGAACAAAAGTTACTTTTGAGAATAAGAACACAACTTCCATGGGCTGGGGTGTAGCTCAGTGGCAGAGCATTTGCCTAGCACGTATGAGGTACTGGGTTTGATCCTTGGCACCACATCTAAATAAATAAATAAAATAAAGTTCCATCAACAACTAAAATTAAACACACACACACACACACACACACACACACACACAACTTCCACATGGGAGCTGCTCACTCTGAAAACAATCAAAACAACAACACTGACCTAGAAGATGCCAATGAGTGTGCTTCTGGATTTCTAACTTTAGAGTCTAACCATTTTTGTTTCCATCTTTGCCGTGAAGTTTTTTTCTTCAGTCCATTCTCTCCCTTGATTCTTTCCCATCTAACTTCCAGGTTCAGCTATAACTTCTATGAGTTTAAGTTCCAAATATATATTACTAATTTTGATATTTCTCCAAAGGTCCAATCCTGAATGTATAAACTGCCTGACATTTCCAACCACAAAGCTACCCAGAACTGAAACGCCCCATGCCCAAACTCAAATCTGTCTTCCTTCCCCAAACTTGCTCCTTCTAACTTTTTTGTTTCTGTCAGTCACTCAGGCTTGAAATCTCCTGGAATCCTTTCTCCTGTTTCTTAATTCTAGTCAACTGCCTAATTCTGTAGTAATAGTTTTGCAACAGTGTCCATCTCCTGACCTTTCCTCATACTGCCACTATCTCTCTTCAGGCCCTTGTCAACTCCATGTAAGTTTCTAGCATCTTCTATTCAAATTCATTTTACATAAGGATATGTAATAAATTTTAAAACAGCACAGCTGATAGCCTACTACTCTTTAGTCAATGGTCACCAAAGTTAGACTGTTGATATGTGAACAGTCAAGACCTCCCAACTTCTCCAGACTTCTTTCTCTTTCTACCCATTCCTGTCCTTAACTCATTTCCTTATGCTCTAAACAGAGTGGCTCATTTATTGCTCTCTTCAGCCCAAGCTACACTTTGTGAATCTTGACCTTGCTTCTGCTATTCCCCATGCCCAGAATGTCCTAGTTCTTACCTCTGTAAGTCCAACACCCAGTTAAACTGCCTTCCTTATTTCTAAAGCAAGGTCTTCCTTCTTCTGAATTGTGTATGCTTACCTGCACCTTTCAGATCAGTTTCTAACACTTGATATACAACATCAGTATTCCCTACCGATTGTTAGATCCTGAGTAAAATTTTACTTGTAAACATGTGTGTATGTATGTACATATTATACATAATATATGTGTGTGTATATACACACACACACACACACACACACATATTGGGGGGGGGGGCTGAGGATCAGACCCAGGCCTTCATGCATGCCAGGCAAACACTCTACCACTGAGCCACATCCCCAGCCTTGTGTATACATTTCTTAAGTCTCCACATAAAAACCACATGTATTGTAAACTGATGAAAAAAAAGTATAAAGGATCCAACTTTCCTCAAGGTAGAAATTATATAGTTTAGGTACATAAAGAAAAAATTAATTTTATCTGGATATTTCCAGTCAAGCAGATCTTTCCTTTAGTTTTCTATGTAATTGAAACCATGGAGATGAACCAAAATGATAGTACTTCCAAGAATAAAGGATAACTATGTGAATCAGCACTATAGTTTGCTATGGTCATTTTATTTTAGTCTTTTTTCTTCCTTTGAACAAAGTAACACAAGGTCACAAGCTATGTTATGCACTTTAAAGTTAAACATTTACAAGGTGTTTTTCTCTTTGGTTCTTTCTTTATATTGGAGTGTATCTTCACTTTTTTCCTTCAGTAGCCCTTTTATAATACTCTAAGAAGAACTTTTGGAAAGCTATTGAACAGTAGGGTCTGGTTCAGGTATGCCATGGGGAGAAATAGAGAGATAAGATTCTATTCCACAGATAGAATCTGAACCCAAGTCCCCATGAGCTGGGCCCAATGCTGATGCAGTGAAAACAAAACTGAAACTTTTGTGTAATGCAGACATGAGTTACATATCATCTAACTGTGTCATATAATTTTCAATGGCAGTACACTTCAGGACTTAAAATATATAAGTTACATTGTTTGATTCCTCATTCTCTCAAAAAAACTATTTTGTTCAAATGCATGAAGGTGATAAGAAAATTTTAAATTTTTTTCAAGACAGTCTTTCAAAATTTGCAAAAAAAACCCCAAAATTCACAACTACCCCAATACACATGAACACATACACAAACTAAATACCACTTTGCTAGTGGAAAGAAGTAAAGTTAGCATCATTTAAAATATAACTTGGGGAATACATAAACAGTGACTTCTATTTTAGCCTTGTCAAATGCTTCACATGACCTTGGGATCTTTGTTTTATTAAATATAGATTAGCTTAAGGACTTATTTGAAAAACTAAACCCAAAGTTATTTTAGAATAAACTTGTTCTTGAAGTGTATTAATAGAATAATTAAATAACTCTAATTGGCATACAGGTGTTGTCTGTAGCTTTGTTCACTTCCTTGTACAGCATAAAAGAAACCTAACTCTGGAATATCTCAGCCAGGTGGGCACCATTAGCCTCCTGGCTGATTTTCACTTTTCTGAATAAGGAACTGGCTGAGGCAAGAGATCTTCAGATCCCAAAAGGGATGCTAAGTCTGCTGCCACAGCAGACTTTCTTAACTAACAGATTCCATGTGGAAAACTCCGAACCTCCTCCATGGCCTATTTTTCTCTCTGTTCCTTCTATATCCAAATAGTAAGCCTGTATGGATATACCAAAAGAAAAAAAAAACATAGAAGATAAAAAGTAAAAACCTAGAGGAATAAAATGAACATGCAATGAATTGAGAGAGAGTTGAATCTGATCTTGCACAGTTCAGCCACCACATAAAAGCTGAAAGACCCTACTTAATAAGGGCACCTAATCTCTTTGGGCCTTTTTTTTTTTTTTTTTTTTTTTTTTTAAAGAGAGAGTGAGAGAGGAGAGAGAGAGAGAGATAGAGAGAGAGAATTTTTAATATTTATTTTTTAGTTCTCGGCAGACACAACATCTTTGTTGGTATGTGGTGCTGAGGATCGAACCCGGGCCGCACGCATGCCAGGCGAGCGCGCTACCGCTGAGCCACATCTCCAGCCCCCTCTCTTTGGGCCTTGATTTCCCTTTTACAAGAAAAGAACCAAGTGGAGCTCAGTGCTACACAACTATAATCCCAGTGACTTGGGAGGCTGAGACAAGAGGACTGCAAGTTGGAGATCAGCTTTAGAAATTTAGTGAGATCCCATCTCAAAATAAAAAATAAAAAGGAGTAGAGATGTAGCTCAGTGGCAAAGAACACCTGAGTTCAATCCCCAGTACCAAAAGAGGAAAAGAAAGGAAATAGACTAGGTCCCTAAATTATTTCATCAGCATAATTTAGGACTATTCAAAACTCTGTATCATTGGGGATAGAAATGGGCAAAAATAATGCGATTCAATGAAGGCGACTATGATCAGCTTCAAGAATGTTTCTGAAGCCCCAAAAAAAGTATACAGCTTCTTTGTTTTAGGGAAAAAAACCCACCGTGATCATGATTATTGACACACATATCCCTGGAACTGAAATTTAATTTGGAGAGGCCAATGCAAATTTTGCCAAATCTCATTCTAAGTATGATTCTTTCAATACTCGGAAAGGAGGAAGACATTAATGATGACTGACGGAAGTGACTTATAGGATAAGAAATCAAGTAGATCACAAAATATCAACCCCACAGCAGGGGAAAAGGAGGAGTGAGGAAGTCCTAAAATAGAGAACCCTAGGCATGTAAAATGGATGTGAAAGAAACCGACATGGGTTTCCACCATTTGTTAGAGAGGTATCTCACAGTATCACAGTGTGAAATTCACAATAACGCTCAGATTTTAGTGGGATCAATGTTTTTAAGTCTTTATCCCAACACTGACTCGCTTGCTACTACCCTGCATGTGATAACTACCTCCCAAACCTGAACACATAAAGATCATATGATTACAAAGCAAACAAAAAAAATGGCTTCAGTTTACTTTATAAATATTTGGTGCACAAACTAAAAATGCTTGGTAAATACCAAGCAACCATTACAATTTACCTGCATTATAATTCAAATCTTAGTATCCAATCAGAACAGACGTTCAGTTTTTATTCTGAGAGGTTCTTAAATCTAATGCTATAAAAAAGTACTCCCACTTTCATCTTATTCTGGGGCCCTTAAATTTTTGACAAAGGGTTTTAAATTCTTTCATGGAACCCTTAATAAAGGTTTGGTGATCTCCATATATGCATTAAATAGAGGGGGTCCTATTAGCATAAATAGGAACATGCAGTGAAGGCATGTGTATCAAACCTCTTTGTAAACATATTAAAATATTACAATTGTTTCCTTTGATGCCACAATTTTCTCCAATTAGTTTAGATTAATACAAATAATATTTGTGCAGCAATTAATAATTTTCAAAGCCCTTGACATACATATCTCATTCAAGACTCTCTAAATAAGAAGGTGCTATTCTTAGATTCATTTTTTACACATGAGAAAGCTGACATTAAATGGCTGACTTACCCCAGGTCACAAAGCTGGCAATAGAACTGAATGGAACTTGAACACAGGTCTCTTGACTTTAAATGGCTTGCACTGTGCTGCTTCAAAATATTGTTACTAGAGTAAACACTGGTCCAAATTTCAGACTCCATCTAAGCCTCTCCCATATACCCACCAGTCAAAATTATAATCAGCTTTAGAAGGACTTTGCTCTTTCTAGAAATAGTTTTCTTCATTTCTCTAGGAAACATTTACCTGTCTAAACTGTTATATGAGAGGATCATATAAACAGCATTCAACATGAGGAAACACCAGAAAATATCCTAAGTCATCAGAGGTTTTGCATGGGCTTGCCTATGTCAACTTTACCAGGTAGTGGATCAGATTCTCCAAGAGTCCTTGACCCTAAAAGGGTGAAGAATCTAGGCTAGATGCCTTTCAAAGCAGCTAAATCTGCAAAGTTGTCAAGTTTATAAAGAGTTTTATCTTGGCTTCATACTGTACCCCCCCTTTACTTTTACCTCCCTTTCCTGTCCCAGAGTCAATAAGGTCACTCAGTATCTACAACTACTTTAAAATCATATATAAAACCTGAAATGTAAATGTAAATCCGTATAAAACACATTTAAATTAAAGCAATTTACACTTTAAAATGTAACCCTTAACACATATTTTTCTTAGGACTTAAATTCTCAGAATGAATGTTTTCTTACCATAGCATTCCAATCTTCTAAAAGGAGTTTCACAAATGTAACTACTTTCAACTCCTGAAATACCATTCTTCACTAAGAACCCTCTAGATTACAAAGACAAGGTGGCGTGCAAAGAATTCTGAATCTGCTAGGCAGTTCACTCAACTATCATACCAGAAGGATTTAGAATTTTTTGCTGGGGGAAGGGAAGAAAGAAGAGTGAGAGAGAGAATGAATGCAGCCCCATTGTCTGATTGCTTAAAAACTCATAATTTGAATCTATAACAGATTCCTACTAACCACTAGACCTGAACATCAGAAGTACAGTCTCTTTTCATCTTAAATAGAGCTTTTCAGTCCAAATCTGTATAAACAAACTTTGTCCTTCAATCTTTCAACTCCTCGGCAGTTTTTCAAGGTCACTTTTCTGAGCAACGACAGAGGCCTGCATCCTAGAACTATGAGTGTTAACACCACCCCAACTAGAAGAACACAAAATCTAAAACCCCAAGGATCCTCTCAGGTAAATCCTTTACTCAAGGGAAGCAAGGGAAGGCAGATCAACACCCTCCAAACTTCTCTAATAGGGCCTGCTCCTTTTCCCTATCCACAGAGTGCTGCTGGCTCACTACTTCACACTGAGTCTGCTGCAGAAATGTTCCAATGACCTTCATCCCATGTTTTCAAATAAAAAGAAAACAAAGAATTTATCTTTTAAATCATATGTTTTACAAATCTTAGTACATGGGATCGAATATCTCCCTATTCACAAGAACTGACTGGTTGCTAATTAGCAACCTAGCTCCATACCCCTAAAGGGGGAAAAATATCAAGGGCAAAAGATAGTGTGCTAACTTTGCTATTTATAAAATGCAGATAAATTAGGATTTTAAATATTTCATGCTGAAAATGAAAATCATTTTTCTAATATTTTAAAGAACCAAACCAACATTTGACAAAATGTTTGAAATTAGTAGAAAACGATCTGCTTTTGTCACTGCCAATGTAACTGGAGAAGCATGTTTTTAACCGGCATTCTAAGCTAAAATGTGCATTTTAAAACAAGTACTAATACTATATAAATAAATACTTAAGAGAATCTAGAGGTAGACAGGTAGATCAAGAAAGTTATGGGAGAATTTCACGTTGGCATGTGGGCCTTCACCCTAAGAAGGGGCATCAGTGCAAATCCTATTTTCACACAAATTTCGAATAGCCATAGTGTGGCTTCTCTCTGAAAACACAGATGTCAATAAAGTGCACGGAAATAGGAAAACTCTTACAAAACCTCAGCTTATCCTGTAGGAAAGCTTCAGTGCACTTGAACAAAGGAAAATTATTTGGAAACCAGTTAAGTTTACCCAATGCAAAAAAGAAAGTGCTATGCTTCTGTGTGCCCCTGAAAAATGATTAGTTCTTATTGTACCTGATCTTGTCAATACTCAACTAGGAAAAGAAATCCTAGTTGAAGGACATGCAAAATCTAAACCGAGCAAGGTATTCTAGGTGCACCAAAAGGTATGCCTGGAATGTAAAGTGGCCATTTTCTGAAACAGTGCAACTTGTCTACACTCTCTGAAGCTAAACAGTTTCTATCATTTCAACACAAAACAAAGAATTAAACTTACCGGGAACTGCATTAATTTTACATGTAGTTATTTATATCTCCTCGGACAGGGAGAATTTAAGTCACTCCTATCCCTCCCCCCCCAAAAGGACGGAGGAAACAAAAGCAGCAGGAGATGCAGAAACCTGAGTCTGGAATGTCCACTCCAGTGAAAACCCGAACAGCTGTCCTCCCACCCCCCAGCAAACTATTCGCCATTTTTCTTTGTCTTTCAGCTGACCCCTGCCTCAGTGAAAAACTCCGAGGCTCCAATGAAACCCTGCAGCCTCCTTCCACTTTAACAGTCAAAGGCATTCAATCTAGCCTGCTATTTGACACCAAACCTTGCCTCCAGAGCCATCCCATTGGCTGAGCTGCTTTATCAGCTAAGAACACAAAGCCACGATTGGCTGTTCACGTCATCAGTTACCTCCTTTGTACACTTCCTGTTTTAAAGTTACCTTGAGAAGCAGAACAGGGGTCAGATTCAGACTTCAAACTACCAGGAACTTAAGGATTGGAAATGGCCTGCAAATGCATACAGTAGATGTAATAGGGCCTTATATGCTTCCAAAACAGGATACTGCAAATTTAGAATTGTCCTTAAAATCAAAGGAAAAGGTCGTTACAGTTCCCACCCAAAGGATTTCTTATTGGTTGTCAGAGTTCCATTTTTTAAAAAAATTTAAGGTAATTTAACTGCTTCTGATTGGCCATCAGTGATGTCTATAAGATTATCCTGTGGCAGTAAACCAAAGCAGCAATGTGTGCACGCTGGAGAGTGGTGACTAACTACCTTCAGTATTCTGTTGAGCATTAAAAGAAGAAAAAGGAAACTGGGTAGGGTTAATCCAAAGAAAACACAGCTTCTTTTAACGGTAACCAAGAGTGATAGAACCAAGAGTGATGCTCATAGAACAGTCTGCAGGATTTCTAAATGGCATTTTCACTATGTTCGTGGTAATTTTAAAAGCACAGATTACATCAGGACAAAGCACTTTATTTTAAAACAAAGTAATGAAAACAGAAAAGTTAGAGGAGTAACATATGAAGCTGGTGGCCTGGGCAGTGGCATTTCAAAACTGTCTACAGAAAGCCAGAGGGACATCTAATAATGGTGAAGGGGATAGGGGTGGCACAGAGATAAAACATTAGTGAATACCCTATTAAAAGCATATCATGGCTTGATGGATTAACTAATTTACATAGGGTAATCATATCAAATGTTAGCTTTTACTGTTACAGGGTTTTGACATCACAGAGGATATTTTTTTCAGTGCTTATTCAAGCACCATGCAATCTATTTTATATATGTTACCTCATTTAATTCTTACAGTGGCTCTGTAATATAGATGGTGATATCTGTATATTATAGATGAGCAAACCAAGGCTCAGGCTTAGTTTGGTGTCATAGAGTTAATAAGTGGAGTAGCCAGAATTTGAAACTAGCTTTGCCTGACTCCCAAGTGCTTAGTTGTTTTGCCATACTGATAGTATGAAGTGCTAAATGTCATCCAATCCTGCTTCGAGAGGCTAAGAAGCAAAAAGGGACAAGACCTACATAAGGCCCTAAAGCTACTTTGAGGGAATGTCTCTTCTATCCCCAGCATATCTTGCAGTAAGCAATTTCTTAGCTATAAAGGGCAGTGTGGGAGGACTCCCAGCTGCTACTAAAAATCTTTTCCAGTTTTTATGCCGGAAATCCATACCTTTCACCACCAATCCCAGCTGAGGTCTGGTTATTGTTCCACAAATCTGCCCTTCAACTATGTTTCTGATGTACCAGATTAAACCAATCGTGTCCCCTGACACTCTGTGAAGGTCTTTGGCATAGTTTTTATTAGTTCTTGGCAGTCTGCAAGAAAAACACTTCAACTCCTATTTCTCAACAGTTACCTTAGTAGAATTCAAGCCACTGTGGGAAGGGAACTCAAATTACCCTGAATTTCAATTTGGCAGCCTGATACATTCACTCACTATAGCTCTCTCTTCTCCAGCCTATCATTACTGTGGACTAAAAGCCTTATGGGATCTCTGGGACTCCATCTCCCATTCTTCCCTGGCCCTGAATATCAGCACCCTTCTACACTAGACAATTCCATCTTCTCACCCTAAAAAACAATCAATCACTATAAAAGAAAACCAATGATTCTGGTTACAATGTTCAAGCTTCAGTGCCCTCAAAGAAGGCAAGGTGAGAACTAATACTCTGAGTCAGAAGACAGATTTCTGAAATCATAGCTACCTATTTACTAGCTGTATGATCTTGGCCAAGTTACTTAATCCATCCTGAGCTTATTTCTTCATGAGTAAAATGGAAAAAATACATCAATTCAGAGGAGTGCTGAGATAAGTGAAAGCACTCATGTGGAATTTGGTAGGAGCTCAATTACTATCTATTATACAGACTTTACTATAGTGCTTACACATATTATAAATACTTTGAAACATGTAAGAAGGATTCTTGAAGTTAGCAACTGTATCTTTATTTCTTTTCTTTTTCTTTTTTTTTTTTTTTGATGGTGGGGGGGAGTTACCAGAGATTAAACTCAAGGACACTCAAACCACTGAGCCATATCCCCAAGCCCTATTTTGTATTTTTATTTAGAGACAGGGTCTCACTGAGTTGCTTAGCATCTTGATGTTGCTGAGGCTGGCTTTTAACTTGAGATCCTCCTGCCTCAGCCTCCCCAGCTGGTGGAAATACAGGTGTGTTCCTGGCTGTGACTGTTTCTTTCATTTCTTTTCTTTTCTTTCCTTCCTTCCTTCCAAATATTTTTCTTTAATTGTAGATGAACACAATGACCGTTGTTTATTTTCATGTGGTGCTGAGGATGGAACCCAGGGCCTCACAAGTGCTAGGTGAGCACTCTACAACTGAGCCACAAACCCATCCCGAAACTGTCTCTTTCTTACAACCACATATATCCTCAGTGCTCAGCACAAGTATATAAACTAAACAAGGCTTTAGCCAGGATCAGTGAAATAGGAGCAGGATTGAGGAAAATTGGAGCGTGAATGTCCTGTCTAAAGGAGCAACCACTATCAACAGAAAGAACCATGTAGGAACAGGAGTCTACTGCTTCAGATTTTTTGTTTTACTGTCATCTTCCCATTTTAAGTTTTTGATTAAAATTTTTAAAAGATCATAATCAAAGAAAACCAAGACTTGCCAGATTACAATTTCTGACACGTTTTTCACCTGACTTGGTCCTGAACAACTATAAGTTATTTCCCAAATCATATCTACCTCAAAGTTAAAAGAAAAAAGTGTCAACACATTTTCAAAAGAATCTGACAGAAGTTCTGAAGACAATCCCCAAAGAAGGCCCAGAAACATTTTGAGCAATGAGCATCATTAGAATACAAGAATATAGTACTAGTGCTCAGTAAATTAATCAATCAATTAATGAATTGGGACATTTGGTAAATTATAAATTCAAAATTGTTTTAAAAAATAAATTATAATCTCTGAAGCATAAACTAAGAAAAATGCATGGATAATTACTTTATTTCAGCTCTTAGAGCTGTCCAAAGATGGCACATGCTGTCTCAAAAGTTACAAATGGGGTCAGCAGGCACAAGCTGTGTCAACATTTGACAGACATGTAAAGCAAGAAGAGAAAGAGTAGCTATAAGGAGCAGCCAGAAAGAAAGCCCAGTCTCTGTGGCTAGAAAAACTTATAATCTAATCCCTAATGGTGCTAGTTACTTAAAACCCTACTGCAGTCAGTCAATAAATATAGGCATTCTGCTACCTAAGCTCTGGATTCTAAGGAAGACATGGTTCTGCTTCTCAACAAGATTGAAGTCTATCATAAGGAAGTTAAAATAGGCAATCATATTGCTATGTGGGCCAATGTACAATGCTACAGAACATAAACTGTCTAAACTTCAGGCTGGTCAGGGGAAGCTTCTTGGGAGATTTAAAATCTTAAGAATGGTTCCCCTACTAAAACAAAGTAAGCTGCGTGTGTAAAGGCCTGGAGCTGACTTAAAGCAGCTGAAAGCTGGAAGGGCTGTAGTTTGTTGTGGCAGCAGTCCAAAGGCAAGAGGTGAGGAATAAAGTTAGGTAAACAGGGATAGACAAGGCTAAGGTGTACTACACCTTTATTATGAGGATAATGGTAAGGCATGGTAAGGCATTGATGAGTTTTTTTGTTTGCTTGTTTGCTTTTTGGTCCTGGAGACTGAACCAAGAAGTGCTCTACCACTGAGCTACATTCCGGCTTATTTTTTTTTTTTTTTTAAAGAGAGAGTGAGAGAGGAGAGAGAGTGAGAGAGAGAGAGAGAGAGAGAGAGAATTTTTAATATTGATTTTTTAGTTCTCGGCAGACACAACATCTTTGTTTGTATGTGGTGCTGAGGATCGAACCCGGGCCGCACGCATGCCAGGCGAGCGCACTACCGCTTGAGCCACATCCCCAGCCCCTCCGGCTTATTTTTAATGTTGGAGTCAGGGTCTTGCTAAATTGCCCAGGCTCACCTCAACTTCCTGAGTTGGTGGGATTACAAGAGTGTGTCACCAGTCCAGCAGGCCACTGTAAAGTTTAAGCATAAACTGCTACAATTAGAATTACCTTATTAGAAGATCATTTAGGGCATATGGGGAGAATAAGCTGGAGAAGGGACCAGGAGGGGAAAATGATAGCACTCTAGATCAATAACAGGGACAACAGGATACTGCAATAATCTAGTTACTGAAAAACAATAGTGGAGAGTAGTGAGGATGTTGAAAAGTAGACTGGAAAACATTAAGAAGATAAATCAGTAAGACTGTGGTAACCTACTGTGTTACTTAATAATCCATGTAGAATAACAACATTTTGCCTGCTTAAAAAAAAAAATCAGTGCTCAAAAAATGGAAGTTGTGGGCCTCGGTTGTGGCTCAATGGCAGAGCGCTTACCTCTTACATGTTGAGGGTTCAATCCTCAGCACCACATAAAAATAAACAAACTAAATAAAGATATTGTGTCCAGGTACAATTTAAAAAAATATAAAGGGGGGGGCAGTTGCCATTATTAACTGAATCAGATGACATTTGAAAACACATTCATCCCTAAGAGTCTATGTCAGTTTTGACACTTGTTTCCAGAAAAGGCCTTTTCTACTATTAGCCAAGCTATCCTATCTATACAAAATGATTCATAGACTACAACAGAACTGCTCAATTGTGCCCCACTACATACCAGTCATAACATGTAGTGTTTACTAGGTACTCTCATAAACAGGGTCCCATGGCCAAATTAGTCTTACTGACAATGCATAATGTATCCGCCTTCTTGGAGGGTCATAAGACATATGAGCACAAAGGCTCTGAATAATAATTCTGAAACTGCCAGGTATGCCTGTAATCCCAGTGATTTGGGAGGCAGAGGCAGGAGGATAGCAAGTTCAAGACCTACCTCAGCAATTTAGTGAGACCCTGACTTAAAATAAAATAGAAAGGACTGGGGATATAGCTCAGTGGGAAAGGGGATCTGGTTCAATCTCTGATATCACAAAAATAATGATTATTACTATTGTTGTTATTATTATCATATAACAAACAAATATGTTTTACTTTAACCATTATACTGGAAAAATTTAGTGAAATGAAAAGATGACAGGCAGGGGCTGGGGATGTGGCTCAAGCGGTAGCGCGCTCGCCTGGTATGCGTGCGACCCGGGTTCGATCCTCAGCACCACATACCAACAAAGATGTTGTGTCTGCCAAGAACTGAAAAATAAATATTAAAAATTCTCTCTCTCTCTCTCTCCTCTCTCCTCTCTCACTCTCTCTTTAAAAAAAAAAAAAAAGAAAAGATGACAGGCACATCTTTTCTGACAACCCTGCAAAGAAGCTAGAGTTTTACACATATGGGGTTTTCCTTTTTAATTCAGTACTACTGAAAATCACATTAAATAGCACTATAAATAGCAATCCTCTGCCTCTCAAATTAGTGCCAACCAAGCATGCTCTCTTCCTAAACTTTGACATTTGATAATCAGCAAATTCTATGCTACTTATTTTCAAGGTAAGTAATAATTTTTAAGACAATTAAAAGTGCAAAGATGTTCAACTGTGCAGTTGACATACATTTTATTAGTTTATTTGTTCTTTCTTCCTTCCTTTTTTTAAAATGGACAGATCAGGGCTGGGTTTGTGGCTTGATGGTAGAGTGCTTGCCTAGCAGGTGTGAGGCACTGGGTTCAATCCTCAGCACCACATAAAAATAAATAAAATAAAGGTATGTGTCCATCTACAACTAAAAAAATATATTTAAAAAAATGGACAGATCATGCCAGCATTGAGAGGATATATTTTCGTATCTCTGAGCAAAGGATCTCAATTCGCTTAGATTACAATTTGCAGCTCCTAAGTATAGGAACGACAGTCATTAAATACTGTGAAAACTTTCAGTAATTCATAGATTTAGATCAGTGACACAATAAAAAAATATTCTATATTCTAATATCTTTTCCTATGAATCATCTTATTTCTCCTCTTACTGAAGCACCATACTTATGGTGCTTCACTACTTATGGTTCATATCTATGAATGTATTTAAGAATAGAGCAATCCTTGAATCATAGGTATAAAAATATACTGTCAGCTTTAAATGGAGAATATTTATTTAAATAGGTTACCTTACTTACCTTAGACATGAAGATTTGAACCTTTAATTTCAATCTATTCTAGAAACATTCAATGCAAAGATTAGACTCTAGTACATCTCTCTACACTGCACCTGAAGTCCATTAGAAAGTTTTCACTGTATAAAAGTGCACTTAATTCAGAAGTTATCTGTCTACAGATTGGGAAATAACCAAAATGGAAAATACAACCCCTATACTGTAAGTTCAGATATTCTCTCATTGCTATCAGGTATATCACTGCTAAAATATGAAGTGTGGGAAAGATGCAACAATCTTGCAACCTAGCAAAAATTTCTGCAGGCAGAGAGATATTTTTCCATTGCATGATTATGTCAGAAAACTTTACCCAGGTGACTATAAATCACACCAGTCAAACCAACAGCCCTACTCCAACTGACAATTTCTACCTTTAAAAAGAAAACTAAAAATTACTATAAGGCAAATCTCCCCAAACAGAAGGATACACTGGTTTTGAGATTTTAATAATCATTGTTTTTATCAAATATGAAAAAAGTCTTCATTTCATCAGAATCACCAGAACCTGGGGATTAACCCAATCATGAAACAACTTTTCACTGAAACAAATGATCCTACCTCTTATGCATTCAAAGTTTAAGAGTAACCTCACACTGGCCCACTGAAAATCAGCTCCAAAGCACTACTATGTAAGATTATTTCTCTCATATCAAGTGGTTGTCCCCCAATATGGAAATCTTACTGAATATAACAGAGCAGATAATTACAAAAGGCCTCCTCATCAAGGAAGTAGTAACTAGCTGTCAGGGCAGATTTTATGAAGTTCCAAAAAGAAAATGACGTCTTTCTCATTAAGGTACACTCAGTGACAGGAACCTACCATCTACTATTATATTAATTTCTCATAATAATAACTCATAATGAAAGGTGATATTATTACCACCAACTTACAAAGGAAGAAACTGAGACTCAAGTTAAGAACCTGACCAAGTTGGGCTGGGATTGTGACTCAGTGGTAGTGCGCTTGTCTAGCACATGTGAGGCTCTGAGTTTGATCCCCAGCACCACATAAAAAATGTAAATAAACAATATAATGGTATTGTGCCCATCTACGACTTAAAAAAAAAAAAAAAAAAAAGAACCTGCCCCAGCAAATAGAGGGTAAATGCACCATAGAGACTGCATTCTTTTCTAGGATTGACTCCAAAATCAGAAACTACAAGCCATGTTCACAAGGTAGTTTGAGGCTAAAGTTTTTAAATTCTCTTTCCTCCTTCAATTAATGTATTTAAATTATATCGGGTGTTTTGAGTCTCTGCAGAAAAATAAATAAAATGACTTAATGTAACCTTCCCAACTTGTCACAGTGCATGAATGAAAAATTGAATAAACAAATTGAAAAGAGAGACTATAAGACAACAGATAACTCACAACCAGTTTCGCCTGAGAACAAGAAATAGAATGCAGGGGATGGGATTGTGGCTCAGCAGTAGAGCGCTCTCCTAGCATGGGCAGGACCCGGGTTCGATCCTCAGCACCACATAAAAATAAAGGCATTGTGTTGTGTCCATCTACACCTAAAAAATAAATATTAAAAAAAAAAAAAGAAATAGGGCTGGGGATGTGGCTCAAGCGGTAGCACGCTTGCCTGGCATGCGTGCGGCCCAGGTTCGATCCTCAGCACCACATACAAACAAAGATGTTGTGTCTGCCGAAAACAAAAAAATAAATAAATATTAAAATTCTCTCTCTCTCTCTCTCTCTCTCTCTCTCTCTCTCTTAAAAAAAAAAAAAGAATAGAATGGAAAAGAACAATTTGCTGGCTAAGGAATGTTCTTCCTAGGTTGTATGCCTGAGGTTGGAATAAACCCCAAAGTGGTCATTTGTGACCTTAATAATAATGTCCTCTGCCATTTCCCCCTCCTGTGAATAAGGTAAACTTGCCACTTAAAAGTTGTGTCTGAGCAGGGCACAGTGGCACACACCTATAATCCCGGCAGCTCCGAAGGCCAAGGCAGGAGGATCGAGAATTCAAAGCCAGTCTCAGCAACAGCAAGGCACTAAGCAATTCAGTGAGACCCTATCTCTAAATAAAATAAAATTAAAAAAAGGGCTGGGGATGTAGTTCTGTAGTTGGGTGCCCCTGAGTTCAATCCCCAGTACCCCCCCCCCAAAAAAGAGAGAAAATCATCTCTTCCATCAAGTCAATGCTTCCACAGGGAAACAATGCTGTCCAGAGGAATGAGCACCTGTCTGAAAATCTGGTCATCTGGGCTTTGTCCTAGCAAAGCTAAGTGACCTTGTAAAGGTAATCTTACTCTTCAGGGTCTCAGTACAAAGGACATTACTGAAAGAAGTGAAATAATTTCTTGAGCTAAGATGCAAGGATTTTTCTTTTACCATAATATACTACGATGTCAAGACAGTCTTTACAAAAATAAGGGCTCCACACTGCACAGGGACACACACCTTAATCCCAGACACTTGGGAGATTCAAGCAGGAGAATGATGTTTGAGGCCAGCCTGGGCAATTTAGCAAGACCCTGTTTCAAAAGAATAAAAAAAGGTCCGGGGAAGTTGTTCAGTGGTAGAGTACCACTGAACTACCCCCCCCCCCCGCAAAAAAAAAGGACTCCATGAATTGTATAGGAATTAAAAGTCACAGATATTTGTCTGTCTCTGGGCTCTGCTACTAACTGGCTTTATGAGACTTTAAGCACATTACTGCTATTTATTTATTTGTTTGTTTGTTTGTTTATTTGTGATGGGGTCTCACTACATTGTCCTGGCTGATCTTGAACTCATAAGCTCAAGAGATACTCTGCCCCAGTTTCCCCAGTAGTTTGGACAACAGGCACACTGTAATTTACTGAAAAAGAGGTTTCCTCACACATAAAAAGAGGATGGTAATAATATCTACCTCAGACTGTATAGCATAATATAGCAACTGTACTCCAGTTGGTACAATGTAAGTACTCAATAAAAGGTAGTAACCATGACATTATTCCTGAGTTTGATTCATAGAACACTAAATGGATTAATACCTTTGAACTAAAAGACAAGAGAGGTCAATTTCAAAGTTGCCTCAAAAAGGCATCTAGCATGAGCCTTCACTGCCCTTTGCCACCATTTCTCTGTAAACAAAGGGAGAAAAACACTTTGTATCTCTAGCACAATGAATCAGTTTTGATCAAATACAAAATACATAAACATAAATGAGAACTATCTGATAAAAGAACTAAAGGACATAGACACACTCTATTATAAAGTATAAAGTAATGTATGATTTCTGTTCAGAAGACAAAGCTAAGGTTCACATGATTTAAACTCAGACCTCCTGGGAGTTCAAGATTTCCAGGATGATCAATTAAGCAGCCATTAGTATACGGGACTAATATGGGATAAAAGTGGCTTCTGATATCAAAGAGCAGGCAGCTTAAGAAATGCTTCCTGAAAAAAAAATACATATATACTACATATACATACATACTGCTTGTTTTTATAGCTTTGTATATACTTAGTAAAAATGAAACCAAGTTATAGATGCCATCACATCTTTCATATTTGGTTAACTTAATAAATGAACCAAAGAGGCTGAGGACTTAGTTCAGTGGTAGAGTAGACACTCTACCAGCATACACAAGTTCCTGCATTCAATTTGCGGGGTGGTGGTGGTAGCTGTACAAGAGTGCTCTGAATTAAATGAGGCTTCCATCACCAACGTGCAAAATGTACAGCAAGTCCTATTTCCACCTGTAGCTTTGCCTGTAATAGCCACACTGCAATATTATTGCAAATAAAAGGTTAGGGATAAGGGATGCTTCATCTAATCATAATAAGATATAAAGCAATTAAGACTTCCAATTCATTATTCTCTCCTCAAAATCTGACTTAAATGTTGCTTAGCAAAATTGGAATTGCAAATATCTTGAAATGTCCAGCTTTAATTTTACATACTTTCAGGATAAGCATATCTAGGAATTAGTATCCCAGTATGAAGAAGGCACTAGATCTTTGGATAGGTCTTGGTATTTCGACATCCTAATGAATGGGTAATGACTGAAAAATCTCATTAGTGAGCTCTTTACACTATGCACTTGGAATTCCTCACTGCCTTGCATAAATTACTTCCATATACAAAAAGAATTCATTAAAAATATTCTGGAACTTGATTTGAAAGAATGCAGATTCTTTTTTTAATATTTATTTTTTTAGTTGTAGTTGGACACAATGCCTTTTATTTTATTTATTTATTTTTATGTGGTGCTGAGGATTGAACCCAGGGCCACATATGTGCTAGACGAGCGCTCTACCGCTGAGCCACAACCCCAGCCCAAAAAGAATGCAGATTCTTAAAGTGTCTCTCTATATATTTTCCCCATTATCTACCTGGGTTCAGGGAAACATCTAGCAATTTCTTTTGTAAATGTATCCTTTCACAATAGATACCAAGGGATATGATTTAAATACTTAGTAGATGAATCTACATTCTATATGGCTACAATTCTGTGGTCTGAATCTTTCAAACAGTGCAATTCTTATCGATTATATTCTCACATTTAACATTCAACACTCAGAAATCAAAAGTAAGATGATCCATTTTGAAATATAAAACCGTCTGGGAATTCAACTAGTCAGTTTTATGTGGAGTATGATATAGCAGATAAAAAAAAAAAAAAAAAACACTACAGGTTTTCACATCAAGCCAAATTCCAGCTTAAGCCCTTAGTCAGCAACAATGAACAAGCTACTTAACCCCTTCTATCCTCAATGTCCTCATATGCACCATGGGGACAACAATGCCAACCTAACAGGAGTGTGATATTAAATGTGCCCCAAAACATTGATTCACATTCTCTACTACTTTCCCCACTCTCAAAAATTTAGTTGTATTCACACAAAACTGACCAAAACTGAAAACCATAAGAGTTCCTTGAAACTATTGTGACAACCAAGTATAACATCTATCTAAAGCTAAAAAGGATCACTTATCGAAAAACAAACTAGGAAAAAAGAGATTTGGGCTGAGGTTGTGGCTCAATGGTACAGCACTTGCCTACCACGCATGAGACACCGGGTTCAATCCTCAGTACGACATAAAAAATAAATTAATTAATAAATAAAAGTTATAAACAATGTTAAAAAAAGAAAAGAAAAACCCACAGAGGTTTAACATTCCAAAAGTCAACTCTTTAACAAGTCTAGATTAGAACAAAAGCTAACAGAAAAATGAATAAGAAAATGTTGGTAAATCCTGTTACTTAAGGTAAGCAGCAAGGATATGCATTTTGAGCTGCTTAGTTAAAAAAGTGCATATGGGGATGGGTGTAATTTTTAGGCGCATATAAAAAGAAATGAGCCAAGATCCAGAATATCTGGTTTGATCTCTTCCTCTTCAAGGGGAACCTAACAACATTTATTCAGCAAATAACCATCGCGTACCTAACATTTACTAGATATCTTACTGGAAACGTAGGCCCTGACCTGTATCTTTTCAAGAGCAGTAAAATTTCATAAAAAACATCTCAAACCAGTAGCATAATTCTGAGATCCAATAATCTATCACTGGCCTCTTAATATACTTCTCAAGTCTGAAAATGTTCCCCAAAATGCTTTCTATATCTAATTTTCTTAGACATAGATCTGGTACTTAATGCTGTGCCTCCTAGACTTGACAGTTACTAAGACGCGGCCAATTTATCCTAGGATCCCTTTAACCTGCTCCTCCATCACATCCCAGGCGCAGTAACTGGACTCCAATGTCCCCAAAATTTTGTGTTTGAAAGTTCACTTCCCAGCAAAATTCCTTATCTGATTCTATTGTTCGGGCCCCAATGTGCTCCCTTTCCATACCATACACTCATACTATGGACTTCAGGGTCACCCCAAAACTGGGTCACGCTGCAAGTCACCCCTGGATCCCTCTTGGCCGGTACTCGAGTTTCAGTGTTTTCACATCTAGGTCTCCATGGGCCTGTACGCCCCCATCCTAGGATAACCAAGAAGCAGGGACAGCGCCTCTGGAATGAGGAGTGTTCCCCATCCCAGACCGTGGCCCACACTACCCAGGAAGTACCTCCCAGGCCATCACCCTTTCTTCCCCTAAAAGCCTCTAGGCTCCCCACGCCTGCGCCGTAAGGGATCACGGCCCGCGCTACCTGACCCCAAGACGTGCACATCCCCACAACCTCCCCATCCCTTCATCACCCCCTCAAGGCCGGAGCCGGCGCGACCAATAAGGTGCCAGGTCCGCGGCCTCCCCGCCACCAACCAATCACGAGCGAGCCCCCCCGCCGTCGCCTTCCGCCAATGGGAGAAAGCCCGCGGGCCCGGCCGAGGCGGCGCACGGACCCCGCGAGTGCGGCGGCTGCGACAGCTGCGGGCCCGGCGAGGACACAACATGGCGGCGGCAGGCCGGACCGAACTGCACCAGCGGCCGCACGAGGGAAGTGAGGTCTCCGCCGAAGGCGGGAAGCGCTGCCCCTCCCCCCGCCGCCGCCCCCTCTAACCCTCTTCCCACTGAAACTCCCGCACACTCACACGTCCCTGCCGCGCAGTCTTGGGAAGAGCAGGAGCCGCCCCCGCGCTCCTGCGGCGTCGGGCAGTGCAGGGGCCCGGGCACGGTGGAGGGGAGGGGGAAGCGTGCGTCACGGAGAACGGAGCGCGCGCGGAGTGGGGGCACAAACAAGATGGCGGCCACGCCGTTTGCACCGTCTCCCCTTTTCCCCTCCCCCTCCCTTGGCGCCTGGACTCCCAGTGTGGTGCAGTGCGCAGAAGCCGAGTCAATTGGAGTCTCGCGAGAATTGGGAAGCGTCGACGAGGAATTGAAGCGGAAGAAGATCTGAGGGTTTTTATGATCTGGTCCCTTCCAGGGGATACAGAGGCGTGCGGTGGTGCTTGCTTGGCTGCGCACGCTTATGAATTGTAGGGAATAGATAGCTTTGTGGTGTTTTGATTTGGAGAGAAAGATGGGAACGAAGGACGGAATGGGGAGTGCCAGGCTTAGCTCGCTGTTAAAGATAATTACCAGCACTATAAATTAATAAAGAGGGCGTTTAGATGCCGCAAACTGTAAAACCATATCCTCCAGAATAAAGGAACAAGAATGGTTAGCTTGTAACCTTTCGTCAACAAAGACCTTGTTTTTTTCATTTGAATGCATTGTAAGAAAAAAAATCGAAGACAATTGGGAAACATAGTGCAATGAGCGTCCACTTCTTTTTCGTCTCCCCGACCACTTAAAAGCATTAAGCTCAAAAACGTTAAGTGATTTGATCAACTCAGCAAGTGTCAAACCGAATTAAGATGAAGTATGGAATTATATAGTGAGTTTAGGTAGCAAGCACAGAAAGTAATGGGACTGCCTCTGCTGATAGTAATCTTGAATTTTACAAATGACATTTGAACTTTTTGAGGACTTCTGTTGCATGGTAAAATCAATTGAGAAGTAAACTAAACAATAAACTAAACAGTAAAATCAATATAGAAGTCTCTGTAGTCAACTAATCAGAGGCTTGGGGGAGGAGGAGGTTGTTTTTTGAGTCCAGAAGTTTGGGGGCAGCCTGGGCAACATAAGGAGACCCTAATGTCAAATAATAATAGTGAATAAACACAGTAGTAGTATTTTCTTTAGGTTCATAGGTGGTGATAAAGTAATGACTTGAATTCTGAAAGCTCTCATATCCAACTTGAATAAATCTCACTTTAGGCACTCAAGAATTTGATGAATGAATAAAAAACCTAACTAGCTCAATTCCTTTATATGTAAAATGATATACTTTTTACCTCCTGGAATGTTGGGGAGATTGAATAAAAGAATGTGAGATTGCTTTATTGCAAAAGTGTTAGAAATTAGTGATAACAATGATGTTTTCAGACAAAATGTGTGTTGAGATTGTAGAGAAATTAAAAAAAGTTAGGTCTTTCTACAAATATTTATTGAGCATTTATTGCCTATACTATGTTTACAAAAGATATAAAATGTGTTGTAAGCACAAATTAGTGTCATTAATGATTATTATTACATTGTAATAAAGTATTAACAACACATGGGTTCTGTAGTCAGTTTCCCTATAAGATCCTGGAAATCAGGATGCCCTTAAATACAAGTCTATGTAGTACAAGAAATTAGCCAAGGGTGAGATATTTAACAAGTAGTGCTCTAGCATTGATCAAGCAGATTAAAAGTCAATTTAGAGGGTTGGGAGAGTGGCTTAGTGATAGAGCCACATTTAGCACACACCCAGGCCCTGGGGATCAAAAAAGAAGCCCACTCACTTAAGGTCCTAGTGGTCTCTCTCTGTTCCAGGTATTAACTCTGTTGTTGCTGGTTAATAGGGAAACCCAGGAGAAGGAAGTTTTTAGGAAACTTTTAGATAGTACTAAGATATTTCAATATTTTAATGGTCAGTATTATAACTGATAACATACTGGTGCATATAAGCTGAGTATTAGTCCTTGCTGTAGATATTTTTTTCCTCGTGGTTCTGAGGATCGAACTCAGGGCCTGGAGTATGCTAGGCAAGTGCTCTACTACTGAGCTACATGTCTAACCCCAGCTGTATTATCAACATCCTTCCTATCTGTTCTATCCCTAAGGAATTAAATAATCTCACCCTAATCTCCTCAAGTTTGGTCCTGTTTGTTTGTTAGTTACTGGGGTTTGAACCTGGGGTGCTTAACCACTGAGCCACATCCCCAGCCCTTTTTTATATTTTATTTAGAGACAGAGTCTCACTAAGTTACTGAAGCTGGCTTTGAATTCGTGATCCTCCTGCCTCAGCCTCCCAAGCCACTGGGATTACAGGCATGCACTCAGTGAAATTTGGTCCTGTTTTGATTAAGAAAATTTAAGTAGGAAATGATATGAGCCACTTATGAGCAGAAATATATGAGCCATCCCATGATCCTGGCTTATCATTTTTTCTCTACCATGAAAGCAACATGTCCCAAATAAAGCTGTTTTCTCCAGCTTTGGTTTCAGAATGAAGATGTTGACAGTCACAGTTAATGCACATGACATTACATGAAATAAACTATTTAAAGAAATAAACTGTTATAATGTATTGGTTGTTACTGCAGCATAACCTAGGTAGCCCAAGCTAATACAGCTCCCAAAATAGCTACTCCAGTGGTAAGCCAAAAGTTTATCCTCAAAACATCATGACAAAGCAAACTTTGGTCCAATCACAGGGAGGATTCTCAAAAAGACAAATGTGATTGTCATTTAAAAAACAGAAGCCTTATCAATCCATTATTTTATATGTTGTTTAGACCTCTCTCTAAATAGGATATACAATGATTCTTTGCATGAAAAGGCTCATTTGGCAATGGCAGCCCAAAACAAGACAGTCACAGGGCTAATACTATCATTATTTCTCTAGGCCCTGTCTCAACAAAGACAGTCTGAGCATTAGGATTTCCATGTTCCTGTCATCTGAGTGATAGATAACATCTCAGGCTGCCTCTATTAAAAAATGCTTCTTAAGATCAATGTGCTTTCTGGATGTGATTCAGTACTTACCCAGCAAATAGGACAGAATTCAGTGATCTGCCACCTAGAGGAGTCTAGTTTTTATTTTTTTAGACAGGATCTATGTTCCCAGACTGGTCTTGAACTCCTGCACTTAAATGATCCTTCCACCTCAACATCCTGAGTATCTTGAGTAGCTGAGATTACAGGCATATGCCATCACATCTGGCTAATTTTTTTAAATAATTGTATTTTTTATAATTTAATCACATTCTATTTATATTTTATATAAATATCAGTTTCTAAGAGGTTAATACAAGGGCCCTGGGAGATTGTTGTATTCTCTGCTTATTACTAAAATCAGACTTCTGAATTTACAAGGTTAAAAATCAGTTCTGGGTTGATGATAAACTCCCTAAGGTTATAGCACTGTGAAGGGACCAGGCTCCGGGACCAGCTGGACTTTAAGCCCTACCCCTCTATCTCGTTGTTGCTTTTGATCTAAAAGAAAAGCAAGTAGTGCCAAAGAAATAAAGGTCATGTACTGTTGTAGTTCAAAAAAGGGAGAGATTGCTACTGAGTATGAAATAATGGAGGGAGTTCAGGAAAGATTCGCAAGGGTATGACATTGAACTGGGTCTTGAAAAGTAAATAGAAGAGATGAAGAGCATGCCGTGTGTTAGCAGTAGTAAGCAAATACAGAAAGTAAGGGATCAGTTGAGGAAATACAGAATAAGAGGGAAATAAAGAAAAATCATATGGAAAGATATTAGAGTCAAATTAAGATTCTTGGGCTGGGAATGAAGGCACACACCTATAATCCTGGCAGTTCTGGAGGCTGAGGCAGAGGATCACAAGTTCAAGATCTGCCTAGGCAATTTATCAAGACCCTGTCTCAAAAAATAAAATGGGCTGGGGATATAGCTCAGTAATAAAGTGAACTTTCTTCCCTTTCTCCTTCACTTAGGATCAGCTCTGCATCATTGCCTGGCGGCTTTCAGTCTTTCCCAGTTAACTCCCATGATTTCCCACAGATGTTTTTCTTACAATAAATATGTTTTATTGTATTCTGTATTGGTGTCTGATTTCCTGAGGATATGAACTGACATAATGGGGGGAGGAGGGAATGCTTCCTACCACGGTACCTCTTCTATACCCCATTAGCCAGAGGCTAGTGATCTGACCAATCATAATGGTTCATCTCCATGTCCTGTTCCAGTGCCTCCTCAGAGTCTCAGCATCATTTGGCTCCCAGACTACTTGATCCACCTCAATGACAGATATGACTGACAAGGTCTGAGCAAGACTTTCTAGTTCTGCTGCCTTGTTGCAAACATGAATTCTATGTCTTCTACAACTTCCAGACCCTAATGACACAACTGCCTCACAGAACATGGAATCTGGCTTCCTGGGAAGTTGCTAAAGGGGCCAATGAAGCAATCCAGTACTACCCATGGGATGAATTGTTCAGTGGAAGACAAGAGGTGGGAAAGAGCAGAATAGAATCATCTATTCTCCCCTTCCTCCTCTGATGAACTGTTTGGAGGCATAATTTCTCCATATGACCCACCTAGAACTGCTTCATAGCCAAGCAGGTACACCTGCCAAGAGAGTAACTGTGTCTCTTCACAGCTCACTGAGAAGTAAACAGCAAATATTTCCTTGCATTTTTCCCATCTTCTGTTTTCCCTTGTCCCTCATTCCCTGCCCTAGGATTATGGTTCCCACATGAAGCTTTAGCACTTGACATTGTTTTCTAGGAAACTTGCTAACACAGGCGACAGTTTCTGAACAGATAGGCACATGACCCAAACCAAGTGAAGTAAAATCTTTTTGACAATTTGAAATATGGATAGAGGAAAGACAGGATTTCTCTTCTGTAAGTCTTCCTCCATTAGTAGCTCAGAGTGGCCATTATCTGCTTCATGAACCATGCCTGCTTGAGCATGAAGGCATTATAGAGGAAGACAGATCAGAGAAAAAAGTATATCCCTCTCTGAGCCCTGTCATCAACTGAGCTAGACCCAACTTTTCCCAGTACTTGCAGCTGTTTGTCATTTCTTTATCTCTCCTAGACCAATTTTTCCCAATCTACATCATATAAAATATGGTCAACCATGGATCCCAGGTCACCTCTATTCAAAAGATCATCCAAGTGACTAAATTCTTAGGTCCAGTTAAAAATTCCTGAGAAGAAGAGCTCCTAGTTGGCCTAGCTTTATCCAAGGGTCCACCCCTAAACCAACCAACGTTGTTGTGGAGGAGTAGACACCGTTATGTGCTATAACTCTATGAATGGATGTATGCTGGAGGGCAGGTGATAGAGTAACTCTTCCCAGAAAAGTGGGAGTGTTGGGCAGACCAACTGTTGACTGTCTACTCCCAGAGAATAAATAAAGGAAAAGAGTAAAGGTGAAAGTTTAGAGGCTGAAACTTTATCTAAAGCAATGCTATCCAGTGGAGCTTTCTGAGATGATGGAAATGCTTTTACCCTTCTACTATTCAGCATAGTAGCCATTAGTTATATGTGCTTACAGAGTACTTGGAAGACAGTACAATTGAGAAACTGAATTTTTAATTTAATTTTACTTAAGTTTAAATAGCTACATGTAGCTAATGACCACATATTATGCAATTCTAAACAATTGATCCCTTTGGGGAGGCAGCATGGCTTAGTTGCTCTATTACCATGTGCTTTGGAGTCAGCCTGATCTAGGTGTGAGTCCCAGCTCCATTTACTTAACTTCTGAGCTGGAGATGTTAAAAAAAAAAGTCATTGGTATAAGATTCCACAAGAGAAAAGTACAAAAGATCTACAAAGGGTCAAAGAGTCTGTCAGATTTGGCATTTAGGAGACTATGAGGGAATAAAGATGAGAAGGGTTTAAACTATGATGGGGTAAAATTGAGACCAGTTATTTACCTACCTTTTGGATGTTGGCTAAGTTCCTTTCCTTCAGAGGAGACTCCCAGGCAGAGAGACTGGAAATGCAAAAATTTTCTCTCCTCTTAACTCTAGTTGTCACAAGGGGAGTTGAGAATTCAAAAGCATGTGGTGAAAGTAGGGCTCCAAAGTCAAGCCAGAAAAACAGAATGAGAAACACTGTCAATTGTGGAGCCTGGAGCCACAGGTGGAGTTGCCTAGACGAAGGAAGCCACAAGGAAAGAACACCCCACCTCATTATATAGTACTTACTCTGTGAACAGAGTTTGAGTCCTTCAAGGGTTAGGGCCATGTGCATCTCTGAGCACTTAGTAAGTACCTGGCACATTAGTAGATAAGATGTATTGAATGAGAAAATACAGGTAAAATCAGGCCATTCTGGTGCATGATAAAGATTCTGAAATATAGTGTTAATTAAGTTATTAAAGAGAGAAAACAAGAAGGTGCCAAGGAATTCTTCCTGGCTTGGAAACCCTGCTTTTAAGGTCCTTGGCATATTGCCTGGCACAGAGAAATTGATCAACAAGTGATCACTATGGTAGTTAAAATTAGTCCAGGAATAAGATTTTGGACAAGGTTGGGGTAAGGCCTTGACAATAAAGAGAGCTAATATATATTGATCTTAATCCTTAAAACAACTTAATGAAATGGGTTTTATTAGGTTAATTTTACAAGGAAAAAAACTTGAAGAAGAGATGTAATTTATCCAGTCGCTAAGCTCAGGAATGGCAGGACTGGGGGCAAACCTAAGCTTACCCAACTATAGAATTCAGCCTCCAGCAACTAAGGTTTGGAAGCCAGGGAGCAGAAGGAGGTTTGAAAAGGGAGCTTAATAAAAGCAGTTCTGGGATCAAAATTCACTCTACTTCCTACACACTCACACAAATCCCAATAACTTCTCCCTTCACGACCCCTACTTAAGTGCCTTCTTGCCACACTCCGCTTTCCTTCTGCTGAGTTCACCTCTAAGCTCACCTTCTGTTTCCTGCCCATTCAACTACATCTGCTCTCCTTCGACTGAAGGAAGCTAGAGTTAAAATGGGTTCAAAGGAGGTCTTTTTGTTAGTTTGACTTTTATTTGAATAAAACAAACTCTAGAGCAAGTAAGTATACTAAATATTCCAGTAGAGGGAATTGGCAATGAAAACAAGAGAGAATATCTGCAGAGATTAGTTATTGAAGTCCTGAGCACAAGTCAAGGGAGAAGTTTACCTCTGGTAGGAACTGGGACATGGTATCAGAGTAGAGGAAAACAAAAAATGTGGGTAAAGGAACAGGAAAGCTGGTAAAAGTTAGGATGCTTAAATTCAAGTGTTGAATTTTGCAGCAATTGATGATGGATGGTGTTGTGTAGGATGATGTTTTTCAAATTGCAGGTCATAATTCATTAACAGATCACAGAATCATTTAGAAGTTTGTGGCCAACTTTTATTTTTATAATAGAATAGAACAGAATTAAAAATTTGGATTAATGGAACATAGCAAATGTAAATACTATGAAAACTATGATGAAACTTTTGCTTGTCATACATGTATAAAACTGATTTTTTATTGAGGGTAAAGAATATTTTGCCATCTAGAATATGACCATGGGAAAAATGCCTGATCCCTAGAACTTCTTTCTCTTCCAGAGATTTTCACAATGCTTGCAAATTGGTCTTTCTTTGTGACACAAAATGAATACCCTAAGGCATTATCCTGTTCAACTATGCAGAGCACCCTAATTGTGGTTATGGCCTGTGGGTTCCACATATGCCAAAAAATTAATCCTGCTCTTCAGAGCTACTCTTCCTTCCTGTTTCCACTCCCATTATTGTCCCAGGATGATTGCCAATAACCCCCAGGGCCTGTATGTTTCCTATTTATAATAAGCAAGGAAGAAAATCTGTGTGCTAGACTTTTGGCAAAAATCCTGATATTCATTCTGATTGTACTAGCTGAGTTCACGTCATCCTGGCCAGTGATATTGAATGCCTTTATTGGTTCAGTGCTGCTGTAACTGATGGAATTATCTTCTTAAAAACATATGGATTCTGGAATGGAAACCAGGGCTATTAAGGAAAGGAGAAAAGGTTAAATTATGTGATCAATTAATGACCAATACAAGTGGCCAATAATAATGGTTTCAAGTTAGTTGACAGTTTCAATAGTATTTGTGTTATTAGTCATTGCTTATTTGATATACACTGCACTTTAGCCTTCCTACATTCTGTTTTGTGTGCTGAACCCAATAAACTACATTTCCCAGACTCCTCTTGACAATTGACTTCCTGTCAGATTAGGCCAATGGGAACTTCAGGTGGGAAATTTTGTGCTTGAAGAGGGGATGGTGGTAGGAGAGGTAAAGCCACTGTTCTGTGTTTGCTGGAGACTCTGGCAGCAGATAAGTAATTAGGGCTTGGAGACCTTCACCATCTCTGGCAGTGCTGGTAATGGCCCACTGTCACTGCAAAAACAGTGATCTAGTTGTGTCCACAATAAGTGCATTTCTGTCTAATATCACCCTTCCATTTGTTCCTCAGGCTATGGGGTAGTAGAAACTTCCTGCAGCTACTAATATCCAGTCTTCCCAACTTTACTCTTTTGCTCTTTCCGACCTAACCAATTCTCTGAAATAATCCCTTCTGTTTGAAATTCCAAGCACGTGTTCTATTTTGTTACCTTCACCCCAACTGACACAGCATCACCCTGGCCTCTGAACAGGCTAACTGCAATTACTAACTTCCCAGATGTGGGTTCACATTGTTGAGCTGAGTGATACACACTGAGCTCTCAGCGGGGGCACTGGGAAAAGACCCAGGGTGGACCACAGTAAGCACAGGTGAAGCTGCCTATTCCCTTCTGCTTCCTCACCTACCCCCATAACTGTCTTATGGAAGCACTGCTTGCTTCCCAAGATAACTTAACTCTACGCTATGGCCAGGATGGATAGGCTCCAAAATGACCAGATGGGAGCCCAGCCATGAGCACAGTTGGCAAGGGGGAACCAAAACAGGAGTCAGGAAAGGGCATCCTGGCTATATGGTAGAATTTAGAGAGGAGGAAGGGCAGAGATTGTGACTCCTGCTTCATATATATATATATATTTTTAGCAGTTCTGATGGAGGAATAGACTGATTGTTCTCATCATTTTCTGTCTCGTCTTCTACCAACCAAACTCTCTGAGAAGGAAGGAAGGAAGGAAGGAAGGAAGGAAGGAAGGAAGGAAGGAAGGAAGGAAAGAAGGAAGGAAGAAAGGAAGGAAGGAAGGAAGGAAGAAACTTCCAACAGCATTTATCCTTGCCAACATCTGAGGAACTGTTACAAAATCCTTCCATTCAATCTAACTTAGTTCTGTGGCCTCCAGGTGCTATCCAAGCTACTGCAAGACAGCAAAGTCTCTGCAAGGAGTAATTTTTTGTTGTTGTTTTTGTTGTTGTTTGTTATATGCCAGCAGTAGAGATCAAACCTAGGGCCTTGTGTGGGCTTTGTGTGTGCTAGGTGAGCACTCTACACTGAGCTGTTTCTCACCCAAGGAAGAATTGTTCATGACCCATGCAGGCCCCACAGGGACACCAGTGGCAAGAACACTACTTCTCTCAGCAGTCCTTTACCATGGTCCAAAGCATTTTGCAAGGCAGAGTTAGGCAAGTTAGAGAACTGTAAATTTAAATGGGATTTGTGATTTGAAACCTAGATCTTACTCAGCCATTAATTTGTTCTGTGATTTTAGGCAAGTCACTTAATAAGCTCAATTTCAACATTTCCATCTATTTTAAAAACAGCATAGAATATTTTTTTTTCAAACTATTTTAAATAAGTTGATTTAAGGGATGGGAGAAGCCACAGATATTTATCCTCTCCGTCTCCTTCTTGCTCATCCTCCCTGAGTTTCAGTGAGTATCAAATAAGATGATAAGCATAAAAATGCTCTGAGAAGCACGAGTACCTTAGAAAAGCAATAAAATATTATTATCAACACAGCTATAAGCTTAGGAGGATGAAGGCAGGGCCCAGGCCAAGAGCCAAACGGCTGGAAGCCACAAAATTTAAAAAACTTTCTTTCTTCAAATTCTTCCTGGAGTGGCATTTTCTTTGGACAGACCTGGCACTAAAATCCTCTGAGACACTGAAGTGGGTTCAGATGTGTTGAGGGGACAGGTAGGACATTCAGCAGCCAGGAGACACTGGAGAAACACCAGCTCTGTTCCTCAGTTCCTTTGTGATCCAATAAAAGATGCCATGGAAAGAGGAGGCAGATCGTATCAAGGGCTCAGGTTCAAAGCCAGGTGTGTGTCGCATCCTCTAACAGGCTCTTCAACCAGCCAACAAGCCATGATGTAAGGGGTATTCTAATAAATACTGAACTCAGTTTCCAACAACCATAACGAATCCCCTACATAATGTTCATAATAAATATTGATTTAGAGAGAACCTTCAAAGGAAGGCCCAGAGAGGGGCAGGAACTGGCCAAGATAAAACAGTAGCATCAGGCTCATTGGGCTGCAAGGAACAGAAACTTACTCTGTGTAATTCAAGTATGGAGGAGTGTCTGGTAAGGAAGGAAAGGCCAGTGAGGAGGCAATTCTAAGCCTGGTTCTGTTCATTCTCTCTCTTTGTCCCATTCAGTCTCTGGACAGGATGGCTCCTTTCCCCTCCTCTACACCCAGGTTTCTGCTTTCCCTTGGTCTCTGCTCCCTCTTATCCTGCCTTTCGCGTGGCTTTCCTGGCCAAGGCCCACTTGTCTGTGGCCCCTCGACATCAACTCCTTCTGCCACCTGACACTTTCCTTCCATCTCTTCGACCTAGAGAGGCTCTAACTGGCCCATCTCAGACTGTTGCGTGACCCATTCAGAGGTCACCAGGTCACACATGAAATGGTCCCCCTCATCTCAGAGGTTGGTCCCATCCTCTCAGGTCTAGAGACTGGAGGGCCAGGAAGCATGTCCCATCAGTTCTTGTCCTCAAGGTGCCTTGTCCTTGGTGTGGTATGAATCAAGAAGAAACTACCATCACTGGAATTGTGATTGGAGCTCAAGCCTCCAGATTTCCTTTTCCCATGGAATTATAATTTCTTTTCCTTACTTATGCAGCAGACATGTCTTAATGCCTTCTAAATGTCATCGTGAATATCTTCCTTTTCCTCCTCTTTCTCCTCCCCTTCTTCTCTGTCCCAAGGAGTTTATGATATAGGAAAGATAACGGCAGGAAAAGAATTAGGATACATGAGTGCTTTAGAATAAGAATAACTAAGGTAGTAACAGTAGCTACCACCTACTGAGTACCAGGTACCATCCACTGAGTACCAGGTACCAACCACTGCTGGGGACACACATTTTCTTGTTTCATCTTTATCACTCCCCTATGAAGTCAGCACTGCATTTCACACATATGGAAGGAAACAGGCTCAGAGAGAAGTTTCCAGACAACAGTCATTACAGCAGGGCTCCGATGCCGACACCTGCTCTGTTCACACTGTGCAGTGTGGCGTGGACCCTGCTGTTGCAACACAGAAGACCATCTTGGCCTAGGGAGGAGGACAGGAATGTGAAGAACAGTGGACTTCCAGGAGGAGGTGACCTCTGAGCTGAGCCTGAGCAAGCTTTCATCAGGCCAAGGGGCAGGGGATTGTAACCAAAGGGAGCCATACATGAGAGCAGCAAAACCCAAGCAGAGTTGGGTCTTAGAAAGGCTGGGGAAGGCTGAAACAGGGGTGTGAGCAGGAGGAGCACACTGCACCACCAGAGAGACCTGTCTTAGTGCCTCACCCTGTTTCCAGCCCTGGAAGGAGGAAAAGGCAAGTTCAACAGAACCTAAGGAGTCGACTGCTATGCCCGGCCTTTGATTCTGGAGTGGGCTCTCGATAGCGTCCAAAGTGAAAAATTCAGGAGGAAAGAGGACCCTTAAACACCAACACTCGAAACAACATTCCATGCCCCAATTCCCCTGTCAGTTTTCTTCTGCCTGACTTTCAGGTCTCATTTTGGGTGTCACTTCCCCAGGAAGCATTCCTTGGTCTCATCTTAAATTCAGAATGGGGCATGAACTGGAATCGATGCTTGTAGTTCCTAGGATGACCACGCGAGGGAAGTGGAGAGCAGCCTCCTGGAGGACTAACTCCGCTGTGCTAAAGCACCTGCTGGGGACCCAGATGGCAGGGCTGGGGTTTCCGGGACTTCCCAGTCCTTGAACAGGTGGATGTTGGTCCGGGCGCCTTGGGAGAAGCCTCGGCGATATGTTCGGTCTAGATTCCCACAGTCCCTTCGAGGCTTGCGGAAGGGCTAGCGGGCCACAGCCGGCAGAGTGGCGGGCAATTTGGGAGTTATGCCATCCAGTTTGTGATTTGTCTTTGAAATCGATTATGGTCAATTCTTGTGTATGAAAGTTTTTACAGTCACACTTAATGCCTGGTTTCTAGGTTTCATCATACTTAGAAAATCTTTTCCATCTTATCAAAATATTTACTGAGGGCTGGGGTTGTGGCTCCGTGGTAGAGCACTTGCCTAGCATGTGTGAGGCACTGGGTTCGATTCTCAGCACCACATATAAATAAAATAAAGGTCCACTGACAAATAAGAAGGGAGTAGAGGGAATATGTGGTGAACCTTTAAAATTTTTTTACTCATTCTTTTTTTCTGATCTATTATGGTGTTATTGTCTAAATATATCTTCTCCCTGGAATTTATTTTGCTGTAGTTAAGGACATAATTTTCTTCTGTTTCCTCAAATGACTTGGTAGTTATTCCACCCATCGTTGAAAAGCCTATCTTTTTTTTTTCAAATTTCTAACATGTATTTTATTTTATTTTTTTTATTGTTGGTCGTTCAAAACATTACATAGTTCTTAATACATCATATTTCACAGTTTGATTCAAGTGGGTTATGAACTCCCAATTTTACCCCGTATACAGATTGCTGTATCACATCAGTTACCCTTCCATTGATTGACATATTGCCTTTCTAGTGTCTGATGTATTCTGCTGTCTGTCCAATTCTCTACTATCCCCCCTCCCCTCCCCTCCCCTCCCCTTTTCTCTCTCTACCCCTTCTACTGTAAATCATTTCTTCCATTTGTATTATCTTGTCTTACCCCTCCTTTCCTCTTATATGTCATTTTGTATAACCCTGAGGATCGCCTTCCATTTCCATGCGATTTCCCTTCTCACTCCCTTTCCCTCCCACCTCTCATCCCTGTTTAATGTAAATCTTCTTCTCAAGCTCTTCGTCCCTACCCTGTCCTTGTTTACTCCCCTTATATCAAAGGAGTCATTTGGTATTTGTTTTTTAAAGATTGACTAGCTTCACTTAGCATAATCTGCTCTAATGCCATCCATTTCCCTCCAAATTCTATGATTTTGTCATTTTTTAATGCAGAGTAATACTCCATTGTGTATAAATGCCACATTTTTTTATCCATTCATCTATTGAAGGGCATCTAGGCTGATTCCACAATCTTGCTATCGTGAATTGTGCTGCTATGAACATCGATGTAGCAGTGTCCTTGTAGCATGTGAAAAGCCTATCTTTCCCACATTTGTCAGAAATTCCAGTTTCATTATACACCATATTCCCATGGGTGGCTGGGTCTCTTTTATTTATTTTTTGTACAAACTTATGGGTACTGTGTCATATATAGTGTAATAATCAAATCAGGATAGTTAACATTTGCCTCTCCTTAAACAGTTTCTTAAAATTTTTGATTAACATCTAATAAACATATTTATTTATGCAGTCACAGTGTGGCATTTCAGTACAGTTCAAACATGTATTGACCAAAGCAGAGTAACTATTTCCATCTCCATAATGTTACTTTGTGTTTGGAACCTTCCACTTCCTCTCTTCTAGTATCCATAATATTGATAATAGGTTGAGTTAGGGGGGTAACTCTGTCGTGGAATGCTTGCCTAACAAACATGAGTCCCTGGGTTTGAGCTGCAGCACAGAAAAATATGTGTATAATGGTAGTATTAGTGGTAGTGATAGGTCATTGTGAACTACAGTCATTGCTCATTCATTTCTGTACTTCTTTTGATCTACTGCTCTGCCTAATCCTGCTTCAGTACTGTAATGTTTTAATTACGTTGACTTTGTAATATGTTTTCTTTAAATTTTGTTTTAGATGTTGATGGACCTTTATTTTATTCATTTATTTATATGTGGTGCTGAGAATCGAACCCAGTGCCTCACACATGCTAGGTAAGCACTCTACTTCTGAGCCATAACCCCAGCCCCTGTAATATATTTTGATATCAGGTAAGGCAAGACCTTTTTCTTTCTTTTTTTAAAAATATATATAGTTGTCAATGAATCTTTATTTAATTAATTAATTTATATGTGGTGCTGAGAATTGAACCCAGTGTCTCACGCGTGGCAGGCAATTGCTCTACCACTGAGCCACAACCCCAGCCCAAAGCAAGACTTTTTTCTTTATTTTTTTTCTAGGTGTTTTTTGTTGTTGTTGCTTTTGTTTGATACTGGAGATTGAACCCAGGGTCTTGCACAAGGTAGACAAGTGGCTGTACCACTGAGCTATAAACTAAGCTCTTTTAAATTTTTATTTTGAGACTATGCTTTGCTAAGTTGCCCAAGCTACCTCTAACTTATGGTCTTCCTGACACACCTCCCAAGCAGCTGGGATTGCAGGTATGTGCCATCACACCCAGCTAAGATTTTTTTTTTATTTCTGCATATTAATTTTTGCATGTACACTTAAGAATCAATCCCCTCTCCATCTAACCCTTCTGAAAGCCCATATGGAACTTTGGAGTCTCTGAAATTATATGAAAAATGTACATTTGAACTCTCTCTTTTGGAGAGAAAATCTAAAATTTTCATCAGATGTGCAAAGGAATCATGATTCTATAGAGAGCACCTGATTTGCATGTCTCTTTGACAGGGGCAAGGGAAAAGCACAAAGGAAGCCTGATTTTCTCTTCTCCCAGTCCTCACAGGCTCTGCTCTTCCTATCTTCACCTCTTCCCTGGCCCTCATCTTGCCTCCCCTAACCTAGTCCCCTTCCCTCCAGAGCAATTGTTCTGCCAAACCGGCACACTCACAAGCCTACATTGCGCTTCACTGCCAGAACCCCCACCCACATGGTCCCCCAGCCTGCAGCCCCCTCCCCACGTCCACTCCCAGGCGAGCAAGCCCTAGTTCTAGGCCTAGGACTGATGGGGATTAGATGATAACATTGAAATTAATTACTAGATAAAATCATGAGTCTCAGCTTCACCTCTGACCACCTTGGGACCCAGCTTTAGGCTCTTCACTTTGTTGAGCCTTGGATGACCTTTCTCCCAAATCAGATAAGTCTGAGTTACATCCCCAGCCCCCAGGAGGTCCTTTAACTTCAATAATTTCCCTTGTACATCCCACCTCCCACTCCCCATTCACATTTAATTTGTATCCTCAGCAGGATGAATACTTGCTTTACCTGCTCCAACAAATTTTAATAATATTGTACTTCTAGGGGAAAAAAAGTAGTAGAATTTCATGAAAATAGAAGGGAAAGTAATGGAGTAGAGGAAGGGGATGGGCGAGAGAGGTGGGGAGAGAAGGGAAGTTCTAGGGAAGAGATTGACCAAATTATGTTATGTGCATGTCCGAACATGTCACAGTGGATCCCACTGTGCACAATTATTACACATCAATAAAAAGGTTTTTAAAAATACTGTCCTTCTAGCTGGGCATAGTGGCACACACCTGTAATCCCAGTGGCTTGAGAGGCTGGGGCAGGAGAATGGCAAGTCCAAAGCCAGCCTCAGCAATTTAGCAAGGCCCTAAGCAACTTAGTGAAACCCTGTCTCAAAAAAAAAAAAAAGGTGGAGGGGGGAGGCCTCTAGGGATGTGGCTCAATGGTTAAGTGCCCCTGGGTTCAATCCCCAGGACCAATAATGATAATGATAATACTGTCCTTCTTAGAATGAGTGAAATTAAAAACCCAAACTGAATTGTTCTAAGCAAGCTCAAACACATGCTCCTCAAATCCCAAGCTGCTAAGAAACATGGACTCAGGGTATCTACTTTGGAGTTCATTTAGGCAGTTGCCACACCCTAGAATAGGGTTTCTCAATCCTGGTACTATTGACATTTTGGACCTGATAGTTCCTTGTTTGGTGGCTGGCCTGTACAGGATGTTTGACTGCATCCAGGGTCTCTTATGAGAGATCCCCCTAGGTTGTGAAAAACAAAAATGTCTCCAGACAATGTCAAAAGTCCCCTGAGGGGGTGTGAAATGTCTCTAGTTGAAAATTACAGTCCTAGAAGGAGTAGGGAGGGCGGGTGAAGAAGGTTAACTTAGGTGAGGGGAAAGATACTCTGTCCTCCCTTACCCTCTGTCAGAAAGGGACATTGTATTCTTTTTCTTCACAGGCACTTGGGCAAGTCTTTCCTTCTCTCTGAGCTTCAGTTTTTTCATCTGTAAAATGGACTTGGTATTTATTTGTAAGTTGTTTCCCCTTCTTTCACCATCTGACATTCCTGGATCCAGTTCAGGGTAGAGCAGGAGCGACTCGGTGACAGTGAGGTCCTGGGAGTTGCCTCAAAGAGCAAGAAGGATGGGAAAAAAATAGATGGCAGGGGTGGTGGAGGAGAGGAATGGCCAGCAGAAGGTAGGAGCATCCTAGAGACAGGGAAAAGCCTGAGGCATTCCCAGACCCTGCTGCTTCCAGGTACACCCCTTCAAGGCCTCAACAACCCCCGTGGCCCCCAACCAGACAAATCCAGACCCACCACCTTAGGCCCCGCCCACCACCAGCCCCAGCGCACTGGCCCCGCCCCGTCTTCATGGCCCCTCCCACCAACCAGAGGCTCCGCCCTCAGCAGGCCCCGCCTCCCTCTTCGCCTCCCGCCAGCCCGGGCTTGGGCTTTGCACCCGGCGGCGTCTGAGAACGGTGGCGGGTGCTGAGCCGGCAGCGCAGGCGGGCGGAGCAGAGCTGCCTGGCCCGGTGGCGGGCGATGCCCCCGTGAACCTCTCTCGTCGCCCCTCCCCGCCCCGCGTCCCTACCCTCTCAAAGTCCGCGCCCGCCAGGGGCCGGGCCGCGCCTACCGCCGGGTCCGCGGGGCGGGGTCCCGGGGAACACCTGCCCCGCCTTGCGGAGCTGCCACGGCCTGCGGAGCCCCTTGCCTGTCTGGACTCCGGCCCCACCTCGGGGTAAGTCAGTAGGCCTTGCTCGCCTGGGAGTGGACGTGGGGAGGGGGCTGCAGGCTGGGGGACCACGCGGGTGGGGGTTCTGGCAGTGAAGCGCAACGTAGGCTTGTGAGTGTGCCGGTTTGGGGGGCGGGGGCCCGGGGATGAGCACAGCGAGTGTGACGGCTCTGGGGCGGGGGCTGAGGTATAAGAGGGGGACGTGGGGTGGTTGAGGAAGCCGGGAAAATGGGGTAGGGGGCTCCAGAGCCTTGAGTTCTTTGCTGATGCTCAGAGCACCTGGGGCCCTAGGTCTTCAACAGCATTGCCTCGCTTTGCATTTTTGGAAAGTGCTTAAAATTCCTCTTGGAAAGGGAACTGGAAGGCAGCCTACCTTTCTCCCTCCTGCCTGTGCCCTGGTTGGGAAGCGGCCACTTTTTCTTCCCAACGTGACACCATTATGGTGCCCCTAGGACCCCCCCCTCCTGCCATCCCATGAAAGAAAGGGTGGTACTCACTCCAGTCTCAAGTGGGAAGAGGGGCTTCTGGGAAGCTGGGAAAGACATTTGGCCAGTAGAACCGTGGGGAGCCAGGGTTCAAGGAGGCTTGACAAGACCCTTGGTGGGCAACTTGTGTACCTCTTGGTCCCAGGAAGGATATCTCCCTGGTTGGCCTCCTGACTGCCTGGAGCTCATGCCCCCATCACCTTCTCTAAACAACTGAGTCCTGAGGAGTGTTTCTTTCCAGGATTCTGGGCCTGGAAACTCAGGAAGGGCTCATAACTCTTGTGATCCTAGCCTGGGATGGGCAATGCCATACCTAAGGGCAGAGAGCAAGGGACACTGGCTGGCATTGCCACCTGAGGGCTGTTTGAATGTGGCCCTTAGGGGATTTGGAACCTGGTTGAATGTCAGTGCTCAACCCTAGCCCCAGATGCGTTGTCTGGGTGTGGAGAAGAAGGCTGCTATCCCTTTGGTCCCATCCTACCCAGGATTTCTCAGGTCTGAGGTTCTTGGGTTTGGGTTCTGAACAGTGGGGGGAAAGGTCTCTCTGGGTTGGGCTTGGTCACCATGGGGTTAACAAGCCATTCCCATAGTTGCTGTCAGCCACCAGTTAGTCTGTAATCACACAGCTGCCAACATCCCTAGGGCAAGTGGGCAGCCTAATGGGGCATTCTTTGGTTGGTCAGGGGCCTGCTGGGAAGGGGACCCATACAACCTGGGCTTAAACCAAGCACCAGGTCTTTTGGAATTTGTTTGGGGCCCACACATCCATTCCCTGTCCTCAGCTACCTGGCTTAAGGGACTTCCTGGGGTTTTACACTTACCTGACCCTGTGCAGAGTATGAAGCCCAGAGTTGGTTAAACTTGGCTTCAAACATAGGCTCTGCCACTTAGCTGTGTGGTATTAAATAAATCACTTCCCCTCTCTGAGCCTCTTTCAATAAAAAAGACCCACCTACTCAGAGGAGTAAATGAAATGGTAGATTTAGGTCTTAGCTCAGTGCCTGGCACTCAGGACAGCAGAGTAGATAACTGCTGAACTCATGAGTAAATCCTTTGCCAAGCACTTGCTGGGGCAGGTGTTCAAGAGCCAGGTGCTGACGACTCAGCAGGGGCCATGCTCCCTTCCCTGAGGACATGTGGTCTCTGTCACTGTCTTAACTGTTTTCACTCCCTCTTGCTCAACAACACTTCTGGTCTCTGGATGTAGTTAATTGAATTTATTCTGCAGAGCTCAGGCCTGAGGCTGCTACTCTCTGGGCTCCTCCTCTCCTTGCCCAGGTGCTGGGCTCTGTGGGGTCTGTTAGGGGTCTGGGTGATGTCTGCAGCAGTAACAGCAGCTGGCCCTTTAAGGAGGCAAGAAAACAATTATCCGGTCTGGGCATTGCATCAGCTGGAGCCTGGAGGGTCCCTGGGGAAGGAGGGGCAGGCTGGTGGTTGATTTCATTAGTGCCATGCGAGAACTCTCACCTGAGTCTGCCCCACTCCCCAGCGCAGCCTTCTCCCCCAGGCAACAGTGGGCCCAGGGCCTTTCCCACCCCAGGAGCCCCACCTTAGGGACTCTCTGTGCACACCCACCCAAGTCATGGGCCCTGACAGAGGGGTGTAGGGAAGTGTCTCTTGCACTGGCCTTTTGCTGACTAGCAGTCTCCCCTGCTCACGTTCTGCTGACTTGGGGTACACAGTGTATCTTCTGTACTGGCATTTTGCTGACAGTGGGGTGGGTGCCTCCCGCATTAGTATTTGGTTGACCTGGGGGTGTTCCTCCCACACTGGCGTTCTGTTGATGCTGGAGAGGGGCGACTTCAGTGCTGGCCCCTTCCACACTGGTAGAGTGCTGTCCTGACAGAGGAGCTCTGTGGGCTGGGGTGTGCAGACTGACGGTGTAGGTTAGAAACTGCTCTCTGGGTGGGGGTAAGGTGGCTGGCAGTGGTGAGTCACAGGGGTGTGTGGTCTGGGGCACAGAAGAGACAAAGTACTTGAGCATCAGACAGCAGGGTTCAAATCCTCTGTCCACCACTTCACTCTGTGGCCTCAACTCTTGAGTCTCCATCCCCTCCAGAAAGTAGGAATATTTTGTACCTATACTGGCCCACCCCATCTGGAAAGTGGTGAGGATTCAGTGTAGGAAGTGGTCATACAGGACTGAGCCCAGGCCTGGCCCCTACTCTGCGATAGTGGTTCCCTTTCCTTTGCAAGTTTGGGCTCTTCACACATTGAGCACAAGATACCCAGACAAGGAAAGGAGGGTCACGGAGGAGGGGTGAGAAGAAAGAGTGCAAGGCCCTCCTGCCTCTGTTGCAGGAAGAGGCATTCAATTCACCGTGTTCTGAGGATATACAAAGTTCTAAGAGCCAAATAGCCCCTGCCCACCTGGAGCCAACATTCTAGTAGTATCATGACCCCCAGCAGGTAACTATACACATTTGACAAGTGTTGAAAGGAGGGACTCAAGGAGGCTCCAGAACCCATTATTGGAGGTGATAGGTTCTCTTACTTTCTGGGTTCTAGGAAGGGTTCCTGGAGAGGGTGGCATCTTAGTCAAGGCATGAAATATGCCAATGAGTTGAGGGCGTAAAGAAGCAAGAAGCGAGGGAACAGTATGTCTGGGGACCTGGTAATGGTGGCAACAGGCTTGGTGTGGTGGGCAGGGGAAGGTGTAGGCAGGCCCAGGGACAGCCAGGCCAGACCTCCTTGGTCTAGTAGGATACTGGGGACTTGAGGATTTGTCTTGAGGCCAGTGGCAGCCCCTACAGGGTTTTAAGCAGGGTGGGCGGGGTCAGATCTCCAGTGTGTGGGCTGGGCTGTGTGGCCCCTGCTGTGTGGCCCCAGGCAGAGCCTCTCTCCAGAGACAGTTTGCCTTCTGCCTTGGCTCCTAGGGAGTGGTTGTTTATGTGGCTTGCCTCAGCAGGGCGAGGGCCAGTCCTAGTCCCTCAAGCTCCCTCTCTCTGGGCTGAGCTGCATCTCAGCCTTGTTGACAAAGTTCAGCCCATGGGGCCAGGTTTTCCCAACCTCCATGGGGAACCAGAAGGGCAAGAGGCTTTGGCACCAGAAGGGCCTGTATTCACATCCTGGCTCTGTAGTCCATGAGGAAGGCACACCCTGTCTCTGTACCTCAGTGTTCTCAACTGTAAGATGGGGTTGATATCAGTCTGTCTATGGGAAGGATAAAGTGAAATTCTAGATGGAAATCACAAAGCCCTATCTAGTGTCTGCTGGCATTTTTTACTCTATTGCATGGGGGCTGGCACCTACTGTAGACCATGCCCAGAGCTGGTTGGGATTTGGGAGCAGGGTGAGTTTCAAAAGTCCAAGGTCTTAAAACAGAAGGGAGATTTTTGGAGTAGAAGAAGGGGATTAGGGAGAAGACATGGGAAAAGGGAGAACTTTGGATGAAACTGACCAAATTAGGCTACATACTTGGATGAATATACCACAGCAAATTCCACCTTTTTATATGTCTGTAAACCACCAATTAAAACAACAATAAATAAGTAGAAGGAAGACCAGTAGAAGAGAGGAAGGGGGACAGTCAGAGGGAGGAGAAAGGGAAAGTGGAAGTACTGGGGACTGTATTGGAGAAAAATGTATTTCATGCATGTATGAATATATCAAAATGAACGCCACTATTATGTGTAACTATAATGCACTAATAAAAACATAAAAAAAAGAGTCCATGGTCACACTGGGCTCTGAAGGACCCCATACTTGGTTTAATTTTCTGTTGTCACCATCTTGAATTTCTTAATTTTGAACAGAAGGTCTTGCACTTTGATTTAGCACTGGGCCCTGCATATTATATAGCCCGCAAATCGAGGAGGGATAGGAATAGACAGGGAGAAACATAGACCTGCAAATAGTTCCCAAGTAGAGGACAGGAAAGGTAGAGGGCATGACTAACTGCCTGAAGGTGGGTGGGATGTTAATCATAGTAACATTTATTTAGTGCTTACTGTGTGCTGGTGCTTTGCTAGCACTTTGCATACTCATTTTCAAGCAGCCCTATGAGGTGGGTATTATTATCATTTCCATGGTATAGATGAGGAAACTGAAGTTATTTGGCTAAAGGTTGCCACATAGTTGTCAAGTGACAGAGCTGGAATTCAAAGTCAGGTTATTGAGCTGCTGAGGTAATGCCTGGACCAGGGATGTTTTCACCTAGGAGGAGGGACTACAGAGTCAAGCCTGAAGGAGAACTTGGCTTTGCTCAGTGGGAAGAAGGTGCAGAGGAGATGGAGGGTGTTCTCAGATGAGAAGTGTCTGTGCAGGGCGGGGGGCGGTTAGGGGTGCTGCTTGGCCAAGAATGGGAGCTAAAGCCAAGACACCAGGTGCTGAGATAGGTAACCTTTGGATTTCATAGTTTTGATTTTCTAAGCTCAGAGCCCCAGTCCCACTGCTACTATGGCTCTTCAGAGCTGCACCGCCCCCCACCACTTTTTTTTTTAACCACATTGTTTCCTCTGCCATCCCCCTCTTTGCCACCCGCCCCCCCCCCCAGGTCATCTGACTGTAATGATATCTTCTGGTTCAGGACCTGCAGGTCTAACTGCTTCCTGGGCACAGACAGTAAGGCTTCAGGTTCCAACCCAGGTCCCCAGTTCTACTGCTTGCACCTGCTTTGCTTCCAGGGTCCCCATCTCATATCTGGCACCATCATCCACCCACTTGCTCAAGCTGGAAGCTAGAAATTCTCCTGGACGCCTCTCTCTCTTCGCCCCCACACCCTACAGCCAAGCCTCAGCAAGTCCTGTTAGTTTTCCTCTGTACCTCCGTCTGGTCTGTGGACCTTCTTCCTACCCGCGGCCCCCTCCAGACCACCATTGTCTTTCATCTGGACATTGGTGACAGCTTCATATTTTGACTTCGTACCTTTCTGTTCCTGCCCCACTTAATTTTATTTTTCATACTGTAGCCAGAGCAGTCTTCTAAAGATAAATGTTTGATTGTGTCATTTCCCTGCTTAAGACTTCTAGGACTTCTTAGAATAAAATCCAGACTCAGTGACGCAGTCTCCACATCCCTGTGTGATCTGGTCCTTGCCTGCCTTTTTGTAGCATCTTCTACCATTCTCCCTCTCCCTTAGCTGCTTGACTTGTCCACATGTTGTCCCTGATCCTGGAATGCAGGCCCACTCCCAGGGTCATTCTGACTCCCACTTATTCTTCACAGGGTCACCAGCTCTAGCACTGTTTCTTCAGGGAAGCCTAAAAATCAGGAACTAAACACTGCTCCTTCCACAGAAGCTTGTACTTCTTCATGACACTCAGCACACTTGAATTTCTCTTTCATCATGTTTCTCTCTCTTGCTAGCCTGTACATTCTATGGGTCAGGAATCCCATGTTGTGTGGCTCTGGCACGTAGTGGGTACTCAATGAGTGGGTTGGTGAATGAAAGCAAAGAGCATCCTAAGTGGCCTTTCTGCCCTCAGGCTTGCCTTTTCTAGTCCTTTCTCCATACAGCCCCAGAGAGTTCTTTCCAAAACACAGAACTGACCCTGTCACCCTCTGCTACTTAAAATACTTCAATCGCTCCCCATTGCTGACAGGAAAAGGCCTCAGCTTCTTATCATGATATTCAAAGCTCTTTATGATCTGTGCCCGACTCCCTGTCCAGCCGCATCTCCCATGCTTCCGTAGCACCCTTTGAACACCTGGCTGTTCCTTTAACATGGCAGTCTGTTTTGTACCTCTGTGCACCTGCACTTGCTGTTCCCTGTGCTCATAGTGCCTCCCCTCCCCTACTTTGTCACTGTGGAGAATATCCTTCATTCTTTAATCAGCTCAGCTAACATCTTTGCAGCAAAGCCTGTGTGGAAACCCTTTACCCCTCCTGGAAAGTTAGCCCACCCTCCCTCTGCCACATCTGTGCAGAACCTAAATCTCTTCCTCGCTCTCTCCTGCTAAACTGGACTCCTTCACTGCAGGCAGTTACAGGTTTTTTTTTCCTCATAATTATTCATGTTTTCATCTATCTCTAGTTCCCAGCTTATCTCTGGTCTTTTTTTTTTTTTTTTTTTTTTGGTGGTGGTTCTGGGGATTGAACCCACTGGCACTCTACCCCTCTGAAGAATATCCCTCAAAAAATCCTTTTGATTTATCTATTTATATTTTGAGATGGGGTCTTGCTAAGTTGCCTAGAATGACCCCAGATTTGTGATCCTCCTGCCTCAGCCTCACAAGTAGCTGGAATTACATGGAATTGCATGTGCCATACATATCCCTTGTCTTAATTAATTCTCTGGTTATGTACAGAAATCCACTTGAGGGCTGGGGTTGTAGCTCAGTGGTAGAGAGCTTGCCTCTCATGTGTGAGTCACTGGGTTTGATCCTGAGCACCACATAAAAATAAATAAATAAAGATTAAAGATGTTGTGTCCATCTACAACTAGAAAGAAAGAAAGAAAGAAAGAAAGAAAGAAAGAAAGAAAGAAAGAAGAAATCCACTTGAGCCAGCTTTGGAATTCCTGGGAATTCAAGGGAAAGAAAAGTTAGACTTGGGAAAATGGAACCCAGAAGACCAGAGGAATATGAATCTGTGAATCAACTGTTTTCTGTACTGTACACACTAATGGCTGTCTTTGCCTTTCTCTCTCCACACACTATATTTCTCTGCTTTTCCAGGCACCAAACCACCCATAATTCCTTTATTGTGGTACTCAGTTCCAGCCATATTCAGAGATAGAACTCAGGGTTCTCCTAGACTCCCAGGAGAGGATCTGATTGGCTTTGAGAGGGTCATGTATCTACCCTGGATCAATCATTTGCAGGCTTCTGGGAAGGATCTTAAAGTCAGACATGTGAACATGGCTCTTGATGCCCACTTCAGAGAAGGAGGGTTCTTAGCTGGATTAGTACTTTAAAAGACATCTCCTGGAATCCTTAGCATGCTAGGGGGTTCAGGCAGTCGGGCCTGAGCCCCGGGCTTCCTTGTGGACAGCATTTGGAGAAAAGGGACCTGGAATTATGACTTAGATGGGACTCTTTTTCCTGGGATCAGTGGCCAGGCTCTAAAGAACCTGTAACCTATAAGTCAGAGGCCTGAGCAGAGAGAAAAGGAGATGAGACCATGAATTTCCTCACTTCTCTTTGGAGTAGGGAGAGAGGGAAGGGGATGGTGTGTCCTACCAACATCTTACTCATTCTCTAAGACTTAACACATTTCCTTTCCTCTTTGAATAATTATACCGTGCCCGGGCTGGGATTGTGGCTCAACGGTAGAGCGCTCGCTTAGCACAGGTGGGATCTGGGTTCGAGTCTCAGCACCACATAAAAATAAAGGCATTATGTTGTGTCCATCTACACCTGAAAGAAAGAAAGAAAGAAAGAAAGAAAGAAAGAAAGAATTATACCATGCCCATTCTCCCTACCCCGAGTCAGTCATTCTTTGCCTATCTTGATTCTATTCTTTGTACCTTTCTAGTAACAACCATTTTTTTGAGTATTTACTCTGTGCCAGATACCATGCACATGCATTATTCATCTGATCCTCACTTCCTATGAGATGGGTACTATTATTGTCCCCATTTTATGGAGAAGGAAACTGAGGTTCTGAAGGTAGAATTTATAGACTAGCAATACACAGCAGGCTAGTCTTGAACTCCTCCAAAGTTAAAGCTCTTAATCCCCACAACTTATTCACTTGCCTGTTTGCCTTTTGGAATTGTGGGGGCCTCACAGGTACCAAGTTACCATCTTCCCGCTTTCTCTACTGCCCAACATAGAACCAGCCCAGAGCCAAGGCCCCTGGCTGTAGGCAGGTGGATGGAGGTAGAGTTGAAAGGCATCTGGCTTGGAGGCCAGTCTTCTACTTGTGGATCTACCCTGTTTGGCCATGTGACTGTGGACAAGTCTCTTAACCTTCCTGAGCTTTAGTATTCTCATTCATAAATGAGGATGATAGACTGGCTGTGGTGGCAAATATCAGTAATCCAAGCTACTCTGGAGTCTGAGGCAGGAGGAGTTCAAGGCTATCCTGGGCAACTTAGCTAGACTCTGTCTCAAAATAAAAATAAAAAGGGTTGAGTTCAATTCCCAGTAAACACACACATGTACTCACGCATGCACACACATGATAGTTCCTGCTATGAGGCTCATATTAGAAGGGATTTATTTGGTGACAACTTGTGAGCAATTTTTAAAGAGTTGTCACTACCAGAATGGGTGGCAGCAATGGGGTGCTAGCTGGACACTGTGCCTAGCTCCTGCAAGAGGTGGGTAATGTGCATAAGCTTCCCAGCATGTACACTGCCAATGTGCCATTTGGGGCTCCAGATGACTTTTAGGGCTCATGGACCTGTCATTACACATAATGTCAGTGCACATAGAAAATTGGTTCCCTCTCAACTGTAGCAAATCTGAAATTGTCTCAGGGAGAAAGTGTGAGTGTCATTGCTTGTGTGCTTTTACAACTTCCCAACACTTGTGAGCTTCCCTTTTGAACAGAGAAATCTCAGACTAGGCTGAGAACTTTGGTTGGCAACTTGATGTAGCTAAAATTTTATAATATAACTTTTTTTTACTGTATTTGTTTTGCTGTGTTTTATATTTATTAAAAGTAATATTGGCTTTCTACTTATAGTAGTAACACCAAGTTTCTATTTAAAATTGATGGATTGGGGCTGGGGATGGGGATGTGGCTCAGGTGGTAGCGCGCTCGCTTGGCATGCGTACCGCCTGGGTTCGATCCTCAGCACCACATACAAATAAGGATGTTGTGTCCGCCGAAAACTAAAAAAGAATAAATATTAAATAAAATAAAATAAAATTGATGGATTTAGGTTAAAAGTGTAAATTTAAAAATAAATAACATGTAGTACAGTAGCATATGGGTCTGTTGGAAACTGTTGAGGTGGTTGGTTTACAGTGGTATGTGAATAATGCAAAATTGAGAAATGACATGGAATTGTCAGATGTGGACCATTGGCCTAACCTTGAAAGATTTCCCTCCACCTACCTGATAATTTGGTGGTCTGTCCCTGCTATGCTGGCCTGCTCCCCTTTGTTTCCTTTGTGCCCTGGCTTGCATTTCTTTTGCATATTCCTGCAGTGGTCATCCTGCCAAAGGAGAATTTGTGCCACCAACCCTACAACCTGCTTTGAGAGGGAGGCTTTTGCAGCTGGGGAGTCTGGATGGAGTTAGATGCCCTCTCATCTCTGAGGCCAGAACTTGAGACCTCTTGTGACAAGCAAGAGCTACATACCCACAGTTCTGGTCCAAGTACATAACATTGGCCTCTGGGCTTCCGAGAGGCTTGGAATCCCAGAAAATAGAGAGGCTCTGGGAGCTTCAGGTAAAGGTGAGGCAGTCCCTGGAGCTTCATGCCCCAGAGCTTAGGGCTGAAGGATAGCATACCTCAGAGGTCCCTGTTCCTCTGCTTCACCCACCTCTTTGTGCTGCTGACTGCCTGTCCCTGGGGACTAAGCAGCAGATCCCAGGAGGCCTCAGAGGACTCAGTGGATTTCTCCGCAGGGCCCAAGACTAGAGTCAGAGCAGAGAGGGCAGCTAGGAGGTAGGGAGTCCTGTCTACACCTTGTCCATTCCCATGTTCCCTGGGAGTGTGGCCTGGGGGCCCTGGGGGTGGTGGGCCTGAGCAGAGCGCATATGGGTGCTTGCGCTTCCGTGGGGAATGAGGGTCTCAGTGAAGGGCATTGAGCGTGTCTGTGGTGAATGGATCCTCCGGTGATATGTCTGAGGTTTTCTGTGAGGGAGTTTTGGTGCAGCATGCAAGTTTGTGTGTGTGGCAGGGGATCTCATGTGTCTGTGTGTGATACGGGTGAGTCTGTGTTCACTGCATCTCCGTGTAATTCATGTCTGTGACGCTTGCGCGTGTGTTTCTGTGTGTTCCACGCGGGGCATCTGCACGCCCTGACGAGGCTCGCATGCTGGGCGTGGTGTGTGCTCGTCATTTTGAGTATGTTGTCGTCTTTGTACAGCTGTGTGTCTGGGTAGCCCAGTGAAGATGTGTGGCATGCCTGGAAGGGGCCAGGGGTGGGGGCGGGGGCAGTGTCAGCCCAGCCAGGGCTGCGGCTGTGCTGGGTTCCAGAGGAGGGTCCCCAGGGCAGGCAGCGGGCGCAGCGGCGCCTTCCGGCTTGGCGCGGACCTGGTAACTGGAGCCCCTTCCCCCCATGAAATATTGATCTGCTCTTGAGCAACCCGGCCAGGGGAGGGGCGGCACTGAGTGAGCACCGGCCGCTGTCCTTGGTGCTGCTGCATCTTCCCCAGTTGGGGGCGTCAGTGCTCAGAAGAGGGCCGGCCAGGACGAGGGAGACATTGCCCTAGCCACCAGCACTCTCAGTGAAGGGCTCCTACTCTCAGGACGAACTGACTGTCCCTAAGGCTGTTGGTCAATTCCCCCACTCCATCCAGGAAGGGGAGCAGGGTATCTTATTGGGATCCAGTATCCTTGGAGGCTACGGTGACCATATAACTGGGTTTGCCTAGGGTAGCCCTAACATACACATGTACGCATTGTCCTGGTGTGATTGTTAGTAGTGTCCCTGCTCACTTGGTCTCAGTTGGATGATAAATTATGTGCTCACCAGCAATAGGGCTTTGATCCCTAGACCTGGTCTCCAAGATCTCTGCTTGGCCCTGGAGGTTCTGTAGCCAGGAGCCAAATCACAGGATTTGCATGTGTGGGGAGGGTGGAGGAGGGTTGCCTTTCCTGTGCCAGGGCTGAGCTGGAATTAAGTGCTAGAGAGCCCCAGGGCCCTTGGGATCCTTCTGCAGCCTAGGCCTCTCTTAGGGATCCAGCCCGCTTCTCTACCAGTCTCAATGCTGCTTGCTATTCAAACTGTGCTCTGTGCTTCTTCTCAGGTCTGGGATTCCCCTGCCCCTTGGAATGGGCTTTGGGGTGCAACTTCACATCCTTTATGGATCCAGGGCAGGCCTTTCTTTGGTCTCAGCATCATGGTTTTGTAGGGTGCCAGACTGGCCATCTATGCACTAATGGCATCTTCTCTGAGTACTACTTTGAACTCCCTCATTTTATTGTTCTATCTCTGACTGTGGGTATCACCTGTCACCCTTCTTCGCCTGTATACTCTTCTGGGTATTAGTCTTCTTTTCCATACCCCACATTTCCCTCTGGGAACACACCCCACTCCTGCCCACTCATGCAGCTCTCCTGAGCTCAGTGGATCTGCTTACCTGCCCAGCACCTCCACAAAGAAGCTGAAGGATTATCTCAGACTCATCATGACTAAAATGAGGATTCATCTTCTCCTTAACCCAGGTTTGTCCTAGGGGCTCAGCTGATGACTCCTCAAGCCTCAACATTCCTACAGACCACCTGGAATTACATTTGTTTCCTCTCTCCAACTTCAGGCAGTTCCCTGACCCTACCCACGACTCCTGGTCATGCTTTCCTCTTCACACGTGTGGTCAGAAGCAGCACAGCCCTTCCTGCCTGCCTTGGTGTAGCAGCCCTCCCTGCTGCCAGCTGCTTCTGATTCTGCACCTCAGTGTCAGATTGATCTCTATAAAACATTACATCTGAATTGTGTCATATTTCACTCCTACAGGATTAAGCCACACTTCTTAGAACGTTTAGGGCCCTTCATTGGCTGCTCTCAGCCTCCTTTTCCAACCCCCTCTTCCACAGTTGTACTTACCTCCTGCTCTAACTGCACAGCTCCACTCACCAGCCTCTGAGCATACTGTTTCCTCTTGGGATCTTCCTAGTAGTTGCCACTGCTTTCCTTAGAGTCACCTCTGCCTCGCCAAATCCCACCTGTCTTTTGAGGTGCTCTGCGGCACACATCTTAATGATGTCTTCCCTGCCTCTCCCAGCCTAAAGAGTTCATTCCTTCTGCAGGATAATCAGAATGTTTTATCTTTACCCCTCAATGCTTTGGGTGGTCCAGCAGCCTGAGCATTGCCTGGAGCTTTTGAGAAATGTAGAATGTTGGGCTCCACCTGTGGCCCATAGTCAGAATCTGTGTTTCAGCAAGATCCCCAGGTGACTCATGTGTACATTTCAGTTTGGAAAGCCCTGACCGGTATTCTTGGGAGTTCAGGATCTCCTTTAGGGGCATGGCCTTTAGTCAGGGTGGACAGTCTTCTCAGGTGCCAAATTTAGCAGCCCATCAGGTGATAGGTGCCATGTCTGGCCAGATCCCACAAGCCATGGAAGGTGTAAGTGGTGGAGATGGCTGAGAAGGATGTGTACTCTGCTAGGACCCTTCCCACATGGAATCTATAGCCTGAAAGATCTAGTGCCTGAAAGTCACTTTTAAGTTTGTAAGACGGACTCCAGAAAGCACTCTAACAACATGAGGAGGAATCAATTAATCAATAAAAAGCAGTTATTAAGCATATAACAACTTTTCTCTGTTCTGAAAACACACATTTGTGGAAACGTCTGTTATTTTAGTGTATGTTTCAAAAAGAAAAAATATTTGTTGTTTTTTCTTTATTATAGCATTAATAGTTTCTAAAGTAGTAACTTTAAAAAACACAATATGTCACATGAAGAAAATAAAAATGACTCATAATTCTACTATGCCGTAAATAGTATTAATTTGATGTTTGTGATTTCCATTTGTTCACTTAACAGTGTTTGCAGTCCTGCTATGCTCCAGACCTCTGCCAGGTACCAGGGATTTGGGGTGAGGAAAGCAATATGGTTCCTATTTTTAAGCAACTCACAGCCAGGGGGTGGGGTGTGGGAGACAGGCACTGAGCAAGTTAGAAACAGCAGTGTCTTCATTTCCTAGACTCCTGTTACAAAGCACCACAAGCTGGGTGGCTTAAAAGAACAGAAATTTATTCTCTCATAGTTCTGGAGGCTGCACGACTGAAAGCAAGGTGTCAGCAGGTTTGTTTCCACCTGAGGGCTGTGAGGGAGAATCTGTTCCAGGCTTTTCCCCTAATTTCTGATGACAGCTGGTAATCCTTGGCATTCCTTGGCTTGTTGGCGCATCACCCTAATCTCTGCCTCTTGTCACATGGTTTTCTCCCCGTGTCCCTGTCTCTTGGCACTGCTTCCTATAAGGACACTAGTTGGATTAGGGGTAATCTATTCCAATATGACCTCAGTTAATCACATCTGCAGTGACCCTATTTTTAAACAAGGATACATTATAAATACTGGGGTTTAGGGCCTCAACATTTGGGGGAGTTTGGGACACAATTTAACCCATAAAGTGCAAGGACAATGCAGAATTCTGGAGGAGAATAACTGACCTTTCCTGGAAAAATTCTCCTAGGAAATGACCTTCAAACTGGGAACAAGTGAAGAACAGGGTTTAAGCTAGCAGGGGAAGAGGGCCAGACCAGTATGGGGTCCTCCAAGCACAAGGGTGGTGCCCGGCAGGGAAGAACATTCCAGGCAGACAGAAGACAAAGAGGGCACTTTTGAAGAATGAAAAGGAGCAAGTGTGGCTTGAATATGGGACAGGGGTCAGAGGCCCAGAGGAGGTGGGACCTGGGAGAGGAAATCAGGGTCTGTGTCACAGTGGGCCTTGATAAGGGCTGCCTTCTTTATCCTGAAGGAAATGAGGTGCCATGGCAGGGTGTCAGAGGCAATGATTCATCCTGCTTTGTAGGCTGTCTCCTCCCAAGACGGAGCACTGGGAAGGCTGTGTTATTCCTCTAAGTCTGTAGTCATGAAGGAGGACATGTAGCCATATCCTTAAGAGCCTCCTGGCTGTGAAGGAGTATGGCCGCTCTGTCCAGGGACGGAGACGTGGCCTGCCCCCAGCAGCCCCTGGCCAGGGTGTGGGAGATTCCCTAGCCTGCAGGAACCTTGCTCTGAACAAGAGATGGGACTCTTCAGCCCTGGCTCTGCCTTACCATGGGTGTGCTATGTCCTCTGAGTCTGGGGATACAGGGTGAGGCCGAGTCATCTCATCCCAAGCATTGCTGGGAGGACTATGACTGAGACTGTATCCAGGGCCCATGTGGCTCCCTGAGGTCAGAGGCCTGATTGCTGGGAAAAGCCAGGTTCTCGCAGAGGCTGTGTCTTCAGCACCCTGCTCCCCTCAGGGGAAGTGTGGAGCCTGCGTTGCCACCGTACACAGGACTCAGCCTAGCTGGTGCTCAACCCATCCCTTATCACACCTGCAGAGGCCCATCCCTTTCCTGTGCATGATGGGAGAGGGCCCATCCTGCCCCAAGCTGCCATCCCTGCCTCGCCTGGGCTGGGTGGGCCAGCCAGAGTAGAGAAGTGGGTCAGCTGGTAGCCATGGTGACAGCAGCTGCTCCCTGCCAGCCTTCTCATCTCCTCACTGCAAACCTCACCGATGAGCTCCTTTGTCCAGTCTGGCAGGGATGGGGGCCAGGAGGGTGGGATTGGGGGCTGGAGCATGTATGAGTGTGTTTATGTTCAAGCTCACATTAGCATCTGCTCAGGGCCAGTGTGTGTGCCTCAGCCCAGGGAGCCCAAGGCTTGGTGTAAGACACCTCCTGCTTCCCTGCCCACTGAAGTGATAGAGCTCTTCTCGCCCCTCTGCCTGGGCAGGGGCCAGGGAAAGGGTGTGTGTAAGTGTGTGTGTTATGCATGAGTGTTTACAGGTGTGTACCCACATGAGTCTGAATGTCTGAGGCTGTTGTGGTGTCTGCTTCTGTGTGACTTTGAGTGGGTGAGCATCTCGATGAGGTGTGTTGTGAATATCTGTGAACACATGTGATTGTATCTTTACATGTGTATCCTCTCTGTGGATCTGTGTTGTGTGTGGTCACCCATATAAAATTCGGTGCCCTGTGTCTTTGTTTGGTGTGTGTGTGTGTGTGTGTGTGTGTGTGTGTTTTCTAGTGATCTGGGGAAACAGAGATCGGCACAGCCAGGAGAGGAGTTGGCACAGAGTCTTCCCACTCTGGCAGAGTGTGCTTCCTTGGCTCAGATGCCTTCCCCACCACATACCAACCCCTGTCACCCACTCACCCCTCTCTAAGTGGGCAAGGTTAAGGTTAGAGGCAAGGTCCCCTCATCCCCTTCTGTGCAGGCAGGCACTGGCCTCTGACATGTGTGAAATGTCATGGGTGGTGTGATAGGCAATCCTCATGCCACGTCAGACCCATCATCCAGCAGGGGCTCAGGAGCTGAGACTGGTACTGTTTTCATGGGCCATCTCCCACTTCAACTGAGAGGTGCCAGGATCTGGCATCCACACTTATTCTAGTGTCTCCAGGGCTGCAGGAGGTGGTGATCCTATTAACCTCTGAGCCTTCCCCTGGAGCAGTTGCACCTGGTGAATTAGAACTAACACCTGGACAATCATTTACCAAGTATAAGGCACCTTATTAGTAATAACCAGGTAATTGCCCTCCTGGGCATTGAGCACGTACCAATCCTTGTTTTGCAAGATCTAACACTCGACACACATCATCATCCCCATTTTAGTGATGCGTGGTAATGGGCTTGGGCTTGATAGAGAGGCCCTCCACCAGTGGCTTGTAAATGGCAGATCAGGTTTTACACCCAAGTCTGCCTGCCTCCAGAGCACTGTGTTTTTATCACTCTGCTCTTCTCCTCATTGGTTCATTTGATCCCCAGTCTAGTTGGAAGGATTGAGTGGGGTTCATGTGGTTCTCAGACTCAGAGAAAAGGAAATAGAGGATCAGAGATGCTGAATGACTTGCTAGGTCACCTGGCTGGGGGTAGAGCTAGGAGGGCCTTGTTATTCTGACTGTTGGGCATGCCACACAGAGTCCAGGGAAGAACACAGACACCGTCAGAGGGAAGGTAGAGGAAGAAAGAATAGGTCTAGAACTCCTCAGCAATTGGTCCTGGATGAGTCCCTCTGTGTTAAAGTTCTTGTGTTTTGGTTTTGTTTTGTGGTGCTGGGAATGGAACTCAGGGCCTTCCTTATGCATGCAAGGCAAGTGCTTTACCACAGCCCCAGCTCTAAAAACCTTAAAGTTGCAGGGCCTCAGCAGTTTGACATTGAAGTGCCTAAAGGCGGATTAGGGAATGCAGGAGTTCAAACAGTTTATAAAGGAGGAAGCCAAGAATCAGAAAGTTGAAGTGATTTGCTCTAGGCCCCACAGATGTCTCCAAAGTCTATCTTTTTATACCACAAGCTATTTGCTGGAAGCCCTTGAGGACAGATGTCTTCACTAGCCCTTACTCTGAGCTCAACTCTTCCCTTCCAGACCCTTTAATAACATCACCTCTTCCCTGGGAGCTGCCCTGACTGTCTTCATCTCCTTTCCTGAAAATTGGTGTCTCAGCAGAAGTTAAGTGAAGCCTTGTTCAAATGCCCTAGGGGTGTGCTGTTGGGAGGGGCACAGCCCACTGTGATGCAGAACTCCACTCTCCCTCGCTCATGCTTACTCCCTCACTGACTGGCTCACTCACTCACTCGTATTCATCAGTTGGGTGAGTTTGGGTTTTCTTCCAGGTGAGGGGTGGGGAAGTAGTACCTGCCAGGTGACATGGCACCTGGGAGTCAGGGGACTTGGATTGGAGTTCTGGTTTTGCCACCAGCTTTCTGTATGGCCCTGGTCTGATGTGTCTCTTCCTCATTCCTGGCCTTGATTTCCTGCTCTGCAAAATGAAAGGTTGGAATGAGAGAGGGCAAGTCAGTTTAGCTCATCAGCTAGTGCTGGCGGAGTGTGTTGAGAGGGAAGTCGAGGTTCAATCTGATGTCTACGGAAGAGATGGCTTAGTGATGGCTGCTGTGAAGAGGATGGGGAGGGGTCATAGGTTAGCCTCTTCCAGCCTAACAATTCAGCTTCCTAAAATGGATTCCTTTGCCTTTCCTGTTGAAAGGGTGGGTAGCTGGGTTCATCTTAAGCTTAGGTACCTCACTGAGTGTCAGAAAGGCTCATTAGCTGGTTAGATATGTGATTAAAGGGAACCAAGTGGTCCCCAGGGTTGGGTGGATGCTGTCAGGGCCCTGAGACTTGCTGTTTTTAGGATTGAGGGAAGGTTGGAGAGCCCTCAGTGTGGGGAGACCCCAGGCATAGGCCTGATGTTGAGAGCTGGAAGAAAACACCAAGCTTATTCCTGGGGAGCTTGTGTGATGTCTTCTGAAATTTCAGGGGAAGGGCAGTAGTTCCTCCTCCCTGGAGGACAAATCAGAGCTGAGTTCCTTGGGCTGCAGGAGTGGATGGCAGTAACCAGGGAGAACTTCAGAAGGAGATCTGTGGCTCAGTGAGATCGTGGGAAGGATGTCTTGCCTGAGGTTTGATGAACTAAGCTGGGGCAGGGACAGGCCTGCCCAGAAGCAGAGGAATTGTTGCAGTGACTTTTGTGGAAAGGATGTAGTTCATTTAGTAATCGAGTAGAACTGCTTGAATGTGAAATGCTGTATTGTGTCCTGCTGGCCCCTCATCATACTGCCCTCATCTCTGCCTCCTTCCCCTTTCCATCCCTGTGGTCTGATGGCTCTGGGTTTGCTATGGAGTGGATTTCCTTCCTTATAGGGGCCAGGTGTCCATCTCTATCTTTCTCTGGCTTACCCTTCCTGAGCTAGAGTGACTGCCAGAGAAGCTAGAACTCTGGTTCTGAGCCCTCCACTGCAGCACACATTTATAAATTCAGTTCTCCTAGTCAAAAGGACTTTTCCAGAGCACTTAATCTGACCCTTTATTTAACACAGATGAGTAAGCTAAGGAACAGAGAAGTCCGTACAAGGAATCTTTCCACTTCTTAATCCATGTCATGATTTATAACCCTCCCAGGCTGCCCCACTACAGTTGCTGAACAGAGGGTCAGGCCCTAGGACCTTGGTCTAGTGTTTGGATCTGGCTCCTCTCACCTTGGGGAGTGGCCTGCAGGCTGCGCACCCCAGACATTCATCAGCTCTCCAGTTCTCCTGGGTGGTTAAGGATGAGAAAACGGCTCTGTATGGTGCAGAGTCCTGGATGTCAGGCCATCTGTTTGTAGGTTCCATTCATTATTCATAAGGAAACATGAGCTCCCAAAGTTGGCAGGGTCAGGATTTCTGTCCTTTACCTCTTCCTTTCTCACCCTGGGGTGTGGCTCACCAGGGAAGTGCTTGTTTCTCCAGGTATGGTCTGGGGGGTGGGGATGCCCCTTAGCTGCTTATGCCAGCTGAGAGAATATGGGACAGAGAGGGGGTTTTCTTATCATAGGCACTTTTCTTGCAGTTTTCTTAAAGACCTTAGAGACCCAGGGCAGAGCCAGAGCTTGAGGAATGGATGCACATCTTTGGATGAGCTCTGAGTTGAAGGGACAGGGGCTGCTGAGCATGTTGTCTCTTTGTGGAAACAGGAAATGTGCATTTGAGCCCAAGCCTTGCCACTTCCTTTCTGAGTAGGATGGGCAACTCCTTTACTTCTCCGAGACTCATTTTTTCATCTGCCATGTAGAGATAACTATGCACCTTGCAGAAATGTTAGAATGAGCAAATTAGACTTAGGCCCTGGCAGATTCACAATATCAGATAAGCCCTATCCCACCTTCCACCAAAAGACCATGCCGATGCCCAAAAAAACACACAAACTGGCACTAGAGCTGGAAACTAAAGAGATCATCACAGGCCAAAGTCCAGGGGGACTTTCCATTAGCTACAAGGTTGATGGGGGATGGAGTAATACAATCCGGGTCTTTGCACACATCTCTGGGTGAGTGAGAACAGTCCAGACAGCCACAAAGAAGGCAAAACAAGGCATTGACTCATCCCCTCTGTCGGTCCTAATTCACCAAGCTGGCAGGAGCCATGCTGACTGGGAGACCAAGTGACCGTTCTCCCCTGTCTGAGGACTATCCTTCTCATCAGCCAGAGTGGTGCGTTCATTCTTCCACCCCCATTTTCATCCCTTTCTGTGTCCTTTTGGAAAGTCAAATTCCCTCAGGGTCACAGGTCTCAGGGCATAAGGGTCATGCAGAATGCCCTGAACCCTGGGATGTACCTCTGCCCAGGAAGAGAACTGTGGGCTGGGACAGAGCCAGGAAAGTGCTGGGTGCAGAGCATGGCTTCCCTGTATTCTGCTGGAGCAGAGGAGCAGACTGCAGCACTAGGCTTTGCAACTGAGTTAGAGGCTGACAGCTGGAGACCCCCTGCTCTGTATGAAATGGGCTGCCAACACACGATGCCCCTCCCTCAGAGTGGCTCTCAGAGCCTTCTGTCCTCTTCTTCTAGCACTTATCGTAACCACCATTAAATATTTAATTGCATAATTAGTTATTTACTGTCTATTTCCCCTCCTGGACTGGAGGCCTTGGGAGGGTAGGACCAAGCTGGCTTGGCTCACTGCTGTACTCTTGGCACTCAGCATTGGCCTTGAAATTTTAGGAAATTAAATATTTGTTGAATACAGCTATTGAGAAGAGTAAATTTCTGTACTTTGGAAAGGAATTTGGCAATATGGTCCAAGAATCCAAAAACCATTTATGCCCTTAGTATCAGGCAGGATGCTTTTGGATGTAGCAGAGCGCTCTGATTCAAACTGGCTTAAGCAATGGAAAATGTATTATTGCTTAGAACTGGAAGGTCAGAGAAAGGCAGGCTCCAGGTGTGGCCTGGTGACCTTTTGGTCTGTGTGCTGTGTTACCCTTCAGAGTACTGGTTTCAGACTCTGACTGGGCCCACTGTGGGGGGGGGGCAGAGAGAGAGAAAAAGAGACACCAAACCCCCACCTCTCTTGTAAGCATGGAATCCAAATCTCCCTTTAAGTTGAATTGGGCCAACTTAGTCATATGCCCACCTTGGATGAGTGAGAGTCACCAAGGAGTACGCCATTCACTAAAGTCCTGAAACTAATCAGGATCTGCCTCTAAAACAAGGACAGGGTGGGACCTGGATAAAACCACTACTCTGCCAGGATACATGAAGTGGGGCAGCACATGGGGGAAGCTACCAGCCATTCCCACACCCTCCCACCCAGCCCGTCCATTTCTAGGAGTCAATCCCCAGCACATCAGCAGACTAAACCAGTGCAGAAAGATGTTTATTTCAGTGTTTATTTAAAAGAGAGGCAAGAGAAACTTGGACCTGATTCAAGAGGTAGCTGTATTGAAATATTTAAGTCAATTATACTACCTCTATACAACAGACTATTATGGTGGCATTAAAACTTTTATACAAAGTGTTAATAACATTGGGAAATACTTAGGATATAATGTTAGTTGAACAATACCAGGATATAAATTATATTTACAGTGTGAGTCCAATTATTTTGGTACGTGCACAGAAAGGACTCTGGAAGGAACTGGGTTAAAACACTGGTGGTGGCTGCCTCTCGGCAGTGCAGGCACGGGTGATTTGGGCCTGTTGTTTCATGCTTTTCTGAACCATCCCCTTCACCCAGGAGGACCCCTTCCACTAGCTGCGCAGGCAGAGCCTGGTTTGTTTTCCCTGTGCTTATTACTTGCTATGGAAGTAATCAACCCTAAGCTCATGAGGATTCTCTCTCTGTTGTGACTGTTCCTGGCACTTTACCTGTGCTATCTCATTTAGTTCTTACAGCAGTCCTATAAGGTACAGGCTTTTATTTCTTATTTTGCTAATGTCTTCTGAGATCCCAAGATGTTCGGTCACCGGGTCACACGGCTAGTGCCTGGAGGCTTTTGGAATTCAAGCCCAGGCCATCTGACTCTGTAGCCTTAGTCTTCACTGCAAAACCAGGCCACCTGCCATTTCTTCATGGCCATACACTAACAAGAATAGTCCTGTTTGTTGAGCCAGACCCTGTATACGCCCTTGATATTTATTTGTTAATTTAATACTTATAGCCTCAGAGAGGCTGAGTGACTTGCCCAGGGTCCACAGCTGGGAAGTAGTGGGACTGCTGTAGAGTTACTAGGGTCTGATGTGAAATTTCTTTGTCTCCCTCACACTTCAGGGTTGCCTGAAGATCTCCTGTGCTTGGGATCATGTTTAACGGGGAGCCAGGTCCAGCCTCGGCTGGAGCCTCCAGGAATGTGGTGCGGAGCTCCAGTATCAGTGGCGAAATCTGTGGATCCCAGCAACCTGGGGGTGGGACCGGGACCACCACTGCCAAGAAGCGGCGGAGCAGCCTGGGTGCCAAGATGGTGGCCATCGTGGGCCTGACCCAGTGGAGCAAGAGCACACTCCAGCTTCCCCAGCCAGGTGAGGGGCCCAGGGCACTGAGGGGCGGGGGTGGGTCACTTTGCCCTGCGTACCCTGGTATTAACTGTTGGATGTGCTTGACCACACCCCACACTTTGTATGGTACTTCCCACATACTAGGCACTTTTCTGGGCCAAGGAGGTATGCCTGTCATCCTCAGCCTCACCAGGCATGCACAGAAGCACAGGAAAGGCTAGGCACCTGTCCTAGATTACACAGTGGGGAAACAGTGGAGCCTGGGTTCAAACATGCGTAGTTGGGCTTCCTACTTCATGCCCTGAATTTTTACACTATGCTGGCTCTGCAAAGACTTACACATTAATCAGTAATTATTTATGAGATCCTCCTTTGTTCCTGTCACCATGGTCAGGACACCACGATTTTCCAGACATACGCATCCACAAGATTCAGTCTCATCTGTCATCTCTGAGTTTCCTAAGTATAACAGCCACGTGAATATAGTTACAAAGAGAAACAAGTAGATGTTACAAAGAGAAACGTAGATGTTACAAAGAGATGTTACATCACACCTAGATATTACAAAGAAAAAGGAGAGAAACATAGATTCATGGTTTGTACAATCACATCGAGTGCCCAGGTGTTCAGTTGAGCCAGTCCTATCACCAGGAAAGCATGTCACAATCATTCTCATTCAGATTCTGCATGGCAATGAATAAAACCAACCAGAACCACAGATGCACATACTCAGATCACAGAAACATGTCATACTTGGGTATGCACTTGCCTGACAGAGCCACGTTCACACACCTTAACAGTCGCATCCTCATGAAAACAAACGCTTTCTCGGTCTGCACTTATACAATCCCAGATATACTCAGACTGGTAGGAGACCCACCTTGTTGCACACAGCCACACATGGACCCCATGTCACAAAGGAGCGAGCCCTCTCCACCAAGACCCCCTCACTTTGTGGCATCAGCCCAGACACCAGCTGGTTTTGTTTTAAAATCTCTTCCTGCTTATTTTGCTCAGAGTAACAACTTCCCCGAGAAACCTTCAAATAGGCAGCTGGATGGGGGTGGTGGGGGGCGGGGTTGCCGGAGGATCAGGGAGAATGCTCATCAAGACTTCCAGTTGGGGCTGGGGGTGGGGGACTTTTCCAGGCCTTAAAATAGATTCTTACAAAGCCCTTAACAGGAGCATGCGGGATGGTCTTTTCCAGCAATCACGCTGTGATGTGGTTTCTGGCGCAGGGAGAGGCTGGATGGGGAAGGGGCTTGAGGTTATTAGTGCCTTAGGGTGAGCAGTGCCGGCCTGGGACTAGGTAGTAAGGGAGGTGGGGATTTGGGGATCCTGAACTTGGGATAGGACAAGGAGGACAGGGATAGCGCCAAGGGTGGGATTAGGGCCAGAGTATTAAGATGAGGACGTCACAGAGGTGTTAGACCCCAGGGTCTGGCTTTGGCAGACCACGCCCAAGAATCTGGTCTGAGGCCCAAAGGTTTCTCTTGTCCAGAGTGATTGGGAGGGACAGTCTCTCAAGGCCAAGTCAGGGGCCTGAGTCCCTGGGAGATATTGCAGTGATCTGCATAGACTTCACAGACGGCAGGCAGGGATGGGGCAGATGCCAGGAAGACCTTTTGCCTTGGGAGGAGATGAATGGCCATGGGGGCTTCTGGATCCCTGTCTCCTTGGTATGTAAGGGCACTACTGAAGGCCGGGGGCTGGGACAGGAGAATTGCCCAGATGCCCTTCTAACTGAAGGTCCCTATGAGTCATCTAATTGCTGAATGTCAGAGCAGGAAGGGCCCCTCGAGGTCATCTAGTTCATTGTACTCATTTATGACAAACATTCAAAGCCTGGGGAGAAGGCATTTTCCTGGAGAATGATCTCAGGTGGCCTCTGAAGCCACACCCTGTCATTTACTAGGTGATCCATCTGGGCAAGTTACTGCATCTCTCTGAGCCTGCTTCTTGTTTGTAGAATGAGGACAATAATACATGCCTTGCAGAGGTGTCCAGAGTTAAATGAGATAATGAATGGGAAGGTGGCCAGCCTTGTGCTTGCCACATGGGAGACACTCAGTGAAATTGGTGCCGTTATTGTTACCCTTGGGCACAGTAGAGTCAAAAGAGAAGTAAGGCCTCTAGCCTCCACACCTCTCCCATCTTTATTCCTTTTCCCAGTCAAAATGTTTCTTTTTTCTCCAAGCCTCGAGGATCCCAGCTTGGGGCCTCCTCCTGGTTGGAAAAGTCTGGCATGAGAGGGATATATGGTGCCAGTTCACTGTGGGTGTTGGCCCTGGAATTGTTGTTCTGGGAAAACTTCCCATAGGGGTACCCCCTGCTGCCCCCCACTGCCCCAATATGGGATAGCTCAGTTCCTTGCAGAGCTGGGCTGTGTGAAGTTGGTAAGAATTCCTCTTCTGGACCCAACCTTCTGGGCTCTGGGTCTGCCCTTCCCAATGACCCCCTTTATCCTAGTTTATCTGTACCCTGCTTCAGCCAGAGCCCTGCCCATCCCTTTTTGTTTCAAAGCCTCTGCCCTAGTTCAGACCTCATAATATCTAGCCTGAGTGTTGTACCAACCTCCTTCCTGGTTCCCCTGCCACCCCCTACCAGTTTATTCATTATGTTGCCCTAGAGTGGACTTTCAAAAACTCACCCTGGTGCTTTAGAGGGCTAGTCCTGGCTCTGTGACTCCCCATGGGACCTTTGGAAAGTCACTTTCCCACTGAGTTTCAGTTTTTTCTTCTGTAAAATGGAGCTAAAAAATGCTCCCTCCCAGCTTCCTTCTAGATCTATAATTCTGTAAGTTGTGGGAGCAATGACAGAGGTGAGTTCAGGGCTTTTGGGTCCCAGGGCACAGGTGGAATCTGGTCTGGTATTAGGCTAGCTCCACACAGGGTCATCCACGGCTGTTTCAGCCCGTCCAAATGGAGCTTCTCTTTTCAGTACCAAGGACAGTGGCTTTTCTCTGCTGGGCTCTCTCTAGGCTCTGGGTCAGAAATCTCAGGATCATTCCAGAAGATGTCCCTAATGGTGTATTGCTGCAGGTTGTTACTGCCCCTCTCTTGTATGTGACAGGACAGATGGGATGGTTTCTGAAGTTTTTCAGTATCTGGGGACTACAGAATTATTGTAAGCAATTTGGCTTGGTGCTCTAGAGAGAAGCTACATGAAGTTATTCCCTGGATTGATGGGGTTGAAACTGCACAGGGATGAAGCCAGTAAAGGACTTTCCCCCTAAGGCTGCAAGACCTTTCTCCTCCCTCTGAAGACATGGAACCTTCCCTCTGATGAGTTACATTACACATAGATGGGACATTGGGAGGGGAGAGAGATGCAACATACCAGCTGACTGGGAGTCTGGGGACCTGGCATTTAGTCCCAGTTCTTTTGACACCTGGACCTCAAGCTCCCTATTTGAGAAATGGTAGAGGGGGCTAGCAAACTATTTCTTAACCTCTTCAGGGTCCTACAACTCCTCCATTCAAGGATTCATATTGGACTGGGCAAGCCTTAGAAGTGAAATTCACATCCAAATGGGTCAGAGCTTTCCCAAGCTCTAAAAGTGAATGTTGAGGGGGTGAGGATATGAGGGGGAGGAAGGGTGACTTGCAGTCCTCAGACCCCATCTGTCTCCTAACTGGGTTAGAGGGGATGTGGCAGTTAGGAGCCAAGGACAGGGAGAGTCCTCCTACACTCCCCATTTTTGCCCAGCCCTCTGTGTGTGTGGCAGGTCACACACCATGTGTGGGTGGGCACTGTTGTGTGTGATATAGTGGACTGGTTCAACTCCAGGTATTTGAGAGTTCACATCAAAACATCATACGTGATCTAACTACATTTGATAGAGCATGTAATGTGTACATATGGCCAAGACCTGGTGGGACCATTTGTGACCATGCAAATTTGTACTAACATAATTGACCTTGTATGTGAGATAACTGTATTCATATATGTAATCATCAGCTTTGTATATGTCTGTTTATGATCATCTATGTGAAAGAAATAGTGTAAGCTGAGATGTGTATGTGTGTGAGTGAGACAGACACACTTCTCAGTGATCTCACTGATCCTAGATGTGCTAGACATTCCCATGTCCTAGATGCTGGTCTGATTTTACAGGAGTCATTCCCCTTTACTTCCCAACCCTGTTCCCATCACGTCCCCTCCACTACCATCCCATCCACTGGTGATACTAGCCCTCTCAACCTTCCCTCCCACAGTGGAGACTTCTTGAAAGATAAATAGAGCAAAGAAAGAGAAATAAAGTCCTCCTTCTCCCAGGCTGGGGTCGGGAACATTCCTTCCCCAATCCACAACTGGATGGGAGTAGGAGAAAAGACTGCTAGGGTAATCAGATCCCCCATCTCCACTGTTTTCAGGGGCTGTGTCTCCTACCCATGTCTCAGGTCTCCCCCATCTCTGTAAAGAACTCCACTCTTAATTTGCTTAGGCATCTAACCAGTGACAGCAGGTATCTCCTTTGATATAGTTCCCATCCAAGCATCACTTCCTCCCTATGAAATTCCTCTGGCCAGCAAGCTTCTGCATGGGAAATTCCTGCAAAACCCCAATGTGTCCCCACTTTACTTCCCCAGAGGAGAGTGAATCTGAAGGGACCACACTGAATGCTGAAGAGGTTGCTATGGAAACCCAGGTAGGATGGTACACTGCTAGGAGAAGGAGAGTGCCCCCTTTCCCCTGTCAGGTGGAGAACGGGTGCTGGGCAGGGCATGCCCTGTATAGAATACAGAGGCACAAGGCAGGCTTGCGCTGCACAGCTTCATGGGCTCTTCTACAGACCTTTCCTTTAAAGTCAAAGTCAATTCAGGTCAAGTTAGCAGTCCCTCTCAAAGTCTTGCTTCCCCGAGGGCCTTACCAGCTTGCCACACATGTCCCTCTCCACATTTGGACCTACCTTCAGAAGGGAAGTTTGTTTGAGAGTGGTCATGCTCCTTTTTTTTATTTTTTTAAGAGAGAGAGAGAGAGAGAGAGAGAGAGAGAGGGAGGAGAGAGGAGAGAGAATTTTTAATATTTATTTTTTAGTTCTCGGCGGACACAACATCTTTGTTGGTATGTGGTGCTGAGGATCGAACCCGGGTCGTACGCATGCCAGGCGAGCGCACTACTGCTTGAGCCACATCCCCAGCCCCCCCCCTTTTTTTTTTTTTAATAGGGCCTATGAGGGTATCAGAGAAATAGGTTGTGTGGGGTCTGGGTGTGATGGGGTCCCTGGGGGATCTGGAAGAAGGAAAGTAAATCTTGTAAGACATACTTTCCAGAAGAGTCGGGGGAGAAGGAGAGGGGATAAGAACATGAGTTTGGGGGCAAGGGATGAAGTAGAGTGGGCACTTGGCATCAGAGGAGCCTGGTAGGAGGAGCTCTGCCTCAAGCCCCCTCTCCACCATCTTGACCCTCTAGCCATCTTTCTAGTCCACTTTGTCTGTGTCACTGCCCCTGGCAGGGCAGGTGTCAGGCTGTAGACCAGTTCTGGGGGTAGCTCATGTCCCCACTCCAGTCAGCTCTGCTTGCATGCCCCTTCCCAGAGGAGAACTGGCCACACTGTCCAAGAAGCCTTAGGTTGTTTCAAACTGATTTCCTCTCTCTCCTTTGGGGTGGGGTTCTCAGAAGGGGCCACCAAGAAGCTGCGCAGCAACATCCGACGGAGCACAGAGACTGGCATTGCTGTGGAGATGCGAAGTCGTGTCACACGCCAGGGCAGCCGGGAGTCCACTGATGGGAGCACCAACAGCAACAGCTCCGATGGCACGTATGTGCACCCCTGCTCAGCCCATTCTGTCTCCTCCTCCTCGACTTGGGTCACACAACCAGCAGGAAGGGCAGGAAGACCTTCCTATGTGGTTTCCAGCCAAGATGTCTGGTTTCCTCTATGCCTCCGACTCCCTTGTCCCTTTCTCAGGACATCCATTGCTTGGCCCCTAGGTATTCCTATTGCTCCACTGGAGTGCCCTAGAGCCCAGGAGCAGTGAATTCCTTCTGTGTGCTTCAGAAAGTGTCCTGTGCCTCCTGCCTCCTATGCTTCCATGCCTCCCTGCTCAGAAGGAGAGGGGTGGAAAGGAAAATGTGATCCTAAATTATCTTTAGCTCTAAACCGATTGTTATGGCTCAGATGAGTGGAGTCCTCTCAAGTACACTTTCTTGGAGCTTAGGAAAAGAGATTGGACTAGATCCGTGTTTTTTTAAATTGTCAGTAGTGACTCATAGACAAGGCATAAAATCACCACCATGGGTCAGAACCAGCATTAGAAAAAGAAATCGAGAACTCAAGTATATCTTAGTAGTGAGGATGAATTACCTTGGGCCCTTTTGTTTCAGTTTTACATATATAGATATACTTTGGTCTGTAGCAGATCATGATGGTAAATCCTTTTCTTACATTTGGGTTGCAGTAAAACATTTGAAAGTCACTGGGTTAGATATTCCCTTAGATCTCTTCTAAATCTGTGAAACTATAGTTTATGACTAACACTCTCTGCTTCTGCTTCATTAACGCTCTGTAATCTCCAGTCTCAGGATTCTGGGCTCCATTATTAGTATTCAGTGACCATATCTCACTACTATACAGTCAACTCTCAGCATTTCTAGGGGATTGGTCCCAGGACCTCCACCGACAAAAAAATCCACGGATGCATAAGGCCCTTACATAAAATGGTGTAGTAGTTGCATATAACCTGCATACATCCTCCTGTTACTTAAATAATCTCTAGATTACTTTTAATACCCATGTATTAAAATGTGAATGCAATGGAAACAGTTGTTAGGCTGTATTGTTTAGAAAATAATGACAAGAAAAAAAGCCTGCACATGTTCAATACAGGCACATTTTTTTTTCAATAATGTTTTCAATCTGTGGTTGGTTGAATCCGTGGATGTGGAACTCATGGATACAGAGGGCCTTCCCTACCTACTTCCATGAATGAGAATAGCTGCTACATTTAACTTCCCATGTGCAGATCACCATTGGGTATCTTAGATCAGTGAATCCTGCCTTGGAATCTACCTACTGTAATCAGCCCAGGAATGGGGTGATCATTTAACACTTATAACCATCCCAAGGAATATGGGAACTATCATTATCTCTGTCTATGAGGAAGGAAACTGAGGCAAGAAGGAGGGGAGGAACCTTGCTCAAGGTCACAGCTGTTAAGTGGTCATGGCTGTTAAGTATTAAGTGGTGTTAATAGGGCCATTTGACTCTATAACCTTTATTCAAACCTCTACTCTAAGGTAGAGGATAACTTACTCTATACTAAGCTCCCAAAAGTTTGTGACCTTGAGAGGCTACATTTCTTTAATCCCTCAGATCCTATTGAAATAAGAAGGTGATACTAGGTGATTGCTGATTATGATCAATAAAAAGTGGGTGCCATGAAGCCCCTTCCTGGGGGAGTAGAGGCTCCATGTAGTAGAGGAGACATAGCCTCTCTCTGATGAGCATATACCTCCCTGCCTGTCACTGGCCAGTTGGGACTCTAGGCCAACCTGTCCAGCAGGGATTCTTTGCTGCATAGCTTTTTCTCTCTCTAGCCAGGAGGTCTTATACTTTGGTCCATTGTAGCCCCTGAGCAGGCCTGGGCCAACCCTTCCTTATCTGTCCTTTCTCTGCTGGCCACAACCTGGACATCCAGCTTAAGGACATGAAAAAATAGCACTTTCCTCTTGACAATAGCAGCAGCAGCAGCAGCAGCAGCAACTCTAACTACCATTTGTTGTTTCCTGTTTGTCCCGAACTCTTCCCATACCCTCTGCCCAGCCTGCACTGTAGTCTATGAGTTGAGCATTATCTCTGTTTTGCAGGCAAGGCTTACTTCTTGGAGCCTGTTTTCTCATCTGCAAAATTGGATACTAGTTCCTATCAACAGATTGTAAGGATTAAAATGACACAGTATGCTGGGTGTGGTGGCCTACACCTATAATCCCAGTGACTTGGGAGACTGAGGCAGGAGGACAATAAATTCACAGCCAGCCTCAGCAACTTGGTGATACCCTAAGCAACTTAGCAAGACTCTGTCTCAAAGTAAAAAATAATAAGGGCTGGGGATGTGGCTCAGTGGTTAAGTGCTCCTGGGTTCAATCCCTGGTACCAAAAAAAAAAAAAGGAAGACACAGTAGTGCACTTAGAACATTTAGCGCCCCATTGGTACCTGGTCAGCTTTTAATCACTGGCAGTTTTTCTTGTTACTATTTCCAGGCCCCCCACCACCCTGGACCACCCACCATCCCTTGCCATTCATCTCAACCCTGTAATTGTGTTATTTTGGTCTCAGGTGCTGTTCACGGCACCACCTTGCAGTTATTGACTAGGATTTTAAATTTATGGTCAAATCAAATCTCAGTTCTTAGAACTTGCTCTAGGCATTGAGATTTCTGGCCTGACATCCTTTGGTGAGGAACACAGGTGTCCAGCAGTTACTGCATTTTAAGGGTCACCTCAGAAATTCTTGGAACTTGAAGAATGAAAACCATCATTATGAGATTTTAAATGTTGTCTCTTTAGTGACATCAAAGAATTTTTCTTCAATGTGCAGAAATGAACAGTTGTCTGCCTTTCCTGCAGGTTCATCTTCCCCACCACCCGGCTGGGAGCTGAAAGCCAATTCAGTGACTTCCTGGATGGGCTGGGACCAGCCCAAATTGTGGGGCGACAGACGCTGGCAACACCCCCCATGGGTGAGTCTTCCTGAGGGCAGGGTGAGTGAGGAGTGGGTAATGGCAGAAAAGGCAGGGTGGGTGAGCCAGCGGTGGGGGTGGGGTCATGACAAGGTACAGGCAGCAGAAGGGAGCCCTTCCTCTGGCTTTTTTGCCAATGAAGAGTCGGTGGAGCATTCATCAATTCTTCCCTCATCAAAGACGGGAGGGATGGCAGCCTTTCTCTGCCTGCTGTCCCGCAGCACCTTTTACAGCACATCTCCTCCCTCACTTTACACGCCCATCACCTGAATGTAGCATTGGCTGTCCTGGAGTTGATTCACCAGTTCTCTGTGTGAACCTGGATGAGTCACTTCCCTTCTTTAAGCCTCAGTTTCCTCATTTGTAAAATGGAGATAATACGACCCACTTGAGTTCTGCAATCTCACACCAGCTGATTGAGCTCCTTTCTATTAGATGCTTTGCAGTGAGATCTTTTAATGTGCTTGTAGGAACTGAGCTGATTTGACTGTTTCTCTTAACAGTGCCTGGCACCTAGAAGCTGTCTGTTATTTTTCTCATCCCTCTTCCTTGCAGCAAGGAAGGACATTCTGAAGCCTATGCTTGGTCCTCTTAGCTGCAGTCTGGGTCATTTCGTGCACTCTGGGACTACTTCTCCCTCCCTCAGGCTATGTTGCTTTAAGCAGCTTCTCTCCAAACTGGCTTCTACAGAGGTGCTTCCTGCCTTCCCTTGTGTCCCATCAATCTGGCCTGAGCAGCATTATCTGACCCAGAAGCCCACGTCCCTATCCAGACAGTATTCGACCTTTGACCCTCCTAGCAAAAGAGGAAGGCAACTGTGCACAATGGGTCTGGGATTCCATTCTAGGCCCAGGACTCTTGCCACAGCACTACCCTGTCTTCCTTGAAAGGGTCCATACTAAAAAGAGAGAGAGAGACACAGAGAGTGAGCGCGCGCGCGCGAGAGAGAGCTCATGTATAATGGCAAAAAAAAAAATAATAATAAGGGGGGCCATAGAGCCCCTTGGAAGAGGGGTCCATGGGGATCCTTAGAGAGGCAGTGTCAGCTCTCATCTGGTTCTTGCGTTGGATTGAACTAATTCCCGCCATTTTCTGGCAGCCTCTTAAGGGCCTGCTTTCCCTCTCCCCTAGACCATAAATTGAGAAGCAGCAAAATGAGCCAACCACTTTCACAAGGCCAGTGTGCCATCACAGCCTTGCACATTTGTGTGTGGTGCCCCCTTGTGTCCAAAACTGGGAAAGCAGGTTTGCATTTCCTCTCCATTTGGGAGTGAGAGATAGCTAGGTGTGGAGAAAATGAATTCCCAAGACCCCCCTTTCCCCCATGAAGAGGTCAGGAATCACTGGAGGAAGATGAATTCTAGGATGCCTCCTGAAAGTAGTAAATCCCTGTCCTCTTTCGTACGCAAATATGAATAATTGCATAATGGCTCAGGGAATCTGAAAAGGGTGGTTGAACCAGAAGTCTGGCCCATTTAATTTTTCTGGATCAGGCTTATGATTATCTACTGCTTTGAAGGCTGTTCCACGTGTCTACTGCATAATTCTAAATCCATGGTGAACAAAGCTAAGAGTTCCTAGAAATCACGTAATGCTATGATTCCACACATGGGATCTGATTCTGTTGGACACAGGACCTGACCTTGTGAGCACTCAGGTCTCTGTGCTTCTCTAGCAGAGGGTTGAGCGGCCCCATTTCCAGGTAGTGCCTTGTATCCTGGGCCAGCTCAGCTTAGCATTGCTTCCCACTTAACGCTCTTTCAGTATTTGTTTGATAAATTAATGGGGAGTGGCTGAGGGCTGCTGGAGGGGAAGATGAAGAAGAGAGCATACAGGCTTCCTCACACAGGAAGCTCTCTGTCCCTAAACTTGCCTATTCTGCTTAGTGAAACAGAAGCCTCCCAGTCAGCTACACGATGGGAATTTGGCAGCCAGTTGTTGTGATCCAAGCATGTTCCTTGAGGTTCATGCCCCATCCCATGCCACAGGATCTAGCAAAGTGTTTCTCAGTCACCTGGAAGTGACTCAATTTCAGTTTTTGGTACTGGGGATTGAACCCAGGATACTTTACCACTGAACTACATCTTTAGTCTTTTTTATATTGAGACAGGGGCTCACTAAGTTGCTGAGGCTGAATTTGCAATCCTCCTGCCTCAGTCTCCTGAGTCACTGGAATTACAGGCATGTACACCCAGCATTTTAAAGTGATCTCTAAGAACCAAGTGCTGCATGCCCCTAATCCCAGTGACTTAGGGATGAGGGAAAGAATGATATAGGCTGAGGCAGGAGGATTGCAAATTCAAGGCCAACCTTGGCAACTTACTGAGATATAGCTCAGTGGTATAGCACTTGGTTGGATCCCCAGTACCAAAAAATAAAATTTTAAAATATAAAGTGATCTCTGAGAACAGTCTGACACTTGCAGCTTGCTCCAACATGTTCCTTTCTGATGCTGCTACAGTGTTCCCTGCAGACTGAGATGCTCACCAGAAGCTGGCTGCCCCTCAATCCCTGGTCTGACTCTGCCTGGATTGTCCCTCTTCCCTTGCAGGAGATGTGCACATTGCCATCATGGACCGGGGTGGCCAGCTGGAAGTGGAAGTGATTGAAGCTCGGGGCCTGACCCCCAAACCAGGCTCCAAATCTCTCCCAGGTGAGGCTGAGCAGCTAGGAGAGGGACTTGGGTAATGGAGGTCCTAGAAGGGAGGGGTTTGTAGCTGAACTGTATGTAGTCCATCCTTAACTCCCACTGGCCTACATCAGTGTTCTTGACTGGAGTCACACCTTCCCTGGAAGGCCAGTGAGCGAGGTGGGGGCAGGAGAGGATGGAGGGGTCAGCCTCTTCCTTTTGCAGTGCACAATCTATTTACCTTGCTCACCTCCAGGGTCCCCTGGAGGTTGGGGATGGGGTGCGCCATAGTTGTCTCTCTGGGACTATATTATTCTTTCCCTCATCCCTCAGCTACCTATATCAAGGCTTATCTGCTTGAGAATGGGGCCTGCTTGGCCAAGAAGAAGACAAAAGTGGCTAAGAAGACCTGTGATCCCCTGTACCAGCAGGCTCTGCTTTTTGATGAGGGGCCCCAGGGCAAGGTGCTGCAGGTGAGTATTAAGGGTGAGTGGGCCAGGGTCAACTCAAAAACTGGAAATCATGACGAGGTTCTTCAGCGATGATTCATCCTATGTCAAGCATTGTACCAGGTGCATTGTTTATATTGTCCATTTATTTTCACAACCCCAGTGAGGTGTCCTTGCCCCCAGTTGAATCAGAAGGAAACCAAGGCTTTGAGGTAGATAAGATGCTCCCTAGCTTGCACAGCTGGCAGGGAGAAGCAGGATTCATTTCCATACTGCCTCCTTCTGTTACCTGGTGCTGATGTTCATTGTGCATCAGCTGAGGGCGGGACTTTCCAGATGTGATCTCACATCATCCTCGGGACTACTCCATGAAGTAGATGTGATTTCCTCCATTTTACAAATGAGGAAACAGTCTTGGGTAGATGAAGTGACTTGATTGAGGTTTCAGCGAGTGATTAGCAGAACTGAGGTCAAGTTTAGGTGGCTCTTATCCCAACTCTTTGAGGGTGACAAAGCTCTTTCATGCTCTGTGTGTGATTGGCCTTCACAGCAGTACTGCAAGGGAAGGCTCATCAGGTCCCCTCCACAGACAGAGACTCTGAGCTCATGTGGGCCTTCAGCACTGTGACGGGTCTGTCTCTGAGTGTGGTTCTGGGTTCAAATTCCAGCTGACACTCACTAGCTATGGGTGGTATATCGTGGAGATTGAAAGAAGGCACCTACACAGCCTAACATTGCACCTGGCACCTAGACAGCTACTTGCTAAGTTTTAATGGTGATGGTGGCAGTAGGTCTTGCCTGAGAGAGAAGAGGTTAGAGTCTGGCCTGTCTGGGCTGTGTGTCTTCTTGTTAGTCAGCTTTCTGTTTGTAGCAAAATACCCAAGATAATCAACTCGAAAAGAGGAAAGGTTTATTTTGGCTCAGTTTTTGATAGTTCAGTCTGTGCTTAGTTTTCCCCACTGCTTCTGGGCCTGTCAAGAGGTAGCACGTGGTGGCAGGAGTGAGCAGTGAAAAAAACTGCTTTCCTGCTGCAGCTGGGAAGTGACAAGAGAGGGGAAGAGACTTGCACCATACTATCCCCCTCCAGGGTGCACCTTCAAAATCTGAAACCATTGTTGCCACCATCTCCCACTAGTGCCAAGCTAGGGGCTAAGCCTATAACACCTGGGCCCTTGGGAACATTTATCCGCACCATAGAGGGCTGCTCCTCTGAGCTGGGGTGTTTCTATGACAAGGACCCTTGAGTTGCCAAACTTAAAAACCACAGAACTGTAGGGTTCTGGGGCAGGGGGCATAATATCATGTGTCTGTTTAAAAACACAAGTTTGAATATCACTCAGATAATCTGTTCACACTACCAAAGTTACAAATAGAAACACTGAGGTACACGAGGGCCCAGGACAGATGCAAGATCCACAGGGAGCCAGCAGCAGAACTGGAGGCACAATGGGGAAATTGTCGATTAGGATGCTTAGAGGCCCTGGAGTCAAACACACCCAGCTTCTAACCCCAGGTCTGCTATAAATGACTATATCTTTAGGTTAGTTAAATCAGCTCAGAGCTGTGGTTTCCTCTAAGTAGAAATACTAATACACACAGCACCGCTACCCATGTGGGTTGTTTTTTTTTTTTTTAATTTTTTTTAATTTTTTATTTATTTTTTTATTTTGTCTTTTTTTTTTTTATTGGTTGTTCACAACATTACAAAGCTCATGACATATCATATCCATGTGGGTTGTTAGAACAATTAAATGACACATGTAAAGTCCATAGGATCGAGTCTGGCACATCTTAAGTGCTCAGAAAGTTGTTGCCCAAAATCAATCTGGGTTCGGGCGCTCTCTGTCCCATCTGTACCCTGGCAAAACTTAGTTTCCTAGGCCCACTTCCCAGTCCTGGAGCTGAAGAAGAGTGGCTCAGCTCCTGATTCTTTCTCCCCTGCTGGCAGGTGATCGTCTGGGGAGACTATGGCCGCATGGACCACAAGTGCTTCATGGGTATGGCCCAGATCATGCTGGATGAACTGGACCTGAGCGCTGCGGTTACCGGCTGGTACAAACTCTTCCCCACCTCCTCCGTGGCAGACTCCACGCTCGGATCCCTCACCAGGCGCCTGTCCCAGTCCTCCTTGGAGAGTGCCACCAGCCCTTCCTGCTCCTAAGAACCTTGCTCAGGACCAGAGGCCGGGTGGTGGTGTGAGAAGGGGGCCTGCTGGCCTCTACCTCCCCTGTACATAGTCTCTGTCTCTTTCTGGACCCCTTGCCCTGCTGCATGCCTGTTGGCTACTGGGCTTGTCCCAGCTGGCAGTGGAGGTGTGTGTGTGTGTCTATTTGTGTGTATGTGTGTGTGACTACTTTTTATGTATTCATTTGTCTGGGTACAGTCAGTCCTGGTGACACATGGGCTGGAATCCATGTCTCTTTGTATCTTGTTGAAAAGAAACCCAAAGGAGTATTGTGTGGATGTGACTTGCCCTGAGGAATCTCTAGGGGTGGAAGTGGGGGATGAGGCCACTGGCCTATCCTGCCTCTCCCTGTCCCTGTGGCAGAGCCTGTGCCCCCCGCCCCTTCGTGGTCTCTGCTTGGTTCTGTCTTGTCTTTTGTTTCACCCTTTGCCTCTCCCAGCATTGCTGCTCTTTTTTGAGGAATGTAGCATCCACTGCAGCGGGCTACACTGGGCTCCTCTGGGAACCCCCCGCCTCTGTCCCTCTCCCCACCTGAGCTGCTCCAGCAGCTCTCTCCACCAAACGCATCCTGCAGCACGTAGCATGCTCACTTAGTGCCCTGGCCAGAGCCCCAGGGAGGCAGAGGGTGCCTGGGGAATAGAGGGCTTTGAGATTGCTTTCCCCTGAGGCTAGAACCACCTGCTTCCTACCAGCTAGCATGAGGAGGTCTTCGCTCCTGGGTGCTGGCCAGGTCCCCTAGAGGGCAGGGCCAGGGTGCTTCCCTCAGCATTTGTTCAAGGCCTTTTCTCCCTCCCAGCCACCTCCAACATGCCAAAGGAGCTCTCCCAGGGGGCCCAGGAGGTCAGCCTCAGTGGCATGTCATCTGCCAAAGCAGACAGTCTTCCCACCCCCAGGCCCAGACATTGGTCCTATCCCACTCTGGGCTTGTCCCTAGTGGGACCTGGCTTGTTAAGAGGTGCTGAGGGCGTGGCTGTTTGCTGGAATCAGGAGGGCTGAGGCTGACTTGTTCTGAGCCACTGTTGGGAATACTGTCTGACCTTTGGGGATGAACTACATGAAGCTGACTACCTGGAGCTCTAGTCCTTGCTTATTTCCAGACCAGGGTCCCTGACACACACACTTGGACTCTAGCCTCCTGGCTCTATGAATAGCCTGGCTCTGGACTCTAATCTGCACAGTCACCAGCTCTGTACAAGCAATACTTAACCCCTCTTGGCCTCCCTGCTGTCTTGCACAGTCCTGCTGCCCTCCAGGAAGTGGCCTGCTCTGGGCACCCCAAATGCCTCTGCTTTATTTCTCATCCTTGTCTAGTTGGGACTTCTCCCAGCCACTTAGGCCCTGACTCGATTTGACGGCTGGAACCTATTTTGTGGGGGAACCACTGCCTGGTCAGCACCCTGTGAGAGGTCTGCTGGGAATCCTGAAGTCTGGCTCGGAAATGTCACACGTGTCCCTCTTCCTCCTCAGTCTAGGGTGAAGGGTGTGAGGCTGCCCTGGAGAGGGACAAAGCAGCCCTGGGTTCATGTCTAGGAGGGAGGGAAGAGGTGGCAGGAGGGGTCAGGACATGGGGAAGGCTGTCTGCCTCTTCCCCAGTCCTCATCCTCAAGTGCTAACATCTAGCCCAAGTGCCTGGGGCAGGAAGAACTGCCTGGGGTTCCAGGGCTGAGGTCTCGGGGATGATTGCCTTCATACCAAAGCTGGAGGGGGTATAGGGACCATCTCAGTCCAGAGGACCTCCTTGTCTAGCAAGAATCTTCACTGAGCTGAAGTCAGAGTCTTGTAACCTCCCTCCCAAGAAAACAAGGGGAAACCAGGATCCCCTTCCCACAGACAAAAAGTAAGTAGGTAAGGGTGGGAGAAAAATGAACAAAATTGGCTTCTGTCTCCTCCTGAGTCTCTTATTGCATATTCAGAGAAGAGATCCTTGTGTGCAGAGGGTGAGAAGGTGGCTGGACTATTGTCTCTTTAGGCAGAAGCACTCTCCCCAGTCCTGCTTGAACTGGAAATACATGTATTTCCCATGTTCCTAAAAATGGGACAAAGGATTCTGTACTCTTTGACCCCAGTGGGGACAGGGTAGGGAGGACACTCTTGCAAAAGGATATTTTTGCCTCCTGTTTGGGGTGTATTCACCTCTAAAACAGTCACCCTCTGGATGGTGTGAAAATACACCTTTGGAGTGGGGGGAAGTATTAGTGACCCATGGATGGCACAGACATTTGCTGATAAGGCACAAAGGCACCCCCAGGAAATGGTATCTGTCAATATTCTCATGCTTCTAGGTGTCCTGGGTGGCACTGGGAGAAGGGATTGCTGCCAGCAATGAGGCTGCCCTTATAGCTCTAGGTCTTGGCTCCCCTTGCCTCTGAAGAGGGTCAGCATAGGGAGAGGAGCCTGATATGCTGGTAACTTAGGCTGACTGCCTACAATTCCTGGCTGTCAATACTGCCCAGGAGTGGGGACACTCTGCTATTCCACCTCTCTAATGATAGGCTGTTCTCTACAAATTGACCTTGGGGAATTCTTAACACTTCCACAAATAAGTTACCAGCCTCCACCTGGAGTCCCCCCACAAGGATGAGGCTGACATGCAAACATAGTGGAGAGTGGCTGCATTAGGGTCTGTTCCTCAGAGTTCTGGATGCACATTCTGCCTGAGAAACCACTGGAGCTAGCCTGTCCTACAAGAGGAGCATGCACAAGTGTGACTCCTGGCCTACTCTGGGCTGGAAGAGACCTACCTTCTGAGGAGATGGTGAGGAAGGAAGGAACATGATCCTTCTGAGGTCTCCCTACCATGGAGCTAACTCAGCTGCTCCCTCACTCCAAATGAAACCTGGCAGTGGTTACAAGAGAGGGCTGTCATTCCATGTCCTCTGGTTGGGTGGGGTTCAATTGAGGATGTGGCAGAGACAGGAGTGGCCCTGCAGTGATGCTGGGCTGTGGTTGGGGACAGTGATGGATGATTCAGAGCATCTGTCTTCACATTTCTGCTCTGCTCAGTGTCCTACTTTCTTCATGGACTCCTTCCCTTCAGGAAGTCTGCGATGGGCCTTTGGTATGAAGCAGGCTCCAGTAAGAGGGCCAAGTCCTGGTTCGACAAGGAGGATTTGATCCTTCAAGGAAGAACATCTCCAAAAGTACTCTCCATCTGGTCTCTTCTACCCAGTTCTGCTAGGAAAGGAGCACTTAGGTCTTGGGATTGCAGGTCCCAGTAAATGCCAGCATTCTGTGTGGCTGAGGCAGAACCTAGAAGAGCTTCAGGGAGAGCATCTGAATCCTCTCTCATGGAATCACTGCTGGTTGGAGCACTAAGGTCAAGCCAGCTCTCCCAGAGGCCTGACTCCCACACCAGGGAAGCTTGCCTAAGCTCTTCTTCACTGCCAGCCTTGAGGAGAGCAGAAGCCTCCGTTTTTAAAGACAATAGAGCCCACCAAGGGCACTTCTTTGGAAATGAAATGTAGCACAATCCTAGACTGTGATACCAGGAGCCCTGACATGCATCTTGGGGCTGTACTCCAGGCCCTGCTGCCCAGGAGATGTGGAGCTCCTCTTCCCCAGGACCCTAGGGCTCCTAATACCTCATGTTCCCCTTTGCCCTTGGCCCAGAAAGCAGCAGGGCTTTGGTAAGGCTGCTCTTCTGTGATTCCCTGATTGCTTCTAGCACTGTGCAAACTCTGCAAGAAATTGCTGCCTTTGCCTGAGGTAGATGAGCTGCTTCTCACCAGGGTGGCAAGAGGTTTGGCCCTTTCTTCAGGGCAGAAGGTTGTTGGGCAGTATTTCTGCAGTGGCTGCAGGGAGGTGGAAAAGAAGAGGCCTGCTTCCCTGCCTCCTTTTTCTTCCTCTCCTCAGAGGTGACATCTCCAATGTCCTGACAGGTAGAGAGATTCTTTAAAATGCTGCTTCCTCTGCTGGACTGTCTTTCACAGGATGATCAGGGAGGAGATGGAAATGCAGACTCATCCCCTGCTTTCTCCCTCCAGTCTGCTTCTCACCCAGGTCAGAAGAGACTGGGACAAAACAAAATAATCATGATGGAAGAGCAGGGGAGCCACCAATCAGGTGTGCCCTCATGGTGGCTGGACTGGCCTGGTACAGCTTGGAAAGGTTTATTTTGAAAGAGTGCCTGAGCATCTCAGAGCAATGTCAGTGATGCCAAAGAGAGCAACTTGGCCTCCTTGGGCACCAACTCTGTTGGTGGAGCTGCACAAATGCAGCTCAGATGTTGGCATGCCCAAGCATGAGACCTTGTTCTCTGACAAAGGGCTTAATCTTTCCATGTAGCAAAGCAACTCCCCCTCCCCCCAACCCCAAGCTTGGGCTTCTGCAGGCCCAGGATGGCTGTGCCTGTGAAGGAAGCCACATCAGCGAGAGGAACTTGCATTTTCCAGGGTCCTAGAATGGCTTGGGGCAGATGCTTGTTGAAAAGCATGAATGTTATTGCTTCAGAGAAAACTTCCAGGGCTCTGGCTGGAAACCTGGCCAGCAAGGACAGGGCCTTGGGCCCCCCCCCCCCCCCCCCGCCAAGGAGTTTGCATCATACCAGGAAGGGTCCCTGAGGTTGGGTTCCAGACCACTTGGCTAACAGAAACAGGGCCTTGGAATTCCAGACAACTGTACTTTTCCTCTATTAGCCAATGACCTGGACAGGGACAGCTGCTCTACACCATTTTGCCAGAAGCTGTGACCTTGTTTGAGACTCCTCACTTCTCTGGACCTCAGCTTCCTCATCTGCAAAATCAGAGCCTCAGCTAGTTGGAGCTAGCTGTGGAGGGTTGCAAGCCTGGTGCACCTGGTTTCATCCAGCCTCTGGTGCCCAAGCTGGGCACAGTCCTGATCCTGTCCATGCCCAGATGCTGCTTCTGACAAGAACTCTGGGAACCCTAACACACTCTGCTTTCACCTCTTTGTGGTTTGCACTCCCTCCTTTACTCTTGTGTCATTTTGAAAAATTTTTAAGGGTTGTCTACAACGGAGAGTTTTCAAGGGGCTGGTGTGATGTCACCACTTCAGTTGCATCCTGAATAAGTCAGTGTCCCCATGAGCAGGTGAGGCTGGGTCACCCTCACTTCTGCTTCTAGAAGATATCAGTGGGGAGAGCTGAAGACCTCAGAGTTTTAAAGGAAATACTCTTGGATGGGAGGAGAGAGGGAACTTATTTCCCTTCTATTTTGCTTTTTAAAACCACTCCTCTCTCCAAGATGTCTTTTACCAGACATCAACTCAGAAAGCAGAGTGGCTACTTTCTTAGGGAAAGGGCCAAGAGTTCTCTCAACTCCTTTAGCATTTAAACTCACGGAAGGCAGGAACCCCTTTTTTTAGAATCTCCAAATGCACCCTGCAAAGAGAGATAGCTGTTAGGGACTGACAAGCACACTGTTTAGATAAGAAGCAATTTGCCTTTTATATCCGTGCTCTATACATTTTCTATGTGCAGCATCTTTCCAAACGTGTGGTTCCTGGGTGGCAGGTGGACAGCTGGGAGGGACTGCCGGCTGTTTTGTACGATTTTCTTGCCAATTCTCTCGAGGAAAAAAATTCTTCACATGGCTTCTGCATGTACAGTATTTGGGCAGCAAAAAAAAAAAAAAATTATTAAAGTCCATTTGAAATTGGCCTTGTGTTGCATTTTTGGAAGAAATTCTTAATTCTAGGAGGAAGAAAACAGGGTTCCAGGTGACTAAAAAGAGGAGTAAGACATTGCTTGAGAAGCAGAAGAGTGCCTCAGTGCATCTCAGAAAAAAGCATGGAAGATATGACCTGGGCTCTGACCCCTGGCTGGGGGGTCTCTGTTGGGCTATGGAGTTAGACTGGTTCAGACAGCTTCCCAGCTGTCTTCTAGGGTCCCTACTTACTGACCTTCAAAACTTTCTGTTCCACATACTCCACAAGGGATGTCCAAATAGAGGGTCAGATAAAATGGGGCAAAGGATCTGCTCAGGCATGTGGCTGGGTCAGTCTCGCCAACTTCAGTCATACCTGAGACAAGCAGTTAGCCTCTAGTGCTGTGAACTACAACTACAACTGACCCCTGCAGCACCCCTTGCCTTCTTCTCAGAGGGACAGAAAGGTGTGTTAATATTTGGTCACTTCTAGGCAGATCCATTGTCGTCTTAAGGGTGGGACTGGTGAGTACAGAAGAAGGATGAAGGAAGTGTATCACTGTCATAGCTAGTGCTGGCCAGCATCCTTCATCCCCGAAGCCCTCCAGGGTGATCTCAACTATGTTGTCTCTGACCTTTGGCCTAGCGGTGTCCATGGGTATCATCTCTTGAGGGACAGCTCAGGAGACCAATGTATGAACTCTGGCAATCCCTAGGATTCTGGTTTTTACTTCTTACCTCTCAAAGGACAAAGGGGCAGACAGTGAAAACAGAGATCCAAAGAATGAAATCCTAAAGGATGTTCTTCAGACAGAAGGAACATAGTACATGCCTTAGGGTTATTGGGGGATTAAGGTGAGATAATGTGTTTAACTCACTGTTCTATGCTCAGAGAACATAAGGAACATGGTAAATGTCATATGGTAGCATTAAGGAAGATGATCATGGATGGAAAAGCTAAGAGGCAAGAAGGAAGTGAGCAAAGAAATAGATTAAAAATATTACTAGGGCCAGGCGTGGTGGTACACACCTGTAATTCCAGCAGCTTGGGAGGCTGAGGCAGGAGGATCATGAGTTCAAAGCCAGCCTCAGCAATGGTGAGGCCCTAAGCAACTCAGTGAGATCCTGTCTCTAAATAAAATACAAAATAGGGCTGGGGATGTTGCTCTATGTTTGAGTGCCCCTGAGTTCAATCCCCAGTACCCCCCCCCAAAAAAATTACTAGGCATTAACATAGATTATAAAATTATAATGTTGAATCTGTAAAGTTAAATATAACAGCACATAAACTGGTTCTTTTTAAAACTTTGTTTTAGTTGTAGATAGACACAATACCTTTATTATTTATATTTTATGTGGTGCTGAAGATCGAACCCAGTGGCTCACATGTACTAGGCAAGCGCTCTACCACTGAGCTACAACCTCAGCCCATAAATTGGTTCTTGGAATGTTTTGAGGAGGGTGAAGATATTGAATAACTTCAATCTTAATTCTACATTTTAAAAATCTCTAAAGTAAAAAAAATAGAGTCTAGAAGAATTCAGTCTAGAACTGAATTCTAACAGTGTATTAAAAATACCTCATAATTAAGTATTTGTTTATCTCAGTGATACAAGGATGGTTATTATCAGATGAGTTTATCAACATAATTCACCACATTAATAGACTGAAGGAGAAAATTTGTTTATCCTAATGCAGAAAAGACATTTTATAAGGTTTAATTCTTCTCATAATAAAAACAGGAGCTGAGCTGTGGCTCAGTGGTATAGCACTTGCCTAAGTGAGGCTTTGGGTTCGATTCTCAGTACCACATACAAATAAATGAGCTAAATAAAAGCCCATCAACATCCAAAATATATATATGAAAAAAAGTGAACAAAAGGTAACTTTCTTAATTTGATAAAAGTCACATTCTAAAAAACCTACAGCAAATATTGGTGGAAAACACATTCTCTTTAAGATCAATACAAGGAGACCCACTATCACTGCTATCATTTCGGATAGTTTTGAAAATCTTTATGATGCCATAAAGAAGAAATAAGAGACATAAGGATTAAAAGAGAAGAGATAAAATTCACTTGTAGATAATTTATTTACCTATTTTTTTAAAAAAATCATCAATTATTAGAACTAATAAGATCATTCAGCGAGGTTGCTGGATAATAAGATCAACCTACAAAAACCAGCTGCATTTTTCTATAGAAGCTAAAACCAATAAATAATAACAAAATATTATTCACAATAGCAATAAGACTCATTAAATATTTATGGGTATCATGGCACATGCCTGTAATCCCAGTAATTTGGGAGGCTGAGGTGGAAGGATCCCAAATTCCAGGCTACACTCAGCAACTTAGTGAGATTCCATCTAAAATAAAAAGATGTAGCATAGTGGAAAAGGGCTCCTAGGTTCAATCCCCAGTACCTCCCCCCCCCAAAAAACCCCTAAGTATCTGGGGATTATTTGAGAGTATATAAGACCTTTTGGAGAAAACTTAGAAATGCTAGGAAAACAGCGAATCTGAATAAATTGAGCAAGATTCCTATTCTTGGATGAGAAGTTTCAATATAAAGAGAGTAATTTCCCCCAATCTATAAATTCAATGTAATTTAATCAAAATTTCAGTTGGCATTTTAAACTAAACTTACTCTCCAATTTACATGAAGCAATGCAAGTCCCTGAATGGTTCAATCAGCTCTGTTTAAGAGAATGCCCAAATATTAACACATGCATATCTGGGAAAACAATAGAAGACAAAGGAGCAACCTTAAAACAATGACAGATTATTTTAAATGTTAAAGAAACTAGTTCACTATCAGGATTTAAAAAAAAAAAAGTATCCCTACCTAAACTGAGATACAAAGATAAGCTCTATGTGGTTTAATAGACCTACAATTGGAAGGTAAAATATAAAGTTGATAAAAGAAATTGTAAGAAAAATATTTTTGTGACTTAAGGACAAGGAAGAACTTGTAATGTTAATTATTAATGTGCAAATTAGAGCAATTATGAGACATTGCTTTGTACCTATAATAGGCTGGCAAAAAATGAGAAAGTTGAATAATGTTAAATGATGATGGGTCATGATGATACAGAAACCTCAGAGAAGCTACTGAGAATGCAGCTTGAGGCAGTCATTTTGGACCACTCTGGTTCAATTATATGCAGATCTCCTGAGGACTGGCAGGCAAGGAGTAGCAGGGAAGAGTCAGAGAGGCAGGAACCTGATTGCAGGTGGAGAGGTGTAAGCATGGGAGGCATGGTGTCCATATCTGGAGGGCCACTGGAAACAACCCCCCTATGGCAGGGGCATCAGGGGAGACACTGGTGAATGGAATGGCACAGAGAAAAGTGTCAAGGCCTGCTCAACTGCAGGGTGAGTACAAGACTTGAGGTGTACGGAGTCCTCACTGGGAGGACTAGGACTGTGTACTCAGGGGTACTTATGGGGACACCCAGCTGGGGCAGAATGATAATGGATGTCCATACACATGCATCTGGCAGCAGAGCAGTAAGAGGGGGATAAAACAGGAGCACACTGGAACCAGGATGAGGAGTTCCTTCCACCTGCAATGTCCCCCTGCCACCATCCACTGACAAACTTCAATGCTGTGCTCACTGAAAGGACAGCTTAAAAGGAGCAAGTTAGGAGTTAAGAGGCAACATATGGATAATTGTCATATCTACCTACGAGTGCAATGGAAAAACAGTTTGTGTCATATTAGTGTATGGGGTACTACTCAGCACTACTGATAATATGCATAGCACAGATGATAAGGGGGTGGTGGGGAGCAACCTGCCTAAGGAAAAGGAACTTGCTGAACATCCCACCAGCTTCTGAAAAGTGGGAGGCACTGTGGATGGATGTGTAATAGCAATACTATAATAGTAATAACTATAAGAACAAGTTGTAAAGAGGCTGCAGAAGAAGTCTGCCAAGTGGCTCCTTTAAAATAACCCTAACATGACACTGGGCCATTAGCTAATGCTTGCTGTGTCAGTGGTAAAATGGGGAGTCTAAAGTCTCAATTTGTGTGTGTGTGTGTGTGTGTGTGCGCGCACACACATGCACATGTCAAAAACTCCATAGACTGATAAAAGAACACCACAAGGACAGGAAAATCTGCAAAATATAAACTAGTTATAAAAATTTTTGCTCAATAAAACCAAAATTCCTCTTGTGGGTTTGATAAAATCACTTCCCACACTTGGTCTCAGGCATGTCCATGGCCCAGAGGGATCTTACTGAACTGGCCTTATGAATACATAAGATAAATGATTTCCATCCCAGGGAGGACACGTACTTTTAAGTGTGGAAGTTTAGATTGGAGCAACCTATTTAACCCAATGCTTCCCATAGTGGGTACCAATTTGACAGAGCTCTCACATGGTATTAAAAGTGAACATGTGAAAGACAATTCAGAACAGTCCATGGAGGTGGAGAGTTTGAGGCAGTCTAGATTCCCTCTGTCCCTGGGGAAATGGATGCATGTAACAGAGATAAGTACAATATGGAGTACATACAGTGCAAAAGTTAGAAATGCAGATGATGTGTACATGCAGAGATGGATCTTAAAAATAGAGAGTAGGGGAACTAGGGCTACAGCTCAATTGGTAGAGTGCTTGCCTTGCATGCACAAGGCCCTGGGTTCAATCCCCAGCACCACCAAAAAAAAAAAAAAAAAAAAAAAGGTGCTAGGGGAAAAGGCTAATAAAGTCTCGAGCATGATATGTACAAAATTTAAAAATATAATCCACAAAATAAGAGCCACATATTTTACAAGAATATCTATGTGCGCACAGAAAAATGTGTTCAGAGGTCTTTTTCCTTTTTTTTTTGGTAATGAGGACTGAACCCAGAGCTGCTTTACCACATCCTCAGTCCTTTTTATTATTTTTTATTTTGAGATGGGGTCTCATTAAATTGCTTAGAGCCTCAATAAATTGCTGAGTCTGAACTTGAACTTGCCGCGTCCTCCTGTCTCTTCAGAGGTAAGGACAAGTGGGAAAAGGGCTAAAAGTGAAAAAATAGGGCTGGGGTTGTGGCTCAGTGGTAGAGCACTTGCCTAGCATGTGTGAAGCTGATTCAATTCTTACGCTGCATATAAATAAATAAAATAAAGGTCCATCGACAACTAAAAAAATTTTTTTTAAAAAGTGAATAAATAAATAAAACAAGAGTGAGACCCTGCACAGGCCAATGATAAAATCAGGATATGAACTAAGAATGGTTAGTTTGGACCTTTATTCCTGAGCTTAATCTTGTTCCAAGATTAAGTGTATTCTATCACCAAATGGAGTTCAACTGATAAATATGAAACTGAGAGATCCAAATCAAGTTGTTGGTATTATATCAAAAGGAAGGGAAAACAAAACATCTTAGGAGCATTGCACTCACACCATCAGGCTAAAGCTGCCTCATATGTCTATGCTGATCTCTCTGCAAGGTTATAGTAACCTATATGTGCATACACTGTGTCCTATTGTGTCTGTATGTCAGAACATGTGACTTAAGCATTATGATTATTAGGGATAATCAGAATTCAGAATTCACTTGGAATTTTCCCTAAACTTTCCTCCCTAATGGAGTATCTTATGTAAAAATAATCCTGGGGAAGGAGGAAGGAATGCACTGGATTCAGCCAGCAGGAGAATTAACGTCTAGGTAGTGGCTGAGAACGCAATCTTGGGAAAGAGACCCTTACCTGACAGAGGTGCTCCTCCAGGTTGTATTATTGCTAGTCACCATTCAGTGTCCCCCATGTCCACCAGGTCACTAGGATGCTGGATACCACAATCCCAGAAGCTCTGGGAAAAGCCAGGTCCCCTCTTGGTAGGGATCTGGGGCCTCCACATGGAGTATGGGTATCATCAGGTCTGACGAGGGCAGGCTGGGGCAGATGTTCCAGCAGAAGCAAGGGGTATCTATCTGGGTCCAAGGCCCATGCATCGGGGGAAGGAAGGGTGAAGAGGAGGGGCAGGGATAAAGGGAGAAGCATGGGAGAAGAGGGGAGCAAGTCGGAAGGGACGGCGAATAGAAGGGAGAGGGAGAGGAGGAAGGTAGGTGACAGGAGGAGGAGGACAGGCCAGGGTAGAGGTGACCCATGCAGGGAGATGGGATGAGGAAAGATTGGTAAGAGGAGGGAGATGGTTTGGGAAGGAGATGGGAAGAGAACTAGTTTGATCTAAGTGACTGCTGATGGAGGAAGTTACAGGGCGATGAGACAGAGAAGTCACAGGGATAAGAGGCGAGAGAGGAGGAAGGGAGGGAGCCGAAGACCCAGCCAGTGCAGGGGTAGATGGGGGATGAAGAGGAGGCTGAGCAGGAACGAGGCAGGGCAGCTTCTTCTGCATGACTTTCAGTTGAGAAATGAAGGTCTGTATGGTGGGTTCAGTGTTCTGCATTCTTTCTTTGCTTGATTCCATTGTGACTCAGATTCTGTTAAGAAAGTTTAAGATTCTAGGGCACTTTGGGAAGGAAGAGATCTTTGACAACCTCAAATACAGCTTTCTTCATCTTATAAATGAAGAATTAAAAGCGTAACGAAGTGTCCAAAGTCACCTGACAGTTTGTTAGAGGTGCAGTTTGAATGAAACCCAATGTAGAGTACATAAAAACAATCCCAGGCTGACCTGGCAGTGGGTCAATGGTACAGAGCTCTCCAGTGGGTGGAGGGGAACCCTCTGACCATCAGGGCCAGTCTAGACAGACAGAGGGGAGGTAGTTACTCTCCTTACATCCTTTAAGGAATCCTGGAAGGCACCTTACATCCCTGTTTAGTCACTGCCACAGTGACTAAACCTGCAGTGAGCCCCTTGTTTCCCCACTGTGAGAAACTCCACTGCACATTTCTTAGGAAAGAGATTGAACATGAAGAAAACCCTAAAAGGTGATTTCATAGGAGTATAGAGTAGAATAATAGTCACCAGAGATTAGAAAGGAGAAGAGAAGGCAAAGGAGGGAGGTTGGATAGTGGCTACCAACACAGGAGGAATAAGTTCTAGCATTTTCAGCACAGTGGGGTGACTATAGTTTACAATAATTTAGTATCTTTTATAAAGAACTACAGGAGAGGAGTTTGAAGTTTTCCAACATAAATAAGCAATTAGTATTTAGAAAGATGGAAGTGTTAATTACGCTGATTTTATCAGTATACATTATATGTATATCAAATTTTCACATAATATGCCATAAACACAATTATTTTATGCCAAATAAAAATATGAAGAAAGAAAGAAAGAAAGAAAAGAAAAGAAAAGAAAAGAAAACTAAACACTAGCATGGAAACCTAGGGAAGGTTTTGGAGCAGGAGAATGGGTCAAGGAGAGTTTAGAATCTCCCTCTATTTGTTGTTAGGCTTCCACATTAGAAACTCACAGAGCAGAGGGGCTGGGGTTGTGGCTCACATGTGCGATCCTCAGCATCACAAAAAAACATAAACAAGTGAAATAAAGGTGTTGTGACCAACTACAACTAAATATTAAAAAATACTTTTAAAAAGAAACTCACTGAGCAGAGATGTTTCCTCCATTTTAGGGAGCTCAGTGCTAATAGGGGAAGCCCAGGGTGCCATGGAAAACATGGGAGGGTGCCCATGCTAGACTTGGTGGTGCAGGGGAGAGAGAGAGACTTCTTGGGGGACTTCTAAAAGAAGAATGGGAGCTAAAGAGATGGAGTTGTTATGGCGGTGACATCCAGGGAAAAGAAACAACACTGAAAATGACTCAGTGGCAAGTGAGAGCAATGGAGGCTTAACTGAATTTCCAAATTCATTATTAGGGGTGTTTTAGGGAGTTTCTGGCAATAGATATAGCTATCTATAAACCAGTCCTTGGTTTATACCAAAAGGATTTAAAATCAGCATACTACAATGACACAGCCACAGCTATGTTTTTAGCTGCGCAACTCACAGTAGCTCAGTAGCTAAAGTATGGAACCAACCTTATGTCCTTCAACAGATGAATGGATAAAGAAAATGTGGTATAGGGCTGGAGTTGTGGCTCAGTGATAGAGTACTTGCCTGGCATGTGTGACCCTGGGTTCAATCCTCAGTACCACATATAAATGAATAAATAAAAGATCCATTGACAATTTAAAAATATTTTAAAAAAGAAAATGTGGTGTGTGTGTGTATGTGTGTGTGTATAATGGAATATTACTTAGCCTTACATAAAATGATATTATGGCATTTGCCAGTAAATGGATGAAGCTGGAGAATACCAAGCTAAGTGAAATAAGCCAATCCCAAAAAACCAAAGGCCGAATGTTTTCTGTTATGCAGATACTAATTCACAATGGAGCGAAATGGGGTGGCACTAAGGAAGAATAGAGTTACTTTGGATTAGATAGGTAGAGGGGAGTGAAGGGAGGGGAAGTTTAGAGGGTAGGAAAGATAATAGAATGAACCTGACATTATTGCCCTATGTACTGACACGACACAGGACTACTAAACCAGTCAGGGTCACTCTAGGAGAACTGGGTTGATCCGAAATAATGACACACAGACAGAGAAATACCTTTTTCTTTGGGTTCTGTGATGGCCCCTCTGAGCCAGCTCCCACAACCGAGGCAAGGCAGGCAAAAAAAGAGAGAGAGCATGCCTAGAACCTGGTTTTATTGGGGAGAAGCCATCCAAATGAGGCCAGGGGTCAGGTTTCAGGGGGTTGAATCTAGCTTCATGGTGTCTAGCAGGTCAGCAGGTTGACTGACATCTTGGAAGGCCACGCCCATCTCATGTGCTGTGTGGGGATCAAAGGCAGAGCAAGCCAAAGGGACACAACGCTCACAGCCCAGACAGAGCAGCACCATCAGTCCAGTCTGCTTTGTGCACTCAAAATGCTCACACACACAGCCCATGGCTGGTTCGCCACACACATAGCTCCTGTCCAGAGTGGCTCCCGACAATGTACATATATGACTACATGACTAGTGTGATTCTACATCATGTACAACCAGAAGAATGAGAAATTATACTCCATTTATGTATGATATGTCAGAGTGCATTCCACTGTCATGTATAACTAATTAAAACAAATTTAAAAAATTACAAAAAAGAAGAAAAACAGGATTTGACTTTATATTTAAAAAAAATAAATTGGAGTTCATGTAAAATTTTTTGTGCATCAAAAGGCACTACTATCAATAGGGGCTGGGATTGTGGCTCAGTGGTAGAGCGCTTGCCTAGCATGTGTGAGGCACTGGGTTCGATTCTCAGCACCACATACAAATAAATAAAATAAAGATCCATGGACAACCAAACAATATTTAAAAAATACTTTTTTAAAAAATAAAAGGCACTATCAATAAAAAGGCAACCCATGGGATAAAAGAATATATTTGCAAGTCATATATCTGATAAGGGATTAATATCCACCTTATATAGGGAACTCCTAAAACCCCACAATAACAATAATCTAATTTAAAAATGGGCAAAATATTTAAATAGGAGCTTCTCTGAAGAAGTTATATAAGTGACTAATAAGCAGATAAAAATGTGCTCAACATCACTAATATTTAGGATTATGCAAATCAAAACTATAATGTTCGGGGCATGGTGGTGCATGCCTATAATCCCAGCAGCTTGGAAGGCTGAGACAGGAGGATCGTTGAGTTTAGAGCCAGCCTCTGCAATTTAGCGAGGCCCTAAGCAACTCAGTGAGACCCTGTCTCTAAAATTCAAAAAAGGCCTAGGGATGTGGTTCAGTGGTTTAGTGCCCTTGAGTTCAATCCCCGGTACCCAAAAAACAAACCTACAATGAGATAGTAACTCACTCCCATTAGAATGGGTACCATTAAAAATTGGAAAATAAAGCCAGATGCCAAGGTGCAGATCTATAGTGCCAGTTACTCTGGAGGATGAGGCAGGAAGATCACAAGTCTGAGGCCAGACTTGGCAACTTAGCAAGATCCTGTCTCAAAATAAATTAAAAATGGCTGAGGATATAGTTGAGCAATAAAGCACCCCAGAGTTCAATCCTCAGTACCACAAAAAACAATAATAATAGTACAAGTAACATGTTAATGTATTCCTTTTTTACATTGCATCTGATTATTGCTTAACAGAGATTCTTAGCTAAGAAATTTCTGAGTCAGTCGGCATAAATATTTTGAAGGCTTTGGATACTTTTTCCAAGCTATATTCTGGAAAGGATGCTGGCAAAGCATTCAGAGGAAATGTAACTCACTGAAATACATTTATAAGAAAACAAGAGAGACTAAAATAATAAGCTCTAAACACACAACTCAAGGAGACAGGAAAGTATGACAAATATAAAAGAAGTAATAAGTTATAATAAATATCTAAAAATTAAAATAAAAATAACATCTAGAAAGAAGCACAATGTCCTAATTAGGAATAACATAAACAAACTCATAGATACATGGCAGGACACTTTTCTGCTTTTGAGGGTTTTGCAAAATAAAGATAAGAGAATAATCTTTTTTTTTTTTGCTTTGTTTTTGTAAGGGATAATCTTAAAACTGGTCATACAGAAAAGATAGACTATTAATAGGGCTAATAACAGACTCTTTTTCATTTTTTTGGTGCTGTACATTAAAACCAGGGCCCCCTCACTTGTTAAGCATGCTTTTTATCACTGAACTATACCCCAACCCCTAGATTTTTCAAAAGCAGCATTTAGAGGCTAAGGAATCACTGATTAAAAATAAATCTGAATTTAGAATTCTATACCCAGTTATAATACAAGAGTAAAGGAGAGATACAAGCCTCATGCAGTAGTGCATGCCTGTAACTGTAATCCCAGCGGCTCAGGAGACAGACGCAGGAGGATTGTGAGTTCAAAGCTAGCCTCCGCAATGGTGAGATGCTAAACAACTCAGTGAGTCCCTGTCTCTAAATAACATACAAATTAGGCCTGGGGATGTGGCTCAGTGGTCCAGGGCCCCAAGTTCAATCTCCAATACCAAAAAAAAAAAAAAAAGAAAGAAAGAAAAGAAATACAGAAACGAAGAACTTATTACTCTCAGACTTGTTGAAAAATTTTTAAGTATTTAGAAAAACTTAAAAAAAAATTTTTTTAGTTACACATGGACACAATATCTTTATTTTGTTTATTATTTATTTTTATGTGGTGCTGAGGCTCAAACCCAGTGCCTCACATGTACGAGACAAGTGCTCTGCGACTGAGCCACAACCCCAGTCAGGATATTTATTTTATTTATATGCAAAATACTTTTATAAGGCTTACTGTGTACCAGGCCCTATTTTATATATATTTATTCATTTGATCCTTTTTTGTTGTTGTTTGTTTGGGGTTTTGTTTTGTTTTTGTTTTTTTTTGATCCATAATAACCTAATGAAGTAAATAATAAGATTGTCCCTCTTTCACAAATGGAGAAACCAAGACACAAAGAAATGAATTAATCGCTCAAGGGCACACATAGAGGGTGACAGAGCTAGATATCACACCAAGGCCATCTGGCTGCAGAATTGGTGCTTTTACATACTACATAAGCTGTCTCTGCTCCAGGAGGCCAAAGACATTAAACTCAGAAGGAAAAATGAAATGTAAAAACTGGTAGTAAGAAACTGTCAAATGTGTAGATTAATCCAACTTGCACTGGCTATTTACAACATTAATAATAATGACAAATTTGGGACCACATTAAAAATGTGACAAAATTAAACCTATAACATAGAACATGGGAGAAGGAAAACTAGTCTTTGTTAAATTGTATATGTTAAAGTCTTTGTTAAATTATAGTCTTTTAAAAAATTTTTTAGTTGTAGATAGACACAATATCTTTAATTAATTAATTAATTAATTTTACATGGTGCTGAGGATTGAACCCAGTGCCTCACTCATTCGAGGCAAGCAATCAACCACTGAACTCCAGCCCCTATGGTCTTTGTTAAATTATATATGTTAACATAAATCAAAAAGAAAAAATTGACTACTAATTCTGTAGAGGAAATGGAGAATAAAGAAAACACAATCCAATAGAAGAAAAGAAAGGAGAGAAAAGGAATCCTCCCACCTAATTCAACAGATTTCATTCAAGGAATTTGACAAACTGATCCTATAGTTTGTCTGAAAGAATAAAGGGCTTTAAGTAGCCATAACAATTTCTACAGAGCTGTAATAGTTAAAAATGTGTCATTATCACAAGTTTATAAGAATCTGTTAAAAATCTCTATGACAGAAGTTAAAATCAATAAACTAATTCTAAAGCATCAGCACTAAAAATCTAATAATGTGGGCTGAGGTTGTGGCTCAACAGTAGAGCGCTCACCTACCACATGCAGGCCCTGGGTTCGATCATTAGCACCACATAAAAATAAATAAATAAAATAAACGTATTGTGTTCAACTACAACTAAATATATATATCTATATCTGTCTATCTATATGTGTGTATATATATATATATATATACACATACATATATATATTTTAAAAATCTAATAATGTGATGTTCAGTGAAAAAAGGAAATGGTAATCATAATGCAATATAATTGATGTAAACATTTTTAATACTAGGATATCCACATAATCAAAATACAAAACCCACAGGACAATACACAGCAATTCAGGAAATGTGGCTGCTTCCCAGCAGAGCTAGTGGAAGAAACAAGCCATGAGGCTTTAGCAGCATATGTTGTTTTATTCCTTGACAACAACAAAGATTTGAAATTCACATGGCAAAAAAAAATTGGGGGGAGTTACCTGAACTCAGAGGCACTCAACCACTAAGCCACATCCCCAGCCCTATTTTTAATTTTGTTTAGAGACAGGGTCTCACTGAGTTGTTTAGTGCCTTGCTTTTGTTGAGGCTGGCTTTGAACTCTTTTTGAAAAATATATATTTTTAAATTTTTTAGTTATAGATGGACACAATATCTTTATTTATATTTATTTATTTATTTATTTTTAGAGAGAGAGAATTTTTTCAACATTTATTCTTTTTTCAGTTTTCGGCGGACACAACATCTTTGTTTGTTTGAGGTGCTGAGGGCTGCACGCATGCCAGGCGAGTGCGCTACCGCCTGAGCCACATCCCCAGCCCCACAATATCTTTATTTTGTTGATTTTTATGTGGTGCTAAGAATCAAACCCAGTTCCTTACGTGTGCAAGGCAAGTACTCTGCCACTAAGCCACAACCCCAGTCCTGGCTTTGAACACTAGATCTGTCCTGTCACAGCCTCCCAAGCTGCTGGGATTACAGGCATGCACCACTGTGCCCGGCTTCATATGGCAAAATTTTTAACAATCTCAATAGTGAGGAAAGGGTTGTCTATTGTATTTCCTAATTTTTTCTGTATGTCTAAAATGTTTTATGCTATTAAAATAATTTAAATTATTTTTTTAAATCTAAAAATGGAGAGAATCAAAGACAAAGAAAGAGATGGAGAAAGAAGAGAGCAAAGTAGAAATCCTCAGAGTCGAGAGAACCTTACTGAAGCCCATTCCACAGCATCTGAGTGCCACCCTGCAGACACCAACCCTCTTTCCCAACTTGGCCCAAACATCCCTGGACAGCTCAACTGGCACAGTACTCCTAAAGAGCCACTGCATTTTTTTTTTTAAAGACAGGTGTCCATTCCCCAGAAATGACAGCTCGGAGGGGATGCCTGCTTTTAGGTGAAAGATGTGGTGGAAATGTTGATGCTTTCTCTCTTCACAGACTTAGTGATGAGACTCCATCACTGATTCCTTCCGAATGTTACCCATTACTTCACTACCTGAGGTTTTCCCTCTTCAGCACTGGGTCCCCAGGCTCTGATCCCTGATTTTTATGCCACCTGAAGTGGGCCAGCCATATTATTGTCTTCATACCTTTATGTCCCACTCAAAGGACAACAGTCCCCCTTGATTAGGGCCACTTGGGAAACACTGGAGCATGAGCTGCCTTCCCAGGCCCTCACAGCAGCTCCTCTATTTCTGGTGCCACTTGTCCCTGATGTCAGTGGAGTCCTTCTCTATTCATCTGTTTTAGTCAGCCTTTTTGCTGCTGTGATTAAAAGACCTGGCCAGCACAACTGTGGAGGAGGAAAAGTTTGAGGACTCACAGTTTCAGAGGTCACAATCCATAGAAAGCCAGTTCCATCCCTTGGTACTCCAGATGAGGCAGAACGTCATAGAGGAAGGAGAATGTAGTAGAGGGAAGTAGCTCATATGATAATCAGGAAGCAGAGAGAGACTCCACTCACCAGATACAAATATATACTCCAAAGCCGTGCCCCCAATGCACCACCTCCTCTAGCCACATCCCACCTGCCTTCAATTACCACTTAATTAATCCCACCAAGTGATCAATTCACTGATTGCATTAAGGCTCTCATAACCCAATCATTTCTCCCCTAAACCTTCTTGCATTGTCTCACACATGAGCTTTTGGGGGACACCTCACATCCAAACCATAACATCATCATAGACCTCCAAGGGCAGCCCTGTGGGGTGGGTCTATACATTTGAAGAAGCCTCTAAGCTTTCTTCTCCCTGCCCTGCCACTCAGCTCTCAGAAGCCATTTCTTCTTCCTTTCCCTTTCCTTTCGATTGGCTTTCCTCTTGTCTAATCTCCTTCCTTAGACCCCGCCTTAGACTCTTTCTCTAACCAATTCTTCCGTAGACATTTATCCTAAAGGTGCCTTATTTGGTGAAGTTGCCTGGTGACATGATGCACATAAAGACACCAGATTAGGGTCAGTAGGCTTTTAGCCTGAAAGGGCCCCTTTGCTAGGCCCTTTCCAGGAGGAAGACTTTGTTAGTCACTGGTCCTGGATAACCTGTTTGATGAGTCTGACTTGTCTTTTAGGATGCAATGTAAAACAAAATAGCCACACCTGGTTGACTCAAACTATGTCAACGTGGTCAGTACAGACACATAAATTCACTTAGGTTATTCACAGGATCTTTTCTTTGATGGTAATTAGTTATACTTTCTAACTTAGGAGTTTTGACTAACATTTTATAATTTACACAGTTTGGAGGATTGTGGATTACCTGATGTTGAAGATGAGGTATTTTAAAGTTATAACACTGATCAATAATTTGAATATATATCTTTGATTAAGGTCATTGCTCAATTCTTCAGGTTAACAGGACTTCTGTCCTGCAGGGACAAACTCATGATGAAATCCGTGATCAGATGGAATCTTTACTACATAACAGATGTTTTGAGAAGATTTCAGCGTGGACTCTGAAGCCCTTGCCACATATACCACATGAACAGGGGTTTTCTCACTCATGGGTTCTCATTGAGCAATGAGAAGTGGCTACTCTGTGCCAGTCACTGTTAGGAGCTGGGGATGCAGGTGAGAAAAGCACACATAGCTTCATTCTTGTGGAATGCACAGGTTTGTGGGAGACACAGACTTTCTGGCAGAGGGGACACTACGTGCTCCATGTTCTTACCACAGTCTCCCTACTTGTGGGTTTTCCTCCTGTGTGGAAGTGGGTTGTTGTGAAGACTTGAACTTACTTCTCAGTCCTTCCACCTGTGTGGACTCTCATGGACAAGAAGATTCTTGTGTAACTGAAGATTTCACCTCAAGCAGGGTTTGTAAGTGTTTTTCTTGGGAAAAGTCTTTGATAAACTCAGAGATCTGTGCTCTGGCTGAAAGCCTTTCCACACATCGCAGGCCCTCTTCAGTTTCTTCCATGAGACTGTTAGGGTGAGAGCTCTGCTGAAGTCCTTGCCACTCTCCCCCAACCAATGGCTCACTCAAAGAGCATGAAGGTCTGTGTTTCAGGAGTTCCACTTCAAACAGCCTCCCTCGTGTGGCTTTTGAACACACACTGAGTTCTGTGTTCTGACAGAAGCCCTGCCACACCTGGCACACTGTGGGTACAGCTTCTCTCCAGCGTGGATTCATTGATGACAGTGGAGAGCTGTGCTCTGGCAGAAGCCCTTACCATCATAGGTACAATCCTAGAGGTTCTTCCCTGTGAGGAGAGGGAAAGCTCAGAGCATGAGAAAGTGATGACTGAAGTGAGAAATACAACTGTCAAATTAAAAGTCTGCATGGAGGCTGCAGGCAATAGCGTGTCAGACTGGAGAACACAGAAAATCACATCAGTCACTTACAGATCAACCTGAAGAAGCCCACCAGGACTTCAGGGAAAGAGATTTGAAGAGTGAAATTATGAAAAAACATTAAATCATGAAGAACAAATCTAGAAGAACTTACATACATGTAAAGGATCCTGAAGAACAGAAGTAGTAAAGAAGAAATCCTGAAAATGTACTTAATCTGGAAGAGAATTTGATTCTTTAGATTGAAAGTATTAGCCCAGGGCTGGGGTTGTGGCTCAGAGGTAGAGCGCTCACCTACCAAGAATGAGATACAGGTTCAATCCTCAGCAACACATAAAAATAAAATAAAGATATTGTGTCCACATATAACTAAAAATAAATATTTTTTTAAAAGAAAAGAAAGTATTAGCCCAGCACCATGAATGTACAAAAAAAAAAATGAAGTAACATCTCCATGTATCTGGATGAAATTTCTTAATTTTCAAGGATCAAAAAAATAGGTTACTTTCTGGAAAAGAGAATAAGAGTGGAATGATCTCTCCACCACATCAAAGGAGAGAAGACAATGCTACACTGTCTCCAGAGTTCCAAGGAAAGACTGAATTAAGCATCTTAGCATCTTTGTTCCTTTTATTGTTAATTTTTCCTTTTATTGTTAACTTTCCTTTTATTGCTAATTTTAGGAACCCTAAGAAAATATAATTATGGCAGCTAATGGGTGCTGAGGCCTGTCTTTCCATGTGTTAGTTACCTCATGCAGTGTGGGAGACCAATCTCACAAGTGACTGAGTCCACTCCCCTGCTGAGCAGTGTGGCATCCTGCAGTGGTCACGGTCACGGTCACGGTCACGGTCACACTGCCAGACAGCCCTGGTCTTCTAGGGTTCCAGTGACTGTGTCTTCGTGTAGGGGCATGTTTCTCCACATCCCCTGGGATCCAATCACCTCACCTGTCCTTGCAACCCTGTCCCCCTTGACCTTCATTGGACGAGATTTCCCAAGAATTTTGAGTCCCCTAATAAAAGTCCACTCCAAAGTGTGATTGCTCTCTCTTGCCAGCCTCTCGTGTAGTTCTTGTTCTCCCATTGGAGAGCTTGAGGCCGAAGGCCGAGGGCCGATATTAAATAAATATCTTTATTTATTTAAAGATAAATTGTGTGTCTGTATTTTATTTCTGATGCCTTGAGAATTTCCCCTGAGTGACCAAACAGTTAGTCTTCTGTGCTGGACGAGGATGATAATGCAGTCTTTGCAACACCCTAAGGAGGTGATTATTCCCACTATACATACGAAGAGTGTAAAGGAACCAACCCAGATCACAAGACCACTTTTCACCTGAGTCTGAAGGCAGGCAGATGTGTGTAAGGTCTGTGTGTAAGGTCTTTGCAACACCCTAAGGAAGTGATTATTCCCACTATACATACGAAGAGTGTAAAGGAACCAACCCAGATCACAAGACCACTTTTCACCTGAGTCTGAAGGCAGGCAGATGTATGTAAGGTCTGTGGCCCCCTGCCTGCCATTTTTGGGGGGTGGGACTTGAACCTGCATGCAGCCTTCCGTGTGTCCTAATGCCTGCTGTTAGCCCAGACTGAGTGCACTGAAGTTCTGGAGATCTGCCAGGTTTTTCCAGCTTCTTAAGCAAACTATTCTATACCCACCTGATGATCCTCCTCCTTGAGGGAGCACTATAGAAGCAGGGATTTTTAAGCAAAAGTCAGACAACCATGCCATACTGAAGTGGAGGAGTCATCAGATGTGGAGTTGGACTGGCCCCACTGAAAGTAGAACACCGTAGCTGCACAGTACAGTGCTCTCCTGATGTCTGTGGCCCACACAGCCTCAGTAGTCCACTTGCTCTCTTCATTAGTGCCCTACAGCACGTATTCCTTTTCTGTCTGACAGCTGCAACACATCAGGTGTTAACAGTGGCCTTGCATCTCCTCTGCCACAGTGAGAACCTTGAGGACAGGGATGTCATTTTTCTTTTTTTTTTAATTGGTTATTCAAAAGATTGCAGGATCACATCGGTTACACATCCACATTTTTACATAATGCCATAATAGTAACTGTTGTATTCTGCTACCTTTCCTATTCTCTACTATCCCTCGTCCCCTCCCCTCCCATCTTCTCTCTCTACCCCATCTACTGTAATTCATTTTTCTCCTTATTTTTTCCCATTCCCCTCACAACCTCTTATATGTAATTTTGTATAACAATGAGGGTCTCCTTCCATTTCCATGCAATTTCCCTTTTCTCTCCCTTTCCCTCCCACCTCATGACTCTGTTTAATGTTAATCTTTTCCTCCTGCTCTTCCTCCCTGCTCTGTTCTTAGTTGCTCTCATTATATCAAAGAAGACATTTGGCATTTGTTTTTTAGGGATTGGCTAGCTTCACTTAGCATAATCTGCTCTAATGCCATCCATTTCCCTGCAAATTCCATGATTTTGTCATTTCTTAGTGCTGCGGAGTACTCCATTGTGTATAAATGCCACATTTTTTTTATCCATTCATCTATTGAGGGGCATCGGGGTTGGTTCCACAGTCTAGATATTGTGAATTGTGCTGCTATGAACATCGATGTGGCAATATCCCTGTAGTAAGGTCTTCAGGGAATAGTCCGAGAAGGGCAATAGCTGGGTCAAATGGTGGTTCCATTCCCAACTTTCCCAGGAATCTCCATACTGCTTTCCATATTGGCCGCATCAATTTGCAGTCCCACCAGCAATGTACAAAAGTACCCTTTTCCCCACATCCTCGCCAGCACTTGTTGTTGTTTGACTTCATAATGGCTGCCAATCTTACTGGAGTGAGATGGTATCTTAGGGTGGTTTTGATTTGCATTTCTCTGACTGCTAGAGATGGTGAGCATTTTTTCATGTACTTGTTGATTGATTGTATGTCCTCCTCTGTGAAGTGTCTGTTTAGGTCTTTGGTCCATTTGTCGATTGGGTTATTTGTCTTCTTATTGTTTAATTTTTTGAGTTCTTTGTATACTCTGGATATTAGGGCTCTATCTGAAGTGTGAGGAGTAAAAATATGTTCCCATGATGTAGGCTCCCTATGTACCTCTCTTATTGTTTCTCTTGCTGAGAAAAAGCTTTTTAGTTTAAGTAAGTCCCATTTGTTGATTCTTGTTATTAACTCTTGTGCTATGGGTGTCCTATTAAGGAATTTGGAGCCCAACCCCACAATATGTAGATCGGAGCCAACCTTTTCTTCTATCAGACGCATAGTCTCTGATTTGATATCAAGGTCCTTGATCCATTTTGAGTTGACTTTTGTGCATGGCGAGAGGAGGGGATTCAGTTTCATTTTGTTGCATATGGATTTCCAGTTTTCCCAGCACCATTTGTTGAAGATGCTATCCTTCCTCCATTGCATGCTTTTAGCCCCTTTATCGAATATAAGATAGTTGTAATTTTGTGGATTGGTTTCTGTGTCCTCTATTCTATACCATTGGTCCACCCACCTGTTTTAGTACCAGTACCATGCTGTTTTTGTTACTATTGCTTTGTAGTACAGTTTGAAATCTGGTATCGCTACACCTCCTGATTCATACTTCCTGCTTAGAATTGCTTTTGCTATTCTGGGTCTTTTATTTTTCCATATGAATTTCATGATTGCTTTATCTATTTCAACAAGAAATGCCATTGGAATTTTGATTGGCATTGCATTGAACCTATAGAGAACTTTTGGTAATATTGCCATTTTGATGATGTTAGTTCTGCCTATCCATGAACAGGGTATATTTTTCCATCTTCTAAGATCTTCTTCTATTTCTCTCTTTAGGGTTCTGTAGTTTTCATTGTATAAATCTTTCACCTCTTTTGTTAGGTTGATTCCCAAGTATTTTTTTTTTTTGAGGATATTGTGAATGGGGTGGTTTTCCTCATCTCCAGTTCAGAAGATTTGTTGCTGATATACAGGAATGCCTTAGATTTATGCGTGTTGATTTTATATCCTGCCACTTTGCTGAATTCATTTATTTGCTCTAGTAGTTTCTTTGTAGACCCTTTTGTGTCTTCTAGGTATAGGATCATATCATCCGCAAATAGTGATAATTTAAGTTCTTCTTTTCCTATCTTAATGCCTTTAATTTCTTTTGTCTAATTGCTCTGGCCATTATTTCGAGAACTATATTGAATAGAAGCGGTGAGAGAGGGCATCCCTGTCTTGTTCCAGATTTTAGAGGGAATGCCTTCAGTTTTTTTCCATTTAGAATGATGCTAGCCTGAGGCTTTGCATATATAGCTTTTACAATTTTGAGGTAAGTTCCTGTTATCCCTAGTTTTTCTAACGTTTTGAACATAAAGGGATGCTGTACTTTGTCGAATGCTTTTTCTGCGTCTATTGAAATGATCATATGGTTCTTATCTTTAAGTCTATTGATGTGTGAATAACGATTATTGATTTCCATATATTGAACCAGCCTTGCATCCCAGGGATGAATCCTACTTGATCATGGTGCACAATCTTTTTGATATGTTTTTGTATACGATTTGCCAGAATTTTATTGAGGATTTTTGCATCTAAATTCATTAGGTATACTGGTCTGTAGTTTTCTTTCTTTGAGGTGTCCTTATCTGGTTTGGGAATCAGGGTGATATTGGCCTCATAGAATGAATTTGGAAGTTCTCCCTCTTTTTCTATCTCCTGAAATAGATTATGGAGTATTGGTATTAGTTCTTCTTTAAAGTTCTTGTAAAAACTCTGCTGTATACCCATCCGGTCCTGGGCTTTTCTTGGTTGGTAGTCTTTTGATGGCTTCTTCTATTTCCTCACTTGATATTGGTCTGTTTAGGTTGTTTATATCTTCCTGACTCAATCTGGGTAGTTCATATGTCTCAAGGAATTTATCTATGCCATCACTATCTTCTATTTTGTTAGAGTATAGGGTTTCAAAATAATTTCTAATTATCTTCTGTATTTCTGAATTGTCTGTTGTGATGTTGCCTTTTTCATCCCGTAAGCTAGTAATTTGGGTTCTCTCTCTTCTTCTCGTTGTTAGCGTGGCTAGTGGTCTATCAATCTTATTCATTTTTTCAAAGAACCAACTTTTAGTTTTGTCAATTTTTTCGATTGTTTCTTTTGTTTCGATTTCATTGATTTCAGCTCTAATTTTAATTATTTCTTGCCTTCTACTGTATTTGCTGCTGATTTGTTCTTCTTTTTCTAAGGCTTCGAGGTGTAGTATGAGGTCATTTATTTGTTGGCTTTTCCTTCTTTTAAGGAATGAACTCCATGAAATGAATTTTCCTCTTAGTACTGCTTTCATAGTGTCCCAGAGATTTCGATATGTTGTGTCTGAGTTTTCGTTTACCTCTAAGAATTTTTTAATTTCCTCTTTGATGTCTTCTGTAACCCTTTGTTCACTCAGTAGCATATTGTTTAATCTCCATGTGATGTAGGATTTTTCCTTTCTCATTTTATTATTGATTTCCAATTTCATTCCATTATGATCAGATAAAATGCATGGTAGTATCTCTACTCCTTTGTAATTGCTAAGATTTGCCCTGTGACATAATATATGGTCTATTTTTTAGAAGGATCCATGTGCTGCTGAGAAGAAAGTGTATCCGCTTGATGTTGGGTGGTATATTCTGTATATATCAATTAAGTCTAAATTATTAATTGTATTATTGAGCTCTGTGGTTTCTTTATTCAACTTTTGTTTGGAAGATCTGTCCAGTGGTGAGAGAGGTGTGTTAAAATCTCCCATGATTATTGTGTTGTGGTCTATTAGACTCTTGAACTTGAGAAGAGTTTGTTTGATGAACGTAGCTGCACCACTGTTTGGGGCATATATATTAATGATCGTCAAGTCTTGTTGGTGTATGGTTCCCTTGAGCAGTATGTAGTGTCCTTGTTTATCCCTTTTGATTAACTTTGGCTTGAAGTCTATTTTATTTGATACAAGTATGGACACCCCTGCTTGCTTCCGGGGTCTGTGTATGTCTTTTCCTATCAGATGAGTCTCCTGTAGGCAGCATATTGTTGGATCTTTTTTTAAAATCCATTCTACTAGCCCATGTCTTTTGATTGGTGCATTTAAGCCATTAACATTTAGGGTTACTATTGAGATATGGTTTGTATTTCCAGCCATATTTGGTTATGTATGTTACTTAACATGATTTGTTTTTCCTCTATGCTTAGTTTTTCCTTTACTGTACTACCTCTCGCTGTTGGTTTTCATTGTTATTTTCCATTTCCACTTCCTGTAGTGTTTTGCCAAGGATGTTTTGAAGAGCTGGTTTTCTAGCTGCAAATTCTTTTAACTTTTATCATGGAAGATTTTTATTTCATCTTCAATCCTGAAGCTTAATTTCGCTGGATACATGATTCTTGGTTGGAACCCTTTTTCTTTCAGCGTTTGAAATATGTTGTTCCAGGATCTTCTAGCTTTCAGAGTCTGTGTTGAAAGATCAGCAGTTATCCTGATTGGTTTACCCCTAAATGTAATCTGCTTCCTCTCTCTTGTGGCTTTTAAGATTCTCTCCTTATTCTGTACGTTGGGCATCTTCATTATCATGTGTCTTGGTGTGGATCTCTTATGATTTTGTACATTCGGTGTCCTGTAGGCTTCTAGTATTTGGATTTCTTTTTCATTCTTTAAGTCTGGGAAGTTTTCTAGTATTATTTCATTGAATAGATTGCTCATTCCCTTAGTTTGGACCTCTGTACCCTCTTGTATCCCAATAACTCTTAGGTTTGGTTTCTTGATGTTATCCCATAATTCTTGGATGTTCTGCTCATGATTTCTTAACATTCTCGCTGAGCTGTCTATGTTCTTTTCAAGTTGAAAAACTTTGTCTTCGTTGTCTGAAGTTCTATCTTCTAAGTGTTCTACTCTGCTGGTAATACTCTCATTTGAGTTTTTAATTTGGTTTATTGTTTCCTGCATTTCCAGGATTTCTGTTTGTTTTTTATATCCTCTATCTCCCTATAGAGTTGATCTTTTGCTTCTTGGATTTGTTTATGTAATTCATTGTCAAAGTGATTCTTCATTGTCTGAATTTGCTGTATAATGTCTTCCTTGAGACTCGAGATCATCTGAAGCATGTATATCTTGAACTCTTTGTCTGACATTCCATCAGCTGCAGACATTACCTCATCTAATGTTGAAGTGACCTGTATTGTTTGTGGTCCTTTCTTTCCTTGTCTTTTCATACTGCTCATGATTCTTTCTAGCTTTGTGAAACTGTTGTGCTAATGTTTTTCCCCTTATATATTAGTATTGTTCTTGTATAGCTCCAAAATCCCTCTTTTGCGGAGAAAGACAATGTTAACAGTTCCCAATATCAACAGTACATTATCTAAGCACAAGTTTTCATTATTAATACATTTATAGTTGGATTCTAAGACTATAGATATTGGTTTTAATTATTACTTAAGAATATATTCATTAGTTTCATAAAAGGCGTACCATATCTGGTGGCATATAGAAAACTTAATTCCAGACGAAGGATGTTATACTTAGAGGGAAAGGAGTGAGGGTATGAGGTTAAACTAACTTAGCACCTTTGGAGAACTCTAACCACTAGACTGGTAATTTATGGAAGAATGTATAGACTCAACCTCCTATCTATTTAGATAGTTACCCTATGTATAGACAGCAAAAGTTAGGAGATTGAAAGTGGGATCGAGAGAATACGAATGAAAAAAAAGAAAAGAAAGAAAAATAAATAACAAGGAAGAAAAGAGAAATAAGAGAAGGAAAAGGAAAGTAAGATAGAAATCAAAAAAAATGGGGGAAAGGTGGGGTATATGCAATTCCTCTATATTATATTACTTTGGTAATTCGGTTGTTCATGCACAGTTCTTGGTTTCACATATGCTGAAGTTGTGGAAGAGAGAGAAGAAAAGAGAGAAAGAGAGGGGAAAAAAAGTCTCTCGAGGAAAAAAAAAACGTCTCTCAGAACACTGTTTTCCTTGCTTCCAGTAGGTGGCGTTGACTATTCCTAGCTTGAGCCTCTGTATTCAGGGTGGTGGGTATAGCCAGTGTGAAAGGAAATGAGCTTCCACCTGTACCTTCCCTACTCTAGTCTCTGAGGTAGAAACCAGGTGTCTGTACAGTTATTGTTTTGTGTTGATAGCTACAACCCCCAAAAGCTTGTGGATAATATTTTGAGTTATGGCAGCTAAGGGTGGGGGAGTTGGAAACCGGGTACCTGGATTAGCCGCAGAACCGTGCTGGTAGCCACACCCCCTTTGATGGGTTTTAAGGGTTGATGGGCTTCCTCTGGACTAGCACTTGGGGTGGGGCTGGACTTCCTCCTCCGGTCTGGCTGGGCGCCTGGCGTCTTTCCTCCTCTGGTCTGGCTGGGTGCCTGGCGTCTTTCCTCCTCTGGTCTGGCTAGGCACCTGGTGTCTTTCTTCCTCCGGTCTCAGGGATGTCATTTTTCATTTTTGTATTTTGACACACAATGTACTCTAATTTAGGTCAGTACAGAATCTCATTCCCCTATTCTGTTCTTGTCCTCAAGACTTTGGGGTCAGTTTCATGGAAAAATATATACTGTTTGCTCTGCCTGCTTACCCTCTTGTAGGTAGCCAGTGGGCTAGCCCTGGCATTCTCACTGTGCTGCCTTTCAGGGCAGGAGCACAGGTACAGAGTGCTAGCTGGCGTCATTCTGCTTGGCTAGTTAATAAGTGCTCTGCTGGCTGTTAAGAAGTTTAGAGTCATGCGTATCCACATTGACTGATGCCTCTTGTCAGGACAATGAAGCAATCTAAAAACCTTTGCCAAGAAAGACTCAAGGGCATGACTTTCCACCATATGCCACAGGCTCAGCAGATGTTTTCAGGAGGGATTTCTTCTAGGCCCCTATTCAGAGCTTGCCTCCTTGCTGGAAGATGGAGGATGGGATGAATTAAGAATCTTAAACCTAAACTAATGATTTCTGTCCAAGGGCAATCAGATTAAAAAAAAGAAGTAAGTATTATAGCCAAACCCAAAATGTCAGCTAAGCTATGGAACCAACCTAGGTGCCCTTCAACAGATAAATGGGTAAAGAAAATGTGACTTATATTTGCAATGGAATATTATTCAGCCATAAAGAAAAATGATTATGATATTTGCCAGCAAATGGATAGACCTGGAGACTATCATGCTAAGTGAAATAAGCCAGTCTGAAATAACCAAAGGTCAAATGTTCTCTCTGATATGCAGAAGCTAACACCAATAAGGAGGAGAGAGAGAAGAATAGAAGTTCACTGGATTGAACAAAGGGGAATAAAAAGAAGAGGATGGGAATAGGAAAGACAGTAGAGTGAATCAGACATAACTTTCCTGTGTTCATATGAATACATGACCAGTGTAACTCCACATCATGAACAACCACAAGAATGAGTAGTTATACTCCATGTATGTATAATATGTCAAAATGCACTCACTCTACTGTCATGTATACCTAAAAATAACAAACGTTTTAAAAGAATGGGAGATTAGTTTAAATTTTGATACATCTATGTGCAGGATATGATGTATTTAACTGGACTTGTCTTTCAGCACAGGTTGGAAACTAGAATCAACAGCTGAGTTTCTCAAGTAAATAAATTGTAAGAAGAGCCAAAGATAACTTGGGGCCAGACAACCCCTCCATTTCCAGGATTTATTTGTCTGAACCAAAATGACCTCCCTATCCTAAGCCATCATCCTAAACCATCATCCTGCTCTACCAACCAACTTTCTCATGAAAGTAGAAAATTGTTTGGATGGGAGGGAGGTTGAGGATAGGCATCACCAGAAGATCTTTTGATTCAGGCAGAGCGCTTGTTATCTACCTTTGCAATGAAAGTTTGAAAATGCTTCTGGCAGATTTATTTTTTTAAAAAAACACAAGATCAAATGAGAAACATTATGGTTATTCTTACGTTTATTGTAGCTAGTGATGTGTACATTGGCATGATCCTGCCATTTTATTTGTTTTCTATTTACCATGCCTTTTTGTGGTATTAGTTTTCCTTTTCTGTTTTCCATTGTATTTACATTTTCTTTATTCCCTTTCTTTCACTGTAGTGATTTGTGATGATCTATTTCTTTCAGTGATTAGCCACCAACTTTTAGCACACATTCTCAACACAGTATAAAATTAAGGTCTCCCTCCTTTCCCAGCATTAACCCTGATTTATCCCACTTTTTCAAGGTTACTATTTAGTATATTCATGTTATTTCCAGCCTTCTCCCAAATTAATTTATTATTTAAATCACTGGCATTCAATGTGTGTTTACAATTCATACATCAATGCTCCTTGCATTCTGTTCTCTTATCCTCCCCTGCTCCTCCTCTTCTTCCTTTTTTTTTTCTTTTTTTGGTACCAGGGATTGGACCCAGGGGCACTCAACCACTGAGCCACATCCCCATCCTTTTTTCTTATATTTTATTTTGAGACAGGGTCTCGCTAAGTTGCTTGCCTCACTAACTTGCTGAGATTGGCTTTGAACTACGACCCTCCTGCCTCAGCCTACCAATTCACAGGGATTATAGGCATGCCCACCTTGCCCACTGCTCTTTTCTTCCTAAACAAAGTTTTCCAATAAAGTCTGGGAAGGGTAAATTGAAGGGATTTAGCAGCTGCCTAAGGGCCACACATAGAGTTTAAGAAAACCAGCCTTGGGGGCTGGGGTATAGGTCAGTAGAAGAAATTGCCTAGCATGTATGAGGTACTGGGTTCGATCCTCAGCACCAAATAAAAATAAATTAAATAAAGGTATTAAAAAAGGAAGAAGAAAGAAACCTAGTCCTAAGCCTGGAAGGAGATTTCTAGCACAGCAGCTGCCCCAAGAGTAGGAGAGTGAGGCAGACAGCAGCAGAGAGCCCCGGGAAACATTTGGTCCCTGAGGAAATGTGTTGCAAGGACCTTCTGGGCATCCTGGCCCCCAACTTTTGGAGTCATCAAACACAAAGGTTTGTTTTTTTCTGGGAGGAAGCCAGGCTTGTAGCAGAGAAGTATATCTAATAAAATTCTTTTCTAAAACATCATCCCAAACCCTCCCTACTTATGGAAGAGTATAGACAAAATGGCTGTGTGTGGGATAATAATTAAGGGGGAAGGAAAAGGTGAGTAAAGCAAAATAAAGAGATTGTATTTTAGTGTGTTCCTGATAAATATAACTTGTGTTACATGCTTATGTAAAACCTTATTTTATATAGAGGTATGAAGAGATGAATGATAAAGTGTCACTGAAGTATTAGTAATGGTTTTCTCAGAAAAATAAGATTTCAGATGATACTTTCTTCATTAAAAAAAATTTATATACAGTTGCCCCTCAGTATCCATGGAGGATTGGTCCCAGGGACCCCGAAGATATCAAAATCAGCAATGTCAAGTCACTTTTATAATAAAACGGCATAGTATTTGCATATAGCCCACACACATCCTCCAGTATACTTTGAATCATTTCTAGGTTATTTATAATACCTAAGACAATAGAAATGCTTTGGAAATAGTTGTGTTGTATTACTTAGGGAATAATGAGAAGAAAAACATCTTACACATTCAATACAAACACAACCCATTTTCTTGACTGTTTCTGACCTGGAATTTTGTTTGAATTCCTGGATATAGAACCCATTCATATGGAGGTCCAACTGTGCATATCTTTTAATAAGCAGTTATTATATAAATATAAAAATGAAACTTTCATATTGAAAAAATCAATCTGTGAGCATAAATACTTTTTTTTTAAAAAAAGGAAAGAGTGGCATCTAGAGTGTTTCAGTTAAAAGTAGGGAAAAAATAAAAGTAAAAATATCCCAAATAACATATCATAGAGAAAAGGGGGTGTGAAGGAGGATACCCTGCTTAACATTACACATGACTATTTCAGATGTTTTTGATGATTAAGCAAAGACACAGACTTCAAATAAAGAAAAATAAGTTTCTGGAGATCTAAGAACATGTTTGAACTGAATGTAAATAACATTTTGGTTTTATTCTTGAAAATCATGTTGTAGGTTTGAGGATATGCAAGGAAAGAATGAAATCAATAGTGGAAAGCTCTCTGCAGAACAATATACATATATGTCTAGCACTAGAATACTAAATGTCAAAGACATCTGGAAATGTGAGAAAATAATTTTATTAAGTAGGTGTTAAGTACATAGATGGGAATTCATTGTATGTTCCTCTTTACCTTTTTTGTATGTTTGAAATTTTCTTTAATCTTAAGCAAAAAAAATAAAAAAGAAAGAAAACCAACCCCTAAAACTGAGTAACTGCCTGTTAAATCAGTAACAAATGTTCAAAGAAGCAATTCAAATAACAGTACAGAAAAGACAATTTTGGTACTGTAGTTTCTTTCCTCACTGCTCGTACATCTCAGAAACTCCACATTGTACTTCAGACCAGAGGAAGAGGGTACCCTTCAGAAAGTGACATACTCCATTGTTGCCTGTGTAGTGTTAGATATGTTTGAAAGCAGTTGTGTAGCACAGGGTAGCAATGTGTCTGATGATCAGCTCTAACCCATTGGAAATAAGATGCTTTGAGTCTTATTTATATTATAATTATAAAAAGATTTAAGTGCCTATAAAAAAGTGTTTATTCATCATAGGGAGTTTAACTCTCTTGCAGTTAATAATACTAGCTGGTATACTTTTATTTTTTCTGCCTTATTTTTATTATTTACCTTGCCTTTTTAAATGCAACTTTCACTTTTCCTACTGTCAGATTTCATGCTTTGTTTCAAACTTGCAGTTGCACATTTTATTTTTATGTAAATTTTTACATTTTTATTTATAAAGCCTAAACTTTATCTCGATCCCTTTTTTTAAAAAAATATATTTTTGTTTTTAGTTTTAAGTGGATATAACACCTTGATTTTAATGTGGTGCTGAGGATCAAACCTAGTGCCTTACACACGCTAGGCAAGCACTCTACTGCTGAGCCACAATTCCAGCCCCTATCTCGATCCTATTCCAGAACATTAGGACTCATAAACTCAGATACCTGCTTTCCACTTTTTGTTTCTATTATAGTTTTTGTATTTGATTCTTAAAAATTTGCATGTAATCAGAAAAAAATAAAGTTTTATTGGAAAAATGACAATCTATCATCCACATATAAATAAAAGAATATTTTTAGCAATCTTTCTATAGGGTAAAAGAAGAAAGTCTCAAGGTATAACATTTTCTTAGAGGTGGGAAAAACCTAGAACTTGATTAATATGGATGTTTCATCAACAAAGGCAAATAGAGAATTTTGGAAATCCAAGATGATTGGATGGAACTTAGCATAAAGTTTTGATTTTTTTCTGTCTTAAACTTAGCCTTAATGAGTTTTGTCTTTATTTTTTCTTGACAAAAATCTTGTAGAGATTAAGAGAATGAGATTAGTGACAGAAACTCTTTAGGTGGCAGTTTATATTTGTCTAGAACTGCAAATACATTTTAACTTATTCTACTGTATTTCTTTTTCCACCTGAGAAAGGAGACAACTAATTTATGAAAGGCAGATTACCCTAGTACAAATTCCATGACTCTTAATTTACAGTGAACTGGAACAGACAGACCATTGCATGATCCTTGCCTTGACCTACACAGCTGTCCTTTCACAGGCTTCTCACACCAGGCTGGGAACAATGGATTCTCTACCCCTCCTCCTGTTGTCTATGGAGTTTCTCAGATGAGAGACCTGAATAGAGAAGAATAGAATAGATTGGATAGGAATGGTAAGCACTAGGTAGGATGAAATGTGGGCTTCATCTAGGACATAAGGGAAAACTGTTGAGCTGAGAAAAGGCAACTCCTTCCTGTAACTATAAATATCCTGATTGAGAGGCTGGGGCTATAGCTCAGCAGTAGCACACTTGCCTGGCATGTTGTGAGGCACTGATTTGATTCTCAGCACCACATATAAATAAATAAAATAAAGGTCTAACGACAACTGAAAAGTATTTTAAAAAATACCTTGATTGCCCTGTGTGGTTGACAAATTGATTCTGAAGACAATTCCAAAAAAAAAAAAAAAGATTCCAAAAACTTAGAATTATTTCCTAAGTGAAATTAGCATGTATATTTCTTTCTTTTTTTTTTTTTTAGAGAGAATTTTTTTTTTTAATATTTATTTTTTAGTTCTTGGCGGACACAACATCTTTGTTGGTATGTGGTGCTGAGGATCGAACCCGGGCCGCACGCATGCCAGGAGAGCGCGCTACCGCTTGAGCCACATCCCCAGCCCAGAGCATGTATATTTCTAAAATAACTTAGAGACAAATTTAATTTAGAGCTTTTAGTGTGCTTGATTCAAAAAGTACTAGAATTCATTTATAGTCATTATATTACCTTAAAAATGGTTAATGAAAGAAAACCAATGCAGTGAGGTGTAATTGAGCTTAAACTTAAAAGGAAAGGCCTGATTTCTGAATTTAGGTTGAAGCTGAGTTTTTAATCATCATTCAATAAAAGACATAAAAGTTTTCTTGACATTTTCAAGGAATATTGTGGAGAACAGAGTAAGAAGAACTTCAGTTTAAATGAGGGTTAATTTAATCCTTTGAAGGAAATATGTAGAATGTAAAAATGCCATAGTCCAACATGAAACTGAAGCAGAAAAACATATTCTATTCAAACAGTTTGATTAATGATGCTTGTGCTGGCCATATGGAAAATTCCTGGCACCTCTAGAAGATAAACCTGTTATTGACTCCTTAAGAAAACAACAAAACCCTCAAAACTCTCACCCCTCAAATTGCAAAGTATCATAACATCCTAATTTATTAAAATTAAATATAGGGGGGCTGGAGTTGTAGCTCGGGGAAGAGCATTTGCTTGGCACGTGTGAGGCACTGGGTTCAATTCTCAGCACCACATTAAAAAAAAAACAAAAATTAAAGATATTTTAAAAAATTAAATATAGATGAGTGGCTGGGGTTGTAGCTCAGTGGTAGAGCTCTTGCCTAGTATGTGTGAGGAACTGGGTTCGATCTTCAGTAACACATAAAAATAAATTAAATAAAGGAAGCAATGTGAAGAAAAGACAAGAAATGACCCACCCCCCAGACCAACCAAAGCCAAGCACCATTGTATCCTGGCGTCCACTGCCTGCATCCTGCAGCCTTCACCACTGTGCCCAAGAGAAAGGCTGACAAGGATGCTAAAGGAGATAAAGCCAAGGTGGAGGAGGAACCACAGAAAAGATCTTCAAGGTTGTCTGCTAAACCTACTCCTCCAAAGCCAGAGCCCAAGCCTAAAAAGGATCCTGCACAGAAGGGAGAGAAGGTACCCAAAGGTAAAAAGAGAAAAACTGATGATGGCAAGGACAATAACCCTGCAGAAAATGGAGATGCCAAAACAGACCAAGCACAGAAGCTGAAGGTGCTGGAGGTGCCAAGGAAGTGTGTGCATTTTTTGTAACTGTATACTTCTGGTACAGTTTCAAATACTATTTTTTATCAAGTTTTATAAAAATGCAGAAATTTTTTTAAAGCTATGTTGTTAGCACACAGAACACTTCATTGTTGTTTTCGTGGGAAGAAGCATACGTCACTAGCAGAATATCTCCAAAGCTGGATTGCTGTTGGGGAGAACACCTTTCTCTGACAGTTTTGAGAGACTTCCTTTTGGCTCTCACAAGGAGGTATTCCCTGACGTTGGTACACATAGCCACCTTGGCATAAATGCCTCCTCTCCCTCTCTGCCATCAGCACAGACTTAATTCCCCTAAACTCAGACCTGTTGGGACCTGACACCCAACAATTGGTTTTACCAGTGTTTGGGGCAATCTGGACTTTCCAATGACATCACTGAGATATAGAGCAGCAGTTCCTTTCTAAATTGTGGATCTTCAAATTTTGCCATTTTCATTTCATTTTCTGAAAGTCAGGGCCAGCTCATGGAACAATTATTAAACAACATACTAAATGTGAAATGTCAACCCTTACTCTAAACTCTCCCTATTCAGAGCATCAAAGGAAGACTTCATTGGGTTTTATGCTGGCTTTCTGATTTGGGGAGTCCATCCAAGAAGGGAGTTTGAAAGTTGTTGTATACTGTTAACAATTGTCTGCCCATGTCCTGCCTGAAATACCATGATTGTTTATGACAGGTATCTTTCATAAAGCTGGATACAGTTTGGCTTGGGAAAAAAATAGATATATAAGAGTATGTATCCATCTACAACTAAAAATTTTTAAAAATAATTAAATACAGATGATACTCCAAGTTAAAGCTCTTTGAGCTTATAAAATATACCAAAGAAAAAGGAGAGAGATTTGAAGTACAAATGTTTTATTTACATACTTAAATATTTCTTTTTCTGAACTGGAAACTTATTGTAATACAGACCATCAGTGCTGTTTTTCTCTTCAATTAGTACCATATTAAATGTTATTTTTTGTTTTGATGTTCACATAAATAGGAAAACATCTTCATAAGAAGTCTTCACTTCTATAATTAACCAAAGGGAAATTCAGTAACACTGCCATGTCCATTAAAAGTGCCAGCAAATGCCAGGTGAAGTGGCACAATCCTGCGATCCCAGCTACTCCTTGAAGCTAAGGGAAGAGAATCGAAAGTTTGAAGCCAGGCGGGGCAACTGAGCAAGACACTGCTTCAAAATAAAAAATTTTAAAAACGACTCAGGATTTAGTTCAGTGGTAGAGTGTCTACCTAGTGCTTACAAGGCCCTGGGTTCAGTTTCCAATAATGGAATAAAAAAAAAGTGCCAGTAAATGGATGGAAATATTGCTGAAATTCATACTACATATTATAATACTGTTTCCCAGTTGATTGATTATGCACATGTCATTGGGATTGGAAAAAAATCATGATTTTATTTAAACTTCTTTTTGCAATAGAGTCTCACTGTGTTGCCTTCTCTAGTCCTCCCACCTCAGCCTCCCAAGTGCTGGAACCACAGGTGCCACTGTGCCATTGTTATAGAAAAATTTGTAATGGAAACAAATTAATATGTAAGTATATATTTTAAACTCCCACTTGCAAAATTATATTATTTGTTATAAAAATTAAAAATCAGAAATGGTAAATGCAATTTTCATTGATTCCTGGATACTTTTTATTTTTCAAGATCTGTGCTCTATTATGTGCAATTCAATCCTTTTTGTGATTTTTGTTTTGAAAAAAAAAGTATTATCACTGCCAAAGTATGTATGGTACTGATTATTTTCTATGGGAACCTACTCTTTAGCATTCATTCAAACTGAGGACTTCTTACCATGAATTCTCTGCTGTTTACTAAGATTTATCTAATATTTAAGTATTCCTCATATTTATAAAGTGAATGTTATGTATGGATTTTCTGATGTACAAGAAGATTTGATTTCTGGGAAAATGCTTTCCCACATTTGTTACATTCATAGGGCTTCTCTCCTGTGTGAGTTATCTGGTGTCTAAGGAGATGAGATTTCTTGAAGAAGGCTTTGCCACATTCAACACATCCATAAGGTTTCTCTCCTGTATGAATTCTTTGATGTGTAACAAGCACAGATGTGTTGCCAAAAGCTTTGCCACACATGATACATTGGTACAGTTTCTCTCCTGTATGAAACCTAGAATGTTTATGAAGGGATGAGCTATACCTGAAGATTTTCCCACATTCCTTACATTCAAAAGAGTACTTAAACGTATTCGATTTCACATGTTGATTGAAGGAGGAGCTCCACATAAACATTTTCCCACACTGACTGCACTCATAAGGTTTCTCTCCGGTGTGAAGTCTCCGGTGGACCATGAGTTGGGCTTCACGTACTAAAGCATTCCCACAGTCACTGCACACAAAGGGTCTCTCTCCATTATGAATTTTCTCATGCGTTGCAAGGTGTGCCTTACTGCTATAGGCTTTCCCACAGGTGTTGTACTTAAAGGGGTTTTTCTTGTAGGATTTTTTTCATGCCTAATGAAATGAAACTTCTTTTTGAAGATTTTTCTACATTTACTGAATTCATAAGAGTTTTCTCTAGTATATCTTCTATTGTAATTAAATAAGTCTAAATCAGGTTGTAAGCTCTTCTCATACATTTTACTTTTATATGATTTTATTCTTTTAAGATTAAGATTTGTATTCATAACATAATGGTAGAGTCTCTCCATAGTCAGAATTTTACTGAACGTGAACAAAACTGACTTCAAAAAATTGTCCTTGCTGTCCTGATACTTCTCTGGTTCATCAAATGGGCAGTCAGCTTCTAAAAAGGAGGAGAGTAAAATACTCCTACTTATTTTCTCCCTCCAACATGTTATAGAGAGAAGCATCTATAGTTTCAAATCTAGTCTCTCATTCTGCCTTGCTCTTCCTGAGCTTTAAGAATAAAACTGATAATAAAGAAATTGGGAACAGATGGCTTACCTTGTGACCTGTGGAAAGATAGTAAAATGGGCATAAGGAACAAGCAGAGTACAAAGGAAATCAAAAGGCTGTTGGACAAGGGTTCAGGGTTAGGTCACAGAATGGGGAGACTCCACTGGGGAGCTCTGATTAACGGATAGGGTCACAAGGCCACTAGCAGGCAAGAGTGTTAAGGGAAAATATCAGAGAACAGACTAGGTTTGGAAGAGGCAGATAAGACAGCAGTGTGCTCTCTACCTAATTCTTTGATTGCCCTGATAGGATAGTTCCCTATTTCCCTTTTACATCTCTTTTTTCTCTTAATCATCTGGCACAAGGTCAATTTCCTTTAGAGATATTCTTCTATCTCAGGCCTCTAGCTCCATCTAAGCCATAGCTGAAGCACTCCTGTAGACAGGGTTTCAAATCTACCTCTGACTGGGACTCATCTTACATGTACCTGTAAGCCTAGGAGTACAAATGTCCAGCAGGCCATCCATAAACAAGTCATCCATAGCCCAGCCATAGATTCTACTTTCTGTCATTTTTATATATGACAAGTATCGGTCATATTTGTACTGGAAAAGGACTGTTTTCGATCCTCTTTCAATCTGCTTAACCAACTAGTCTTCTGAAAGCACTTTACTCTCATGAGTCACATTTTCTCACTTCTACCCTTAAAAACCTATAAATCCCAAATCTGATGTTCCATTAAAAAAAAAAACTGAGAAGAGTGAACTAATTCCCACTCTGGAGTTTCCTTTCAGTGGACTGTTAGTGTAGTATAACACCTCTAACTTCTTGCTCTGTGCCTTAACCTCTGTGTTCATATCATAATGATATGTGGAGCTGGACTAGGTGAAGGGCTACAGCCACTGGTACACACTTCATTGTGGAGTAATGGGGATTTGGTTCCTTTTCTTTTCTTTCTACTTAAACCAATGGGAAACAGCATCCTAGGCTACCTCTATAAAAAATAACCAACTAAAATACTCAGTGTAATCAACCTGGTAAACAATCTTACTATGCAAGATAAGAATTCACTGGTGGGATCTAAGCACACATTTTACTAGTCCTCAAGGATCTTCTATTCCATTGAGTCTGGATTCCTAAACACAGATACTCTTAAACTTACAATGAGGGGAAGGGGTTATATCCTAATAAAACCATAGTAAACTGAAAATATTATGAAGGTGAAAATGCATTTAACACACCTACCAAACACGCTAACTTAGCAACACAGTACACTGTAGAGTACTGGTCATTTACCCTCATGATCATGTGGCTAGTTGGGAACTGTGGCTCACTATTGCTGTCCAGCACCTTGACAGAGTACCACACATAACTGGCCCAGGAAAAGACAAAATTTTAAGTATAGTTTCTACTAAATGTGTATCACTTTGGCACCACTGTAAATTCAAAATTCATTAAGTTGAGTCTATGACTAGAACCTTTTGCTCATGTTCCTTCCTCACCTACTTGCCCTCTCTCCTCTCCTTTTATTATATCTAGAACTTAGATATTCTTCAGGGAAGAACTACTGTTCCATAATCACAAAAGGAGACTTCTCCAGTCTTTGTATATTTTAAACTTTAAGTTCCATTTTCTTTGGATGTCTAAGAGAGTCACTGCTGCACTAATGACCTTAATAATTAACAAAAATAAAACTGCAGTGTTAATGTGTACTCAACAAATGTTTCACATTCACTTGTCAAATTTGAAAATGTTTTCATATGACTATGTTTTGCTGTTCCAATTACCATTTATATACTTAAAAAATGGTAATGGATTCTTTGCTTTCTTTGAGTCCTTCTCAAAAAACATTTTAAAAAGTTTGCTGAATAGAACACCAAGAAGAAACATGCCCCACAATGCCTGGCTCTACAACAGTGAATTAATGAAATGTTCATTAAAGGGAAAAAGGAATGTAATAGCTCTTTTTCTTTATAGCATTATCATGAAAAATCATGCCTTAAAAGCCACAAGGGGGGCTGGGGTTGTGACTCAGAGGTAGAGCACTCACCTAGCAAGTGTGAAGCCCTGGGTTTGATCCTCAGCACTACAAAAAGAAATAAATAAAAAATAAAGGTATTGTGTCCAACTTTAAAAAAAAGCCACAAGGGGTGGCACACACCTGTAATCCCAGCAGTTTGGGAGGCTGAGGCAGGAGGATCATGAGTTCAAAGCTAGCCTCAGCAACTTAGCAAGGCCCTAGCAACTTAGTAAGAACTTGTTTCTAAATTAAATAAAATATAAAAAAAGGCTGGGGATGTGGCTCAGGAGTGGCTGTATACTGGACCGGTAGTCAGTGACGGGTAAGATCCAATTGCAATGGTACCAACCTAAGACAGGAGGCTGACGCCTTGAAGTCAGCTCATCCGATAACGGGTAAGGACCATATGTACTACTGGACAACCTAAGGCAGGCACAGTCCCTAAGCCACATGCTTGTTGTTTAAACAGAGAGGGGGAGATGTTGAGAGCCACAGCCGAAGGGGCCCCAGCAAACTTTCAGACTGCCAGCTGATGATTGGCTCACAGCGGCCCCAGCAACATCTAGCTGATTGGCTCCTCTGCGGTGATGCTCATTGGGCTGTTTCCCTGCCCTTTCAGACCACGGAGCTGCTCATTGGGGGACTTTTTTGGCTCCGCCCATGCGACCCAGCCAATCGGCCTCAAGAGCAGGAGGACTGGGGGAGGTGGAGAGGCTGGTGGTTTGGGGGGGAGAGGCTTGTGGGAAGCCGGTGGTGGCAGTTGGGCTCTGAGGGTTTTTCCTGAGGAGCTGTTTTGTTTGGCCAGAGTGGTTCTAAAAATAAAGTTCGTTTCTTTTGACAAGTGGCTCCTGAATTGTGACCAGCCAGACTGCGGCAGGAGTTAATTGTGGAGAGAGGTGGAGAAGAAGGGCAAGAAGCAAGAGATGAATAAATACTAAAATGGGTAAAGCAGGTCAGCTAGGAAACAAGTAAACTTGAGTGGAAAGTGAATTTCAAAAAGATATTAGTATTATCAAGTGAAGAAAAAAGATGCACTAGAAAATAGATATCCCCACATTATCAGAGAGACTAAAGATGGGTAAGGTGAGTGAAATAAATTCTTATAATTTTATGTTGTCTCAGCTTCCATGTTGCATAAAGTTTAACTTTCTTATACCAGAAATAGTGTAGTCAACTGGATTTCCACCTTATACAACTGCTTCCTGGTGACCACTTCTCTGGGGGACAGATAGATACAGTATACCTGATTGGCTCTGCTGACCTTCACACCCTGTGTGGACTGTGCAACTATGTCATAATAACCACCTCTCAGCAACAATGTGGTCTCTTGGAAATTGTGTCTGCTTGCTTTAAACCTACCAACCAAAACTTCCCCTGGAAAACTTATTTGGATAACACCCTGGCCCCAATGAAAGCACTGGCCCATAGGTCCCTTCTCTCTCCCTGCCTTCATGCCTGACCAATATGTGTGTGGCCTCTGGTCATGCTGAGCACCTCCCCCTGCCACACACACACCAGGACCCATAAGCAATAGAAGATTTCCATCTTATATGTCATAATTGTTGAAGGGGTACTCTCCATCTCAAGGACCCTGAATTAAAACAGTGGCATATATGACGGGAGAAAAGAAACTTTTTAAAAAAGGAAAATAATTGAGAGCATAATGTTACCAAAAAAAATTTTTTTTTAAACTAACATGTACTGAAGACTTATTATCTGCCAGCCAACCATTTAAAGTGTTTTATAGGTATTAGTTCATATAATCTTTACAGGAATCTGAGCTAAGAATTAATATCATTATTTTATAAATTAAAAAATTATGCTACAAAGTAATTTTCCCAAGTTTATACAATGACTAGTCCAGTAAGGTTTCAAACCCATACAACCTGACAACATTCTAAGGACTAACTACATAGAAAAAGATCTGCAATAATGTTGAGAAGGGAAGAAAAATGAGGGTTTCAGGAATTAAAAGAAAAGAATCAAAGCAAGGATCTGTAAGAACAGGCAGTGTGAGGAACCACAGGAAGGAGAGAGCACCTCCACATGGCAGCAGAGCAAGAGCAGAGACACATGGGCACCCTTTGGAAAGCTGATGATTACAGGAGTACCCACTCACTTCCAACAGTGTGTGACTTTTAAGAGGTGCTTTCTAAAAAGCATTCAAAGGTGCCTGTCCTTCACTGACCAAATGGGATCTCAGTTCCCATCTGATTTTCTCTCACTCACCTGGACGGCTCCAATGTAGGTTCTTTCCTTCTACAAACCATAGCTTTTGTCCTCGATTCACCATGAGGATCACTTTTGTTTTGGTACTTAATACACGCTGTTCATGGGAAAGCAACACACAAGCGGGGACAAAGTACTGGGGACAAACAGCTATCTCAGAACTTAGAACTGCCTCGAGTCTTTAAAGGCATTTAAAGGATGACAAGTAGGCTTTAGAACAAACTGAACGCGGAAGTACAGGGCCAATTTTATTAATGCTTCAGAATGTTCCCAGCTCTCACATGTCTTTAAGGGAGTGCACTATATTGGTACATTCCAAGTTACACAGTTACCACCCTCTGTCCTTACCCACTGAGATGAGGTTTTTATAGTTCTCCAACATCACATCCCAATACAGGGATCTCTGATCACAATCAGCACTGCCACTCCTCTGAAATGAAGTCCACAGCCACATCCTGGAATGTCACTGATTCCTGTAATAGCACATTCTTCTTCAAACTAGTGTGTACATTATTAGGGACTTGCAAGAGAATCATGATAATCTCTTAATATCACCTTGACTGTTGAGTGTGTAGAAAGTTATGTACAGTAACTTCTAGACACTTGATTCAGAAATAAACTTTGCAATAGCAATAAAAATCGTATTAAAAAGTCCAACTAGTGCCAGAAAAATTCAACAAGGGAAAGAAAATGGTGCTGAGACAATTAGATTCCCCCACACAGAAGAATAAAGTTGATCTCCCACCCACCTCATAAAACAGACAAAATATGAAATAAAATGGACTAAGGACCTACATGTCAGGACTAAAACTGTTAGACTCTTAGGAAAAAGACACAGGAGAAAATCTTTGGCAGTGGCTTCTCCTCCTCCTCCTCCTCCTCCTCCTCCTCCTCCTCCTCCCCTTCCCCCTCCCCCTCCCCCTCCCCCTCCTCCTCCTCCTTCTTCTTCTTCTTCTTTTTTAAGTTGTAGATGGACACAATACCTTCATTTTATTTAATTTTACGTGGTACTGATGATAAAACCCAGTGTCTCAGATGTGCTAGGCAAGTGCTCAACCACTGAGTTACAACCCAGCCCCCAGGCAATGGCTTCTTAAATATGACAGAAAAGTATAAGGGACAAAGGATAAAATCAATTTGAATTCATCAAAACTAAAAAACTGGGGATATAGCTCAGTTGGTAGAGTGCTTGCCTCACATGCACAAGGCCCTGGGTTCCATCCCCAGCACCACACACACACAAACAACCTAAAAAAACTTTGTGCTTCATAGAACACAATAAAATAAGTAAACCTGGGTGTGGTGATGCAAGCCTATAATCCCAGCTACTCAGGAGGCTAAGGCAGAAAGATAGAAGGATCACAAGTTCAAGGTTAGCCTCAGCAATTTATTGAGGTCCTAAGCAACTTAGTGAGAGCCTGTCTCAAAGTAAAAAATAAAAAGGTTTGGAATGTACCTTACTGGTAAAGCACCCTTTGGTTCAATCCCTAGTACCAAAAAAGAAAAGAAAAATTCACAGACTAGGAGAAAATATTTACAGATCATATATATGACAATAGACCTATATCAGAATAAAGCACTCTTAAAATTCAAGAAAAGACAACTTAATTTAAAAATCAGCAAAGGATTTAAACAGACATTTCTCCAGATTTATTTATATATATATTAGACTTTACAAAGTAAACAACTGCAATGCCTGAAGTGATATATGTATGTGTGTATAGATCTTGTACTACAGTACAATATTTTCAAGGTTGATTTCTGTTGTAAATATATCAGTACTTCATTCCTTTTTTTAGTACTGAATAATAGTTCATCTTGTGACTATATTACACTTTGTTTATCCATTTGTCAGTTCATGGACACCAGATTGTTATATATATATATACGAGAAAGGTCAATAAGCACATGAAATAATGATAAATATCATTATTCATTAGTGAAATGCAAATCAAAGCCACAATAAGGTACCACAGCACACCCATGACGGTGGCTAAAATAAAAGGCAGACAATTACAAGTGTTAGCAAGCACATTGAGAAAGAGGAACTCATACATTTCTGGTGGGATTCCAAAATAGTGTAGCAACTATGGAAGACAGTTTGGCGGTTTCTCAAAATGTTAAACATATGACTAGGAATTCCACTCCTAAGTATATATCCAATAGAATCAAAATGCATGTATCTGTAAAAATTTATACACAAATGTTTGTGGCAGAATTATTCACAGCAGCCAAAATGTGGAAACAATCTGATGTCCATGACATGACAAATGGATAAACAAAATGTGATATATCCACAGGATGAAATATTATTCAGCATTAAAAAGGAATGAGGCACTGATATATCTACAATGGGGATGAACCTTGAAAATACTGTACTGGGTGAAAGAAACTAGTTGCAAAAAAAATCACATATTGTATGACTTCATTTATATGAAAAGTTCAGAATAGAAAAGCCATATAAACAGAAAGCAGATTAGGGAGGAATAGGGAGTAATTGCTAATGGGTATCTGGAATTCCTTTTTTTCCTGGAATGATGAAATGTTATAAAATTACAGTGGCAATGGCTGTACAATGCTGTGACTATAATAAAAACCACTCAACTGACACCTTGAATTAAGTCACTGTTGTGATATGTGAATTTCATTTCAATAAAACTATTTTAGAATATCACTTATATATTCCTTAGTAATTCACTCATAGAATATCTTATGAGGACCTACAAGACCCTGTACTAATAATGATTTCAAAAGGAAAAATATGATTGCTCCCCTGAGGGATCTTACAAAGTATCAGACTCTACAAAGTAAATTGTGGGAGACCAACCTTACACGGACTGGGTCACACTCCTGGGCTGGGTGCTGAGGCGCTCAGTCACAGAAATGTGGTCGGTGTCTCGTGCATGGGTGTATCTTGCTACAGCCCCACGGGTGAAGCTACCCTCACCTGTTCCTTTGTAATATAATCCCTTGCCCTGTTTAGGATAAAATCTTCCATGGAAATGCCTTGTGTGTGTCCCCTTCTCTTACTGTGCCCTTGAGTGTGGCCTACCCAGGTGTCAGTCAACCTGCTGAAAGTGGACATCATGAAGATACTCAGCCCCCTGAAACCTGACCCCTTGCCTCATTTGAATAGCTTCTCCTCAATAAAAGGGGTCAGCGCGTGCTCTCGCTCTCTCTCTCTTTCTGCAGACCCTTAAGGTCAGAGGAGCCGTCACAGCAACCCCAAAGAAAAAGGTATTTGTGTTTCTTGTGTGGTTATTTCGTGCAGCCCAGTTAGCCCAGTTTATCTGGAGTGACCCCTGAGCCTTTTTGTTTCGAGAACTGAAATCCGGCAGTAAATATCTGCAATGTTACTGAAGTGATAAGGTTTACACACCTGGCTTACATAAGCATTTTTTAAAAATATTTATTTTTTAGTTGTAGTTGGACACAATACATCTATTTTATTTATTTATATGTGGTGCTGAGGATCGAACCCAGGGCCTCGCTCAGACTAGGCAGGTACTCTACTGCTGAGCCACAACCCTAACCCCTTATATAAGCATTTTAAAATAGGATCACAAGGTGTTTTTTTTTTAACACGATATAATATATCCTCTTAACTATAAAGCCAAAATAATGTGTGATCCATACTTTTCTATATACCAGAATAGCCAATTTATAGTTAAAAAAGATCTAGCCCAAGGGGGAAAAAACTTATCTGGGGAATTATTTTGTTTTATCTTCACAAACAATGCTAACACTTTAACTAGTTGATAACCCATTTAATATGATTTCCAAGAAGACTGAGTATATATTTTGTAGCTCAAATTTATTCCAAGTATATGCAGACCCCATGACATGGACATCAACTTACTAATTTTCTAAATTTCCATTTGGACCTGATCTTCTATTCAATCTACATTTTTTGACCATTTTTTTTAATCATATGGATTTTGGACTTGAATGATTCAGTGAATATATGGATGTCTTACCTGTAAATTGATCATTTTTCTGCAGCTCTTAGAGGAAACCTATGAAAGTAGAAATGAGAATAGGAAGACATTAGACACAAAGAATGTAATATAGAATCCTCCTTTACCAGATAATAAGTACCTACACTGAAGCCTCAGAAAATGCCACCTATTCAGAAAATAACATTTCTAACAAGTCAACATTTCATAAGCATGGTATTCTACTTGTGATTCTATTATGAATATATGGGGCTTAGATAAGGATGTTGTACATCTTTATCCTGATGGTCTAACACCAACTTGTGAAACTTCCAATCAGTGTCTTTTTTTGTTTGCGCCCAGAAATTTATCCCAAGGAAATATAAGTTAAAAAACCAAACAAAGGCCTTGGTTTCTGAAGCTCAGTAGGTCTAGAAATGCTAGAAATGATTCCTTCCTGTGATTCTCTGATCTCTGCTTTGAAGCTGGGATAAAATAATCTCGGGCTGGGATATAGCTCAGTCCAGTAGGGGATATAGCTCAGTTGGTAGAGTGCTTGCCTTGCATACTCAAGGCCCTGGCTTCAATCGCCATCCCCAGCACCATACACACCCACCCACCCACCCACACACAAAAAAAACTCAAATTAGGTTTTAATTCCTTTCTTTTTTAAGAGTTGGGGGGTTGTCTATGTTGCCAAGGTTAGTCTCGAATTCCTGGGCTCAAGCTTAGCCTCCCAAGTAGCTGGAACAACTAGGTTGGGAAAGGTTAAGCTTTCTTGAGAAGGTTTTCTGTCTGCCCACCTATCCATTTTAAAGCTGGTGATTCAGTTTAGAGTTCAAAGCTGTTTCCCTGTGTATGTGCATTATCTATGGGCAAGGGGAACTCAACTTCATTTACACTGTTTTCATGGGAAGATTTGCAGATACAAGAGACCCAAAAAGATGACCATAAAGTGAAATTCATTCAATATTCATTACTCAAGTATTTAAAAAATAGAATACACTCAATTCTTTGGGTAATGCAGGAGAGCTATGTTGTTAAACAAAAAAATGAAATCTGAAGAAAACTCGTCCAGGTTTGAATCTCGCTTTTCTACTTGCTAGGCTGTGTGAATAAAGGCAAGGAATTTCACCTCTTTCGTCTTCGGTTACTTCATATGCATACTAGTGACAGCACTTATTCCAGATGACAGCAGTGAGAATATCCTAAGAAAGCATAGCACTTTCTCTAGAAATTCTTCCTTCCTGGATCTCTTAAAGTGGCTTAAAATTTCCTGTCGCTGGCTCTGGTGCACTGAGATGCACAGCCTCCTTTACTACGACCTTATCAATAAGAACAGGAATGCAAAGAGAGCCTGTCCCAGCCACACGCGGGTTCTAAGAACCTACCCATGGCCAGTCGGATCCCTATAACAGTGTAAATGAAGTTGAGTTCCCCTTGCCCATAGATAACGCACGTACTCCAGAGTTGGACAGGACGCACACACGCAACCAAACACCAAGTCAAACATCTTGGGTACGGTAAACCCACAAGCTGGCTCTAGCCATTCTACCCGTCCATCCCCTAGAGTCGGGCATAGCCTTACCTGCCACCTTTTCATCGCCTGTCTCCCATTTCCGTCACCACTACCAGGATAGGGCTACAGCGTCCTGCCGCAGAAACGAGGGAGGAAACCCACGCCGCACTGAGTGCCGCACAGGTCTGAAGAGGCGAACACCGGGTCCCGCCCCACCGCGCGTGTGCGGAAGTGTGCATAGCTCAGAGACCACATTGCCCATAAGGCCTCGGAGCGCGTTTCCGGAGAAACGTGGGAGGCTTCTTCCGCCTTGGAGGGAAATCAGGGGGTTGGTATCTCTGGGGCTGGCCTGGGAGCCGCGCTCATATTTAAAAGTGTGTATATTATCTTCACTATTAAAAAAAAAAAAAAAGAAAAGAAAACAGGCATCAGAAATTTCATATCCTGAAAGGTCGAAATCTGCAGTGTCCTTAAAGAATAATTTCCTCTTGGTGTGGTTTCTTCTAGCGCTGCTCTAGTTTGGGTCATGGAGATGAAGACGATATCACAAAGAAGCCAGGGAATAATACGTAACATAGATGGAAAAGTAGGAGAGTTTGGATCTGCAAAACCAAGACAAGAAAATATTTCAAGAAAGAGGGAACAGTCCACTGTGATCGATGCTGCTGATAGGTCAAGTAAGATGGAAACTAAGAATTGACCTCAGAGCAATGTTCGGGTCACTAGTGATGTTGAAACATTCTATTTGGGCAGAGTGGTGGAAATTTAATAAACTCTGATGAAAGTTTGATCAAAGTGGAAGGAAAGAACACAAAGAAAGCAAATACAGCTGGGCTGTGTGGCGCAGGCCTGCAATCCCAGCAAATGGGAAGGCTGAGGCAAGAGGATCACGGGTTCAAAGCCAGCCTCAGCAATTTAGCAAGACCCTCAGTTCAATCCCTGAACAAATACACAAACAAGCAAATACACTAGAGACAATATTTAAAGTTTTGCCTGGCACTATTAAGATCCTACTTAATTCAGTAGCCAATCAACTTTACCGGCATTTTCAATGTTATGAGCACATTTTTATATTTCATCTTCTTTTAGTCTTTCTTGACCTATACCCCTCTTGAGCAATAGCTTCATTTTCCACTTTTGAATAGCTGATGCCTGTATTTTCTCACGCCCGGTTCTCTCCTCTAATTGGCTTCTTGACCCCATCTACTCCCCTGAAACTGCTCTTGTTGAGTTACCAATGAAATTCTATTTGACAAATTAAGTAGATTCTCTCTCTGACCCTGACATTCAACAAAATTGAAATACTTCCTCTTGAGGTTTCTAGAGCATGTGTGATACAGCTAGTTTCACCCATCTCACCGAAAATGCTTCTGTATTTCCTTTTTTGAATACTCTGCCTGTTCCAACTGCAAATGTTGAAATACTCAAGGGTTTGGCCTTGAGCCTTTTTTTTTTTTTTTTTGCTGGGTGGGGGGATACCAAGGATTGAACTCAAGGGCTCTCAACAACTGAGCCACATCCCCAGCTCTATTTTGTATTTTATTTAAAGATGGGATCTCACTGAGTTACTTAGCACCTTGATGTTGCTGAAGCTGGCTTTGAAATCCTTATTCTCCTGCCTTAGGCTCCTGAGCCTCTGGGATTACAGGCGTGGGCCACTGTGCCCAGCAAGCCTTTTCTTTTTGAAGTTGTTCTTTCTCTTTCTCTAAATGATTTCATCAGGGCATATGGTTTTAAATATCATTTATATGATAATGACAAATCTCCTTTATCTCTCCTCTCAATTCAGACCTACTTCCTTATATCTGATCTGAAATCTCTTCTTGTATACCTAAAATTCATCTTCAACTTGACATGACCAAAACAAACTCATAATTCCTGGACTTCTCCTAGTTTAATCACCGTACCATCATCATACACCTGGTTACACAAGCAGAAACTTAGGAACCATTCTTGATTTCTCGTTTATTTTCCCCTCTCTCATAGTACATGTGACATGTTTTATGAGAGTAAACATTTTTATCTTGTTCATAACTATATTTTGACAGCCTGCTACATAAGTACTCAGAAAATATTTGTGAATACTGAATAAAGGTGAATGTGTCTATGGTTTTATTTACATAAATATAGAGTTTTCTATATTCAAGGTCTTGAATGTATATATCAATTTGAGGAGAATTGACATTTTAATAATATTTAATGTTTCAATCCAGGAGCATGGTAGATCTTTCCACTTATTTAGGTTTTTAAATTTATCTCATGAATGTTTTATAGATTCAGTGAAATTCTGTCAGATTTATCCCTAAATATTTCATATTTTATGCTATTATAAATTGTATAAGAGATTTGTATTTGTTGCTAGTATATACAGATACAATTTATATTTGAATATTGGCTAGTAGCATTTTAAGTGTTTCCACAGTTTGTACACAGATGATTATGTCATCTTCAGATAAAGTTACTTCTTCCTTCACAGTCTGGATGCCTTTACTTGATCCTCCACTACAGCAATGAACAGAAATAATAAGAGAACAGTCTTGCTTTCTTTATTAGATACAGGACTGTTTGGGATATAAACTTCTTGAGAGTATTGGTGGTTTGCATTTTTCAAGGAATTTGCCTACTTCACACAAACTCTCAAATTTATTGGCATAAAGTTGAGGTTGTATATCCTTTATATTTCTATGGAATTGGTAGTAATGTCCCTAATTTCTGATTTAAGTAATTTGTGTCTTTTTTTTCCCTTAGTCCACCTACCTAAAAGTTAGTCAAAGAACCAACTGAGTTTCATTCATTCCCAGCTTTTTGGTATTTTTATTATGAACGAATGTTGAATTTTGTCAGATACTTTCTCTGAATCATCTGAAATAATCAGGTGGATTTCCCCTTCATTTGTTAATATAACATATTATATTGACTGATTTTCAAATGTTGAACCATTCTTGCATTGCAGAAATAAATACCACTTGGTCATCATTATATTTCTAAAATGTGCTGCTGAATTTGGTCAGCTAGTTTGAGGATTTTTGCATCAATGTTCATAAGTGATTTTGGCCTCTAGTTTTCTTTCTTGTAGTCTTCATCTGTCTTTGATGCTAGGTTAATGCTGGACTCATACAATAAGCTACAAGGAGCTTCCTAATCATCAAATTATTAGAACAGATTGAGAATGATTGGCATTAGCTCTTCTGTAAATGTTCAGTACAATTGTGCAGTGAAGTCATCAGGCTCAGGTTTTTTTCCTCAGAGATTTTTAATTTTCTTATTCAGTCTCATTACTAGTTATATTCAAGGACAGTTCCCTGGGTAATGTTGGACTGACACTGTTCTCCTTGATTCTTGCTTGAAGTTATCAAGAAAGAGGTGGAAATGCAATATGCTGACAGAAGGAGAAGCTGGCTGGAACAGCCCAACTCTATTCCTATCTCCAATCCCCAGATACAGGATGGCCTTTAACTCTAGCTGTATCATGTACTGCTTTCCAGAGTCCCTCAGCTGCAATGCAAGTGGATTACACACAGACAAGCCACCATCACTCTGGGAAGCTGACCTGCACTTTAAGGCTGAATTGCCCAAAAGTCTAGGCTTTTGTTGTTCCTTGTAGCCTATCTGTAAGTAATAAATACATTTTATGTACAATTTGCCTTGTGTGTGAGTGTTCTGTCGCGTACATGCAAATAGCCAGTGCACAATAAAGCTGGTTCATATGTAGATCTATTCAGATTTTCTATCCCTCCATGATTTAGTCTTGGTAGGTCTGTGTTCTTAGCAACTTGTCCATTTCATCTGGGTTTATCCAATTTTTGGCATAAACTTGTTCATATTACTCTGTCACAATCCTTTATATTTCTGTGGAATTGGTAGTCTTGTCTCCAATTTCTGATTTAAGTAATTTGAGTCTTCTCTTTTTCCCTTAGTCCACTTAGCTAGAAGTTGGTCAAAGAACCAACTCTGAGCGTCACTGACTTTGTTGTGTTTCTATTCATTATTTTGCTTATCCTTTCTCTAATCTTTGTTTCTTTCCTTCTGCAAGCTTTTTTCCCAGTTTTTAAAGTTAGGTTGTTGATTTGAGATCTTTCTTGGGGGTTTTCTGTGTGTTTTGTTTTTGGTATCAGTGATTAAACCTATATATATATATATATTTTTTTAAAAGAGAGAGAGAGGAGAGAGAAAATTTTTTAATATTTATTTTTTAGTTTTTGGTGGACACAACATCTTTATTTTATTTTTATGTGTTGTTGAGGATCGAACCCAGCGCCCCACGCATGCCAGGCAAGCGCGTTACAGCTTGAGCCACATCCCCAGCCCCCCCCCTTTATATTTTTTGAGACAGGTTCTAAATTCCTCAGAGCCTGGCAAAGTTGCTGATGCTCCTGCCTCAGCCTCCTGAGTTGCTGGGATTACAAAAGTATACCATTGTGCCTAGCTCTTGTTTTTTAATGTAAGAATTTATAGCTATAGTTTTCCATTAGCGTTGCTTTCACTATCTTCTGTAAATTTTGCAATATTATGTTTTGTTCATCCATGTATAAATATTTCCTAATGTGAGATTTTTTTCTTTGGTCCATAAATTCATGAATTTTTCCAGTTTATTTTGTTTCTAATTTTTAATTGCTTCCAGGAGCGGTTGGAGAAAATACTCTGTATGGACATATAACAATTTGTGACCTAACATGGTCTATCCTGGAAAATGTTCCATATGTACATGGTAAGAGTAGCATTCCATTTGGGGATCATGCTTTAATGTCTATTAGATCTAATTGATACATTGCGTGTTTTCGAGTCCTCTATTTCTTTAGTAATGGATTTTATCCATTTATGAGAATGGGATACTGATATCTGCAGTTTTAATTACTTAACTATTTCTCCATTCAATTCTGTCATTTTTGCTTCTCAGATTTGATGCTGTGTGATTGGGTGAGTAAATATTTCTAATTATATTTTCTTGCTGTATTGGACCTTTTTAAATATATAATGTCCTCTATTTCTTATGAACTCTCTGGATTTAAAAGTTTGTTTGTTCACCTCCCCTGCTACATTTTGGTTATTATTTCCATGAAATGCCCTTTTCTATTCTTTTAGTCTATTTGTGCCTTTGGATCTAAAGTGAGTCCCATATAGACAACATATAGTTGGATCATGTGTTTTTATACTTTCTACCAATCTGATTGGATAGTTGAATTAATTTGCACTTACTGACAAGGAAGGACCTATTTCTGTTATTTTGCAATTTGTTTTCTATATGCCTTGTAGATTTTGTCTTTAATTTCACAAATTACTATCATGTTTTAGTTTGTTTCTTGCAATTTTTTAGTTTATTTCTTTTTGTTTATATTCTATAGATATCTCTGTGATTACTATAAGAATTACATTTAATATTCTAATGTTACACTTTAATTTGAATTTATACCATTTTAATCTCAATAATATACAAAAACTACTCTTTTGTCCCCATTTCTTTCAGTTTGGTAACACAAAATTACTTCTTTCTACATGGTGTGCTCTCAAACATAAATAATTCTCTTAAATGCAAGTCTCCTAAATTATGTAGAAATCAAAATATGAAGTTCTAAATCAAAACTACTAGCTTTTAGACTATGACTATTTTTTTAAAGATAGAGAGAGGGAGAGAGGGGGGGAGAGACAGAGAGAGAATTTTAATATTTATTTTTTAGTTTTCGGCGGACACAGCATCTTTGTTTGTATGTGGTGCTGAGGATCGAACCTGGGCCGCACGCATGCCAGGCAAGTGCGCTACCGCTTGAGCCACATCCCCAGCCCCTAGACTATGACTATTTTTTTTTTAAGAGAGAGTGAGGAGAGAGAGAGAGAGAGAGAGAGAGAGAGAGAGAGAGAGAGAGAGAGAATTTTAATATTTTATTTCTTAGTTTTCGGCAGACACAACATCTTTGTTGGTATGTGGTGCTGAGGATCGAACCCAGGCCGCACGCATGCCAGACGGGCGCGCTACCGCTTGAGCCACATCCCCAGCCCCCTATGACTATTTTTTAAAAAAACATTAGTCTCTTAAATCTCAGAGCAAATAAAAATGTAGTTAAAACCATTGTTATAACAGTGCTAGCTTTTGTGATTGCTTGTGTGTTTGCCTTATTGGGATATTTACTTTTTCATTGGCTTTTGTATTTTGCTTTTCACCTTAGGACTTCTTGAAACATTATCTTGCAGGGCAGGTATAGCACTAACAATAAACTCTTAAGTTTTTTTTTTTAAGTTTTGCAAAAAATATTTTATTTCCAGCTCTCCTGAAAATTCTGGGTTTTAATGAGAAGACATACCTACAAAGACCAGGTTTCAATAGATCTCTAACATCACATCTCCATATAAAGTCTGCTGAGCAGGGTCCAGGCATTTCCATTCCTCTTCAGAGAAATCAATGGCCATATCCCTGAATGTCAGTGGTTCCTGGGATGCTGCTAGGGAAAAAAGCCAGTCTGAGAAGGCTACATGCTGTATGGTCCACTTTATATGACATTCTGACAGGTCCTCCTCAACATTGTTAAGGACATCAGAACAAAGAAAGTCAGAGAAACTGTAACCCCAAGAGGATTGTGTGGGGTCCTGGATGGGGTTAATGAGTGATGCCTTATAAGCAGAGGGTTTAAAAGACACCAGAGTCCCTCTCCTCAATGATGCTCTGCAGGAAGTGGTGAAACTTATCCAGCAGTCAGGGTTCCTCTGCTCAGCTCTTGTAAGTTTTTTTTTTTTAATTCTTAGAATATCTTAATTCTCCCTCAGTTTTAAAGTTTTGCTGGATATAGTATTAATAAAATCATTCATTGACAGGGGTCTTTTTTCCTTCTTCTTTTAGTACCTTCAATATTGGTCCACTTCTTTCTGGCCTCCATTTTCTGATGACTAATCTGCTAATAATCTTATTGAGGATTTGTCATGAGCCAGCCATGGGCTGTGTGAGCCAGCTGTGAGCATTTGAGCACTTGAGGGGACTGGACTGACAATACTTCTCTGACTGGGCTGTTCGATGTATATGTCCTTTTCACTTGCTCTGCCTTTGATCCCACACAGCACCTGAGATGAGTGTGGCCTTCCAAGATGTCAGTCAATCTGATAACCACAAGACATCATGAAGTTAGACTCAACCCCCTGAAACCTGACCCCTGGCCTTATTTGGAAAGAACATTCCATTGAACCTACCTTTGTGTGCCCCCCTATAAAAATAAAGAATCCAGGTACAAGCTCTGAATTTCCAACAGACCCTTAAGGTTGAGAGCCATCACTGATTCCTGCAAGCAAAAGGTATTTCTGTGTGTTGCATGTTTTTTTCGCCATTTTCTTAGTTATTGAGGTAGCCAGATTTTGTGAACCCAACTCAGGTTGTGAGCCTGGCTAGTTGGCGACAAAGGATCCCTTTTATGTGTATTTCTTTAGTTCTTTGAGCATTTTTTATACCTTTATTTTATTTATTTTTCTTCTGTGGTGCTGAGGATCGAACCCACGGCCTTGCTCATGCTGGGTGAGCGCTCTACCGCTGAGCCACAACCCCAGCCCAGTTCTTTGAGCATTTTTAAGACAATTGTTTTAAAGTCTTTGTCTAATAGTACTATCAGGCCTTTTTAAAGAGACAGTTTCTGTTGGCTTATTTTTTCCATTTGAATAGGCAAAACTTTCCTGTTTCTTTGTGTGCCTGTGGTTTTTATTGAAAACTGCATATCTGAATCTAATAATGTGTTAAGTCTGCAAATTAGATTCTCCCAATTTCTCAGAGTTTGTTGTTGTTTTTGTACTTAGATTGCTTTAGGTTATGTCTATGCCAATAGTCAACCTATGTTTGCAACATAGGTTGACTATTGGCATAGACATAAACCTATGTTGCAAACTTTTAAGGCCTTTTGTGATTTCTAGTTTTCCTAATATACTTAGTTATTGTTGAATGCCCATAGTCTTCAATGTCTGGCTTCCAAAAGAGGGAATATGAAGCCAGCTCTTTAAATTCTCTGTAAGTTACTTCAACCTGAGGGGGAGAAGCTGCAACAAAGAGAGGAGGGGCAGCAACTGTGGCCACTTCCTCTTTCTCTGCAATGCTGTGATAGGAAGCAGCAATCAGAGGATAGATTCTATTTGAACGACAGGTTCTTTTTCCCCACTCTGGCCCCCTGAGTTGTGTGCAAACTGCTCTGTGTATACATACATAGCAGCCTGCCTCAAGAGTGAGGTGTGGAGCATGTTAGCTCTACTGAACTAAAAGTTGAAATTGACCAAATTTAACCACAATTTAGCATCTAAGTCTTCCCCTGGAAGTTGCAAGCCTTCAATGGACTTGAGTTCCAAAATAGTTTCATCAGACATATTCTGCCAATGCAATTGCTTTCTAGGTGAAGAGAAAGATTTCCTTCTGGTGCTTTGGACTCCACTATATTCCTGGAATCCTCTCTCTGTTCTCCCTATTTTTTGCAATCATAGAATCTCTAGGTTTTGGCTGGGTATATGCTTACCCATAATCAATACTCTGTATCCCAGCCGTCTTTGCAACTAAGACCAAGTGACCAAATTTTGGCCAGTGGGATGTAAGTGTAAGAAGGGGTACAAATTTAAAGTGTGTTTTTATAGAGATGCCCTTCTCCTATTCCAACTTCATGCTGAATGTATAATGGGTGTATAGAATTTGAGCAGTCATTTTAGACTGAAGACTCATGTTGATGCAAGAGAAACAAGAGAAGAAAACTGGGTTCCTGATACCATGGGTGCACACCAGACATGGAATAACTATATTTAGTATTCTTTTGAACGAGAGAAAAATAAATTTCTGTTTTGTTTAGCCACTATTGTTCTGGTGATTTCTATCATATTATAAACAGTTACATCTAGCCCAAATTAAGGGGTATAACTAACTTTCTAGTGCAAAGAGCACATTTTTTAAAAACATTAATAGGCTTGTTGTAATGTCTTTTTTCATTTATCCACTTACTGAACAAACATCAAAGAGGGACATAATTTGGAGTCTAGAAACCTTAGGCAGAATTCACCAAAAAGAAATTATTAGATTATATAAAGGCTACAACACTTACATACTGCGTGTAGAGAACAGCATCAGTGATTGTCTTAGCTATCAAGGATACTATAACAAAATATCACAAGGTGGAGGACTTATAAAGAAAATTATTTCTGACAGTTCTGGAGGCTGAGAAGTCCAAGATCAAGGTTCTGGAAGAATCATGGTCTTGTGAGAGTCTGTTCTGTTTCACAGGTTGTGACTTGCTATGTCCTCATATAGTCGTAAAGGCAAAAGTGTTCCCTTGGTTCTCTTTTATGAGAGCACCAATTCCATTTAAGAGGGCTCTTTTGCACTGCCTAATAACTTCTCAAAGGTCCACCTCCTACCACCTCCTTGGGAGGTTTGAAGTTCAACATATTAATTTTGGGACGGCATAAGCATGCATACCATAGTACTGATCCTGGGGTAGTCCCAACTACAGATGCCTCAACTTATTCTTATAATACAAAAAGATAACTAGAATGTTAATCTAAAATAAAGATTAGGGATCTCAGAAAATTACTGGATTCTGAGTGTCACTATCTGAAACCGTTTTTGGTTTTTTTTTTCTGTTCTTGAAATTTCTTGTATAACTTAAGATGATGCTGTAGAACCCTGAGCAAGTTTTTTTCTTGGAGACAATTAGCTTAATACTGTTTACTTTAGAAAGTCCAGTTTACTACATCCATGGTTTAATTCTAAATTTACTAAGTCCCAGAATAATACAAGTCCCATAATAATACAACATTTCACATTTCTAACCCAAATTTTGAAATGTTCCAAAATCTGAGACTTTGAATGCCAACATGATACAAGCAGAAAATTCCACTCCAAACTCATTATGATGAGTAAAAATGCAGGTGTATAAGCAATTTTGTATAAAATTACCTTCAGTATATGTGTATAAAGTATATAAAAAACGTAAGTGAAGTCCTTGCTTAGACATTGGCCCCACTCCCAAAATATCTCATTGTGTATGTGCAAATATTCCAAAATCTGGGGGGGGCGGAATCATAAATCTAAAACACTGTGATCTCAGCAGTTCAGAAAAGGAATGCTCATAGTCCAGGAGACTTAATAACAGCAAGAAAAACTTTACAAATTAATGATTAAGAGCATAAGAACTGCAATCAGACCTATCTCAATTGGAATTTACCACTTCCATACAATGGGAGGTTGGGAGAGTAATTTTTAACATTTTTTAAGCCTCAGTCCCTTCACTGGGGATAACTGATACACAGATTTCATCATATAAAATACTTAGCACAATGCCTGGCACACGACTTGTCACTCAGTCAATGAAAAGAAATATCATAAGAGTATGTGTAGCTCATAAAAGGTTACCCATCGAATCTTCTATAGATGCCCAGATGTTAACAGCTCATTTATAACACGAAGTCACAATAAGATTATTCACCATGTTCTGCTAACTCTTCACCATCCATTAGTACAGAAACTCCACCCATACCAACTGCCCTCCCCCAATCCAACTATTCCTGCAAATTCTCCAGTAGTATCTTCATGAACAAGTTCTTACACTTCAAGTGATATCTACATCATTCCTTCCTCTGATCTCTTTGGTGATGTTTGTAGCTAGGGCTCCATTGCCTTCTAAGGTGCATTGAAATTTCTCTCCACTACCTATACATTTTCCTTAAAATGTTTTTTTAAGGGGTCAGGGCTGTGGCTCAGCAGTAGCATACTTGCCTGGCTTGTGTGAAGCACTGGGTTCAATTCTCAGCACCACATATAAATAAATAAATGGCAATGATTTAAAATTTTTTTTAAAGTTTCTGTTGTTATTTTTCACTTTATAAAAAGGGTATGCTGTATGTAATTTTCTGGAACCTACTTTTTTAACCTAATAGGTTGCTAAGATTCATACATACCGGGGCTGGAGTTGTAGCTCAGTAGTAGAGCACTTGCCTAACGTGTGGGCACTGGGTTCCATCCTCAGCACCTCACACAAAAAATAAACAAAACAAAGGTATTGTGTCCATCTACAACTAAAAAAAAAGATTCATATGAATTGTTACATGTCATTGTGGTTCATTTGTTTTGACTGCTATACAATATCATTCACTCTTCTGTTGGTTGATATCTGGGTAGGTTCTAGGTTTGTTGTGGAAGTACTACAAAATACATTCTTGTACATATTTACGTGGGTGTTTTGGTTAGTTTCTTTGTCCTGTAGTGCTGGGGATTGAAACCCTGGCCTTGTGCATGTTAGACAAGTGCTCTACCACTGAGCCATATCCTCAGCCCTCTCATACTTATTATTGTACTCATATAAATTGTAGCATATACCCAGGTGTGTGTGTGAATGTTACATATACTTCATATGTATTTCTCATATCTAGTATTTTCACTTTTTCAATTTCCCTTATCTATTTGAGAATATTTATTATAATTATTTTAAATTTTTGATCTACTCAATTCTGCTTCCAAAATATTTATATGTAAATTCACAGGCTTATTATAACATATACACAACTATGTACATTGGTCATTTCTGAAGAACCAAGATTGATACCCCCACATACAAAAAAAACCAGTCCAACTGGACAACATTTCATTTATTTTATAATGTAAAATATAGAAACTTTGAGAAAAAAATAAGATTCATTAGAACCTAAAGAGTTGTCTTAGGAAAACAATGCTTGCTGAAGGTATTGCCTTTTCTCCAGCCATGATGAGCATCTTTACTCTTGGCAATCCATGTCAAAGCTCAGAGACAATGTAACTCCAGATCTCTCCTACTCAGCTGTGAACCTTGGTCCTGGACTGAATGTGATTAGAGGTTGTAGAAATATTAAAAAATAAGAACAATATCCATGAAAGCCATGCTCAGAAGTGAGTACTCTTTCCTTCAGGTTCATTAGGAGCAGAAAAGACCAACATTTCTTCTATTCATTTGGCTTTTTTGGTTTGAGGTTCCATTGTGGAGCTGAGCACTCCACTGCCCTTCCTCCACTCACAAATGTCTGCATAGTTGCATGTACGGCACTTCCAAGCCTCTTCCACATCAACCCCTTGAGGCTCTCGGTGGCCCATCCAGTAAGCCATATAATGCTGTACCTTATCTCTCATCTCCTTCTCTTCAAAGGCTACAATCTCTGTACCTAATGCAGTGGCAGTCTCTTGATGGATATATTCAATCTTTAGAATATCAATAACTGGGAGGTCAGATAGCGTGAGAGACAAGAAGACTAGTTCCATGAGGTCACCCAAAGACTTCACAGAAAAACCTCCCTGCCGGGCATGCCGCAGCACTGAAGGCCCCAGTGGCTTGTCTGGACACAATTTTGTGTGGTGGATTAGGATCTCAGGGGTTACTTTCCCTTGCACCATGGCATCAAAGATAAATTTGTATAGCCTAACTTGAAAACAGTCTTTCTTTTTCTGAGCTTCCAGAGGGAGCATGGGGCGCCTACGTGTCTTGAGTTCAGCCAGTTCCAGTTCCCCTTTGGCTGTATAGTGCAACTCATCAATCACTCCAACAAGAAACACACCCTCCACCTCCCCAAACACTGGAAACTCTCTGATGCACCCTTCTGATTGCAGGGTAGGAATCATTGATAGTATATTCAGAAACTTAACTGCCCAATTATCTTCTTTAGTGGTGATGGGAACAGTCACAAGATCATGAAGTTCTAATTCTCTAGCTAGGTGGATGCTGGCACCAGTGTCCAAAACAGCTGCTTTCTCAGGTGTCAAAAAATCAGGAAGCTCCTTTTCAAATGCCATTTGTAATTCACACCAGTTCTGAGTAGATAGGTCCGTGACATATAGATATTTTAAGTGGAATCTTTCCATGGGTGAAGAGACATCCAATCCTCGTTTCCAGTTTTGTAAGCTTACAGACTTGCCATCCTTTTCAGGGAGTTCAGAAGGACCAGGCTTGCTAACTGAAGCACTTGACTCATCATCCAGATCCAGAAACTCTAGGAACTCTGAATCACTCAAGTCTGAGAACCCTGAGGCTTCTGGAGATGCTGTCTCCTCCTCCCCAGTCTCTGCCATGGCACAGCTCTGGACTGAGCAAAGAGGTCCCTGCATAACATGTTAAAAGACATGCATTATCAAAATTAAAAACTTCTCAAAATCACTTTCAAAATCCTATGAGATAAAAAAGACTCATGACAAATTATTCATTGAAATTTTAGAAAAATTTCTTAATGACCAAGAAGTGATGCCAAACAGTTGCGTACAGGTACACTTTAAAAAAAAAAAATCACTCCTTATATCATTTATATATGTCTGTTTGGCAGATTTTTTTTTCTTTTGAGCTGCTTGGAATTGAACTCAGGGCCTCATTCATGGTGGGTAAGTACCCTACCACTAAGCTACATCCTCACTTTGGCAGAAAAGTTTAAGTGGAAAAATAGTTTTATTCTTGGATCTGCAACTTATATACTGTGTATGGCTTTAAGCAAATCATTTTTCTTGGCCACAGTTTCTTCAGATTTAAAAGGAGATTTGAGGTTTGCCTTTTGTGCTTCAAATTTAATAATGACTTGAAACTTTGGAAACTTTTTTTTTTTTTTTTTTTGCAGTACTAGGGATTAGACCCAGGGGTGTTCCACCACTGAGCTACACCCCCAGCCCTTTTATATTTTATATTTTGAGACAGGGTCTCACTGTTGCCCAGGCTGGCCTCAAACTTGCAATCCTCCTGTCTTAGCCTCCCAAGTCACTGGGAATACAGGATGTACCACCACCATTCCCAGCTCAGATGTAAATTCTTTAGCCTACATTTCTAAACAGCATTCTCCTACAATACTGTTATTACATCCAACAAAATTAATAATACACTCCAGACCAGGTTCAAATTTTCCCCAACTGTCTTAAAAATGTTCTACATAATTTTTCTTTATATCAGGAAACAACAACCACATATTGTGTTTGATCGTTTTGTCTCTGAAGTATTTTTAAGAAACTAGGCAAATTATTTTGTGAAGATTTAATTTTTTTTTTAGTTTTTGAAGGACCTTTATTTTATTCATTTATTTATATGCAATGCTGAGAAATGAACCCAGTGCCTCACACATTTGAGGCAAGCACTCTACCACTGAGCCACAATCCCAGCCCTTTTTTGAAGATATTTTTTAACCCAGACTCCTAACCTCATTTATCTAACTTTGCATAGAGAAGAATACCACAACAGGGTATGACCAGTACACTAGTGTCAGACAAGAAATTTAAGCTGCTAGGGTAACTATGAAACAAACCCTTTGCTATTCTAATAAGCAATGAACATGGTGAATGCACCAACTCTTATGTCAAAGCTTAATATCTAACACTCTGAGAGTGTCATTATTATTAATTATGGCTGTTCTTAACTAATTTTTAAATAGCCTATATGTCATTAGTCAAATAAAATATAAAAAGCCATAAGAAAGGTTATTTGCAATGAGCAAAAGTAATGCAATGATACGACTTTTGCTTACACTCTGTAAAGTTATTGCTTTATAGGATACTTCAATAGTAATAAAATACTGAAACACATTTGCATAAATATCTTAAAACTTTAAATGTATTTTAAATGATGATAGTTTCAAAATGAATAATTTTATTTGGACTACGAAGTTCCTGAAATTTGGCAATGATTTTTACACTCCAGCAAACTAAAGTCAAATAGCAATTAACATGTACACTCTGAGTTTTGCATTGTTTTTGAGGAGTCTAAGGAGCACTAAATCCAAATCAATTAACTTTGAAATACTGTTTCAAATATCTAGACCTGGCTGCCCGATATGGTAACCTCCAGCCATAAGTGGCTACTTAATTTAAATTAACAAAATAAAATTTTAAATTAATTTTCTCAGTTGCACTAGCCACATTTCAGTGGTCAGGAACTATATGCTGCTAGTAGATACTGTAAAAGTCACAAAAATAGTACATTTCCCTCATCACAGAAAATCAAATTGGACAGCACTGACTTATATATATTTCATTAGTATGCATTAACTTCTAAAGAGAGTAAGCTCCTGAAAGATACAGACTCCACACTTGTTTTATATACAACATTGAGCGCAGGGTAGTCCTAAACAGCTAAGTGAATTAATGTCTTATGGAGAAAACAAAGAACAGGAGCATTCTCTGTGGCATTATTTGTCTAAAAGAAGAAAACAATACAGTAGAGATGGACCATTTGGACTCAGGTGTGTGGCCTGAACTTTCCTATGCTTAAAAAAAAAAAAAAACACCTCACACACACAAAAAAACTGGAGAGCACAATGCAGTACACCACTGACACATGAGATGAATAATACAGATAGTGTCACTTAGATAGTAGATGCTTGTAAACACCAGCACAGTGTCAAGAATCTAGGGATCCTACAGATTTGGATTCTGAACCTGATCTTGAGTAGTTCAGCAGAGTTTAGACATATGCTACCGACTTTTTGAGTAATCTTGGACAAGTTTTTAGCTGACACATCTTTAAAATGTCCCACGGTGAGTAGGGCACTCATCTAACCCTATTCAGCTACCCAATCATGGAGTGATAAAATACAGTACCCATATTAGTACTCAAAAAAAATATGGCTCTCCTTTCCCTTACCAAAGAAGGGATGAGACAGTGTATTCTTTCTGACAAATGAGACTGAAGAGGAAATGTCAGCCGACTCACCTGAAACTCAGCTGGTCTTCCTCCTCACAGGGAAGGGCAGAATACTACAAAGATAAAGGGGAGGAGAAAAGTTCTGAAGACCACACATGCAAGAAAAAAACCAGATTAGCCACTTGGGCCTCTGCTATGCTTAAATGGAATCTTTTGGTCCTTTGTCACCGAACCCCTCCCTCACATTACTGTTTCCTCCTTCCCAGTTCACACTTCATAGACTGTTGCCCAGCACCCCAGATCCTAGATAACACTGGCCTCCCTATTGGGGCTGACTTCTTCATTTTCTCCATGCCCTGGATGCAGTTACTTGACCAAGTCTCTGCTCCCAGAAAGTAAAGGGTTAAAAATAAACAATGTCCCCAAGAGCTCTGAGGTCGGTATCTCTTCTAGCTCCAGTCTTAGTCCAGGAGCTCTGGTAAGAGACTTCACGTCAGAGGTTTTGCTTCTCTGAGAGTTCCTGCTGCCTGCATGTCATCGGGCTTTCGCTTTCCTCGGATCCCAAACCACTGTCTCTCCGGGAGTGTCATCTATGCCGAAAAGTATTCTAAACACTTCCTACAAGTCCTGGAAGAGCGGGCCATGAGAGTAAGCGGCCGCCGGCCCTGAGAAACTCTCAGCCGAACGCACATTCTTCGGAGCTAGAAGGTTCAGAACTCACGAGAATCTGGCTGCGTCGGGAGAGGAGCGGAGACGGTGGCCGCGGGCGATTCCCACTCCGGGGCGGGGAAGGAGGGAGAACACAGCGATCTGGGAGCTCAGGCCCTTGGACTCCGAAAAGCAGTCTGTACAGTCCCCCAGCTCGTTCGCCCCCCAGACTCCACTTGGTTTCAACGTAGCCTCGGAACTGCTTCAGGACTCTTCCTTAAAAGCACCAATAACCCGCAGAGCGAGCGTAGAGAAAGAAGACTACCCCAAGCCTGGAGCCCCGCCCCAGAATGCCCTGGGCAGCCCGAACACCACCTCTTCCCAGAGTCCTTCGCGGCGCTGCCCAGTCCTCGCGAGGATGTAGCTCCGACGCGAATCCCGCTCCCAGCGGGCCAAGGAGGCTTCTGCTATCGCTGGCTTGGGCTTAGGGAAACTCTGGGAGCTTGGGGCTCCGTGTGCTGGTCGTTTAGTTGTAGCCCGAACTCTCCCCTGACTGTAGGCGCTGTGTCTGCTCCTTGCAGCCTTTGGCTCTGTATCTGCATCTTAGAGCCTCGCACCAGCTTTCCCACTGAAGGACAAGTCACGAGCTCACTTCTAAGATTCCGGTGCTCCCCTCCTCGGGGTAGTGTTCCCCACCCCTTTATTGGGAAACATACAATCACATTCTGAAATATAAGTCAGTAATTTTTTTTAACGCACTTTTCACCATTCGTACAAAAATAGAACAACCAGACCCTTCCCAAAGACACTTCTGAGGCAACCACTACCTTTCTATGACTGCTCCCTTCCTTTTCTTTACAGCAAACTTGATTTATGACAAAGGTGGCATCACACAGCTATGGAAAAAAGATGGTCTATTTAGTGAAGGTTCTGTGACAATATAGTTATTCTTACAAAAAGCAGTATAAAATGGGAACTTCTCACATGATCACAAAAGTCAATTTCAGGTGGATTGAAGATTAAATATGAAATGCTAAACAGTAAGGCTTTTAAACTAATATAGGTGCTAAAAACTACAAAGTACGTTTTCTGTCAGTTGGGAAAAATTTAAAGTGATTTGTATCAGATATTATCAATCAATTGTAAATATCCTGAATGCACTAATGTTGTTGTGGTTATGTAGGAAAACGTCCTTTTTCACAGGAACATGGAAGTTGAACAAAAGCATTTTAATCAAGTGAGATATGAGAAGGTTAAGTGGCACTCCCTTTCTCCACAGAAAAGTCTTAACTGGGCTTCTCCAGAAATATTCACCATGGCTGATTTTAGGACTGTCTGCAGAAGAGTTCAATGTAGATAAACTTCCTATTTTCATGTTGCCCTATCTTACTTGGCCACTGGCCGGGAAGAAATCAGCACTCCAGGTGCTGGACATCCCTTACTAGTTTTTCACAAACATATCCAGTATAGTAGTTTGTATACCAATTGGGCTCCATGGTAACAGCTGGCAGGGGGAGGACAGAAAGGGGAGAAGAAGCTTTCCCCTTCTCAAGTGTTGTCCTTGAAGGGTTAACTTTCCCAAAACAGTGAAAGGAGAAGCTGCTTTTATGTGAACTTCTGCAGACTGTGAACTTCTGAGGCCCTCCCCTTACATGCTGGGTATAAAACTCTGAAACTATCTGAACTTGGGGTTCAGGGGATTGACTGATTACAGCAAAAGCTGTGCCCTCTGAACCTGACTGCAGCCAAATAAAACTGTTTCCTGTTATCTTCGGTGCCTTGCCTCATTTGTCCCTACAACAAAGGCATTGATGAATTGAGGTTTAAGGTTTCTACCTCCTCCCCAGTATAACCATCTTTAGCCAGGATGTAACTTCTAATGCCAGAAAACCCCCACCTGGACCCCTTCACACATGGACCATTCCTCAAATGGTGTTGGGGGACAATGTGACTGGTGGAATGAAGCAGAAGATAATGAAAAACAAACATGAAATATTGGGGGGAAAGAGTGGTTCATGTGTGACAGGGGTATTATACTGGGGAGGAGGCAGAAATCTCCAAAACTAACTTCAGGTGAGGCTTGATCTAGTCATCAAGCAATATGTCCAGGATTGAGCTTCCTCTTTCCATCTCTTGGATCTATTTCTAACTGTGGTTGATTGTCCCATATCCAGTCAGTATTTATCTTTCTCTCTTAGTTTTCCAGGGCTACAGCCTTTCAGATTTGTGTCCAGTGAGGGGTGTTGGGGGAGGTGGGGTTCATTTCCCTATTACTTAAACAGAAGTCCAGAAAATTGGCCATTAGTTGAGCTGGGGTTACCTTCCTGCTTGAGCCAAAGTATGCTAGAAAAAAGAGCCTGAGGTAAGAAATACTGTTTTGTTTTCTTAACTTGGAAGGTGCAAACCCATAGCAGAAAAGAAGAGAGTGAAACAAGCAATAAAGTAATGCAAATTGAAGTGGTGTTGCTGCACTGGCCATTACTTCATGTTGAACTGTAATTTTATAAAATTTATATCTTTTATTTTACTTTCTGATCTAAAATCCTATAAGATAAGGTCTATCTTTTTGGTTTATTTTATAAATTCATCCAGGAAGGCACAAATTTTATGCAGCGTATAACATACCATTCTCTGATGATACATGGGAGGCCGAACAGAAGGTAACTAAACAAAGGAGCTGGGCAGAAAGAAGAGGAACTTACAGGGTTGAAGACTAAAACCCATGAAATAGTGTAGAATATTTGGGGGACCATAAGATCTTTATGGCCAAGCAAAGTTTGGTTGGGTGGAAATTTGGAAGCTTCTCCCAGAAAAAATATAGGCAGTACTGTATACCAAGTGTTCGATAGTTTAAAATTTGACCTTTATTTTTAAGTTATGACAAACCATTGAGGATTTTAAGGAATAAAGTGGTTTGATATGTGTTCTAGAATGATCATGCTAGCAGCAGTGCAGAGAATAAAGAGAGGAGTACAGATTAGTTATGGGAAAAACTAGTTGGTAATCTACTTATGTCATTAGGAAGGGCTAAGAACCTGATTAAAACTTTGGATATGGAAATGGAGAGAAGAGAGGCTGAGGAGATTCTAACAGAATATACTGTACTTGGTGACTGATTGGGAAAGGTAGTGGATGACAGGAAGAAGTTTCAGCTATCTTAGAATTGGATTGATGGCAGTACCCCTTCTGGGTTAAGGGATACAGATTTTATTGAAACAATTTTGAGATGAGTTTTCAACATGTTGACTATAGGATATCCAAGTGGCAATATCCATTGTTCTGGAACTCAGGATGAGATTTCTAAGATAGAGATGCAGATGTTATAAGTCTTAGAATATTAATGAGATAAACTAAATAATGTGTAGAGATGAGAAAGTGCTTAATAACATGGCCCTGGAGGAGAGTGTATTGGTGATTGGCAGAGGGACAAGTGCCTGTGAGATAGAGAATGAACAAGCAGATGCAACAGGGAAGCCAATAGGTAGGTTCTGAAGCATAACATAGGACCTCCTAAGGCAGTCATAGAGGTAAGAAGTAAACTCTTGCATCAGCAAACAGTGGCTACATTCAGCCAGTTAAAGGCAGGTATTTGGAAAGCTAGAGTAACAAACTTTGAGGAAAGATGGTCAAAAATGTAACTGAGGGCTAAGGTTGTAGCACAGTGATAGAGAACGTGCCTAGCATGTATGAAGCACTGGGTTTGATCCTCAGCACTGCATATAAATAAAAAACAAAGGTCCATTGACAAATTTTATACACACACAAACTTTTTTTAATTTTTAAATGTGACTGAGGGGCTGGGGTTATAGCTCAGTGGCAAAGCATTTGCCTAGGACTTGTGAGGCATTGGGTCCTATCTTCAGCACCAATAAAAACAAAACAAAGGTATTGTGTCCTTCTACAAATAAAAACATTTCTTAAAAATGTAACTGAGGACATGGATAATTAAAAAAGAGGATTCCCATCTCTTCTTCATCTATAAAATCAGTGTTCTAGATTAGGTGAGCTGCTAGACTATTTCCAGTTCTAAAATCCTGATTCTCTGGGCAGGCACTGAAGAATGGATAGGATTTGGAACTCTTATGAACATTAACCTTTTCTTCTAGGAATTTCTTTCCCTTCCAGACACTACTCCATCCACATTGTTCCAATGGTAGCTGAGATCTCTGCCAGCAGTTTAGGGGTGGGCACCTGACCTAGTTGGGCAAATAACGATTCCCCCCCGGGAAGGGAAGAAAAAGAAGGCAGCTTTTCTCTATCTATACAAAACATGGAGCTGATGGTAACTGGGATTTGTAATCAGCTGTTATATGTGGTCTGTGTTGGGGCAGGGGAGGTAGGTAGTACAGAATGAAGATACAGAAGCAGAGATGAGAGATGGAGAGAGAAAATGACCGGGATTGTCCAAAGTGCTTCTGGTCTCAGTTCACTGTTAGCAAGTATTGCAGCTCCTGAATTTCATGATACACTAAGATCTAATATCTAATATCCTCCTTTGAGACTTATACTAACCCTTCTTGATTTGTTATTTGCAACTCAATCGAGTCTTACTATACTGATATTAGAGCCCATATGGGAAGCAGAAAAGTGAATGAGAAATGAAACTAAAAGGTAGGACTATATATAATAGAGGATTCTGACAAGGTCTAGATTATAAATGGAGTAGTGGTTGGGTAGTGAGAGCTAAAAGAAAATTCATTGACACAGAATCACTGAAAACTAAGCACAGAATTACAGGTCTTGGCCTTGGTGTTCATCTTTCATAATCTAAAAAGCAATGTTAAATAATTCTCATTCGTTAATGCTTTTTAACTAGAAAGTCACGTCCCTCCTGTCTCCCTCCATGTGTTAAATTTGCTAACAAAATCGTCCTGTAAAATGCTACACAATGTACAGTCAGTCATCCATGGTAGACCCTGCCACTAAGTACCCTTCCTTGACCGTCAGTTCGTCCCCATTCCAGGTGGAGGGGTTGCAGCCAATATTATATTCGTCAAGGTAAGTGGTCCAATCTCTTTAAAGGGAGGTACCAGGCTCAAAAGTCAAAGAGTGAAGCAATTGTTGGAAAGATGCCTTCTCCTTCAGCTGAAATAAAGATAAGGTTTTCTTATTGGAGCTGGAGATGGCAAGTGCTGCTGTTTCTCAGAGATATAGCTCAGCTAGTAATTATAGGCCATGTGTCAAAATATAGAATGATGCTTCTTTGATGGCTGACAAAGCAACTGGTCCAGGAGATGCTTCAGCCTCAAAGAAGGCTCTTTTAGTTTTGCATTTTGCTAGAAAACAAATAAATTGGTCCAAGTTCTGTGAAGGACTGTTTGCTAATACATACCCCCCAGGTGTAGAAATCCCAGTTCTAGGAATTTGCCCTACCTATAAAATTTACATGTGTAATGAATATGTGTAGAGCTATTCATTGCAATTGTATAAACAATTAGAAATAACCCAAGTCAATCCATAGTGAAGTGGCTAAAATATATTGATACATGAAATATTAAGCAGCTCTAAAAACGAATGATTCAGTGCTTTATATAGTAGAGTGACCCCCATGATATATTAAGTAATAAAAGTAATGTGCAGGTGTTTTTGTTCAGGAGGCTGCTGTTTATGTTTAAAAAGGAAAAGTATATTTGTATTATTTTGATTGTAGATAAAAATCTGCAAGGGTGCACAAAAAAGTTATAAAAAATGATTGCCTCTAGATAACAGAATTATGTGGTGGGAAATGGGTGGAGGAGGCTTTTCATTGTATATAACTGCACTTTCTGAACTTCATATCATGTGAACACATTCCCCATGGGGAAAATTTTTTTTTAATCTAAAAAATAAGAGTGGTGGTATTTTAGATAGTATGTCCCAAATGCTGGACTGTAAATCAGTGAATTCCCATGAGGTAATAATTTATTAATCCACCATGAAATCAGGAAAAAATATGTTGTAAATATTTCATGATACTTAATTTATTTAATTTGAAGAACTGTATTTTAAGTATTTTGTATAGAAGTGTCAGTAGTTATTAATGTAATGTTTATTTACACAACGGGCAAAATTTAAAGTTGCCATCATTAAATCAACTTCTCAAATTTATTTGAGTCCTGAAATTTTAAAGCTAAGAATCACTGATTCAGATGTGGCTTTTGTGCTCATCAAATAAATATTTTTTTACACATTACTTCGGAAGGCATTCCGCCTGTGTATTTCATGGTGTCGACTTAGTGATGAATTATAGCTGAAGGATTTTCCACATTCATTACATTCATAAGGTTTTTCTCCAGTGTGATGTCTCTGATGTTTCTTAAAGGATGAATCATGCCTATAGGCTTTCCCACAGCGGTTGCATTCATATGCTTTCACTCCTGTATGGACAGTTTTATGGTTGTTAAGGTGTATCCTCTGTCTAAATGCTTTTCCACATTCCTTACATTTGTAGGGTCTTTCACCAGTATGGATTCTCTGGTGATGTGTTAGATATGCTCTATGACTAAAGGTCTTACAACATGCAGTACATGCATAGGGCTTCTCCCCAGTATGAATTCTTACGTGTTCACTAAGGTGTCTAATCTGTCGAAAGGTTTTCCCACATTCATTGCAAGTAAAAGGTTTCTCTCCAGAATGAGTCTTTAGATGTTGGGTCAAGCTAATGTTCTGGCTGAAAGCTTTCTGACATTTGTCACATACATAAGGCTTCTCCCCAGTGTGAGTTCTATGATGCTGATTAAGAGATGAGCGATGTCTGAAGGCTTTGCCACACTCCTCACATTCAAAGGGTTTCTCACCAGTATGGATCCTCTGGTGTGTATTAAGAGATGCACTTTGACTAAAGGCCCTTCCACATTCCTTACATCTGAAAGGCTTCTCGCCAGTATGAATTCTCATGTGTTCAGTAAGATGATTGGGTTGTTTGAACATTTTTTCACATATATTACATTCATAGATTTTTGCTCTTATGCAACTTATTGGATGATTAATCAAATCTAATTTGTATTTTTTCCTCTTTCTAGGTGTGTCACATTTATGATGCTTCTGTTCCAAAATATTTGAACTCACAATAATTTCCCCATATTTGTGAACATCTTGGACTCTCTTCTTGTGGGTCAAAATGGCTTGTCTCACATTTCTTCCACAGGTTTCCTGGTGCTTTTCTAACACATCATCATATCTGGAAACTTTTTTCAATGTGGAATAAATGATATCATCCCTTATGAACCTTTCCATCATAATGTCATGATACAAATGTTCCTGGGAAATGTCATTCTTTGCAGTTGACTCATTGGTTCCTGTTTTACTCTTTGAGTCTGAAATAAATGAAAAGATGCAAATAATTCATCTTCACTGTGTTTTTTTAATTAATTACAGTAATGGGAATATGATGGAGATTTAGGCAACAATACATAAAGCACATGAGCTTTTGACTATATTTATATATGATTATGCAACCTGGAGAGGTAATGGGAAATAAAATTTAAGAAACAGTGAATAGGTTAAATGTGTCATTCATTTGTAGTAAAACTAGAGTTTTTTAGTACTGTTATTTCTGATAATTCTAATGAACTATTAGTACTATTTAGTACCAATAAATACCAATTCCATTACTAATAAGTAATAAAATTTCAAAGCTGTGTCTTTATGAATATATATTTTTTCATTGATACTATTTTTGGAAAACAATCTCAGAAAGATAAAATGTTCCTCTCCCCATTTCAGCAGAAACAGAAGAGACACTGATTCAAAGACTAGGGTTTAAACTAAGAATATGCACAAGAACATTACACTGTCCTTTATTAAAACTTGTATGTATTTAGTTGTGCTTCCTGAGATATTAATACATCCATGGAAATGTTATTTATGCAAAAAAATGTTATTTATGTAAGAAACCCAGACAGTTGTATTGCTACTGCTGCTAGGTTCCAGGAAAATATCCTTTAACCTGGTCAACACAGAATAATCATTAGTGCTTTTACATTCCAAATTATAAATGAATAGAAGCATAACAAAGTCTATGCTCTTCAGGTCCCTGATTCTGGTCGAGAATAGGGGAGGAAGAAGAGAAGACAATAGTGAAAGAGAAAAGAAGGCATCTGTGTACCCCTCCCCAATTTAGTATTCAGGCCTGAAGCAGGCCCACAGAAAAGGAAAAACCAAAATTTAACTCTGAATGATATTGGGAGTTTTACTATTTCACTGAATTCAATAAATATTTTACTAAAATCAAGATTGTTCATGTTAGAGACTGGACCATCTATTAGACCTCTTTGAGATTTCATCCAGAATCAGGGCAAGGACATTCAGGGTACCTTTTATTATTATTTTCTTCTTTTGGTATTTTGTTTTGTTTTGTGGTGGTTGTGGTGGGGAGAAAACCCAGGGTCTTGTACATGCTAATGAAGTGTTGTACCACCTAATGATTTCCTTATCTCCTATTGTTTTCATTATTACAAGTTGCAGAAGAGAAACCACAAGACAATATACAATTATTAGAATTTATAACAGAGTGAAACAAGGTGGGCTGCCTATAAAAAGTCAATATTAAAAATAAATTGTGTTATTACACACAAGCAACAAGCAGAAAACAATTTTTAAAAATATATCATCTATGGGCTGGGGATGTGGCTCAAGCAGTAGCACGCTTGCCTGGTATGTGTGGGGCGCTGGGTTTGATCCTCAACACCACGTAAAAATAAAATAAAGATATTGAGTCCACCTAAAATTAAAAACTAAATATTAAATATATATATCATCTATAATAGCAATAAAATGCACAACTTCCAGAATAAATTTTAACAATAATATGAAATATGTACAAGACCCTATGGAGAAAATCCTAAAACTTTAATGAACAAAAATTTATAATAAATACCAATAAATGGAAAAATATGTCATGTTCCTGGATAGTAGGATTCAATATCATAACAATGTTAATCTTCTCAAAATTGATCTATATATTTGATTCTGTTTCAATAAAAATGGCAACACAGCATTTGTGTCTGTCATTTAATGCACTGATTATATAATTCATATGCAAAAGCAAGGGGTTAAGTAATAGCCAGGGCAATTTTAAGAAACAAAGTGGGTACACTACTTCTACTAGATAATAGGTCTCATTATGGAATACAGTAAAGGAAGACAGCCTAGAATTAGAGTAGGGATAGAAAATTTTAAAAATGAAATGGAACAGAACGAGCCCAGAAATAGCCAGACGCAGTGGCGCACTCCCATAATCTCAGCGATTTGGGAGGCTGAGGCAGAAGGTTTGTGAGTTCAAAGCCAGCCTTAGCAAAAGCGAGATGCTAAGCAACTCAGTGAGACCCTGTCTCTAAATAAAATACAAAATAGGGCTGGGGATGTGGTTCAGTGGTCGAGTGCCCCCAAGTTCAATACCCAGTACCCCCAGCAAAAGAACCTAGAAATAGACCTAAGCATAGAACCTTGACATGTGACATAGCTGCACCAATTATCCAACAAATGGTTCCTGGACTAAATGTCCATGTAGAAAAAGTTAAATTAGACTTTTTAAAAAATCTCATATATAAAATAAATTCCAGATGAATTTCAAACAAATATGAAAAGCAAATCTTTAAAAATACAGACAGGTGCTGTGGTTGTGGCTCAGTGGTAGAGTGCTTGGCTAGTGTGTGTGTGTGGCACTGGGTTCAATCCTCAGCACCACATAAAAATCAATAAAACAAAGGTATTCTGCCCATTTACAACTAAAAAACTTTTCTAAAAATATAGGAGTATAAAGGAATATATCATCTATATATAGTAAAATGGAGGATAACAGGGCAGAAAAGGGTATCTTACATAATAAAAAGGACACAGAAAAAAACAATAAATTAAGTAAAATTAAATTTAATAATACATATCCTTTAAAAGACATTTTATTTATTGATTGATTGATTGATTGGTATCAGGGTTGAACCAGGGGCACTTAACCACTGAGCTACACTGAGCCATATCCCCAGCCCCCCCACCTTTTTAATTATTTTTAGTTGTAGGTGGACACAATACCTTTATTTTATTTATTTATTTTTATGTGGAGATGAGGATCAAACCCAGTGCCTCATGTACGCTACACAAGCACTCTACCACTGAGCTACAACCCCAGCCTTATCCAGCCCTTTTTTATTTTGAGAGTCTCACTAAGTTGCTTAGGGCTTGGCTAAGTTGCTAAGACTGGCTTTGAACTTGTGATCCTCTTGCCTCAACCTCCAAAACACTGGGAATATGGATGTGCAATACCATGCTTAGCCAAAGACATTGTTTTTTTAAAAACGAAAGATGGGTCACTGGCTGAGATAAAACATTTATAAAACAAAGCTATGAACAATTAGTATCCAGAATACACACACACACTTTTCTAAAAACTAATTTTAATAAGTATAAATAATAGAAAAATTGGCAAAGGATATAATAGGTAATTTACAGAGAAGGAATCTTGGATGGATGTTCAACAAATATGAGAATATGCTTCCTCTCATGACTAATTAGGAAAATGAAAGAAATAATATCATATTCACCCAACTGAATTTACAAAAATTTTCAAGTTCGACAATGCCAAGTATTGATAGAAATGCTAAGTTCTGGGAACTTTCAAAACCTGATGACAGGAATACAAATTGGTGACAATGCTTTGAAGAGGAACTTGGTAATAACTTGTAAAATGAAGGCATATATATCCCATTACCCAGCAATTTTGCTCTACCAACTACCTTGAAAAAATATTTGAATACATATATGAGCAGTTATGTGCACAAAAGTAGACTGCAGCATCTCTGTAATCCCCAAATTGGAAACAACATAGTATACCAACAGAAAAATGAATACATTGTGGTTTATTAATTCAATGGAAATGAATAAACTAGAACAACATAGAGTAACATCAACAGTGTTGAACAAGAAAAGCAAGGAAAGGGGATTGGGGTTATGGCTCAGTGGCAGAGCACTTGCCTGGCATGTGTGAGGCACTGAGTTTGATCCTCAGCACTACATATAAATACATAAAAAATAAAGATACATTAACAACTAAAAAATATTTTTTAAAAAATGCAAGGAAAGGGCTGGGGTTGTGGCTCAAGGGGTAGAGCGCTCGCCTCGCACGTGCGAGACCCTGGGTTCGATCCTCAGCATCACATAAAAATAAACAAGTGAAATAAAGGTATTGTGTCCAACTACAACTAAAAAATAAATATTTTTAAAAGATGCAAGGAAAGTAGATATATCATTTATTTGAAGAATGTGTAAAACAATGCTGTTGTTTAGGGATATATGTATGTAATGAAAGTAAGAAGACAAATGGCAACAGTAATATTTAAACAGAAGAGTGGTTATTTTGAAAGGTGGGAGAGGAACAGCAGGGCTTCAACTTTTATTTCTTAATCTGGATGGAAGTTACATAGAAATGTGTTATAATGTTCTCTATGCCTTTCAAAATGTCTAAAATTTTTCATAATAAAAGCAAAGATCAGGAAAATTGCTACTGGATTGGGCGAGAAGGAATCCTGTGCTATTTTCTCTTACAGGATTATTCATGAAGTAGCTATTACCAAAAAATAAGACAGGTAAATTAAAAAGAGATGAAAACTGGAATTGGAAAATAAAATGTGGGGAAAAGTGGAAATAGAGTGGAAGAGAGAAAATTAAGATTTGTACAGTCCTGAAAAGAGATCTGTTTTCTGTGGAGAGACCACATACATCTGACTACTTAGAGGAAAGAGCTTTAGGTGAGCAGGACTTAGGATACTGGAGAAAGAAGGAAAATCAACTTTAACTTTAATGAGGACAATTGGAAACAATATAGTATACCAACAGAAAAATGAATAAATTGTGGTTTATATGTAAACGGGGAAAATATGACCAATAATCATATTATTGAGAGACTTTTGCAAGGGCTCAGTGAAGAGAGAGGGGTAAAATTAGGTTTAGTGCATCCCTTGTCCAGTAGCCAGAGCGTTCCTGGCCACCTGGGAGGGCCCTGAGGACTAACCCACATACTAAAAGCTATCATCTCCCTTGGTCTTACCTGAAACGTCATTTCCTGGGCCTTCTTTCTGTATCATCCATGGCTCTTCTCCTTTCTCCAACTGGGAAATCACACTAGGCTTGGAAAACTGATATCCTGGTTATGAAGTAAAAGAGAAAGAATATGAATATTTATGTTTATGTCTAAGTACCATCCTTAGAATTTAGTTCTAGTGTTCTGGTATTCAGGGGCTCTGAGAATGGGAAGGGGCATGTCTTTCTATTCTATCTCTATAAAGTAAAGTTGATCCCCAAGGAATCATATCTGCCCTGGCTTGGTTTTCAAAGGAATAATACATCTTTAATGCAGAACCCAAGGCCAAGTCTCCAAAGAATTTACAATATTGATAATTTAGAAATAATGACTATTCTATAATGGGCAGGTTTCTGGATATATGAATGATCCATCCTTACCCACTGACACCAGGTTCCTATAGTTCTCCAGCATCACATCCCGGTACAAATTCCGGTGAGTAGGGGCCAAATGCCCCCACTCCTCCTGGGTAAAGTCCACAAATATGTCCTTGAAGGTCAACAGTTCCTAGAACATCAAACATTCCTTTTCAGTTAGAGTCCAAGGATTTCTGACATTTTCAAAGTTTTGGGAGATTCCAAATCAATTTTACCAGGGGCCTCCCTGGATCTGTTTTGAAATTACTGTAAATATTAAATATGTAGGACATATGATCATACATGCCTTAGAAAAAATTAAGCAGATCAGAGGGAATAGGGAGACCCAAAGTGAGTGTAAAAATGATCTTTTGTGTAGAGTACTTATAGAAAGTTGCTTTGAAAGGATGATATTTGGCTAGAGAGATGAATTCAGTGAGGAAGAACCATGAGGAAATCTGTGGGGAGAGCATTCCAGGGAGGTGTAAAGAATCTTAGGTGAGAACATTCTTTTTTTGGTGGGTAGGAGAGCAGGAACTGGGGATTGAACTCAGGGGCACTTGACCACTGAGCCACATTTCCACTCCTATTTTCTATTTTATTTAGAGACAGGGTCTCATTGAGTTGCTTAATACCTTGCTTTTGCTGAGGCTGTCTTTGAACTCGAGATCCTCCTGGGATTACAGGCCACTTGCACCTGATGAGAACATTCTTAGCTTATTTGAGGAACAAAAGGTAAAGAGCATGGATGGAGTAGGTTAGGGAAGGGGACTGTAGAAGAAGATGAGATCAGAAGGGGTAGGGAATGGAGGTAGGACAGGCACTTCTGCTCCTAATACTTTCATCAAATACCTATGCGTTCTTGCTGAGCTTGAATTCTGGGGCCCAGATGGAGTTTAGTCCAAGATGGACAAATGTCTGGAACTGTAGTCGACCGCCTTCCTAGCTTAAATACTGAAAGATAAAAAAGACTGCCCCCTAGTGGTGGTGAGAAGCATTGGCAATGAGGCAAAATTCAATCAAATTAAAGATGTACCACTGCCAGAGCTCAGTCACAGCTCCAGGAGGAATAAGAATAATCAGCCCCTCATCTTAACCAACAGACAGAGGAAAAAACTTAGACTATCTTAAAAATACAATAAAACAAAACAAAACAAAAACCTATCTATCTATACACACACACTCCCCTCATATTCCATTGTTTTTATATATATAGTTTTTTTTTAATTATTAGACACTGGATGTGGTGGCACATGCCTATAATTCCAGCAACTTGGAAAACTGAGGCAGGAGGATCCCAAGTTCAAGGACAGCCTCATTAATTGAGCAAGGTCCTAAGCAACTTAGTGAGACTCTGTCTCAAAATAAAAAGGGTTGGGAATGTAGCTCAGTAATTAAGTGACCCTGGGATAAATTCCCAGTACCAAAAAACTAAACAAACAAATAAATAAATAGATGTGTAAACAAGGGGGAAATATGACCAATAATCAAGAAAATAAAAATCAAAACAGATACACAGATAATCAAGTCACTGAAATTACCAGATAAGAACTTCAAAGCAATTATTTAAATATATGCTAAAGAATTTACAATAAAAGATAGAATGGATAAAGAGATGGAAATAACTTTAGAGAGATACAGAAATGCTAGAAAAGAGATAAAAATTATACAAATGAAAAATACAATGTATGAAAAATTCATTTAGTGGCCTTAAAGTAGACCAGGTAAATAAGACAAGCTCAGAAAAACTTAAAAATGAGTCAATAGATACTGTCAAACTAGAGCAGTAAGAGAAAAAAAACAACTTGTGGGTTAATATCAAATGATATAATTGAAACCTCAGAAGAAGAAAGCAAAATATTTAAAGAAAAAGTAGCTGAAAAACTTCTAAACTGATGGAACTTACAAATTCAAGAAGCTTAGCAAACCCCAAAAGGGATAAATAAACACCTACCCACATCCCAAAAAAACCCTACACCTATGTATATCACAGCAAAACTGCTGAATAACAAAATAAAGGTGAAGATTGTAAAAGCAGGCGAAAGATCTGGAACCCAAGTGGAGTTTAGTCCAAGATGAACGTCTATCAGAAGAAAAGATGGTAAGAAAAGGGAAACAAATAAAAACAATTTAAAAAATTGGTATGAAACAAAGACACATCACACAATGATAAGAATAACAGGCAACTCCTCATCAGAAACAATACAAGCTAAAAGATAATGGAACCTTTTGAAAATACTTAAAGAAAAAATAAACTAGAATTCTAATCCAATAGAGGATTCTCAAATAAGAGAAAATATTAAGGCATGTTTAGATTAACAAAAACTGTACAAATTGGTCACCAGAACACTTACACTACAAGAAATGATAACGTTTTTCAGATTGAAGGGAAATAAACTCCAGAAATTTGGAACAAAAGGTTTAAAAAATGAAGAGTACCTGAATTAGTAAGCAGTAGGCAAATACAAAAGACTCGGGTTATTTTTTTGCTTTTGTGGTTTTCAACTAAGGATTGAACCCAGGAGTGCTCTACCACTTAACTACATCTCCAGTCCTTTCTATTTTTTATTTTGAGGTAAGGTCTTGCTAAATTGCTGAGGCTGGCCTTGAATTTACGATCCTCCTCCTGCCTGAGCCTCTGGGGTCACTGGGAATACTGGGATTACAGGCATGTGTCACTGTGTCTAGCCCCCCAGCTCTTCTTTTTATTTTTATTTTGAGACTTTCTAAATTGCTGAAGCTGGCCTAGAACTTGTGATCCTCCTTCCTCAGCCTCCTGAGTTCATGGGATTACAGGTGTGTGCCACCATACCTGGTTTCCTAATTTTTAAATAAGACAATTTACCATCAAAAGCAAAAATGCAAACAATGTATTGTGGGGTTTGTAACACAAAAGGTAGAATACGTGATGATGATAGAACAAAGAATAGGAAGCAGTAAATGGAAATATGTTTTCATAGTAACATGTAATATGGTATATTAATTCAAAGCAACTGAAATAAATTTAAAAATGTATACCATGATAAAATGACCACTAAAACAAAACAAACAAACAAACAAACAAAAAATGTAGCTTAAAAGTCACTGGAGTGGCCAAGTGTGGTGGTAAATGCCTGAATGCCAGTGGCTTGAGAGGCTGAGGCAGGAGAATCACAAGTTCAAAGCCAGCCTCAGCAATTTAGTGAGGCCCTAAGCAACTTAGCAAGACCCTGTCTCAAAATAAAAACATAAAATAAAAAGGGCAGGGGATGTGGTTCAGTGGTTAGGCACACCTGGGTTCAATCCCTAATACAAAAAAAAGTCACTGGAGGACATAAAATGGGATACTCAGAAATGATTTAATCCAAAAGAAGGCAGGAGAGAAGGAACAAAGAAAAAAAGAACAGAAAGGACAATAGCAAAGAACAACCTACACTTAGACTCATCCATATTAATGATTACTTTAACTGTAAATAGACTAAACTAGCAAGACCCACCCACATTTAAAAAGGTCACACTTTAACTATAAAGACACCAACAGTTTTTAAAAGGAGGACATTTTAAGGCTGGGGTTGTAGCTCAAAGGTTGAGTGTTTGCCTCGCATGCGTGAGGCCCTGAGTTTGATCCTCAGCACCACATAAAAATAAACCAAATAAAAATAAAGATTTTTTTTAAAGTTGTGTATTTATAATTTAAAATTTTAAAAAAGGAGGGCATTTTAAACAAGATCAGGTGCATTCAGGGTGGTATGGCCATAAATCAGAGGGATATTTCATAATAATAAGTGCATCAATTCAAGAAGACAACAATCGTGTTTATGCATCTGATGATAGACTTCAAATAAATAAAAGTTGATAGAACTAAAGAGATACAGATAAAATCATGATTACAGATTTTTTAAAAAAATTATTTAGTTGTTAACGGACCTTTATTTTATTCATTTATTTACATGCAGCACTGAGAATTGAATCCAGTGCCTCACATATGCAAGGCAAGTGCTCTACCACTAAGCCACAACCCCAGCCTCATGATTATAGATTTTAATATCCTCTCAGTAATTGATAAAAACTGACAAAAATTCATCAAGGATATAGCAGATTTGAACATTACTATCAAATAATTAACTGATATTTATCGAATACCATAAACAATTACAGAATATATATTCTTTTTTTTTAACAATACCTTTATTTCACTTATTTATTTTTATGTGGTGCTGAGGATCGAACCCAGGGTCTCGAACTCTACTGCTGAGCCACAACCCCAGCCCCTATATTCTTTTTTAAAATTAAACTCTTTTAAGACATTTGTGGGACTGGGGTTGTGGCTCAGTGGCAGAGTGCTCACCTAGCACATGTGAGGCAGTTGGTTCAATCCTCAGCACCACATAAAAATAAAGGTATTGTGTCAACTAAAAAATATTTTTTAAAAAAGACATTTGTGGATTTATATGCAGTTATAATAAGTAATACAAATTTCATGTATTCCTTATGAGGGCTGGAGCAGAGTACAAATTGGAAAGCACAAGAAGGAATTTTGTGAGATGGAGGCAATGTTCTCTTTATTAATTTGATTACATGGGTACATGCACATTGTCGAAATAGAATACATTTCCTAAATGTATTTTCCTGTATGTCATTTATACTTCAATTTAAAAAAAATTTAATCCTTTCCCATCGCTAAGGAATCTACTTTTTGATAAATGTTAGGAAGTGAGGGATTCCAGATATGTAGAATGTAGAGAAAAGATGATTCTTTAAATAATTAATCTATTATTTAACTAACTATGATTTCTTCCATATTGCCATAAATAACTGGAATGAATTTTAACCCTAGAAGGCAGACATTAGCATCTAAATTTCTTAGCTAAGGAAATAGATTGTAAAGAGCCAAAAGAAAAAAAAATTGCCCTAGACACCAAGCAAGGAAGATGAGAGAAAATCAAACTGTGCACCATCTAATATCAGATAAAATCAAATCCAATATCATCTAATTTCAGATTTAAAGTTCTTTTTACTTAAAACTCTTGTGTTGGGCTGGAGTTGTGGCTCTGTGGTAGAGTGCTTGCCTAGCATGCATGAGGCACTGGGTTGGATATAAAATAAAGATATTGTGTCCACATAAAACTAAAAAATAAATGTTAAAAAAAACACAACTCTTCTGTCTCCAATAATACCTCTGTAAAAGTCTTTTAATTTCCTTTTGTTTTACCCATGTTTCCACCAGATGGTGAAGACCCCATTTCTGACACGCTATCCTAACTGCTCTTAAAGCTGCTCCTGCTCTTTGCCCCACCTCAAAGATGTGGCCATTTCTTCTCACTTTGCCAAGGGTCATCTCTTAAAGAGTTCACAATGATATGGATATATCACTAAGAATGTCAGAATTTCATCTCACTTATGGATTTTGAATATTATATTGACATTTATCTTAGATCCCAAGTAAAATCCATTGGTTTTTAGGAGCTGGAAATATCATTCATTATGCTTTCTCTACAAAAAATAGCACAATATCAGATCAAGATGCTGGTGAGAAACAAGAGTTGCAGGAAGGCCCCTATGAGCAGAGATACTGTCACCACAGAAGCTCAAGTTTCTGAATGAGAGCAACTCACATAGTTGAACTTGTTCGTCTCAACCCACTCACTTCTCCCAAAACAGACAGGTTAAAAAACAAGAAGCATTATTAAGAAAATGAGGAAGCTCCAACCCACCTGGGGTTCTGCTGTCAGGAGGTCAGGGGTCAATTCATCCTCTAAACTTTCTTCCTGGGTCTCAGCAGCATCCTGAGACAGCAGAACTAGGGAACGAAAAGAACTATGAATTTTGCATCTACTCAAATCTCTCAAATGCAAGAACTGCTCTGTAGACCCACTGACTCTTCCCCCCAAAAATATTCACAAAAGGGGACATCTAGGGCTAGGATTGTGGCTCAGTGGTAGACTGCACACCTAGCATGCTTGAGGCACTGGGTTCGATCCTCAGCACCACATAAAAATAAAATGAAGATTGTGTTGTGTCCATCTAAAATTAAAAAATAATAAAAAATCTGGGGGGACATCTAGAATGACTCAAAGGAGCCCAAAACTCCTTAGTGAGGAGGACCTGCAGTGTGTTGCTTTGGGTATTGATACTTCCCAATGGTCAAAAGCACAAATCTATCAGGCCACTTCTTTGTTCTAAAATCCCACTTCACATTCTTAACCCCCATTTAGACTAAATAGTCGCCATTCTCTAAACCTCTCATCAAAGTACCCACTTTTCTATACTTCCTCCAAATCTTCTATAAAAAGCTTCAGATACTTTTCCAGACTCAACTCAATCTATCTGACTTATATTTCCTCAGGATTCCAAAAGAGCTTTTCTTAAGCTATCTTCTTTTGATTTGGTTGTATATCTATCTACTCTTTCAACTAATAATCAGCTTTAGAGATAATTCTTCTTCTTCTTCTTCTCCCTGCCCCCAAATCTCTCAAGATGCTTAGCCAAAGTCCCTGCCTGACATAGATGGAATACAATAAAAATACTGGCTGGATATGAAGTATTAGAGGTATGAGGACATCACATGAGACACATTTATTCCTCTCTCCATATATCTTCTCCTGACCAGACCACTAAATAAGGTGGGTATGTCCTAGACATGTCTCCTGCTAATTCACATAGTTCAAGGTAATATGAGAGGAATCAGGCATGTTATTTCTGCCTCTCCGAGGGGGAGGGGTGGAAATCTGATGCTTGTCAAAAATATTGGTTAAATATTTTTAACCAATAAGTGGCTAAAATGACCAGAACTTGAGCTGGAAAACCCTTCAGAGGACTTGAGAGTCAGAACCCTTTGATCCCTCTACATGTGAATCACATTCCCACATTTAAGAGCCAGAGGTGGGGAATAACTCTATTCTAGCTTCCGCTCATGTATTTTATCTGATGCCAGGAGATGGGAGCAGCACGGAGCACATATTGAAAAAGAGCCTGAGATGGGAGCCCAATATTTTCTCTCCCAGATAGACTACCCCAAAAGCCATGAGCTCAGCACGAGTGAACCCCCTCAAAGACCTTCTTTCCTCCAATTTTCTCCCCAAGAAACAACCTCAATGAAGTACATCTGTTCACATAAATGAGACCTCCTTCTTCCCCCTCCTTCAGTCTATTCTCACCTTCTTCTTCAAACATTTTAGTTACATCCTCCCATGAGGGCGCCTCCTCCTTGGCCTTCCTTGGATGGTGTAACTTCACCCAGGTACTGGCCTTGGGCAGGGTGATCAGGAGCTGCTGAGGCATGATGATGCACGACCAACTGGTCTTGTCCACTTCTGGGGAGGAAATTGCCAGAACCTCCAATGAGAGGCTTGGCAATTGCGTGGTCTTTCTTAGACTGCAATCTTCTGCCCTCGGGGCTTTGGCATGTCCCTGCAGGACTAGGACCTGGAGGACCCTAGAGGTTGGAGTGACTTTAACAACTCTGAAAACTGGACACCATTTTTTGGGAGGCAGTCAGGTGAGTTGGTTTAAGTACATGGCTTTGTAATCATTCTAGAGGAACAAAAGACAAGAAAAAAGAAATCCACAAACACTTTTCATAGGGCCAGAACTCCAGAACCTGCAGAAATATATTTTAAAATGCAAAAGATCTAATACAATGGTGTGGCATCAATGCAAGAGTAAGTATAATCAGATTTCTTGGATGTAGCTTCCATCTCCCGATTCCACACAAACACAAAGATAGGCAAACATCCAAAGATGCACAAACATCTGCCTTGATTTCCCACCTTGTAAGCTACATGCTTATTCTGCTTGGATCCAGATTTGGGAGTCAACACAGGCTTTAAAACCAGACAGCCTGGCTAGAACCCAGACACTAGCCAATAAAAGCTCTGAGGCACTTCAATTCTGTGAGCTTCAGTTTGTTCACCTATAAAATAGGAATAGTAATTGCATTTTGTAGAGTTGCAATGTTGATTAATTGAGACAACACTAAGCATATAGCAAGCCCTTATAAACCTTTTATTTTGTGCTGCGTCATACCATTATTTTTTAAAGTTATTTTTAAAAAATAATTTGAAATATGCATGTAAAGTTCATTTTTAGTATCTTAACTGATGGAATAATCACATAGCTGTTTTAGCTGGGGCAAACAGTGACAGATACATCATCACCCGTGAAGCCTAACAACTGATAAAATGCATCCAGGGTTCGGAAATGTTAAATTGGGGGAGGGGTTAATGCTTAAATGGAATAAATATAGTACTTTAAGTTTAACGAGGGCTCCTACAGAATTATTGGTAGCAGGCAGATTTGAAAACAACCCAAATCAACTCATCCAACCACTGGCATCTAGGCAGGTACCTCCACCATGACCAGGTCCAGTGTATCTGGAGTCCTCAAAACAGCTCGGTGGAAAAGGGGGTGGCCCAGGCAAGGGTGATAGCTCAATGGTAGAGCTCTTGCCTTGCATGTGTGAGGCACTGGGTTGATCCTCAGCCCCACATAAAAATAAATAAAATAAAGGTCTATCAACAATTAAAAATATTTTTTAAATAATAATATATAAATAAAGATACTGTGTCCATCTACAACTAAAAAATTTTAAAAGGGGGGGCGGGTGGCCCGACTTTCTGAAGTTCGTGGAGAAGAGACTTATTGACTGCGTGCGTCCTTAGAGACTGGAGATTATAGGAAATATCCTACCCCTGAATATTAAAAAAGGACCTCTATGAGGTGGGGATGTGGCTCAAGCAGTAACGCGATCGCCTGGCATGCGCAGGGCGCTGGGTTCGATCCTTAGCACCACATAAAAAATAAAGATATTGTGTCCACCTAAAACTAAAAAATAAAAATAAAAAAAAAGGACTCCTTATCGAAGTACAGAAACTTTGGACTCGTCCCTAAGAAGCGGTTAATGACGGAGGAGCTTCACTTTGAAGTCTTCGCACCCCCACAGGTCTCCCAGATAGGCCAGCCCGGAAAAGAGAGGTAGACCAGCAGAGGAGTACTCACCGGGTGGGCCTTGGACGCCGGGAGGGCCAGGGTTGGGACGTGGGGACGCTCGCTCCCGAGCCTTTCTGCTGCAGAGGTCTCCAGAGAAGGACTGGGTGGTAACAGATTCTGTTCTTTCCCACCCTTTTACGGACCGTCCACGACGTCCAGCGTTCGCCTAGACGTCCTTCTGAAGCCCGGAGGGCCCTCGGCCTCCGGACTGGACCAGGCTTTCTTCCAAATTTCCATCCAGGGCCCTCTAGGATGGGTGGCTTTGGGGCTGGAATGGGAGGGCGCCCTGAACCGGCGCTGACGGTGGCTTTAATGCCCGAGCCAGCAGCCACGGCCAAGTGCACCCGGCCTCAGAGGCCAAGCGGGGCGTCTTGCAGCGCCTGCGCCCCGGGACACGCCCTCCAGATGGCCAGCGACGCCCGCAGCCCGCTGCCCTGCCCCAGCCGGCCCGCCCACCCAACGCGAGCCGCTCAGTCCCGGCCCTACGCCCGCGCGTCTCGCCGAGGCTCCGCAACCCGCCGCCCGCCCTCCCCGGAGCCAACGCGCGCGCCCGAGCACCCGGAAGCCGGAAGCCGCCGAGCGCCCTGGCTCGCGTCCGCGGCCACCCAGACCCTGGGGGCGGCGCCCTATGAGGCCACCCCCTTGTTGCCCCGGCTGGGCTGCTGGGCCCCAAGGCCGGCAGGCTGATGGGGAAGCCTGGCGTCCTGCATTCATTCACTGGCTCAGCAGCTCTCTTCCTGGTGCTTGTGACCCGCCACGCGTCCTTACAAGATCTTAGGACGCAGCACAGAATGCACGCTTTCCTGCTCTCTTGAGACTTCATTCTGGTGAAATTAGTAATAAGTAGGAAAATAAATCAATGATGCCCTCAGGTGATAGCAGGAGCCTCAGAAAATAATTACATTATTTTCTGGAATACATGTTTTAAGTTTAAAGAGATATGTATTAGTTTGCTAAGGCTGCCATAAAAAAAAAAAATACCACACATCAGGTGGCTTAACCCACAGAAATACATTCTCTCAAACTTCTGGGAGTTAGTTTGATTTCTCCTGCGGCCTATCTCCCTGGGTTGCAGATGGCTGCTTTCTTTCTGTGTCCTCACAAGGTGTGTGTGTGTGTGTGTGTGTGTGTGTGTGTGTGTAGCACGTGCATACATATGTGTATGTGTACTGTGCACTATGCAAGCGTCCCTGTGCCCTTGGTGTGTCTGTGTATTCATATCATCCTTAAAGAAAATAGGAACATTAAAACATTATGTTCCTGAGTGCTCTCTTCATATTCCCAAAAACCTAGCCACGTTAGGGAACAATGAGAGCAAGCCTGGGCCAATTGAATGTCCAGATATATATTACATTGAAGGACATTGACTTATGCACACCAGGAACTAAGGCAAGTTAATGTTAACTGTAAGAGCTTCTTTTCTTGCATGTACATCATGACAGTTGTTCCTTGGGAGCTGGCCATACAAGCAAACTAAGCAAGATAATGCTGATAATGTCACAGCTTATGCTGCTTAACATGTAAAACTCCTCTTTCAGTGGTAACTGGGAAAGAACTGAGGGCACTGTAGGGATGGACACCTGTCACTCATGCAGCTGGCCACGACTGGACAAAACACCATGAGGAAGAGGTGGCACTGTTTGGCAGAAGTACAGTGGGGGTTGGAGTGCTATCTGTTCAGCCCTACTGGAACTTCCCTATAAACATTTCTCAATAAAGCCTTATGCCTTGGCTCTTGGCAACCTATCTCACTGCTCTGGCAAAACTGGGCCATAGATGTGATAGTATCTAAATTTCCTCTACTTATAAGGTCACCATTCAGATTGGATTAGAGTACATCCAAATGCTAAATTTTAACTTAATTACCTCTTTAAAGGCCAAGTCTCTGAATACAGATGGATTATGAGGTAATGGGGATTAGGGTTTCAACATATAGATTTGTCAGGGGAGAATAAAATAGAGCCATAACAAGGCATCTAAGAGATGGCAAGGCAGTAGGGAATTACCAGACCAAACCTGGAAAGCTAGCATCCGGGAAGGTAAAGAAAGGCAGAAGCTGTTTGGCCCTGTCAGCTGGAAAATTATAACCTTCCTTTTGCACTTCAAAGAAAAATACTTAAACACAACAAAATGGGGACAGAAATAGGAGGAGGTCCTTCTAAAAACTGGGACCACAAAAATTTATATCCTTAGAATAAAGATGAATAAGAAGTGAAACACCTTTAGAGTTATTTGCAGGCTGGATTCAACTTTCCTTTGTTTTTTTGGCTTCAACAACAGGTATTTTATTTTTCACAGTTTTGATACTTGGGAAGTGCAAGATATGTGTCTGGTGAGAGTTCTCTCCTTTTTAAAAAAATCTTAAGTCGTGATCTTTCTTTTAGTCAGCTTTTTTGCATTGTGACTAAAAGATCTGACAAACATTTTGGAGGAGGAAAAATTTATTTGGAGGCTCAAGGTTTCAGAGGTCTCAGTCCATAGACAGCAGGCTCTATTCCTCAGGGCTTCACAGGGGAAGAGTGTGGTGGTGGGAGGAAGCAGCTCACATGATGATCAGGAAGGAGAGAGAAAGAGAGAGGGACTCCACTTGCCAGACACAAAATGTGTACCCCAAAGGCATGCCCCCAATCACCCACCTCCTCCAGCCACACTCTACCCACCTTCAGTTAACACTCATTTAATTCCCATCAGTGAATTAACTTACTGCTTAGGTGAGGGATCTCAAACCCAATTGTTTCTCCTCCAAATCCCCTTGCATTGTCTCACACACAAGCTTTTGGGGGGACACCTAACATCCAAACCACAACTAGAATGTCAATAGGACTGTGGACAGTAAAGACAACGCTCAAGAGGGTTCAAAGAAGGAGGACTCTATTAAAATTTGAGGCCATTCACATTGTGTTCTGGCTGAGAAGTTGTCTACATTTGGTCCATGTCCTGAGACTTTCTGTGAAGTTGATTTTAAAAGCAATGGACTTCTTAATCTGGTGGAAGAAATTTCTAAGAAGCATAGCATTCAGGCAGTGGCATGGATAGTGCTGGAGGATTTTAGCCAAAGTTTATTTTGATATTCAGGAGAAGGCAGAAAAGAAAGATTTGAAAAACTTGGACTTCAAAGGCAGGAGTAAAACTGGGGCTAAGGAAGTTGCAAATGATAAAGACATTACAGCCACTAAGGAATGCTAAAGGCTTTGCCCCCAAATAATAAAACAGATGGCTTGAGGGTATCTCAGGAGCTGGTAAGACCACACCCATCTCAGGCTCAGGGAGTAAAAGTAAAAAAGAGACCAAAGGGGCATCCTTGCACTAGGACGCCTAGGAAGTTTTTTCAACATGCTCAGCCACCCAGACACTCAGAGGCTGCTGCAGTCAGGGTCCCTGGAAGCTTTACCACTGCTCCAGACGGTGGCAATCTTGGTGGCAACCATGTGGTGATGGTTCTGCAGGAATGCGGGATGCTCGAGTTAGGGAATCATGGGGGCTTCCAAGATTTCAAAGGAAGGTCTGGGAGGCCAGGCACAGTGCAGCAGGGTTGGAGTCCCCATGGACACCCTCTGAGAGGACAAAGTATGGAGATGTGAGGAGGAAGCCAAAGCTGTCCCGGAGACCCCTGAGATTAAGAAACGCCAGTAACATGGGACATCATCCTAGGAAAGCTACAGGAATTAAACAGAGACAAGCCAACAGAAAGGCCACTAGGGCTGCAACCAACAAGGCCATGAGGCAGAGCTACACAAGTCCTTTGGACAGAATATCGCCGTGTCATGTGCCCCAGATGCCAGACATGGAGCTACAGGACTTGTTCGCCAGTAATGCCTTGGTCCTATCCCTTCTTTCTCTACCCATATTTTTCTTTTTTTTTTAATATTTATTTTTTTACTTTTTTTAGGTGAACACAATATCTTTATTTTACATTTATGTGTTGCTGAGAATGAAACCCAGTGCCTCATGCATGCTAGGCGAGTGTGCTACCACTTGAGCCACATCCCCAGCCCCCCATATTTTTCTTAATGAAAATATTTACTCTATACCTTTACATATTGCATATTTGTAAATCATTTTTTATTTCTTCAGGAGCTCATGATGCAAGTTTGCCTTGAATCCCAGAGACTTTGGATTGAGCTTTTGGGCAGTTCTGGAACTGTTGAGACATTGGGTGAAGGGAAAGTGAGGAACAAGAGATGAGTAAGCGAGAAATGAAAGACAGAGACAAGGCAGAGTTACAAACGAGAGTTTATTTGTCAGAGCTCACAAATAAAGGCTATTTCTCTATAGGATAGAGAGGCAAAACAGGCTTGAGGTTTGGGACTTTTATGGGGGAGGCTCAGGAATCAGAGCTGAACAGGTCCTAATGTGGGCAGTTAGGGTTGGTTGGTATGAGGAGTTTCTTTCTCAGAAACTCCCAAGGGTGGGAAAGTGAAACTTTTTCCTTAAGATGGCGGCTATCACTAAAGATGGCCATCCAGATGCTAAGCAAGGACCTTATATTTGGGACTTTTGGTAATGGGCTAAATGTATTTTGCATTGTGAGATAGTCATGAACTTTTGGGTGCAAGGGGCAGAATATTATGGTTTGGATGTGAGGTGTTCCCCAAAAGCTCATGTGTGAGACAATGCAAGGTTTGGAGGAGAAATGATTGGGTTATGAGAGCCCTCACCTAAGCAGTGAATTAATTCACTGATGGGAATTAAATGAGTGGTAACTGAAGGTGGGTAGGGTGTGGCTGGAGGACGTAGGTGATTGAGGGCATGCCTTTGGGGTACACATTTTGTGTCTGGCAAGTGGAGTCTCTCTCTCTCTCTCTCTCTCTCTCTCTCTCTCTCTCTCTCTCTCCTTCCTGATCATCATGTGAGCTGTTTCCCCCACCACCACCACACTCTTCCCCTGTGATGTTCTGCCTCACCTCAAGCCCTGAGGAATAGAGCCTGCTGTCTATGGACTGAGACCTCCGAAACCTTGAGCCCCCAAATAAACTTTTCCTCCTCCAAATCGTTCTTGTCAGGTCTTTCAGCCACAGCTGTGAAAAAGTGACTAAAACAATCTCAGTTTACAAGTTCATCTCTGTGGTTTTACCAGGTGCCTGATAAAATATAAACCACCTGTAGAGAAAAGCATTGTTATTTGTGTTAGGTAGTAGCTTGCAATGAGCAGTGAAATGCATAGCAAATTCATAAGTGTTCTTTAAATAACATTAGGGTCTTTTTTAAACTACTTTCAAAGTAGATGAGAAAGCAAAGGGTGGTAGTTAATTTGTAGAAAATAAACAAAAGCAAAGGAACTAATGAGGAAATTAGTCAAAAGAAAGGAATTAATGGGACTAACTCTTGACAGAGTCCATTGATGTTGATGTGAAGCTAGGAATTATGACTATAGGTATCTCCATCTGTCTGGGAAGGAAAATTTCCTTAGTAGCACAGGTGCACTGACTTCTGACCAGTTATTGATCCAGTGCCCACATTTATGTGGGACTGACTTATACATAAAAGCCCTCTAAGTAGGGTGGCCATCATGACAGTTCCAGAGAGGACCAACTAAGGTAAAAAAAACTCTGGTGCCTGACATGAAGGAGGAATTGAACACCTTATTGGCAAAGAGTACACAAAGTGGTCCCCAGTTCTGGTAAATAATCAATTTGGACACAGTGTTGTCTCCTTTGTCATTCTCTGCTCAGAGATGGCTCTCTCTCTCTCTCTCTCTCTCTCTCTCTCTCTCTCTCTCTCGTTTTCCACTGTGTCATTTTGCTTTTACTTTACTTTCACCTTTCACTTATAATAAAGTTCTCTTATGTGGCTTTTTGTGTATGACTTTAAATTTTCTTTCATCAGAACACAAGAACTGAGATTTGGAGTTTCAGCTCCCCACTTTCCTGTGATAATTGTAGGCTCCCAACTTTTTCTACACATAAGCAATGCCAAATACAGAATTAAAAATAACCAGGGCTCTGTGTTACTTGCTTCTGGGGTTGATCCCCAGCACACACAAACCTGATATATGTACACACACACACACACACAGTCTTTGAGTGAAATCCAGCAGAAACAACCACTAGAAATAGTCCTGCAAAGAAATTGCTCTTGGAATTATCAGAAGCAAACAATAAAATAATTTTTCCCCTTAAATAAAATAAAAAACAACTGACAATTTTGGTAGGTACATGGAAGCTCTAAAAGTTGATAGAGCAGACGCAAAAAGGAAATATAGATATTATGATAGATAAATACAGTAACAAAATTAAGAACTTGATGGATAATAGATTAGACACAGCTAAGAAGACTAAATGAAAAGCTAGGCCAAAAGAAATCTAGAATGAAACATTAAGAAACAAACAAACTGGGGCTGGGAATGTGGCTCAGGCAGTAGCGCGCTCGCCTGGCATGTGTGCGGCCCGGGTTCGATCCTCAGCACCACATACCAACAAAGATGTTGTGTCCGCCGAGAACTAAAAAATAAATATTAAAAAAATTCTCTCTCTCTCTCTCTCTCTCTCTCTCTCCCCTCTCTCACTCTCTCTTTAAAAAAAAAGAAACAAACAAACAGAAAAAGAACTTTGGATGTAATTCAGTGATAAGAGCACTTACATAGCATGTATCAAGCCCTGAGTTCAATCTCCAGTACAAAAAAAAATTATATATATATATATATATATATATATATATATATATATAGAGAGAGAGAGAGAGAGAGAGAGAGAAGAAAGGATAGATATGGAGGATACAGTGAGCAGTGAGCAGCAGCTCTAACATAAGTTTGAAAGAAGCTAGGGCAGAGACTGCATTTAAACACATAAAAAATGACTATTTTTAGTACCTATAAAAGCAACCAGATCACAAATAAAAGACAACAAGTTTCTAGTAAGATAAATTAAAAGAAACCCACACTTAGATACATAATAGTAAAATTTTAAAATGCTAAAGATCAAAGATAAACTCTTAAAAAGTCTATGGTCATTTTATAAAATGCCCACTCCTCCTCTGATGGGTGGAGATTCCCCTCGAATGTGAGAAAGACTTGCTTATAAAGAATATAATGTAGTAGATGGGCTGGAGTTGTGGCTCAGTGGTGGAGCACTTGCCTAGCAGGGGTGAGGCACTTGGTTCAATTCTCAGCACCATATATAAATAAATAAAATAAAGGTCCATCAACAAAGACAAAAAAGAAAATAATGTAGTAGAAATGATAGTGTCCAAAGTTAAGTCATGAAAGATATTGCCATTTCTGCTCTGCACACTCTTTGTATTGATTCATATCTGGAATGTCCCTCAAAGTCTCCTGTTGAAAGCATGATCTCCTAGCAAGGTTCAGAGGTGGGGCTTTCCAAAGTGATTGCATGAGGGCTCTGACCTCATCAATAGATTAATCGCTTGATGCCTACATGGACCCTGAGGGGAGGGACCAGTACTACGGGGCATGCCCTAGAAGGGTTTAGCTTCTCCATGGCCCTTTCTTCCCTTCTCCTCCCCACTTCCCTCTGTCTTCTCCTCCTCTCCTTCCTGGATGCCATGAGCTAAGCAAGTTTCCTCTGCCCCACCCCTCCACCATGATGTTGGAGCCATTTAACCATGAACCGAATCCCCTGAAATCATGAGTCAAAACAAATCTTTTCTCCTTTAAGTTGTTCTTGTCAGGCATTTTGTTTACAGCAATGAAAAGCTAACACAGATTGATTCATCTGGGGAAACCCAGCTGAGTTACCAGAATCAACTGTCAGCCATGCAAGTGAGCCAGTGTAATCCAGGAGTCAGTGCAAAGAGAACTATGAATTGTTCCCTGTTCTGTTACCTCTGTACCCAGTCAAGCCTTCAGATGCCTTCAACTTCACCTGACATCTTGACTATATTCTGAGCCAGTACTTCCCATATAAGGAGCTTCTTTAATGTTTGACTCATGAATACTTCAAAGTTTATTTTTTAAATCATTAAGTGTTGGGGTTATTTGTTATGCAGCAATTAATAACTAACAACATTGTAAAGCAACTGATAATTAACACAGGAGACATTGTGACAGCCAATATCATCAGCAGTAATGAAAAACAGGATAGTGGAATGAAATTTCCAAAGTGTTGTGAGGAAATATTTGACAACACAGAATTCAATACATGGTTAAAAACAAAGACATTTTCAGACAAACAAAACCTGAGAGTTTGCCCCTGGCAGACTACATTAAAAGAAATTCTCAAAGTTGAACTTCAGGCAGAAAGAAAATGATTCCAGACAAAAGGATGAAGATGTAAAAAGAACAAATAAAGCATAAGTTATATGAGCAAATCTAAATCAGCATTAATGATATATACTAAAATAATTTGTGGTTTTACAAAACAGAATTAAAGCCAAGCACAGTAGCACACACATGTAAATCCCAGCAACTGGGGAGGCTGAGGAAGGACTGAAAATTCAAAGCCAACCTCAGCAACTTAGTGAGGCCCTAAGCAACTAGTAAGACCCTGTTGCAAAACACAAAATAAAAAGGGCTGGGGATATAAAGCACCCCTGGGTTCAATCCCCAATATGAAAAAAAAAAAAACAGAATATATCCAAGATCAATAGCATACAGATCAGGAAAGAGGTGAATGGTGTTAAAGTGTTCTACATATTGTATGACTACATGGAGTAGGGTAGAGATATTCATTGTTACTTTTTCCTTTCTTTCTTTTCTTTTTCTTTCTTTCTTTTTTTTTTTTTTTTTTTGTTTGGTGCTGGAGATCCAACCCAAGCCCTTCCTCAAATTAAGTATGTATTCTGTCACTGAGCTTTGCTCCAGCCAAATAAATTTAAATTTTGTAAAAAAAAAAATGTACTTTTTCCGGAAGACATCTTACTAAATATAAAAACCTATTAAAAAGTTAATAGTAACTAAGAAAATGAGGTAGGGAAGGGAATAAGTTCAGAAATGGACACAAACATATTTATGATAAGATTGGGGGAAAGTGTGTCTATTTAAGAAAGTGAATCTTGGGCAAGTGGATATTCACATTGACTCATTCACAAAAATCAATCCAGATGGATTTCAGCCTTAAATGACAGTTATTTTAGTCAGGTGTTTCACTGCTATGACCAAAAGACCTGACCAGAACAATTTTCTTTTTATAAACTTTGTTTCTTTTTTAATATTTATTTTTTAGTTTTAGGTGGACAGAGTATCTTTATTTTATTTTTATATGGTGCTGAAGATGAATCCAGTGCCTCATGCATGCTAGGCGAGGGCTCTACCACTAAGCCACAACCACAGCCCTAGAACAATTTTTTAAAAATTTCTTTTAGTTGTAAATAGACTTTTATTTTATTTATTTATATATGTTGCCAAGAATCAAACCCAGTGCCTCACATATGCCAGGCAAGTACACTACCACTCAGCCACAGCCCCAGCCCTGACCAGAACAATTTTAGAGGAGGAAGTTTATTTGGTGTTCATGGCTTCAGATATCTCAGTCCACAAACGGCCAACTCCATTGTTTTGGAGTGGAGGTGAGCAGAACATCATGGTGGAAGAAAGCAGTTCAGGACATGATACCAAGAAGCACAGAGAAAGAGCTCAGCTCTCCAACCACACCCTCTGTGACTCATATCCTCCATTCCCACCCTACCTGCCTATAGTTACCACCCAGTTAATTCCTATCGTGGATTAATGCACCGATTAGTTTAAGGCTTTCATAACCCAACCATTTCACCTCAAAACTTTCTTGTATTATCTAATGAATGAGTTTTTGAGGGACACCTCATATCTAAACCAAAATAATGGGTAAAACAAAAAAAAATTAGAAGAAAGTAGGAGAATGTTTTCATGACCTTAAATAGGCATAGACTTATTAAATGGGAAAAACTGATAAATTAACTCAGATTAAAATTAAAAAACAGATTTTTCAGACACTTTTAGAAAATTTGGGGGGAAATATATTTGGTAGTATCTACCAAAGCTAAATTTTGACTTAGCTATTCCAGCCCTAGATATATACCTAACAGAAATACACAGGTTCAGGGATGAAGCTGTAGCTCAGTGGAAGAGCACTTGCCTAGTATGTGTGAGGTACTGGGTTCGATCCCTAGCAACACATAAAAAATAAATAAATAAAATAAAGGCATTCTGTCCATCTACAACTACAAAAAAAATTAAAATAAAAAGAAATATAAAGGTTCAGATGTTCCAGTTTATATAATCTCAGGCTGCTTTTGTGCAAAACGGCAGAGTGTAATAGTTCTTTCAGAAGCCATATAGCCACACCTGAACACATCTACCATGTAGCCTTTTACAGAAAAAAAAAAAAAAAACATTTGCCAATTCTTGGTCTACAGGAAAAAAAAACAATATGCATAAGTATCTCATGATAGTGGTTTTACATCAATTCTAGAAAGCTCCCTTTATTTCTATGACCAACACTTTCAGTATACATCTTATAGCTATATAAAAGAATAGAATAAAAGGTTGTGCTAAATTTTATTCTGATTTGTTAAAGGGATATTTAAAACAGTGATTCTCAATGGCCAATCCCCAGATCACTGACCTGCCATGAAATTTTCATTTGTCCATAGTGAAAGGTAAAAAGTAAAGACAACTTTGGCAGATTTTCATAGTGTTAATTCACTATAATGGGCTATTTATCATAATTACATCTTTTCTACATTTTTAAATATTAAAATTCCCTTTTCTGAAACAATGCTGATAATAAGTTGTTAATTTTAAGACAGCAAAATTAGCAGTTGGTAACATTTATCCAATCATTCAATTCTGAAGTATTGAGAAAATAATAAAACATAATCGTTCTTAAAATCTAAAGGTTAGGAAACCATTGATTTAGAGGCTTTTGCTCCAATATGGTTCCTCTAATGCTGCATATACTTCATGTATCATTGCCGAAGGAATTTCTTAAATGTGTTTTGCAGTGTCTAATAAGTGAAGAACTACAACTGAAGGCTTTCCCACACTCATTACAGTCATAAGGTTTTTCTCCAGTATGAATTCTCTGATGTTTAGCAAAGGATGAGTCATGCCTAAAGGCTTTCCCACAGTGACTGCACTCATAAGGTTTCACTCCAGTATGAACTCTCTGATGAATGGAAAGATGTATTCTCTGACTAAAGGCTTTCCCACATTCCTTGCACTTATATGGTCTTTCTCCAGTATGAGTTCTCTGGTGCTGAGTTAGGTATGTGCTATGGCTGAAGTTTTTATTGCATACATTACAAACGTAGGGTTTCACCCCAGTATGAATAATCTCATGTTGCCTCAAGTGTCTAATCTGGAAAAATGCTTTTCCACAGTCTTTGCATGTAAATAGTTTCTCTCTAACATGAGTTCTCAGATGCTGGATCAGTCCAATGCTCTGGCTGAAGGCTTTCTCACATGTCTCACATTCATAGGGCTTCTCTCCAGTATGAATTCTAACATGTTGAGTAAGGGATGAAGGATGTCTAAAGGTTTTCCCACATTCCTTACATTCATAGGGTTTCTCACCAGTATGGATTCTTTGATGGGGAATAAGGGATGAACTTTGGCTAAAGGCTTTTCCACATTCCTTACATCTGAAAGGTTTCTCTCCAGTATGAATTCTCATATGTTCAGTAAGATGAATGAGTTGTTTGAAATTTTTTTCACAAATGTTACATTCAAAGGTTTTCATTTTTGTATAACTCCTTGAATGATTAATCAAATCTAAATTGCATTTGTTTCTCTTTCCAGGTGTGTCATTTTTATGGTCTTTTGTTCTTGAAGAACCTGCTAGTCCTGGGGTAATTTTTGAGCTAAAATTAACTTTTTTGTCAAATTGCTTAGATTCTTGGCTTTTCTCTTGAGTAAGAATTTTCTTATGGATTGAGGGGATTGGCCCCTCAGGTGATCTACCTTGTTTTTCCAGGTAACTTTCTAATTTATCACATCTTAAGACTCTTCCCAATGTAGAATACAAGGTGCTTCTCCTTGTGGACCTTTCCTTTATCAGCCCAGAATGTAATTCTTCCCATGAAATTTCATTCTTTAAGGTTGATTCTTTGGTTTCTGTTTTATTCTCCAAGTCTGAAAGAAAGCCAAACATAAAAATGATCCATACTTACTGCAGATCAAAAATTAAATTGCCACAATGAGAACAGATGGGAAAATATACATACTAGCTACAGAAGGCTTGGACTGTCTTCAAAGTGATCCTGCCACCTAAAGAGCTGATATGAAAGCAAGTGAAGAAATGGTAAGAGGAAAGAAGCTTTGAAAACCAACGAGGAGCTCATCCATGTGAATTGCTAAAGGGAATAAACCAAGAAAATAAGGGCAAATATTTTAAAATATAATTAAGAAATACAGAATTCTAGGGTTGGGTTGTAGCTCAGCAGTGGAGTACTCACCTAGTATGTGTAAGGCACTGTGTTTGCTCCTCAGCACCACATATAAATAAACAAAGGTATTCTGTCCATTTACTATATGTGTATGTGAGGGTGTGTGTATGATATATATATATATGAGAAACAAGATTTTTTAAAAATATTTTTATTAGGTCACAACACTTTTATTTTATTTATTTATATGTAGTGCTGAGGAGCAAACCCAGGGCCTCACATGTGCTAGGCAAGTGCTCTACCACTGAGCCACAACCTGAGCCACAGAAAAGCAGGATTCTAACACCATATTTCTAAGAAAAAAAATTCTTTAAGAGAAAAGTACTTTTAAAAAAATTCTAGTTGGAGATATAGCTCAGTGGTAATGTGTTTGCCTAGCATGTACAATACCCTGGGTTCATTCTCCACAACCACAAAACAAGTCTCTCTCTCACACTTTTTAAACATGACAATCACACTTTTTAAACATTACAATATATGTGAAATGTATGTTTCATATAATTAATTGTGTTATCATATATATTATGTATTAGATAATTACATAAAATATTATATTATTAACAAATAAGTGGCTTATTATTTAGTTAATGTATTGATTAAAAATGGGGTTGGCCTCCTCCTATCTGAGATGAGATTCCCCATGTCTTAGGATTTGAGAATGTATACACACATTTCCCAGCTATGTCTGTGTAAATGTATACATTTCTTTATACATGGTTTCACATACATATTTGTACAGAAAAAGGATCTTGGTATATATACACAGGTCTGCATTTATTTTGTTGTGGTGCTTGGGATTAAACACAGAGCTTCATACAAGCTAGCCAACTGCTCTACAACTGAGATAAACTCCAATTTCTTGTTTTGCTTTATTAATTCAACTATATCTATGAGCCTCCATTTATGTCTTCATGTTTAGACTTTTCTCATTCTAACAACTGCACTGCCTTCTACAGTAAGGACAAATGATAATTTAACTTTTCCCATTAAAAATATTTAGATTATCTCCAATTTTTCACTATTACAAGTCACACGACAATCTACATTACTATGCATTTATTCTTGTACACTCTTGCCATATTCCACTGGATTTTCTGCAGAGAAACTCTTGTTGTGAGTACACTCCGTAAACAAAGGCCCCTTAACCTCCTCACTCCCTGAATTTGATCAGTCTTTATAATTTTTCTACCTCTTATGAAGTAGAAAATAGTTTCTCAATGTGTGAGAAAATTCTATATAAGGATAAAACTATCTATTCTATCCACAGTATATCTGGAACATTTTTGGGAGAGGTACTTTCTATGATATTTACTCTTTCATCTCTATGCCCATTTTGGTTCCTTCCATTCTAACGTATCAATATTTCCTGCCCAGAGATAAATCTTATTCCCTAGGACTAATCTCACTTTAGTAATCACACATAAAAAGGGCTCAGGTATAGCTGAATAAATTCTGGAATGGGATTAAAAGGCAAGCAAGGATTTTGAGATTCCTTATTTCAGGGAATAGGGAGTAACATAAGGTGCATGCCTGTAATCCCAGCAATTTGGGATGCTGAGGGGGAGGATCCCAAGTTCAACATTAGCTTCAGAAACACAGTGAGATTCTAAGCAACTTAGTGAGATCCTGTCTCAAAATAAAAAGGGCTGTGGATGTGGCTCAGTGATTAAGTGCCCTGCATTCAATTGGGGGAAAATAATAGAAAAAAGTGATGTTACATGGCCAAATCTGGTAGTAACATTCAAGATGATTCAAAAGAAGAAAATAAGACATCAACAAATCCAACTAGAAATTATAATACAGGTATAAAATGATGAAACTCGCCACTGCATCAAAAATAAAAGTAGAGGGATGGGATTGTGGCTTAGTGGCAGAGCACTTGTTTTGCATGTATGAGGCACTAGGTTCGATCCTTAGCACCACATAAGAATAAATAAATAAAATAAAGGCATTGTGTCCATCTAAAACTAACTAAATAAATAAATAAAAGTAGAAGCAAAACTAACAAGTAATATCAAGGAAGAAGGATGGGGAATGAAGGCAAACCTAAGTAGAAATGTGATATATTCTTTTTTAATTTTTTTAATTTGTAGATGGATATAATATCTTTATTTTATTTATTTTTATGTGGTGCTGAGGATTGAACCCAGTGCTTCACACTTGCTAGGCAAGAGCTCTACCCCTGAGCTGCAACCTCAGCCCAATACATTCTTGCTAATGCCATGATTTCCAGAGACTGAAAGAACAGGGTAAGTCAGCATGAGAAACCTGTTTCGAAGAGAAGACAATTTCTGTTTTTTAATTTTCTGGGTTTGAAGTGACAACAGTGCTTCTGTATGGAGATGCTATAAATGTCAGACTATGTGGCTATGGAGTTCATACGGATGAACAAAGCAGTGGTGAAAATTCAAGCATGGAACTGAGAGCTGAAAATATTGCAATGTATTTGTGGGAGTTTCCACAGAAATACAACAGTAGTATAAAAGACAAGCGGCTCCTTGGAGATTGTGGCACAGACTATGGATGGTCACTGAAATCTGTTCTCCCCATTTTTGGACATACAACTAAATTATATCTCCCAATCTCCCTAGAATTAGACTGAGTGAGATAACAAAGGTCTCCCTTGCTAAGTGAATGAGAGGAAAGTGATGTGAACCACTCTAGGCTGGACCATTTAAACTTCCTAAATGAGCTCCTTTGAGCTCCTATTCTACGCTAACTACATGCAGATACTGAGGAAACCCCAGGGATGGTGGCGCCACAGAGAAGAAGTAACACTGGTCTCCGAGTTGCAAGATAAAACTGTCAACTGACCTAAACAATTCCTTCAGAGCAGTATATGATTAAGAAAAAAATTCGATGTGAGGTAATGGCTCAAAATGTGCTGTGGAATTTTAAAGTCTATTTGTTGTAGTAGGTTAGCCTATCTTAACAAATCAGGAAATTACATATCTGCCTTTCAAAACACACTGATGAAAGCCACTGAAAAAGCAACAGGAGGGAGACTAGAAAACAATTATTAATCTACCTGGTGGAAGAAAGGATACCAAGGTGGTGAAATCTATATAACCTAATGCTGTCATCTAGAATAATGGTATGAGAACTGTAGAGTCAGGATGATTAAAATTAAAATATTGATTCCTGACAGACATGGTGGTGCATACCTCCAGCTACTTAGAAGGTAAGAAGATCACCAAATTTGAGGAAAGTCCAGTCAACACAGACATAATCTTTGCCACAATCTCTGAGGAGCCTCTTGTCTTTTATACTGCTGTTGTATTTCTGTGGAAATTCCCACAAATACATTGTGATATTTTCAGCTCTCAGTTCCATGCCTGTATTTGCGTGGATTTGGGAGACTTATTTTCACCACTGCTTTGTTCATCCATCTGAACTCCACAGCCACATAGCTTGACATTTACAGCATCTCTATACAAAAGCACTGTTATAACATCAAACTTTGTCTCAAAAAAAGAAAAGACTTGGAACTGTAAGTCAGTAGTGAAGCACCTGCCTAGAATGTGGGAGATCCTGGGATCAAATACTAACTAATTGGTACAAATTTCTTTTTTTTTCCCCTCCAGGAACTGGGGATTAAATTCTGGGGGTGCTCTACCACTGAGCTATATCTCCATTCCTTTTTATTTTCTATTTTGAGACAGGATCTCACTAAATACCTTGCCTCAGTCAAGCTGCTGGGATTAAAGCATGCACCACTGCTCCTGGATGTACAAATTTCTTAACCAGCCTTCTTTCCCTCATTTGTAAGATGGAGGTAGTATGGGATTTCCAGAGGCAAGTGTGGTAAAAACCTGTCATCATTACTTTTCTTAGACATTGAAGAAGACTGTTAAAAGCTGTTAGAATTGCCAGGTGCAATGGCCCACGCCTGTGATTCCATGGGCTGGGGAGGCTGAGACAGAAGGATCTCGAGTTCAAAGCCAGCCTCAGCAATGGTGAGGAGCTAAGCAACTCAGTGAGACCCTGTCTCTAAATAAAATACAAAATAGGGCTGGGGATGTGGCTCAGTGGTTGAGTGCCCCTGAGTTCAATTCCTAGTACCAAAAAAAAAAAAAAAAGCTGTTAGAATTGGTAATAAGGAATTCTCTAGTGATTTCTCAAAGAGTCATAAGTTAAAAAGAGAATTAGAATTGAAGCTCTGATCACAGGATAAGAATTAGAAAAATAAAATAAAATGAAATTTTTGAGAGAGTGAAACCAATGATAAAATGACAGAATGAGTAAGCTGTGTTTAATGAGAAGAGACCTGTGAACTTCAGATATACAAAGGAAAATAGCTATGATCAGAGCAAGGCTTGGAACACTGGACCAAGGGAAGATTACAAAATCAGGTCAAGAGAAAGATCAAGAAGGCATCTATTTTTCTCTGACTCCACTAGCAAAAAGATGTATATGTAGGAAGCGGGTGAAAGGTGGAAAATTAAGCTTTCTTGTGTGCACCATCTCTCCATGGCCTGGAGAAGGCTTTCGGGGAATTTTCTGGCCAACAACATCATAAGGCCCTACCTGCCTCACCCTTACCTGAACATGAACCTCCCGAAATCTTTTTATCCATCAGCCATGGTTCTTCTCCTTTCTCCAACTGGGAAATCACAACAGGTTTGCAAAGTTGATATCCTGCTAATGGAGAATAAAAGACTGTACATGTTGAGGTCAAAGAACCAACCCAAGAATTTAAAAAATAGCCCTCTGGTATTCAGTCTTATGAAGGATAGAACAGAAACAGTGAGGCAAAAGACCACAGCAATTCAGACATGGTGTTCAGAAGGTACTAGAAATCTCTAGTACAGAATCAAAAACCCAAGCAAAGTCCTTAGTTTGGAAATAAGAATTTTCTTCCAATAGGAGAACCAATTTTACAAGGGGAATCAATCCTTACCCACTGAGACCAGGTTCCCATAGTTCTCCAGCATCACCTCCCGGTAGAGATTCTGGTGATCAAGGGCCAGTTGCCCCCACTCCTCCTGAGTGAAGTCCACAGATACATCCTTGAAGGTTAACAGTTCCTAGAACATCAAACACATTCCTTTCAAGCCAGAGTTCAGGAAGTTGTTCTGACCTTGTCTAGATGCAAAAAGATTCCAGTCAAGTTTTCCTGGATACCTGCTTGATAATTGTTTGCCTGATTCCCTGTTGGAGATTTTAAATCAAAGCACAAAGCATGTAAGTTGCAATTTGATTGAAAGGAAAACACTCATGAAATATTAAGAAGGCCACAAAATGTTATGTAAAGTAATTTAGATTAAGGACAAAACCATTCAGGAATATTTGGGGGAAAGGAGAGTTCAAAGGGGGCTAAGGCCACAAGACAGGGACCTTTGTTGGGCTGAAAGAACTGACTAAAGTAAGAATACTTTAGAATGAGCAAAATATCCTTAGTTAGGTTTCTCTATTAAATAAGCAAAGTATGAGAGAACAGAAGATTTTAGGAGGGAGCATGAATTCTGCCTTCTAAGGAAAGATGGATTGTAAAGTACCAGTATCTTCTCTGATATTCAGTCTTAGGAAGGATAGAGTAGAAACACATTCCTTCTCTTGCTATACTTGTGCCCCAGGGGCTTGATCAAAAATTTCTCTTAAAGGTCAACTAAAAAGTAACTTCAAAGGATACTGGTACCTGATTCTTTTAAAATGTTACTTAATGGACCTGGTGTGTAGCTCAGTTGTAAAGTATTTGCCTAATAAGTCCTAGGTTAATCCCAGGACTGCAAGTAAGTAAAATAAAATTAAAATAAATATTTTTTTTAATTAAAGGCTGTTTAAAAGTAAAATAAGGGGGCTGGGGATATAGCTCAGTTGGTAGAGTGCTTGCCCGGCATTCACAAGGCCCTGGGTTCAATCCCCAGCACCACAAAAAAGAAAGAAAAAGTAAAACAAAATGAGCCAGGCACAGTGATACATGCCTGTAATCCTAGTGATTTGGGAGGCTGAGGCAGGTAGCTCACAAGTTAGAGGCCCAGCAGCAGGTAGCTCACAAGTTAGAGGCCAGGCTCGACAACTTAGCCAGATACTCAGCAACTTAGAAAGACTCTGTCTCAAAATAAAAAACAAAAAGAAATGGGAATGTATTTCGGTGGTAAAGCACCCCTGAGTTCAATCATAGTACATAAAAAAACAAAATGTTGTTCAAAATATCCAATGTTTTATTTATTTAATGTTTGTCTTTCTCCCAAATAGTTTCTGAGTTTTAAAGGCAATACTTCCACTCTCACATGCACCTCAACACAATTTTTAAATTTGTTGGATAAATGACTGGAGGTCTGCTTAAAACAAGAGGTTTAATGAGGAGGGTTATACCAGAGAGGAATCAACTGATGCCACCAAGTTTCCTGAGGAAGAAGAGGCTACAAAAAAAAAAAAAAATCCAAGAGATGGAGTCAAAGAAAATCAAAGTTTGGAGATCAGCAGGGGATGTAGCTCAGTGGGAGAGTTCTTGCCTAGCACACGTGAAGCCCTGAGTTCATCCTCAGCAGGAATCTCCAGCTCACCTGGGATCCCGCTGTCAGGAGCCCAGGAGTCATTTCATCCTTGCAACTTTCTCCCTGGGACTCATCAACTTGCTGAGATGGCACAGCTGGGGAAAGAAAAGAACCATGAAGGTGGCATCTTCCTAAATCCCCCAAGGAGAAAAACTACACGCACAGATTCACTGAATGGGGCTCCTCCCCTAATATACTCACAAAGAGGGACATTAAGAGCAACTCAAAAGTAGCCCAAGCTTCCTTAATGAGGAGGACCTGCAGTGTGTGGCTTAGGTATTAAGGGTCAGTGCGGTCCCAAAACAGATATATCAGGTCACTCCTTTGTTCAAAAATCCTCAGAGATTCCCCACAGCAAGAAAGAAAAATCCAGATACTTCACCGTGAACTTCAAAACCCTTCACAACCAGTCCATAACTACTTCTCCAAGTGTTAGCCTTTTCTAATTGCCATCTTTCAGCCACTAGACACACCTGCCCACACAATCGTGTTCATTCCTTGAACGTACTTGGACAGGACTCAACTCAGTACTTTTCTCCAAATCCTATACTTTGTGAAAACAGAATATCTTTCAGGTCCAGTTCAAGTGGAATTATCTCAGACACCCTTAATGAAAAAAAAGCTTCTTTCCCTCAATTAAGTATGAGCATACGGGGAGAAACTGGACCTTGTTCATTTTTTTCTCTGCTAAAATGCTAAGAATAAACCATGCCAAGATGCTAGAATTTGAGAATTAAAGGCTGAAAGTAAGGTATTAAAAATATGAACTAAATAAAATAAAATAGGGCTGGGGGTGTGGCTCAGTGGTCAAGTATCCCTGAGTTCAATCTCCAGCACCCTCCCCCCAAAAAATATGAACTATAGGGGCTGGGTTTATAGCTCAGTGGTAGAGCACTTTCCTGGAATGTGTACAGCAGTTCAATCCTCAGCACCACATAAAATAAATAAATAAAACAAAGAAATTATGTCCATCTTCAACTAAAAAAAAATTTTTTAAAATACGAACTATTTGGGCTGAGGGTACAGCCCAGTGGCAGAGCACTTGCTTGGCATGCATGAGTCACTGGGTTTGCTTCTCAGCACTACATAAAAATAAACAAATAAGGGGCTGCGAGTGTGGCTCAAATGGTAGAGTGCTAGCCTAGCACATGTGAGGAACTGGGTTTGATCCTCAGCACCACATAAAAATATTGTATCCACTTAAAACTAAAAAATAAATAAATAAAATAAATGCATGCTGTCAGTCTACAACTACAAAAAAATTTTTTTTAAAGTACAAACTATAAATTAAGGCCCATGAATTACTGTCTTGTATTTTACTACACCTTTACATCCTGAATAGTGGGCACCCATATAATTAAAATTTGTCATTTATCGATCCATATTTTTCTGAACCATTTCAAAGTTGCAGGCATCATAATGTCGCCATCTATCTGTGCTGGCAACCTAATCCTGGGTTCACAAAACCTGACTATTCCAATAACTCAAGAAAACGACAAAGAAAGCACACAACCACACAGACTTACCTTTTCAATAATCTGGAGCTGGCTCTGTGACATTAAGGGTCCTTGGAAAGAGAGAGAGCCACTGGAATTCTTTATTCTTATATAGGAACACACAAGGGGAGGTTCCATGGAACATTCTATCCCCAAAAGGGCAAAGGGGCAGGATTACAAAGGAACAGGTGAGTGTAGATCAACCCCCACAGGTGATGCCTACACCTGGAGCCATGCTTGCTATCCAAGCTGGGACAATGCCCAAGTCAATGAAATTAGTAATTGGTCAGGGCCCCAGGGCGTCAGGACTTGAAGGCGTCTGCATTCTCAACTTTACTTCTTCTTCCCCTAAATTTTCTGTAAACAAGAAGTTCAATCTGTAAGCTTAATTTAGGATCAAGCAAAATATTTTTGTGGATGCTATGTGTATATATAGCGTTGTCCATAAACTACAAAATACCAAGTTATTCCATTATTGGGACATTTGATTGGGATGGTGTCCACCAGACCTCATCACTGGAAAAACCATGATCTTTCCTTGACATTTAGCAAGTAATCTGTAGGGTGTAATATTCTAAAACCATGTGAGTATCTGTTTCCTATCAACCTTTCAATTATTTCATTTGCCATAAAATATTAGTTATTACTGGCAGTGATTTTATAGAAAATTCTATAAATAACTTCCCCTCACCAACTGAAGATGTAAAAGGCAAGATAAATGCATCATTCAATCACATAATAATTTATTTTATTTCTCTTTGTTTTTTGTGGTACTGGAAATTAAACTCAGGAGCACTTTATCACTGAACTACATCCCCCAACCCTTTTTTAAAAAATATTATTTTTGAGACAGGATCTTGCTAAATTGGCAAGGCTAGCCTTGCACTTGTGATTCTCCTGCCTCAGCCTCTCAAGTCGCTGGGATTACAGGTGTGCATCACCATGCCTGGCCATAATAATCTATTTTCAAAGTAAGAAATCAGTGTATTAACCACCTCCAATATTTGCAAATGAGCCCTTCTCTCTTCTCTACTTAAAAAAAAAAATTTGTAGTTGTAGATGGACAACATGCCTTTATTTTATTTATTTATTTTTATGAGGTGCTAAGGATCAAACCCAGTGCCTCACATGTGCTAGGCAAGTGCTTTGCCACTGAGCTGCAGCAACAGCCATCTTTCTCTATTCTAAGATAGAGAAAGAACATGTGGAACTTTTATTTATTCAAGGTATTACAATCAATAAAGAACACAAACTGTCCAGAATTTGTCCATTGGGATTCTCTTGAACCTGGGTCCCACAACCTTTGGACATATGTCCACCAGTCTTTAAGCTCTTCCTTGTTTTCTAGCACAAGATACTCCAGGTATGTTCTCTGCTGCCTTCTGCTTCTGACCTAACTACCAACTCCATTCTGCTCTTCAAGTGGGTGGAGAAGAATTGGTTTTGGGCTTAAGTGACCTCTACTACTTAAGAAAACCCTAGACCACCCCACACCCATTATCAAGAACTCCAAAGACTTTTCACCCAGCTGTCTCCCCAGAGATGCTTCTACTCCCTGGTTCTACCTTCCTTCCCACACTGGAGGAGAATGCTTCCCTCCCTCCCCACCCCCACCCCATTCTCACCTTCTGCTTCAAATATTTTAGTCACATCCTCCCACAGGGGCGCCCCCTCCTTGGCCTTCCTTGGATGGTGCAACTTCACCCAGGTGCTGGCCTTGGTGGGCAGGGTGATCAGGAGCTGCTGTGGCATGATGACTTCTGCACTCCTTTCCCAGGGACTCTGCCTCATCCACAGTCCTGACTGGGCTTGTCCACTTTCTGATGAGGAAACTGCTGGGACCCCAGACCGGGGGTTTCACAGCTGTACCAGCCTCCTCTAATAACCAACTCCTGCTCCTCAGTGTCCTCAGTCTCAGGAACCAGCGAGGAAATACAGTACCATAATCTGGGGTGTGGCTTGTTTTGTCAATGGCTCTCAAGACACATCCCCCACCTTGGATTAACCTGTCAAGGCAGCTGGATGCTCCAGGTATTTATTGAGCCACCCCACCCCCTACAGTCTCCTGGAGATGCTGAGCAAAAAACATAAGTGTCAACAAAGTATCAAGAAGCCTCAGTTATACCATCAGCTTCTAAAACGTACAAAATCACCTTAAAATATTCAGAAAAGATGGAAGGAAATGGTGGATAAAAAAAACATGGTCCAAAAACCTGAAGGTGTCACTAAACACAAAGAGATAAAGATCCCAATTCCTTGTTACAGGCACGATTATGCTTAAAACAGCCTGCGATTTGGAACCGTAAAGGATCTGGGTGTGAATCCCAGATCCTTCCCTTCACTGAGGCAAATGACGTCACGTTCCATCGGGGTTCTCCCTCCCTAACCAAGAGGCTATACTGAGACAAATGACGTCACGCTCCATCCGGGTTCTCCCTCCCTAACCAAGAGGCTATACTGAGACAAATGACGTCAACGATCCATCCGGGTTCTCCCTCCCTAACCGAAAGGCTACACCCCGCTCGTGGGCAACGGCGCAGGGACCTTTTCGCAGTCTGGGTTTGAGTCAACCGCTCAGAATCAGGGCGCACCGCGGGCGACAGGGTGATGGCGAGCAGTTGCTGGGGCTTCACGGCTCATTGCCCTCTCCAATCCCTGGAGCGTCCCCGTGCCCCCGCTCACCGGCGGGACAGCACACCAACTTCCCGGCCGCAGCCAGCAGGGCTCAGCGCAGTGCGCCCACGGTGCCGTGTAGCGCCGGGGAGGCCAGCGCGATACGCCTGCGCGGTGGCCTTGCGTGTCCTTCCCGGCGTCCTCCGCCAGATCGGGCCTGGGTGCTCGCCCCGCCCCTGGTCCCCTCGATTGGCACACCCAGAATGCGAACCCAATAAGCCAGCTCCACTCATAAGAGAGGAGATGGCACCTTGTGCCCCCTGCCGAGGGTTCACGTCAAAGTGTCTACCGTGGACCTTTCAGCTTTTGACAAAAAATAACGACTGGAATCACTTTTTTGTTAAACTCCATGGATACCACGTTCTTGAATAATATGTATATGGAAAAAGGCTAAAAATTGAATGTATTGCAGTGTTTTATTTAAAGAATACAACCAGCTAGCTTTCTGTTCTACCATTCAATAAAAGTTCTCACGTTAATAGCCTTCCTTACATTTCTGAAATGTCAGAAAAAAAAAACACAAAAGCAGGAAAATAGTGGTAACCTGTAATCTCAGCTAACAGGGGTAACCGTTGCTAACATTTGATGCGCAGTCTGCTATACTCACACACTTCGTTTGTTTTTCCACATTTTAAGATATTTAACACCTGAAATCCCAGAGGCTCAGGAGGCTGAGACGGGAAGATTGCGAGTTCAAAGCCAGCCTCAGCAACAGAGAGGCACTAGGAAACTCAGTGAGATTCTGTCTCTAAATAAAATACAAAATAGGGCTGGGGATGGGGCTCAGTGGGCGAGTGCCTCTGAGTTCAATCTCCAGTACCAAAAAAAAAAAAAGACATTTGCCATAGAAATTATTATACTCTAATGCTATTTTATTGCTGGATTGTCTCCCCTCAACAAAATAGTTGTACATTGTTCCAAATACTGTACATTTCTCCATTAATAGCTTCCAAAAAATAACAGTTTAGAAAATAGACTATGGGACTTGCTAGCTGCTATGAACTGAATGTGGACCTTCAAAATTTATGTTGAAACCCTAACCCTCAATGTGATTGTTATCTAGAGATAGTATCTTCATGGAAGTAATTAAAATTAAATAAAATTAAAGTGTGGGACACTGATCTAATGACTTTTCTGATCTTATAAAAAGAGACACCAGAAGGCTCTTCTCTACTCCCTTTCTCTATCCGGTCACTGGGAAAGAAAGGCCATGTGAGGACTTCAGGAGCAGGCTCTGTCTGGACTTCAGGAATAGAATCCTAGTTAGAAAACTACCCCTGCTGGACCTTGATCTGATCCCCCAAACTGTGAGAAAATAAATTTCTATTGTTTAAACTACATAGTCAATTAGTATTTTGTTGTAGCGGCCCAAACCATCTAATTTGTGAGCATAAGTATTTACAATTATGAGGCTTTGTTCTAAGTGCATTACATATTTTAGCTTGTCTAGCCATCATAACAACACTTTGACCTAACTACTATTATTATTCTCACTTTACAGAAAAGAAAAATGAGGTTTGGAGAAATTAAATAACTTGTTCAAAATCATACGGCTTACAAATAGTGGATCCAGGAAGTCTATGTTCCTATCTGCTACTCAATAAAACACAGCTTAAATTGTTAGTGGCAGAACCTAGGTAATAGTACATGGATGTTCATTATAAAATTCCTTCAATTTTTCTGTTATGTGTTAATATTTTTATAATAAAATGTTGGAAAAATAAAACAGCTAATAAACAACAAAATCACACAGGACATTATAAATAAAACTACAACAATTATTGATTTAAAATGGAAAGAATAGTGATATATAACATATAACAAAGGAGCAAGGGGTTATTTGGGGGACGTATACTGAGCTTACCCATAATCCTGAAAGTGATAGATGCATAAATGCCATCTTTACTGGTTTGATTAAAAGTAACTCTTTATAATTATCAATGATTGCAAACCCAGGAAAACTACCATTACTGTGATGTTTCTGAATACTACCAAACAGCCTAACATATCTGTAATTGTCAAGATAATTATTAAATTGTTAAGAAAAAATGACACAGTTTTAGCAGAGCCTAGTGACCCATGTTTATAATTCCAGCTATTCAGTTTGGCCTGGACATCTTAATGGAGTAATGCCTCAAAATAATTTTTTTTGGTAGGGAAATCATTTATCAAAATAAAAAATTTTTAAAAGAGCTGGGCAGATAGCTTAGTTGTAGGATCACTTGCCCGGCATACATAAGGCCCTGGGTTCAAAGCCAGGAACTGAAAAAACAAAAGACCCAGTTTTATAGGAAAAAATATAACTTTTATATATGCTGTATATATAATATAATGGAAGCCATATATATATAATTATATATATAATATATATATTGAAGTTAGCACAAATATTGGAAGAGTCATGCTGATGACATGATATCTACGAAAACCCAAGTCTTAAGTAAAATTTATATGAATCAATAGAAGAATTGGCATAAGGTAGATACCTTACATGTATATATAGAGGTATAGCTCAGTGACACAGTGCTTGCCTAGCATGTATGAGGCACTGGGTTCTATCTTTAGCCTTCATAAAAGTAAATAAAATAATTATTTTTTAAAAAACTTAGAATATATTCCACTCTCAGTAGCAGTGAGAAGCTATAAAATATTTAGAATAAATTTAATAATAAAATATAGATGGATATAATTTTAAATTTAAAATTATTAAAAACAAAGATTTGAATAAATGAAAAGACATATCAATCTTGGGGAAGACCTGATGAAACTTCATTGCGATTCCTATTAGAATCCCAACAGTGTTTTATTTTTATTTTTTTTTTAAGAGAGAGGGAGAGAGAGAGAGAGAGATAATTTTTAATATTTATTTTTTAGTTATTGGCAGACACAACATCTTTGTTTGTATGTGGTGCTGAGGATCTAACCCAGGCCGCACACATGCCAGGCTAGCAGGCCACCGCTTGAGCCACATCCCCAGCCCCCCAACAGTGTTTTATTTTGATTTTGAAATTGAATTTTTAAAAAAATCTTAAAATTTATAGCAAGAATAAAGCCAGGAATGGTAGTACAGGCCTGTAGTCCCAGCATCTTGAGAAGCTCAAGTGAGTTCAATACCAGTACCAGTACAAAAAAAAAAAAAAAAAAAAAAAAAAAGAATAAGGATCCAAGAAGAGACAAGAAAAGGAAAGGAAAGGGAAAAATAGTGGTATGGGATGGGGCTGGGTTTTTGGCTCAGCGGTAAAGCTCTCGCCTCGCCCTTGCAAGACCCTGGGTTTGATCCTCAGCACCACATAAAAAATAAAATAAAATAAGTGAAATAAAGGTATTGTGTCCAACTATAACTAAAAAGATAAAAATATTTTAAAAAATAGTGGTATGGGACTTGCCATACCAGATATTACAACATACTAAACAGCCTCTATATCTGGTAAGAGTAATGACCAACTAATGGAACACACTAAGGAATCCAAAAATAGATATGATTATATGTGAGAATTTACTAACAGAAATGGCAGTTCAATTCAGTAAGAAACTGTTTAATAACCAAAGGTCACAGAATTTTAGTATTTCTCAATCTGGAAGAAAACAAAAGTGAGTCACCATCTTCAATCATATTCAGAAATAATTCCAGTTGGATCAAATCCTCATATGCAAAAATGGAACAAAAATCTTTTGTAAATCTGAAAGAGAACATATATAATCTAACAGTGGGTGAGATGCTTTTAGATACAAAAAGAAAGTCTGACAACCTAGTGACTGTATTTGACTATATAAGAATGTAAAGTAAAAAAAAAAAGTAAAGTCTTTGTAGGCAAAAAGATGCCTAAAAAAATTTACTATACAGATGATGCATCTGGAAAAAATTGTAAGCCAATGACAAAAAATCTATATCTGTATGAATCTAAACCAACATTTATTTTAAGATACACCATTATTTTCTGTACCATTAATAAAGAAAAATGCTTAAATTAACACATAATGCTTTTTATAATTAGATTTTTATTTTATACTTAATGAAAGAGTTATTTTGGATATTTTTGAGGCACAGATTTTTATCACGTGTCAGGCTGTATTGCTTTGTGACTTATTATGTACATGATGATAATTTTTCACTGCAAAACTAAATCACCCTGTAATTTTTAAGACATATAAAATAGTAATTAAACTGAAAAATCCAGTACTAATAATGCTGGGACACTCATAGTCATTGACTACTAATCTCAGGTCAGCTTTAGCTATGTTAAAGGGGAAAGGGATAAAGGGGAGAAAAAAATTACTTGAGTGGAAAAGAGGCAAATGATATAATTAGATAATGCATGGAACAGAAATGCAAATGGTCACCAAGCAAAAGAAAAGATAGTCAAACATGCAAATTAAAAATAATAATAAGGTACTACATTGTTCCCAAATGGCAAAAATGAGAAGTATGACAGTTATTCCAATTGAGAATGCACAGAGTATATTTTTATACACCACTGGGGTTAAGTTTTAATGAGTCATATAAAATTGCAATTTTTGTATATCAAAACTGATCAAATATCTGGAAGTTCACAAGGTTTAATCTCTAGGCAAGAGCTCTAGTTTTCTCACTTAAAAATATTTCATGGAGGGCTGGGGTTGTGGCTCAGTGGTAGAGCGCTTGCCTCAAATGTGTAAGGCCCTGGGTTTGATCTTCAGCTCTACATATAAATAAATTTTAAAAAATCAAGGTCCATCAACAACTAAAAAAAGAAAAGAAAAGAAATAGGGGAATTTAAATTATATATATTGGAGCCAGGCATGAAATTTGGGAGATTGAAGCAGGAGGTCCAGAAGTTTGAGGCAAGCCTCAGCAACTTAGCAAGATCTTGTCTCAAAATAAAAAATAAAAAGGGTTGAGGATGTAGCTCAGTGGTAAAACACCCCTGGGTTCAGTCCCTACTACCCCCCCAAAAAAATTATTTGATGGAAACTAATTTAAACATTATACTATATACAGGTATCCAAATGTCACATTACCTCATTAATATGTATAATCTTTATGTATCAGAAATTTAAACTAAAAAAAAAAGTCTTATGGAAATCCTGCCAACTGATGGTGTAGCTCTTATTGATCCTATTTAAATCCTTAGTAATTCCCTTACTGATGGATATTTACTTTCTTATTTTCTGCCAGAAGAAACAGTTCTATAATAACCATCTTTGTACTATTATCCTTTGAAACATTGCTTTAGTTTCCAAGGGATATATTCTCAGGAGTGGGATTGCTTTGTCAAAAGATGCATACATTTAAAATTTTATGATATGTTACAGATTGCTTTCCCAAAGCAATATACATACGTACATACATATAATTAAAGAATATATTTACTGACCCACATATACATACATGCATACATAGATACATATTAGATAATGTACATACAGGCATATATATATACACACAAATATACATATTAAGAAAAATACTTACTAAGTTGTTAACATGCACAAAGCAAATAATTATCTCATAATACTGAGCTTGAACTGGGGACTTATGCTAAATGGTGTTGGCTGAATTAGATTGAAGCTCTCAGCTTCTTTTTTCATTTAATAAATGTACTCAAAAGAGGACATTTGTCTACTCTAAACAGGAAAGCATTAAATGCCATAAAAAACAACTAAATATTACATCCAAGAAATTCAAATTTGAAATAAGATTATGAGAAAAAGTAATAATAAATACAATCAATGAACAAAAATAAATATCTGAAAAAAACTTTCTAAGTGAGATGACTGTTTCTCAGTTTAAAAGGGGAAGAGATACTTTACTTGATGTCACTTATTTTTCTTCCTTTTTTTGGGGGGTGGTGGTGCTGGGGTTTGAACCCAGGGCTTTGAGCATTCAAGGGAAGCACTCTACCAATGGAGTTATATCCCCAGCCCTCACTTATTTTTCAAAAAATAAAGTTAGCTAACTTAGTAATATGCCCTTCTCTGATTCTTTTATTTTTCATTTTTACTGGAATTTCCTGTGTTCCCCAAATAAACTATCTGCATTTCATTCTTTGTCTCAGGATCTGCTTCTGGTATAATCTAAATCAGACAGTCACTGAATGTGTGAACAGGAGTCTGTAAGTCATGCAGTCCCTATGAGGGTTAGATATCTTGTCTGACCAGCCTATACCATCCTATCCCAAGCAAAAATATCCTTCAAATGTCATATTTAATGTACCTGTTATATTTCTTCTAATATAAATTTAAAAATAAATACATAGACAATTCATAAAGACAGACATTTACAATCTATGTACTTTCCCATATGTAGGACACACTTCAGTTAAATAGTCAAAAGGATACATACAAAATGGCTAAGACTGTCTTTCAGAGTCATAGTCACCCCTGGTTCTGAGCTTCTGCTTCTAATGAATTCTTTTGGCTTCCAGATCATCTTCCCATCACTTGAAAAATCCAGAATTTTGCTGGACTTCTTCTTTCTCTTCCAGGCAACAACCTTCACTAACATACAAGGGTGGACTGAAGTTCATCTCTCTTCTCTTGAGCTCTCTAGAACAATCATCCAGGGTCTTTATACACAGGCATAAGCCCACAGGGATAATTTGAATGAAACAGAAGAAAAGTGACAGCAAATTTTTAGAAACTAGAGAACAAGTGAATAGGTCGGTGACAGACTTATGAGTCTTGAAAGACTGAATCACAGAGGAACCTTAGAAATGGCCAAGAAACAACCCAATTTCCCTTGCATAATCCAGAAAAACAGAACAGAGGAGGAACCCCTGCGCCAAGCCAGACCAGACCCGAGGAGGAAGCCCGGCCCGGCCCTACGCACTAGTCTGGAGGAAGCCCATCAACCCTTAAAACCCATCAAAGGGGGCGTGGCTACTAGCACGGTTCTGTGACTAATCCAGGTACCTGGTTTCCAACTCCCCCACCCTTAGCTGCGATAACTCAAAATATTTCCCACAAGCTTTTGGGGGGTGTAGCTATCAACGCAAAACAACAACTGTACAGGCACATGGTTTCCACATGAGAGAGTAGAGTAGGGAGGATGCAGGTGGAAGCTCATGTCCTTTCACACAGGCTATATCTACCACCCTGAACACAGAGGCTCAAGCTAGGAATAGACAACGCCACCTCCTGGAAGAAAGGAAAACAGAGTTCTGAGAGACTTTTTTTTTCTTTCTCTCTTTTCTTCTCTCTCTTTCACAACCTCAACATATGTGAAACCAAGAACTGGGCATGAACAACCGAATCACCAAAATAATATAATATAGAGGAATTGCATATGCCCCACCTTCCCCCCAATTTTTTTCCTTATTTCTTTCTTACTTTCTTTCTCCTTCTCTCTTTTTTCTCTTTTCTTCCTTGTTATTTTTTTTTCTTTTCTTCATTCTTATTCCCTCTATCCTATTTTCAACCCCCTAACTTTCACTATCTATATATAGGGTAACTATCTAAATACAGATAGGAGGTTGAATCTATACATTCTTCCATAAATTACCAATCTACTGGTTAGAGTTCTCCAAAGTTGCTAACTTAGTTTAACCTCATACCCTCACTCCTTTCCCTCTATGTATAACATCCTTTATCTGAAATTCAGTTTTCTATATGCCACCAGATATGGTATGCCTTTTATAAAACTAATGACTATATTTTTAAATAATAATTGAAACCAATATTTATAGACTTAGATTCTAACTATAAATGTATTAATAATAAAAACTTGTGCTTAGATGATGTACTGTTGATATTGGGAACTGTTAACATTGTCTTTCTCTGCAAAAAAAGGGATTTTGAAGCTATACAAGTACAATATAAATATATAAGGGGAAAACCATTAACACATCAGTTTCATAAAGTTATAAAGAAACATGAGAAGTATGAAAAGACAAGGAAAGAAAGGACCATAAACAATGCAGGTCAATTCAACATTAGAAAAGGTAATATCTGCAGCTGATGGAATGTCAGATAAAGAGTTCAGGATATACATGCTTCAGATGATCTGGAGTCTCAAGGAAGACATTAGACAGCAAATTCAGACAATAAAAGATCACTTCGACAATGAATTACATAAACAAATCTAAGAAGCAAAAGATGAACTCTACAGGGAGATAGCGGATATATAAATATATATATATATATATATATATATATATATATATATATATATATATAAACAGAAATCCTGGAAATGCAGGAAACAATAAACCAAATTAAAAACTCAAATGAGAGTATTACCAGCAGAGTAGAACATTTAGAAGATAGAACATCAGACAACGAAGACAGAGTTTTTCAACTTGAAAAGAACATAGACAGCTCAGCGAGAATGTTAAGAAATCATGAGCAGAACATCCAAGAATTATGGGATAACATAAAGAGACCAAACTTAAGAGTTATTGGGATACAAGAGGGTATAGAAGTCTAAACCAAAGGAATGAGCAATCTGTTCAATGAAATAATACTAGAAAACTTCCCAGACTTAAAGAATGAAAAAGAAATCCAAATACTAGAAGCCTACAGGACGCTGAATGTACAAAATCATAAGAGATCCATACCAAGACACATAATAATGAAGATGCCCAACATACAGAATAAGGAGAGAATCTTAAAAGCCATAAGAGAGAGGAAGCAGATTACATTTAGGGGTAAACCAATCAGGATAACGGCTGATCTTTCAACACAGACTCTGAAAGCTAGAAGATCCTGGAACAACATATTTCAAATGCTGAAAGAAAAAGGGTTCCAACCAAGAATCATGTATCCAGCGAAATTAAGCTTCAGGATTGAAGATGAAATAAAAATCTTCCACGATAAACAAAAGTTAAAAGAATTTGCAGCTAGAAAACCAGCTCTTCAAAACATCCTTGGCAAAACATTACAGGAAGAGGAAATGAAAAATAACAATAAAAACCAACAGCAGGAGGTAGTACAGTAAAGGAAAAACTAATCAAAGAGGAAAAACAAATCATGTTAAGTAAAATAAATCACCAAATACGGCTGGAAGTACAAACCATATCTCAATAGTAACCCTAAATGTTAATGGCTTAAATGCACCAATCAAAAGACATAGGCTAGTAGATTGGATTAAAAAAAGATCCAACAATATGCTGCCTACAGGAGACTCATCTGATAGGAAAAGACATACACAGACTGAAGGTGAAAGGTTGAGAAAAATCATACCACTCATATGGACCTCAGAAGCAAGCAGGGGTGTCCATACTTGTATCAAATAAAATAGACTTCAAGCCAAAGTTAATCATAAGGGATAAACAAGGACACTACATACTTCTCAAGGAAACCATACACCAATAAGACTTAACGATCATTAATATATATGCCCCAAACAATGGTGCAGCTACGTTCATTAAATGCCGCAGTCTGGCTGGGCACAATTCAGGAGCCACTTGTCAAAAGAATCTAACTTTATTTTTAGAACTACAAACGCCAAGCAAAACAGCTCCAAAGGAAAAAACCCTCAGAGCCCAACTGCCACCACCGGCTTCCACAAGCCTCTCACCCACACAAACCTCACCACCTCCCACAATCCTCCTGCTCTTGAGGCCGATTGGCTGGGTCGCGTGGGCAGAGCCAAAGAAGTCCCCCAATGAGCAGCTCCGTGGTCTGAAAGGGCAGGGAAACAGCCCAATGAACATCACCGCAGAGGAGCCAATCAGCTATATGTTGCTGGGGCTGCTGTGAGCCAATCATCAGCCGGCAGCTGGAAGTTTGCTGGCAGCTGGAAGTTTGCTGGGGCCCCTTTAGCTGTGGCTCTCAACAATTAAACAAACTCTTCTCAAGGTCAAGAGTCAAATAGACCACAACACAATAATCATGGGAGATTTTAACACAACTCTGTCACCACTGGACAGATCTTCCAAACAAAAGTTGAATAAAGAAACCATAGAGCTCAGTAATACAATTAATAACTTAGACTTAATTGATATATACAGAATATACCACCCAACATCAAGCGGATACATTTTCTTCTCAGCAGCACATGGATCCTTCTAAAAAATAGACCATATATTATGTCATAGGGCACATCTTAGCAAATACAAAGGAGTAGAGATACTACCATGCATTTTATCTGATCATAATGAAATGAAATTGGAAATCAATAATAAAATAAGAAAGAAAAAAACCCTTCATCACATGGAGAATAAACAATATGCTACTGAGTGAACAAAGGGTTACAGAAGACATAAAAGAGGAAATTTAAAAATTCTTAGAGGTAAATGAAAACTCGGACACAACATATCGAAATCTCTGGGACACTATGAAAGCAGTACTAAGAGGAAAATTCATTTCATGGAGTTCATTCCTTAAAAGAAGGAAAAGCCAACAAATAAATGACCTCACACTACACCTCGAAGCCTTAGAAAAAGAAGAACAAATCAGCAGCAAATACAGTAGAAGGCAAGAAATAATCAAAATTAGAGCTGAAATCAATGAAATTGAAACAAAAGAAACAATCAAAAAAATTAACAAAACTAAAAGTTGGTTCTTTGAAAAAATAAATAAGATTGATAGACCACTAGCCACGCTAACAAAGAGAAGAAGAGAGAGAACCCAAATTACTACTTACAGGTTGAAAAAGGCAACATCACAACAGACACTTCAGAAATACAGAAGATAATTAGAAATTATTTTGAAATCCTATACTCTAATAAAATAGAGGATAGTGAAGGCATCGATAAATTCCTTAAGGCATATGAGCTACCCAGATTGAGTCAAGATGATATAAACAACCTAAACAGACCAATATCAAGTGAGGAAATAGAAGAAGCCATCAAAAGACTACCAACCAAGAAAAGCCCAGGACCGGACAGATATACAGCAGAGTTTTACAAGAACTTTAAAGAAGAACTAATACCAATACTCTTCAATCTATTTCAGGAGATAGAAAAAGAGGGAGAGCTTCCAAATTCATTCTATGAGGCCAACATCTCCCTGATTCCAAAACCAGATAAAGACACTTCAAAGAAAGAAAATCTCAGACCAATATCCTTAATGAATATAGATGCAAAAATCCTCAATAAAATTCTGGCAAATCAGATACAAAAACATATCAAAAAGATCGTGCACCATGACCAAGTGGGATTCATCCCTGGGATGCAAGGCTGGTTCAATATACGGAAATCAATAATCGTTATTCACCACATCAATAGACTTAAAGATAAGAACCATATGATCATCTCGATAGATGCTTAAAAAGCATTTGACAAAATACAGCATCCCTTTATGTTCGAACTCTAGAAAAATTAGGGATAACAGGAAATTACCTCAACATGGTAAAAGCTATATACACTAAGCCTCAGGCCAGCATCATTCTAAATGGAGAAAAATTGAAGGTATTCCCTTTAAAATCTGGAACAAGACAGGGATGCTCTCTCTCACCACTTCTATTCAACATAGTTCTTGAAACACTGGCCAGAGCAATTAGACGAAAGAAATTAAAGGCATAAATATAGGAAAAGAAGAACTTAAATTAGCACTATTTGCCGATGACATGATCCTATACCTAGCAGACCCAAAAAGTTCAACCAAGAAACTTCTAGAACTAGTAAATGAATTCAGCAAAGTGGCAGGATATAAAATCAATACCAATAAATCAAAGGCATTCCTGTATATCAGTGACAAATTCTCTGAAATGGAAATGAGGACAACTACTCCATTCACAATATTCTCAAAAAAAAATAAAATACCTGGGAATCAACTTAACAAAAGAGGTGAAATATCTATACAATGAAAACTACAGAACCCTGAAGAAAGAAATAGAAGAAGACCTTAGAAGATGGAAGGATTTACCTTGCTCATGGATTGGTAGAATTAATATTATTAAGATGGCCATATTACCAAAAGCACTTTACAGATTCAATGCAATTCCCATCAAAATCCCAATGACATTCCTTGCAGAAATAGAAAAAGCAATCATGAAATTCATCTGGAAAAATAAGAGACCCAGAATAGCTAAAGTAATTCTAAGCAGGAAGAGTGAAATTGGTGGTATTGTGATTCCAGATTTTAAACTATACTATAGAGCAATAGTAACAAAAATAGCATGGTACTGGCACCAAAACAGGCTGGTAGACCAATGGTACAGAATAGAGGACACAGAGACAAATCCAAAAATTACAACTACCTTATATTAGACAAAGGTGCTAAAACCATGCAATGGAGAAAAGATAGCATCTTCAACAAATACTGCTGGGAGAACTGGAAATCCATATGCAATAAAATGAAATTGAATCCCTTTCTCTCACCATGCATAAAAGTCAACTCAAAACGGATCAAGGAGCTAGAAATCAGACCAGAGACTCTGCATCTAATAGAAGATAAAGTTGGCCCTAATCTTCATCACGTGGGGGAAGGCCCCAAATTTCTTAATAAGACACCTATAGCACAAGAGTTAAAACCAAGAATCAACAAATGGGACGAATTCAAACTAAAAAGTTTTTTCTCAGCAAGAGAAATAATATGTGAAATGAATAGGGAGCCTACATCCTGGGAACAAAGTTTTACCCCTCAAACATCAGACAGAGCTCTAATCTCTAGAGTATACAAAGAACTCAAAAAGTTAAACATCAAAAAAGCAAATAACCCAATCAACAAATGGGCCAAGGACTTAACAGAAATTTCTCAGAAGAGGATATACAATCAATCAACAAATGTGGGGAGCCATTCTCACACGTGATCGGGTGCCTCCCGTTGAGGGTCTGAGGCACTTTGGCATAAGTTGAAGTTTTTCCCGGCCCTTTCCTGATGAGAGAGCCCATCCGTGTGGGGGTGTGCCTGACCACTGACCCCGGGGACCCAATCGCTGACCCTGACCTTGGAGTGCAGCCCCCCCTCAACCTTCATTGGATGGAATTCTCCCCTGAATCTCTGGTTCCCTAATAAAAGGCTACTCCCCGGCGTGCTCTCTCTCTCTTTCCTGCTAGCCCAGAGTAATCCTTGCTGCCCTGCTGGGCGGCTAGAGGAGCGAACCAGAGAGGGGAGCCGTCTCGGACCTAGCAATAGAATTAAGGTAATTGAGTTTTTCTTTCGATCTCGTCTAACTAACTTTATGCCTAGAACCTCATTAATGAAACCACTGCGCAGGCCGCATGGTAGAAACAAATACATGAAAAAATGCTCACCATCTCTAGCAATCAGAGAAATGCAAATTAAAACTACTCTAAGATACCATCTCACTCCAATAAGAATGGCAGCCATTATGAAGTCAAACAACAATAAGTGCTGGCGAGGATGTGGGGAAAAAGGTACACTCATACATTGCTGGTGGGACTGCAAACTGGTGCAGCCAATTTGGAAAGCAATATGGAGATTCCTTGGAAAACTGGGAATGTAACCACCATTTGACCCAGCTATTTTCCTTCTCAGACTATACCCAAAAGACCTAAAAGGAGCATACTACAGGGACACAGCCACGTCAGTGTTTATAGCAGCACAATTCACAATAGCTAGAATGTGGAACCAACCTAGATGCCCTTCAATAGATGAATGGATTAAAAAAATGTGGCATTTATACACAATGGAATATTACTCAGCACTAAAAAATAACAAGATCATGGCATTTGCAGGCAAATGGATGGCATTAGAGCAGATTATGCTAAGTGAAGTTAGCCAATCCCTAAAAAACAAATGCCGATTGTCTTCTCTGATCTAAGGGGGGTGACTCAAAATGGGATAGGGAGGAAGAGCATGAGAAGAAGACTACCACTAAATAGGGAAGAGAGGTGAGAGGGAAAAAGGGAGAAGGGGAGTTGCATGAAAGATGGAAGGAGAACCTCATTGCTATACAGACTACCTATATGATGTTGTGATGAGAAAAAAAAAAGTGTGACATTAGATTGGATAGAGAGAAAGGATGGGAGAGGAGGGAAGGAGTAGAAGGGATAGGAAGGGCAGCAGAATACAATAGACAATATGATTGATGTATGTACATTCCATGTATGTATTATATATCAAAATGCATTCTGCTGTCATGTATGACTCAAAAAATATATAAAATAAATAAAAAGCTTAAAATCCAGAAAAACAAAGAGATTAGCTGCCTGGGGTACCATTGAAAATGGTAGGGAAAGTGATGCTAAAAATAGAATTTGGGGGGACTGGGGTTGTGGCTCAGCAGTAGAATGCTTGGGTAGCATCTGTGATGCCCTGGGTTCGATCCTCAGCACCACGTAAAAATAAATAAATAAAACAAAGGTATTGTGTCCAACTACAACTAAAAAATAAATATTAAAAAGAAAAATAGAATTTGGGGGGCAAATCTATTAAAGCAGCAGTTAGTTTCCCAGCATCTCTATAACACTCAACAGTCAAGTGACGTTGACCTCTGCAATAGGCTGGAAGAGCTGTCTCAACGAGGTCTTGGAACTTGAAGGACACCAGGCACAGTTGAGGACAAGGTACTGTGCTGAGGGCCATTACCAAGTAGGTATGACGCATCAAAATCTCCTTGCCAGCGTACCCCATGCTGCTTAGAGGACATTCGATGGGACATTGCATGTATGCTTTAGTAAGATGACCCTGCTCAAGGTGATCGAGGGTGGATCCAGGTTTGAGGAAGTATCCTGCAGGTTTGAGGAAGTATCCCGGTCCTTGGGTTTAGGGTGTTCCCGGTTTAAGGCGTTTCCCGGTTTAAGAATATGGGTTTTAGGGAAGTTGAGGTTGAAGATTATGGCTGCTGGGATTAGGGTGTTCCTGCTGCTTGTTCCTGTTGAGTTCTCGTGAGATTAAAACGGGATTTGGAAAAAGCCTCGTGGAGTAGGTGAATTGTGAGGGAGAACGAGACTGCCCCTGAACGTGTGTGGAAGCTGGTGTGAGATCCGGAATAAAGAATTGCTGTTTGAACCTACAAAGCTGTGGTGCCTCCTGATTCTGGTGCCCCCCAAGACATCGGCAGTACTGCACTGAATATAGAAGATGACATTGGGGTAGGGATAAATGAAAATTTACACATTCAACATATGTCTTGTCGAAACTGGCATGATATTTACTCAGTTTCCAAGGGGATTGGAAAAAACAGACACAAAAATAGAAAAAGTGGGACACGGTGGTTCAGCCTGCCTTTGGTGGAGGAAGACTGACCATGCGGGGGCTCAGCATGTCTATTATATAGGTTTAAATATCAAAAGGTTTTATTGTGAGAAAGCTTCCTTGAGATAAATGAAACCAAAGTTGTGGGTAAAACAGCCCCATTAGAGCTTATCAGCTTGCACCCATAACTCTCTAGTTTGGGCAGCTGGTGTTTGAACTCGACTATAAACTAATAAATTCTGCAGCTAGCACAGATGCACCCTTGAGCAAGGTGTCACCATCCACTGGGCAGTTTTCGACTGGCAGCTTCCCACCAGGAAATTCCCAAGGGAGGTATCACCTGTGTCTTTGGCAGTTCAAAGCAATGATTCATTCACCACTTCCCATGAAGTCTCCAAACTTCCTTCCCAGAAAGCTCCTATCCAAGTCTATACTCTCTGGACAATAAATCTGAAGAAACTTTTCCAGTGACTCCAGTTGGCCTTAAAGAAAAGATCTTAAACTGCATTAGTCAGCTTTCTATCACTATAACAAATACTTGAGACGATCAACTTATAAAGAGAAAAGGTTTATTTGGGAACATAGTTTTGGAGGTTCCAGTCCACAATTAGTTGGAAGGAAGGGGCTAGGGTCTCCTAATCCCCTTTGAGGGCATGCCCACCAATAGTGTCACTCCAAGGACCAATCCTTTAACATATAGACTCTGGAAGCACTTAAGATCCAAACTATAGCACTTACATTGGAGATCCCCCTTCAAGGACATGAACCAGACAAGTCACTACCCAGTTCATTGTGGGAAGCTCTGATTCTAGGACAACAATGTTCTCATTATCTGTTCAACAATGTTCTCATGATCTGGGGATCAAGTAGGGAAGTAATTATTTGCCAAAGGCAACACTTCAATTTTTGTAGTTCAGTGGCAGAGTGCTTGCCTCACATATGTGAGGCACTGGGTATGATCCTCAGCACCACATAAAAATAAGTAAACAACATAAATATATTGAAAAAAGAAAAGTAAAAACATATTTTTTTAAAAAATCAGTTGCCTCTTTTGTGTTTCTTGCCTTTTATCTCTTTTTTTTTTTAAAGAGAGAGTGAGAGAGAGAGGGGGACAGAGAGAGAGAGAGAGAATTTTAACATTTATTTATTTTTTCTTAGTTCTCAGCGGACACAACATCTTCGTTTGTATGTGGTGCTGAGGATCGAACCCCGGCCGCACGCATGCCAGGCGAGCTCGCTACCGCTTGAGCTACATCCCCAGCCCATCTTGCCTTTTATCTCGAAAGATTCTCCATACAGTGTCTAAATCTGCTATTGATCTATTGATTCATAGGCTGAAGGCAGAGCTGCCTGTAGCCTGAAGAAGAAGACTCTTCCCTCATTCTGAGCTACACTTGAAGCAGGTGGATTTTCAGATTATCCCTATAAGGTCCTTGCTTGGCATTTGGATGGCCATCTTAAGTGACAGCCGCCATTTTAAGGGAAAAGTTTTGCTTTCCCTCCAAAGGGTATTTCTGAGAAAGGCTCACCACATCCTCACACCAACCCAACCCCTAATGGCCTATATTAGAACCTGCCCGGCTCTGATCCCTGAGCCTGCCCTATAAAGGTCCCAGAACCCAAGCCTGTTTTGCCTCGTTCCACTATAGAGATGGCCTTATTCGTCAGCTCTGACAAATAAACTGTCATGTGTACTCTGCCTGGTCTCTGTCTTTTATTTCTTGCTTACCCGTCTCTTGTTCCTCATTTTTTCTTCAATCCCTAAAATTGATTTAGACAACACATTGAAATATGATCCATGGGCATCACAAATCCATAGAGAAGAAGTACTGTACTTCTTTTTTAATAGGTTAAAAATTTCAGCAATTTGTTCCTAACTTTAAGGTTATCCCAACGTACGTCCAATAATTCATATAATGAGCTTGTAGTCCTTATAATGACTATAGTCTTTAGAGATTACATAATAGTAATGTCCATTACTTCCTGATTAAAACAACAGTAAGGATACCGCCAGTTACCGGTGGTGAGTCCTGCTTCCCCACTTTTCGAAGTATAACATTAGAGAAGCACGCAGAGGCAAGCATATAAAGCAGGGTTTATTTAAAAAGGGGCAACATAGACTTCTCCCAGGAGGGAGAAGGGAGCCATAGCTGGTATCCTGGTATCCCAATAAGCAAGGTATCCCAAAAAGCCTTTTTATATGTCTTAGGCTTCCTTTGTTCTCCTGCTCTCTTCCCCTCATCTCTCTCCTTCCTGCTTACGTGACTAGGCTCAGGAACTGCTCAGTGGGATGACCAAACGCTAGGAAACAGGTGGGCTGAAGCAGGAAGGACAGGATGAAGCAGCCCAGGACATATTTATTAACAACTTTTACAATTCAATGTAGGAAAGGGCAATTCCTGGGACAGGTTACCTTAGCAATAGGTTGGAGCAGGGGCAGGTTAATTGATAGGGAGGAAGAAGGGCTCTGATGATATTTCAATTCCTGGGGGTGGGGGGCAGGGAAGTCTCCAACTTCCCATCTTCCCAGACTCACTCAAATGGGCCTCCTTGATCTGATCTGACTCGATTCACCTCTCTATACCGACTGCCTACCTAATTCTGGTTTCATTGATCACTTATTCTCTCTCAGTTTCCATGAGTCAAGAATTTGGCAGGGCACAGTGCAGACCACACGTCCTTGCTCCATGATGTTGGGGGCCTACCTGGAAGGCTTGAAGGCAAAGAGCTGCAATCATCTGAAGTCATATTCACTACCACGTACAGGGCTTTGCTGGGTCTATTAGCCAGAATACACAAAATGACCCTTCTGTGTGGCCTGGGCTTCCTCAAAATGTGAGGAATTGACTGAAAGTTCAAGAAATCCAAGAGAGAGGCAGGAAGAAGCCATATTGCCTTTTTATATCCTTGCCTTAGTGTCAGGTCATAGCAGCTGTCAAGGTAGTACTAAAAGTCCACTCATGTTCAAAAGGAGAGAAAATAGATCCCAGATTCCAAAGGAAGAGTAGCAATGTCACATCATTAAGACAAGTGTGAGGAATGGGATATATGTTGGTGTCATCTTTGGAAAATACAATATCTCATAGTGGTAGTCAAAGCCCCCATAGACAAATGGTGGCATAGATTTAAGAGTTACATACTCCCCAAATGGAATGGTAAACTCATACTGCTCTCCTACCATGTAGGAGATAACTGTCTCTGATATTTTTTGCTCCCCTCCCAAACTGTCATGTTAGTAGATATATAGATATATAGTAGATACATATCAGGTGTCAGCCACTATCCTGATTCAATTCAAAAGGAAATGATTTCTGGTACAGAAACTGCAATGGATATCCCCACCTGATAAAGCTAATGGTCGTTCTCCCAAACCCTCCCATCTTCAGCATCAGCTAGCCCAACAAATTAAATGGACATGTGATAGCAATCATCACTACTGCATCTGCACATATGTCTTTCAATCTCTGCAACTTTCCCAGAGGTGGAGTGCTATAATGAGCTTTTTTTTTTTTCTGTTGAGGAAGAGCTCCAGAAACTTCTGCTTCTCTATTTCTTTCTTCACAGTCCTTACTTCATAGGTGAGCAAACCAGTGGGGGATTCTATCACTTACTAAGGGTATAATTTCCAACTAGACACTCAGGAATGTGGAGAAGTACTGTCAGAGAGGTTAAAAGTTCAACTCAGCCAATGTTGAGCCTGATTTAGGCCAAAACTCCATCATTACCTGGTCCCATATGATCCCATTTGATAAATGGACAATGACATTATAGGTATCCAGGAACTGGTAAGAGCTAAGAGCTTGTGTCCATTTATTTCACAAATGTTTGTGTAGTTTACCCTGCAGTTATCTAGATAAAATGGTAATGGGTCCCTCTGGAGAAGACTAGGAGTAAGCCCCCGTCAGGATACCTGGCCACCTTTATTCAGTAGGCTCTGAATCCATCAACTAGCTCTGACGCAGCAATAGACTGCAAGGCTGTATTCCTACCTTGATAACATCTGTCTGCAAATCTGAGAAATTTTAGTTACATAGATCAGGTAGGTCTTTGGTGATATCCATTTATCTGGAACTCTATCCCCAATTACTTACCTCCAAAGATCTCAATATCCATTCTGAATACCATAAATTGAAGGTGGATCATTGTTAAAAGCTATTATTGGAAACATCACAATTCCACTGAAAATAAGAAGTAAACTTCAGCATTCTTAACCTACAGAAAACACCTACTAAATTATGTCTTAATGAGTATAGTATTTTTGTGACAAAGAAATGTCTTCAGAATCTTGCCAGGGATAAACTGGAAAAAGGATGATATATTTGGTAATTTGTCCCCTGAATTCCTTTTGGATTTCTTTTTCTTTTCTTTCTTTCTTTTGGTACCAGGTTTGAACCCAGAGGTGCTTAACCACTGAGCCACATCTCCAGCCATTTTTATTTTTTATTTTGAGACAGGATCTCACTAAGTCACCCAGGCTGGCCTTGATCTTGTGATTCTCTTGCCTCAGCCTCCCAAGTGGCTGGAATTACAGATCTGTGCCACCACGCCTGGCTTGTTTTTCCAAGATTGTCATGACTGTTCTAGATTCCTTGCTTTTCCACATATATTTTATTTTTCAAAAGTATTTATTTTTTACTTATAGGTGGAAACAATGTCTTTATTTACTTTATGTGGTACTGAGGATCAAACCCAGTGCCTCACCATGCTAGACGAGTGCTCCACATCTGAGCCACAACCCCAGCCCTCCACATAGATTTTAGAATCAGCTTATCAGTTTTCACCAAAAGCGCCTTCTGGACATTTTGTATTCATCCTTCATGTATCCCTGAAGTTCTACAAATTTTTGCTTTTTTTATTTTGAGACTTTAAAAATGCTTATTTGTTCAGAATTCCTCTATTTTCTTTTAATTATTGATCCTGTTTCTAATAAAGCTTTCTGTCTTAAAGTTTATTTGCATTTATAAATGGTGATTTAGATATGAATGATCCCTGTTTACTTTAGATTAATGTTTGCCTGATTTTGCTCATCTCATTCATTTAAACATTTTCCTGTGCTTATGTTTCAGGCAGGAAACTAAGCAACTTACTAAAGCAACTTTCAAAGGGTAGACGGAACTTCAGGTGAAGAGGTGATCTTAGAAGGAAGGTCTGAGATGGCAGGAGTGGATTTTACCACTGAACTACACACATCCTTGACCCAGGAGTGGATTTTAAAGGTCCATCTGACAATCTTGATACTTTAACTGTATTTATTCCATTGATATTTTTAAGTTATGCATTTAATTTGTTTCAAACAACACTGCTTTTAATTCTAATTGTTCCATTTTTCAGTGCTTTTAAAAATTTTTTGTTCTTACCTCATCTTTTTCTTGGAGGAAGGCAGACGGTAGCTATTCTTTGAATTTTGTTATTCCAGTGTTTTCCTCTTTATTGGTTTGGAATTTGCACACTCTGTTTCTATTCTTATGAGCAACTCTTAAAAATCTTACCATTTTATTTAATAGGCCCTTTTCCTCTACTTTTCCAATTACTTCAAATCAGTCTTCAGGCAACCATAAACTGGCTTCTGGCCCTACAACATCATTGAAATTACTTTTGCAGAAATTTTCAGATGCTGAATAGTTCTTTTAATAATCCTTTTTCATGGGATGCCCTTGCTGATTTGACACTTGTGGTCATCTCTCCTTCTAGATATTGTAGTAGGGTTCTTTGGCATTTCCATGACTGATTGTTTCTCCTCATCCCCATTCTATCTGCTCTCCTTTTTGAGCCTTTCCTCCTTAACTTTTACTAAAAATAAATTATTCCCAAGATTCTGGCCCCAGCCCACTGCTCTTATTTCACAAATCCGTTCTCTGATCCCATCCCATAGCATCAGTTACCACCTGGATGGGGTTAACTCCCAAATTAATTCCTCTGGCCAAACCGCTTCCTTGAAGCTCAGATTCTAAATCCAGTTCTTTAACCCAAATTCAGCATGCCTAAAACCAAACCTCTTACCACCCACTTCTCCTATAAATTCTTTTACTCAGATTTCTTTGATTCTTCTTTTTCCTCTACCTCACATCTCACCCATTACTGAGACCTTCCAACTCCACCTCTTAGAGCATCTTTCTGGTTGCTTTCCTCAAATAGCATTCTATTCTTAGATAATTCAGAAAAATGGATTTCATGACAAAATGAATGTTGGTGAATGCTAGAAAACCACAAAAAACTTTGTCTTCATCACAAGACTTTTTCAGAGCCCTTTTTATGTAGATATTATATTCCAGATATACAAGAGGTGATATTATGTATTCTCACCCAGGCTTGTTTTAGCATTTCTAAGGCACACCTAGAAGAATCTCACGTGTCTCATAATCAGTCAGGAATTGCCGCTATAAGTCACTTCATTCTCCCCTACTCCCATGATCATGGCCCTTGTTCAGCTACTACCATCTCTGGTTCCCTGACTCTGGTCTACTTTCCTCAAACATACTGATCACAGCAGTGCAAGAGTGAGCTATTTAGAACTCAAATCTACCATGTCACCTCACTGTTCATACTTCAGGTAAAATTCCTTCTTAGGGTTTAGGAAGTACTCCATGATTTGGCCCAACTCCTCCTGTCCCACTTTACACCCAGATTTACATCAACCTTAGAAATTAGTAAACTGCTTATACTCCCCAAAATGGTCTATGTTCTTGGAGTTCTTTCTTTGTTCACATAGTACTATCCGGAATAGTCTTCTTACCCTCAATGGTTAACCATTCTTTCTCCCTTTGACACTCAAGTTGAGTTGGGCACGGTGGTGCATACCTATAATCCCAGTTACTCCAGAGGCTGAGACAGGAGGATATCAAGTTTGAGGACAGCCTCGGCAATTTAGCAAGAACCTGTCTCAAAATAAAATAAAAAGGGATGGGGAGGCCCCAGGTTTGATTACCAGCACCACAAACACACTTTCACTTAGCTCAAGTGTCACAGTTCTTAGGAAGGTTCCCTAACTGCTGCTCCTCCTTAGCTCTCATAATCCACTGTGTAAGTAATTATAAATTTGTTGCTCCACGAGACCATTGGCTTCTTAAGAGTAGGGGCTATGCCAGATTCAGTTTGTTTTTCTTAACTACTCTTCTGAAATACTAAAAGCTGATAGGCCTATGACAGTCCTTTTCTGTTCTTGCCATTTTTGAGGCAAATGCATCTGCTCTCCTGGCTTTCCATGCCATCCATACGCTGATGGCGCCTAAACCTATGCTTCTAATTTCTGACACGTTCACATTTATCCTGCTCTTCTTCTAGATTTCTAGCTCACAGGCTGCTTATTCAGATCTCCGTTCAAATGTAACTTTCTCCTGACTACCCCATCCAAATAGTCCCCATGCACACATTTTCTGAAATAAAATTGATTTACTTGTTCGTTGTCCATCATTCCTAACACACTAGCCCATGCAGTTGGGATATTATTTATTGCTTTCTCTCCAGAGCCCAAGATGGTGTTTTGCATACTGTAAACACTAATCACTGGCTGAATCAATCAATGCCTAATGTAAGTCTGGCACAAAGTATTTGCTAATATCTGATTGTTTACTAACTAAGGGCCCAACAATGTGTTAAATGCACCACAGGGATTACTTCTTTTTCTCTTATGTATTATCATTAGCTCCATTTAGCACTGAGACCCAGGTGTTTAATAGTGGATCCCAAAGAAAGAGGGATCCGAATGCTGGCAGCCTGATCCTGAGCTTCCTCAGCCACTGCTCTATACTCCTGCTTCTTTGTGTAAGCACTCAAAAACTGTACTCAAGCTGGACACAGTGGCACACGCCTGTAATCCCAGTGACTTGGGAAGCTGAGCCAGGAGGATTGTAAATCAGAGTCTAGCCTCAGCAACTTAACGAGGTCCTAAGCAACTTAGCAAGATCCTCAAAATAAAAAACAAAAAGGGCAGGGGATGTGGCTCAGTGGTTAAGCACCCCTGGGTTCAATCTCTAGTACCAAAAAATAAATAAATAAAACTGTACTCAAACAAAAGGAGGAGAGGAAGGGAGAGCTCATCCTTTCTATTGAGAACAGAAAGAGAATCAATTAGAGGAGGAAATGGACCACAGACCATTTGCTTGCTGTATTTCATACCACTCCAGGGAGAGTTGTTTTTTGTTTTGGGGGTTGTTTTGGTACTAAGGATTGAACCCAGGGATGCTTAAACACTAAGTCATATCCCCAGCCCTTTTTAGTTTTTATTTTGAGACAGGGTCTTGCTAAGTTGCTTAGGGCCTCACTAAATTGCTGAGATTGGCTTTGAACTCTCAATCTTCCTGCCTTAGCCTCCTGAGCTGCTTGGATTACAGTTGTGCCACAGGATGAGTGTTTTGTCTCTAATTCCTGCCACTGGTTCAGAAGTCCAGCCCCTCCTTGTTCTGACAGTTTAGAGAGGGCTGAATTGCCTTAACCAGGCAAGGCTACTGCTTCCTTGGAAGGAAGGAATTCCAACTTGTGATTTAATCACCCAGGCATAGGGAAAGAACAAGGGGCTGGAAATCCAGATTCTTCAGCAGGCTCTCTAGTGGTTCTTTGGCAGACCCCTGGCCAACTACTTCCTCTCCCTGGGACTCAGCTTCTCTATCTGGGGGGGGGGGACATGCTCCTAGTTCTGATGTTCTGTGACCTTTGTTCACAATTCTTTGCACCCACTGGAGAGAGGGCCCCTTTCTGACTGCTCAGAAATTCTTTAAAATACAAGAAGTGAAGGAAGGAACTGCTCCTGGAAAGTAAAAAACTTATGTGGACCTCACCCACCTCCAAGAGTAACACACAGTAACAAGCAAACAGTCCTTCCCTGCAATATTTATTAAGGAATTTACACATACACAGGAGAAAGGCAAACAGGCATTGTGGTTCCCACACATGAAATCCTTTAAGCAAAGTTTTCTTGCTTGAATTTTCAAGTGGGGTGAACAATGGCTGAGAGGAAAGCTGTCCAGGCTCTCTGCCTCACACACTGGGAAACAGGTGGGCAAATAAAATACCTGGATACGCGGGTATGAAAGAGTGACTGGCGGATGGGAGAAGGGAAAGGAGATAGGGAGCTATCGATGAGATGGTAATTTTTTTTTAAATATAAGAAAAACTGGCAACAGTTTTAGACTGTTGATAAATTAACTCCTCTCTGTTATAAACCTAAAACTAAAAAACAAAAACAAAAATGCCCAGAGCAGATAGGGAGAGGGTGGGAGGCGATATCCACATGTACACACACATAAGCAGTGCACAGATTAAGCTCTGCATCCCCACACTGGGGCTGGTCCTCCAGCCATGGAGCCAGATCCTCTGATGGCAGGGAGGAGGCAGCAGGGATGTGCATCTGTATGGGACCTTCATAAAGTCTTTGGTGCTAATAAAGGCTGACTGAAGCAGCGAGTCCTGACGCCCCAGATCCAGAAAGCAACTCAGGGCAAAGTGGAGTAATATTTTTGCTCATCCACACAGGAAGGGGCTTGCCTCACCCCAGGGCTAGGGTCAACCTGATCCAAGACCCAAGGAGTATTTAATTTGATTGCAGGACTTTTTTCATTCCCATAAAGCATGGGAACATGATACCTCTCTTAAACCAAAACTTTAAACACTTAGAAATAGCTTATTAACACATATAGAAGAATCTCTACACCCTCCCCTTTGCCTAATGCACAATGCCACAGACCTTTCTAAGGGTCTGACAGGAGGTTCAACCTTGAGGGAAGGTACTGAAAAGTGTGCACATTTTCCCTGTGGTTCAAGTGCCTTCTGCCAACGATTTCTAAGGTGCTGGTGCCAGGAAAGGATAGGGGCTGTGGCTGGGGAGGAAGTCAGGATGGCCAGGGGACATGAACAACATAGAGCAACAGAGAGGTCTGCATGTTTGGGAAGTGGCTGGGTTGGGCAGGATGCCAAACCCCAAATGACTTATTGAGCAATTTCTAAATCAAATAGAGAGAGGTAGGAAAAAGGGATGGTGGGGAGGAGAGGTGAGGAAAGAAGGGGGAGAGCAAAGGCTAAGGAAAGTGGCAGCCATACAGGTGTTTTGCTTTTATTTCCACATCTGAGGACTCAGAGTCTGATTTGCTGCCTGTCCATTTCCACCGCTCATTGACTGGCCATAGTTCATTATGCCGTTGGCTCCATAGAAGTTCATCCCAGCCATCTGCTGGGTCATCTGGAAGGGAGAGAAGAGGCTTTCAGACTAGGCTGTGGGCATTCAGCCAGTTAGTGCAAAAGGCAGGGCAAGAGTCCTTCTGTCTGTGGGGAGGGAGATCGAGACAATGGGAGACTATTATTGTACACAACTGCCCTGGACCTTAACAGATCACTTATCAGAAGGGTGATGTTGCCAGAGACCAATGCTCAGAAGAGAAAAAAGGGATCCTGGGTCCATCAGCAAAAAAAAAAAAAAAAAAAAAAAAAAAACTGCATAAGAAGCCCTTCTTTTCTCCCTTTCCAGTTCCTTTTCATAACCAAAGGGGCCTGTTAACTGATCAAGGCCAAATCTAAGAGATCAAAGAAAAGCACCCCTTTCAGCACTCCTGCCTCTTCTCCAGCAGAAAGCAGTTACTGTCAGATCAGCACTTGAGCATGCTCCTTTGCAGAAGGAAAAAGAAACTTTACTGCTCCAAATGAATAAAGGAAGAGGAGTGGATACCAACACATCTTCAGTGTAGGAGAAGGGAAGGAGCTGAGAGGAGTCATGGGAATGAGGCCTGAGTGGGGCAGGGGCCTCATTATGAATTGGATTTGAAAGATTGGCCCCTGGCCACAAACAGATAAAACAGTTTGTCAAAGAAAAATGCCTTAAATTTCCTGAGTCTAGTTCATTTTCTAAATAAATTATTTTTCTTTAGGAGAATGTCTATTTTCTTCTACCAACTTTTTAAAGAAAATTTCAAACTTAAAAAAAAAAGTGAGACAATATTACAAGAAACCCATATGTATCTTCCTTAAACTCATCAATTGTTAACATTTTATTGTATTTTTTCTCTCCCTCTCTGTATGTGTGAGATATATGAATATGTATGTATATAAACAATGTCAAGGAGCATCAAAAGTTGCAGATATCATCATGACATTTCACCCCTCAATAAATCAGGAGGCATCCCATAGGAATGAATGCCTTTCTAGAACTGTAATGTGATTAACACACTCAATAAATTTAACATTTTTTTAAATTTAACCCAATACTCTAATGTATACTGCATTTCATTTTCACCTCTTTAGTCTCTTTTAATCTAAAACAGTTCTTCCACCACTCTTTCTTTTTTCCTGACATTGATATTTCAGGTCAGTTATGTTGTAGACTATCTCAATTTTTATTGATCTCATGTTTTCTCAAGATTGGGTACAGGTTACATATTTTTTTTGCAAGAATTCTATGTAGGTGATATTGTGTCTTCCTCAGTACAAGATATCAGGAAGCACATGATAATTATTTGTCCCATTATTGGTAATTTTGTTTGATATATTGGCTAAGACATTTTTTAAAAATTATAATTAACAAGGCTCAGTGGAACAGTGCTTGCCCAGCATGTGGGAAGCTGTGGGTTTAATCTCCAGCACCCCCAAAATAAAAGAAAAATGTTCCATATTTTTTTTGTAGTGATTACCTGTATACTAATACTGTTGTCCTTAATTTCCTTCTATTTACTCAAGATTCTATGATTTAGCTTGACAGCTTACTATATCCTTTGACTTACACCTATTTATCTTTATTTTTTTGGTACCGGGGATTCAACTCAGGGGTACTCAACCTATTTTGTATTTTATTTAGAGATCTGGTCTCACTGAGTTGCTTAGCACCTTGCTTTTTGTTGAGGCTGGCTTTGAACTTGTGATCCTCTTGCCTCAGCCTCCTGAGCCACAGGGATTACAGGTATGTGCTACCATGCCCAGCTATATCTATCTACTTTGCAACAATTAATTAACTCAGTCTACTTTCCTTTTTTTCCTCCCTCCTCTATTTGTTTTACTTGTATTATTATGTTTGTCAGAATACAACAAATTTGGGCTGGGGCTGGGGCTGAGCGATGGAGTGCTCACCCAGCAAGAATGAGGCCCTGGGTTCGATCCTCAGCACCACATTAAAAATAAATAAACAAATAAAATAAAGATATTCTGTCCAACTACAACTAAAAAATAATTTTAAAAAAAGAATACAACAAATTTTGCTATCCTTATTACTACCCTTGTTTTAGTCTTAGGTTCTTAATAAACATTCAATGCTCATCATCAGTCCTTGTGCCAAAATGTGTCTCCTAGGTGGATGAAGTTCACCTCTGTTAGATTCTTCAGAAAGGCTTGTAAGCACGTTTCCTAAGTTCTTGCATACATATTTTTTTTACAGGCTTCACATCTGAAGATAGCTTGACTGGCTGTAAAATACCTATCTCACGTGTACTTGAGTGTCTTGGAGATTCCCTTTGTGGTCCTTTGCATGTTGCCTTTAGAAATCTGATGTCAACCTGAGTGGTTTGTGTTGTTGTTTGTTTTGTTTTGTTTCCAGGAAGTGATTAAGTTTTGTTGGGAGGGCTGGGGATGTGGCTCAAGTGGTAGCGCGCTCGCCTGGTATGCGTGCGACCCGGGTTCGATCCTCAGCACCACATACCAACAAAGATGTTGTGTCCACCGAGAACTAAAAAAATAAAAATAAATATTTAAAAAAAAAAAAAAGTTTTGTTGGGAGGGAAGTATGAAAAAGGATAGATTCCTGATATTTTTTCTTGTTCTTTAAAGTCTAAAAGTTTACTGGGATGTTTTAGAGTAGATTATTTGGGGTTAATTTTTCTAGAATCACAGTGAGCCTATTAATGTTATTTACAACTCTATTTCTAGAAAGTTTTCTTGTATTATAGTTTTAAATATATTAATTCTGTCTTGATAAGGTGTCTTCCAAATGTATTTGTGTTAGGCTTTCTTTGCCTACTTTTTTTTAACATTTATTTTTTAGTTGTATGTGAACACAAGACCTTTATTTTATTTTGATGTGGTGCTAAGGATCAAACCCAGTGCCTCACGGATGCTAGGCGAGCGCTATTCCTCTGAGCCACAACCCCAGCCCATCTTTGCCTACTTTCTATAATATACTTTCTCTGATTCTTTTCAAACCCCTTCCTATATTTAGTTTTCATTCTCTTAGCTGTTTTACATCTTTCTTCAATGTCAAATAGATTTTCATCTGAATTTATTCAATTTATTTCTAAGATAACACTCTTTTCTTTGATTTCTTTCCTGAATTCAATAAACTTTTATTTCAAAACCTCTAGTGCTTTGTCCATTTTTGGTTCCAAGTTTTTGAATTTTCGATTCAAGCTGCTTTGTCTTATCTGCAAATGTTTAAGGACATTCTCTTCAGGTTGGTAAACTGTTTAACAATTTTATTCTGCTTAATGACTTTTTTTTCCCCTCTGAAAAGAGTTAGTACTTAAATGAAATCATAAATACTTTTTTTTGCATTTCTTTTTCCCCCACATTATTATTGGAACATTATCGTTGTACACAATGATGAGATTTGTTGTTACATACTCATACGTGCACACAATATAATAATATAATTTGGTCAATGTCACTTCCTAGCACTTCCCCCCCCTCCTTTCCTGACTTCCACCCTTGGTTCCTTTCCTCTGCTGATCTCCCTTTGATTTTCATGAGATCTACCCCCAGCTTTCTTTTCCCTTTTCCTTTCTAGCTTCCACATATGAGAGAAAACATATGTCTCTTGAGCTTCTGAATATGACTTATTTTGTTAATATAATGGTCTCTGGTTCCATCCCTTTTCCTGAAAAGGACAAAATTTCATTTTTCTTTATGGTGGAATAAAATTCCATTGTTTTTATATATATACCACATTTTCTTTATCTATTCATCTAATGATAGACACCTAGGTAAGTTCCATAGTTTGGCTATTATGAATTGTGCTGCTATAATCATGGGTATGCATGTATCACACTATACTATGATGACTTTAATTCTTTAGGATAAATACTGAGGACTGGTATAACTGGGTTATGGTGGTTTCATTCTGTAGGTTCTCTCTTCACATTCCTAACTGTTTCCTTTGCTGTGCAGAAGCTTTTTAATTTGATGCTATCTCATTTATTAACTCTTGGCATTATTTTCTGAGCTTTAGGAATCTTATTGAGAAAGTCATTGCCTATGCCTATGTTTAGCTCTATGTTTTCTTTTAGGAGTTGCATAGTTTCTGATCTAATTTCTATGTCTGATCCATTTTGAGTTGATTTTGGAAAAGGGTGAGAGATGAGGGTCTAGTTTCATTCTTCTACAATATAGATAACCAGTTTTCCCAGCACCATTGTTAAAAGGGCCTTCTTGCTGGGCATGGTGGTGCATGCCTGTAATCCCAGTGACTGAGGCAGGAGGATCACAAGTTCAAAGCCAGCCTCAGCAACTTAGCAAGGTCCTTAACAACACAGTGAGACCCTGTCTCTAAATAAAATTTTTAAAAAGGCTGGGATATGGCACAGTAGTAGAGCACCCTGGGTTCAATCCCTGGTCCCCCCAAAAAACAGGGTCTGTCTTTTCTCCAATGTATGTTTTTGGCACCTTTGTCAATGATCAGATAACTATAGATGTGTAGGTTTGTCTCTGGGATCTTCTATTCTGTATCATTGGTCTGTGTGTCTGCTTTTATCCCAGTACCATGCAGTTGTTACTACAGCTCTGTAGTATAATTTGAAGTCAGGTATTGTGATGCCTCCAGCATTGCTTTTTTGGCTTATAGAATTGCTTTGGCTATCCTGGGTCTTTTATTCTTCCAAATGAATTATAGGACTATTTTATTCTAGTTCTGCAGAGAACGTCATTGGTATTTTGATAGGGATTGCATTGAATGTGTATATTCCTTTTGGTAGTATGGCCATTTTAACAGTATTAATTCTGCTTAATGACTTTTTGAAGGGAGAATTTCCATTACCTGAAATGTTTTGATATTTATTTATTTTTCAGTGGTGCTGAGGATCGAACCCATTGCCTCACACGTGAAGCAAGCACTCTACCACCAAGCTACAGCCCCAGTCCAATGTTTTAAGTTTTGTTTTCTATTTTCAGTAGTTTTGTATAAATGTCATCTGTCATGTTCTGTTATTTTTTAGTGCTTTATTTTTCCAAATCATTGATAATATTGACAGGTATGAGGATTTAGTAGACTTCTGAGTTCAAGACCACCCTCTTCTGTTAATTAGTAAAATAATCATTTGGGAAGAAGGATGGTATCTTCTGATTTTGTAATTCTCTTTTCCACTTCAAATTTGTTTCTTTCCTTTCACTATCAGGTCTCCAAAGAGTTCCTCCTTCTTCTAAGTCACACCTATCTCTCTGCCATGCAAAGCTTTTCCACGGCTACAACCTATAATCCCATGTATTTCAAATTCCTTATTTTCAATCCCCTCCCCCGCCCAAGAACTGTTCTCAGTATGTCTCCATCAGGGTAGGCCTTTCTCCTCTGAGAGGTGACTTCATCTGCACTCTGTTACTTATAGGCCCTGCTTCCCTCTCCACCTTCTGCAATCTCCTCTGTGATGCTGGCTCTGCTGGATTTGGGTGTTTGATGCTAATGTCATGTCATTGGAAGCCTGTAATAATGGTAGCAATGAACAACAGGTATTTTTATTTTTGTATTGTCTATCCATATAAGTCTTTCTGGTTTTGTTTGTGAGACAGTGTAGACTCAGATTTAGGTAGTTACCCTTATTTTATAGGAAATAAGAACTCCTTAGAAAGTTTTGACTCTAGGAAGGCCTGGAATAAAAAAAGGCAAATCTAAGAATGTCTCTCTGGCATTATCTCATTTACATGGAAAGCATTCAAGGGATAAGGGAAAGGTGAGAAGTGATATAGGCTTGAGGAAGGCTCAGAAGTCTGAAATCAGATCAAACAGGGCAACTCACCTGAGTGAGGTTCCATTGCAGCTGCTGAGCTGGCTGAACCCCATACATAGTCTGGGGCATAGCTGCCATCCCTGCCATGTAGCCAGCCTGCTGGGTAGTCATCATCCCATTCGGCACCCCCATCATGGATGCCTGCATGCCACCCATATAGCCTGTAGGCATGGCCATAGGGGCAACCATTCCAGAAGCTCCAGGCTGAGCTACCATGCCGACTGGTGGGGGCATCATGCTCCCCATGATGCTGTTAGGAGGTGTAACCCCAGGGAAGCTGGGGAAAGCTGTGGGATATGCCATCTGAGCAGGAGCCATGAACATTGCTGCCAAGAAAACACACATCACATCTTAAAGATGAAAGGACACAAAGTTAGCCCAAATTCTCACTGGCTACTTTTCCAGTTAAGAGTTTTTTAAGAGTACTCTCAACTCAGAATGCTGTTTTACATAGCAAAGCAGTTAGAGAGATTCTCTACCAGATTTGCTGTGGTTTATCAATGGGGCACTGACCTGGCCACTTCTCCTTAAGAGGCCAAATCCAAGCCTTGACTCAGACTTCACAGAGGTCTGACATCAGAATCCACAAAAGTATGACCCTGAGTTACATTAATATGTCTGTTGATATTCTGTGTTTTTACAAGTAATGTCAGTTTCAGGCATTGTTCCTATATGATACTCCAATCCCCAAAGCAAGTGTCCCTCATCACAACAAAAAACTCTGTGTGTATATTCTCATATCTCTTCCTTGTATAATGCTAATGAGACTCCATGGACTCTACCTTGGGCAGGCATTTGAGGCGTTTGGGATCCATATAGTGAGAGGATGGAGTCCTTGGAGAGCTGTTTCTTGCCTATTTCTTCTGATTTGCTCCCTGGCTCCGGAAACAGGTTCAGATTTTCAGGAACAGAACCAGCACTCCCGGAAGTTGGCATGGATCCTACAACCTTAGAGCACAGAGGGTAGGGGGAATTGGTGGAATAATCTTCATGGGGGTCTCTATAAGGATCTCCATCACCTTGTGCTGCCTCTATCATTTGCAATAAGAATTCATGGTTAAGGGGCTGGGGTTGTGGCTCAGCGGTAGAGCGCTCATCTAGCACGTGCCAGATGTTGGGTTCGATCCTCAGCACCACATAAAAATAAATAAAATAAAGGCATTGTGTCCAACTACAACTAAAAAAATATTAAAAAAAAAAAATAGAATTCATGGTTCAGGTTGGGGTTGTAGCTCAGTGGTAGAACACTTTCCGAGCACATGTGAGACACTGGGTATGATCTCCACACCACATAAAAATAAATAAATAAAAATAAAGGTATTGTGTCCATTTACAATTAAAAATAGAAATATTTTTTTTTAATTCATGGTTTGTCTAGGTACAGTAGTATACCCCTGTAACCCTAGCTATTTGGAAGGCTCAGGCCGGAGGGTCACAAGTTTGAGACCAGTTTGGGTAACTTAGTGAGATCCTATCTCAAAATAAAATTTAAAAAGGGGCCAGGCACAGTAGCACATAATCCCAGTGACTCAGAAGGCTAAGGCAAGAAGATTACAAGTTCGAGGCTAGCCTCAGAAACTCAGCAATGCCCTAAGCCACTTAGTGAGACCTTGTCTCAAAATAAAAAATGAAAAAGAAGGACTGGGTATGTGGCTTAGTGGTAAATCACCTCTGGTTCAATCCTTAATAGTCGCCCACCCCAAAATTTAAACAGGGCTGGAAATATGTATGGATTAGTCATAGAACACTTGCTTAACACATGTGGGGCCCTGGGTTCAATCCCCAATACTGCAAATAAAGACAATTCATGGCTCATATCAGACGTTTTTACCATAAAAATATGTGAATATACTTAATAGCTAAACTCTGGTTCAATCCTTCATTCTTCAGAAAAGCTATGTGATTTAGTAGGAAAAAAACAAAAACAATCCACAAATGATGCTGCACAGACTACTGGGTTTAGATCCATCCATGCAGACACTCACTTATTGCATAACCAGAGGCTAGTCACATAACTTTTCTGAACTAATATTTGCTCATTTGTAAATTACCTATTTGAGGGGTACTGGTAAGGGCTTGAAATTATTAATAAAATATATAAAAATGAGATACATCAAACTCCTGGCTACTCCTTGCATATAACAGGCATTCCACAAATGGCAGCCAATAACACATCTACAACACCCTGGTGGGAACTTGGGCTGGGAAGCTGATCTAAAGTATAGCCTTTACAATCTGACCATTTTTTTTTTTTTTTGAGAGAGAGAGAGAGAGAGAGAGAGAGAGAGAATATCTTTTTTTTTTTTTTTTTGTAGATGGACACAACACAATGCCTTTATTTTTATGTGGTGCTGAGAATCAAACCAGGGTCCCTCCCGTGCTAGGCGAGAGCTCTACTGCTGAGCCACAATCCCAGGACCCCCGCCCCCTATTTTTAAAATATTGTTTTAGTTGTCGATGAACACGATATCTTTATTCATTTATTTATTTTATGTGGTGCTGAGAATCAAACTCAGTGCCTCACATATGCAAGGCAGGTGCTCTACCACTGAGCCCAACCCCAGCCCTCTGACAGATCTTTGATAGAAGCCCACTCAAAGGGCCACTCTGTGAGGCAAAAACAAAACAGTATGAACAATGAGCTTAGGCTGTGACAGAGATGATACAGTGTCAAGGGAAGAATTAAGAAAATCAAATTCCTCCAAGAAGTATGGCTTGGTTCTATGATTAAGTTATCACTCTTTCCGGAAAATCCTTTAATCCTGAGAATCCCAGAAGACTCACCTTTCTGGAAACTGAAGATGGGGATGGAACAGAGGCCAAAAGATCTAAATCCTTCTCTAGTGTATTGCTGGTCTTACTATTTGTAATGGAGCAGGCCACAGGAGCATCTAGAAACAGATCAAAACCAAAATGTAGCACTGCTTACTCCTTCCTGCTATTGCAGACAACAAGTAGAAAGAGAAGGCCCACAGCTCTGTCATGGACCTGGAAATCTGGCCTACTGTTAGCTTAGATAGGCCTTCTCAGAAGAGGCTTCCCCCCATATTTGCAAGAAGGCTATGGGATAAACTGTTAAGCACAGGCAGCAGAAACTCAGGCCTGACTGCTACATCAGTACAAAGGCAGGGGACTGGCTGGCTCCTTCCTGGCAATTTGAAGAACAGTGTATAGGATTCATTTTCAGAGAAAAATAAAAGGTAAAGAAATTAGAAGCCTAAGTAGCCAATAACCTAAGTCAACAGCAGAAGACTGAAACAAAGTACAGCCATCAGTGTGATGAGAGGCAGGGGAACAGGCTTTCTTTCTGAAAGGGGCAAAATAACTAGATTAATATTTCAAGGGAAGAATGGCCACAGAGTAACAGGCAATCTCTGAAACTGGTTGCACCTGAAAAATCAAGGGTGCAGGCAGGGAGTAGAGGGGAGGGAGTAGAGTACAGGGAGTAGAGTATAGGGAAGTGGCAAAAGGGTGAAAGGTGTTGTTAAGTGGAACTGCAAACATTTAGTATGTGTTAAGCATTTAGTATGTGTCAAGCATAGCACTAAGAGCTTTAGAGGCATTATATCACTTAATCTTTCCAACAACACCTTTGAAGTAGAAACTTACCATCCTCATGGCATGGATTAGGAAAGTAATGTTCAGATGTCACTATTTAAGATTACATACATATGTGTCGGGACTTGGCTCTAAAGCCATGCTTTTAACCACTACACTGTACTGTTGCTCTGAAAAATGTCCCAGTAAACACTTTCTTAAAGCAATGGCTCAAATGAAAACATAACAGGAAGAACAGGTGAGAACAATCTTAGTGAAGAAGACACAAATGAGAGTCCCATCTCTACCAATCTTCTCAGGGTCAGTCATAGAATTTCATCAAAATACGTAAGAATGTGGGGGCTGACAAGTCTGACTCTTACCAAGGCCCAACAAATCCATGACGGGCGCTGTGGATTTCGGGGAACTTTTTCGAGGTAGCTGTGAATCTTCTTTTTTCTGTGGCTAAAGTTAAAATATGTTATAAAAAGAAATCAGCAGGTATTTCTGAACTCTTTTTCCCCCCTCTCCACTATAAAGCCACACATATTCTTGTGGTATAGTTGCTATTTTTATTCAAAGACAGTTATCAAAGAAACAAAACCCAGGAAGTGCTAGGAAGCTTGAGTGCATAAACCAAACCTGAAGTGAAAATAAAGATATTGTCTATACTTGGTTAGCTTTCTAGAATTGCAGTTCTTTCTGAAACCAAGACAATCACTGAGCAAGGAATCTAACAGTAGTAGTAGTTTTGGGTCTCAGGAAAAATCAAGGATAAAAGTAGGTATCTGATTGTACAAAAAATCTTCCAGTGGTTAGAAAAATCCTTTAGTTTAACACTAACGGGAGATCAGTTTAAAATTACTTAATTCACTCTGCCATTATCACTAGTGACTGTCCACAGACAGTATGATTCACAATGGTGATAAAGAGTCTTCCTTACCCAATAGTAAAAAGTCCTCTCTCCCAAGATTCCAACCTCTTATATTCAGAATATCTACTACTAGAGCCACAGTAACCATGTGGAAAAGGAAATTAGTGCAGCCTAACTTCTGGACTGCTCCTAAATACAAAAGGAAAATGAAGCACATGAGGTCTAACAAGGACTACTGTGGAATTAGCATCTGCTCAGAAGCTGTCATGCAGCCATGTCATTCTAGCATGGAACATGACTTGTGCTTAAATAGGACAGATGCAGTTTCCAAGCTGCCATCTAGCTTCCAAGAGAACACTTCAGGCAGCAATAGGTAATGGGCAAGAAGCAGAAATGGCAGCAGGTGATCTGATCTAAATGTGGAGCCCCTTATTTCAGGTAGAATGATAAAATATGGTATCAAACCCACCTGCCCACCATGAGGCCTCTCCTCTTCCTCCCTCCATATATAAACACACATAAGACCATCACACAGGGCAAGGACTTTCCCACTTACCATTTTCACTTTCTCAAAAACAACAGGTTCCATTTTTTTCTCTGGAGCTGGTTCACTCCCTCTTTTCCACTTGTCATCCTTCTCTTTCTAGAAAGATTTAACAAGATAATGAACATAAGCCCCATGGTGATTCAATAAACTATAATCCTAAATGTTCACAAAGGACAAAATCCCCAGTGATTCTTTTTTTTTTTTTTTTTTTTTTTTGGTACCAGGGATTGAACCCAGGGGCACTCAACCACTGAGCCACATCCCCAGATCTATTTTATATTTTATTGAGAGACAGGGTCTTGCTGAGTTGCTTGGGCCCTCACTAAGTTGTTGAGGCTGGCTTTGAACTTGTGATCCTCTTGCTCAGCCTCTCAGATTACAGGTGTGCACCACCACGTCTGCTATCCTAATGATTCTGATGCAAGAGTATGGCAAACTTGGGAGTGTGTCTTGGTGTGGAGCTGAGAGTTGACCTCCTCCACATATATTCCAAACATCTTAAACACTCACCGTACTGGTCTGTCTAACCCACCCATGACTCTTGAAATTTGCAGTACAGACTATCTACAGAAGCTTTAAAGTTTGTTGCCCATTTTTGCCCTAAATTTAATTTGCTCATGTTTTGAACAGATCCCCTCATTTTAGTGTACTGGTAAATAAGTTCATGTTCATCTGACTCAGCTTATGCCCTTTGTGATTTTATAAATTCAATTACAGGCCCTGTCAATATTCATTTTTGTTTTTAAAAATGAGAAAACAGACCTAAATTATAAGATTAAAGATTAGAAAAACAAGAATTAAGGAAACAAGGCAAGAAAGAATTAGGGAATTCTTAAGGAAAAAAAAAAAGATTATAGGGTGTCCTGCATGGATTGCCTGTCTAGGGCCAAAAAGCATATCAAAATAAAATATTAGGGCCGGGAACAGTGGTGCATGCCTGTAATCCCAGTGGCTTGGAAGACTGAGGCAGAGGATCGTGAGTTCAAAACCAGCGAGGTGCAAGCAACTCAGTGAGACCCTGTCTCTAAATAAAATACAAAATAGGGATGGGGATGTGGCTCAGTGGCCAAGTGCCTGTGAGTTCAATCCCTGGTACCCACCTCCCAAAAAATAAATAAATAAAATGAAATATTAGAAAGTCTCTCAGTTTTTGAAGTTTTTCAGAGGCCACTTCATAATACTTTCACAAATTATAAAGTTATTGGTCACATTTCAACAAATAAACACCTAATGGAAAACAGAACCACAAAGTAACCTTAAGAATATAGGCATATTGGGCTGGGCTTGTGGCTCAGTGGTAAAGGGCTTGCCTAGCATGTATAAGGCACTGGGTTCGATCCTCAGTGTCACATAAAAACATAGAGAAATAGTTAAAAAATATTTTTTAAAAAAGAATACAGGCATGTTTATCAAGAATACAAATAATAATGAATGCTGGAGAGGATGTGGAGGAAAAGAAACACTTATACACTGTTAGTAGGATTGTAAATTAGTACAACCACTATAAAAATCTGTAATGGAAGCTCCTCATAAGACTAGAAATGGAACCACCATATAACCCAGCTATACCTCCCCTTGGTATTTACCCTAATTTACTAATTCTTTAGAATTAGTCAGCATACTACAGTACTACATGCATACCCATGTAGCAGCACAATTCACAATAGCCAAACTATGGAATTAGCCTAAGTGTCCATCAGTAGATAAATGGGTAAAGAAACCATAATATATGCACATAATCCAGCCATAAAAAAGAATAAAATTATGTCATCTTCAGCGAAAATTTATGGAACTTGAGAGCATTATGCTAAGCAAAATGAAGTGAAACTAGCATGGTTACACCATGCTGAGAAGACAGTAAAAATGGTATAACTTTTGGAAAGTAGATTGGCAACTGTATGAAGAGACAAATATTGAAATCATCTGACCTAGATATACTATATCTTGTAATGAATCTTAAGAAAATAATTTAAAAATATGAAAAAAGTTACATGTACTAAGACATCCATCCCAGAATTATTTATGCTATAGAAAAACTTAAATAACCAAATTTATGTCACAGAAGAGAATAGTAAATAATACTGATTTACCTATTCACTAAGAAAAGATATTCAATGTAAGTAAGTAACATAGAAATGTATGGTGTGTTATGTATAACATGAATCAAGAGAAGGAAAACAAGAGACATTATACCTAACTAGCTTTTGGAGAGTTCTGGGTTTTCTTGTGGTGCTGGGGATCAAATCCAGCACCATGAGCATACTGAGCAAGTGCTCTTTCAATGAGCTACATACCCCACTCCCATATTAGATTTTAAATAAGTCTCCTATATAGAACAAAAGAGATAAAGCAAGATGATAAGCCTTAATAAAGATGATAAGAATTGTGAATTTTAACTTTTCATATTTTCTGTAAAAATAATTTGATAATCACAACACATACAGCTTTGTCTTTTTCATATATAGTATGGTACTTTAATACAGAATACTTTATTTCTTGAAGTTGAAAATGCTTTATCTATTAAAAAAAAATAATTGGCTAAGCATGTAGCTCACTGGTAGAGCACTTACCTAAGCATGTACAAGGTTCAATCTCCAGCCCCACAAAAACAAAACACTATGGAATACTTTTTTTTTTTTTGTAGTTGTAAATAGACAGAATGCCTTTATTTTATTTGTTTATTTTTATGTGATATTAAGGATGAAACCCAGTGCCTCACACATGATAGGCAAAAGCTCTGCCACTGAGCTACAGCTCCAGTCCCAGGATATTCTTTTTAAAAGTCAGTCTCTTTTTGTTTGAAATTAAATGCTCTTACTTAGTAAATATTAATTCTTAGCATTAAAATCTTCAATAAAAACATAAACAAGTTAAACACATCAAATTAAAAAAAAATTCTGAAATAGTTTTTTGGTAAACAGGAGGTATTTCCTTTCCAAGAGAAAATATCCAATAATTAAAAGGCTTGTTTTCATGGGTATGGTGGGCCAGCAATGTAATTAGGAACATCTGAACTGTTTTAACATGGCAAATCTTCCCTCCTCCTCCATCCTCTGAATAACCTCAGATACCCTTTTCTCACCTCCTCTGATTTTATATTTCAGGAATAATGAAGAGTTTGGCAGACAGACCATAGTTTTCTACAAATAAAAGGAAATGTGTGTACTTTGGTTCTAAACCTTTTTTGAGGGTTGGGGTTGTGGCTCAGTGGTAGAGCGCTCACCTGGCACATGCGAGGCCCTGGGTACGATCCTCAGCACACATAAAAATAAATAAATAAAGATATTGCGTCCAAATAAAAAATAAATATTTTTAAAAAACACCTTTTTTGATGATGCTACTTGAGCTGTAGCTGTTCACTGAATTAATTCCTTCTTGGAACAGTTAAGATAACTGACAAATCTTTTTTCTGGATGACTGTAAATAAGAATCTTTCATATTAAGTTAGGAAGGAATTTTTTTCCCCTAACTCCATGAATACCTTGTACTTTCCTATAAGCCTGTGTTGAAATTCACCTACTATTTAACACCTTTTTCATACAGCTTCCAAAGAACAATCTAGGGCTGGTTCCAATTAAATTAATTTTTAATTACCAGAAAGGGCTTAGAGAGCCCCCTGCAAACTTAGTGATTTCAATGGCTTTTTTATCATCCATCAAAATAAATAACTAGAAGATAGATAGGAACTGTAATAGAACTGGAAAATCCCAGACTATATTTTTGTAGCTAGAGAAATAGTTAATTATTTCTAAGAGAATTTACTACAGAATCTTGTCAAGGCTATTTAAAACTCTTAATGGTTATATTTATTACTTCTCCTTTTATTTTCATTATTTAGGCATATTTTCTTCCAGAAACCATGTTGCATTTGCTCCTGATGTGTTATACTGTCCTAGTTATCACACACTGTGTTTCAGGTTCTAACCATGCCTTGGGTGAATATGTACTTGGCAAATGGTAGTTAATTTCCTTCTGAAACTATTCTCAGGAACAAGAAAGGGTTCCAGTGGCCCTCAGTCCACCAATACACTTGTCATTATCAGGTAATAAGGGAATAATATGTTAGTCAAACTGAAAGAAACTGGTGATTTAATTATACCTGTTCTGTTGACTTCATTTACAAAAGAAGGAAAAAGTATATGTGTATTCATATATACTGAAATATATATACACATACTTGTACACACATATTACTCTATTTAACCTACTGTGCCCAATGTGTCCACTTAAAGAAATAATTTGGAACTGAGAATCACTAATATCTTCTAAATATAGATCAAGACAAAGGATTCACTGGTGGTTTGTCCTCCCCATTGCTGAGGCAAAAGTTTTTTCCATGATATCCAATGGTCTTTACTCAGTAACTGGCTTTTCCCTACTTTTTTATTTTTAAAATATTTTAGTTGTAGATAGACATAATAACTTTATTTATTTACTTTTTTATGTGCTGCTGAGGATCAAACCCAGTACCTCACACTTGCTAGGCAAGCACTCTACCACTGAGCCACAACCCCAGCCTTACTTTGGCATTTTTTAAGTGATGGTTTTAGAGTATTTTGGTAGCAGTTTGTCAAATTCTTCCTTGGCCTGATTAGTAAGCAATAACATATTATGAACAAAACCTGAAAGATTTACAACCAACCCTAAAGGCATTGATGTCCAAACTTCGGTCCATGTATTTCTTCTTCTCATATTTATCTCGAATAAATCCCTCAACAGCTCTGCAAAAAGCTTATTAAGGATGAATCAAATAAGTCTCTTCAAGAGTAAGAACATAAAAGATGAATTTATATCCCACAGAGCATTGATCTTCTCTTTCCCTACTGACTCATTTCCCTACAACTCTTGCTTGGTTGTATGCAGTTTTCCTGACCAAAATCTTGAAATTTTATGCCTTCTTTAAGCTACTGGAGGGAAGCATTGTTGCCTATGATTTCTCTTTAAAGTGATAACAGCAGCAAATGGATTAACCTTCACATTGTCATCAGAGGGACCTCTGGCTGTTCTAAGATATAGGGGAAATGATGAATTATCTCTTTTAAAGCCCTCAGATGAACAGACTTCAAGCAAAGCAACTAAATGCCCCTTAAAAATATAAACCTTGCATCCCACTCCAGATCCTGATAAGTGAGTCTTCTACAGGGTCCCAAATCTACATTTAACAGGTTCTAGCTGCAAACACCAAAAAATAAACTTTAACAAGGTGGTCTACAAACTACATTTTGAGAAGTACCACCTTTATGAAGTTTGGTTTTACATCTAGGCACTGTCCTCTGTTGAAGTGATGAGTGAAAACATTATTGATAAGCTGGTCAACAAAGGTTAATTCTTTCATACAAGACATAAGAATGCAATAAAAATGAATGACATTTTGCTGAATACCAGGGTTCAACAGAGCATAGTAAACTGTTCTTTTTAATCAAACAATAGTTTTAGTAACCCAAAAACTAGCAGAGATGTCACTTTATAGAAAAATGCACAGTGAAATCACTGCAGTTTTAATTCCTGATTCTTTCCGTCTAATACTACATATAATCCCAACATCAGCAAGAATACATGTGCTTTTTCTGTCTTGATTGCAGGAGAGAAGAAAACCCACGCCTTTGACAAATCCACACAGAGATGGTCCCCTCAGGTCTCAGGCTTTGAATTTTGTCTGCCTCTCCCCAAACATCAAAGGATCACCAGCCTTCTAAATTGCTCCAGAAAAGATACAGGTCTATCTGAGGTCGCCGAAAGGTCTCAGGAAGGTATGCTTCATAAAGCCGGTTTGCCTTTCCATTGCCCATCTCTTGCATGCACTGCAATCAAAGAGAATACAGAAACGGGGAATGTCAGAATGGGAAAGAAAAACTTCTCATCCAGTTCTTCTATTTGCAGTTAAAGAGCCAATCTAGAGGGTGACAGAACCAAGATTTAAACTTGTGTATTCTAGTTTCCAATCCAGTATTCTCTCTACCCTACTAGGAATTCCAATCACTTGCTCCTACAGATTCTTTCCCTTCTCCATGGGTACCTTTTATGGAAAGATTTGTCTTCCAAAATACATTTAATTCAGTAATAATTCAAGATGTTATTTGAAATTCTAAGATGCATAGCTAACAATCAAAATGTCTACTAGGCAGGCAATAATGGGTGTTACAATTCTAAGTTTATGCTATTAATTAACCTATTCAGCTCTATTAACCAGTCAATGTGTGTTTCCCACTAGGTTTTGGGGAGTTTTTTTTTTGTTGTTTTTTTTTTTTTTTGGTACCAGGGATTGAACCTATGGGTACTTAACCACTGAGACATTCTCAAGCACTTTTTATTTTTTATTTTGAGATAGGATCTAAGTTGCTTAGAGCCTTGATATATGGCTGAAGTTGGCGTGGAATTTGCAATCCTCCTGCCTTCTCAGGCTCTGAAGCCACTGGAATTACTGGTGTGTGCCACCATGGCGGCCTCCCATTAGGCTTTTCAAAAAGACCCCTTAAGCCAGGCATGGTGGCATATGCCTGTAATCCCAGCAGCCTGGGAGGCTGAGGCAAGATGATCACGAATTCAAAGCCAGCCTCAGTGAAAGCAAGGTACTAAGCAACTCAGTGAGACCCTGTCTCTAAATAAAATACAATGTGGCTCAGGGGTCAAGTGCTCCTGAATTCAATCCCCAGAACCAAAAAAATAAATAAATACCCCTTAATAGCAGTGAACGCTAGCTAAATCCCAAGTCTTTCAAATCTTCAAATTCAAAGATACCTCTATGATATATAATTTTCTTCATAAAATAGTAAAGTATAATTTAAAATGTAACTCACCACCTTAGACCTTTAATGAATCTATAAATACAGTCTAAAGTAATTTTAAAGCCATCTTCTAATAAGAACACCCTCTTACTTCCTTCATCAACCTTAGTAATTAGTTTTCTCTGTAGCCTCTTCCCCCAACACAAACCACACACTCACGCACACAAAAAAAGAAAAAAGAAAAACTTGTTTTAATTAAAGCACTTCAATGTAGGAAGGGAACAAAAACTAATGAAGCTACATCAAGATGCAGATCTTGGGCTAGCTGGACTCATTAATTTAAGTGTCCCACTCCCAGACCACCAAGCTAATAGTAAGCAAGATTTTAGCAATAAAATATTACTATAATTCCAGGCTGGGGTTGTGGCTCAGCAGTAGAGCACTCGCCTAGCACATGCGAGGCACTGGGTTCAATCCTCAGCAACACTTAAAAATAAATAATAACTTAAAGGTATTGTATCCAACTATAACTAAAAAAAATTACTATAATTCTAAAATTTTTGGAAGGCTCTTATTTTGCTTTATTTATTTATTGCTGTGCTGAAGATTGAACCCAAGGCAAGCATTCCCAGTCCAGGAGGTATTTTTGTTTTTTTGTTTTCCTTAAAGTGAATGCCTATATCTAAAACTACAAAGGTTAGACATGCAAATGCCAAGGGTCTTAAAAAGTAATCCAAATATCCTTCTTAATGCCTTCAAAAACTCCTGGGGTCCTAGACCATAGAGTGTATTTTAAAAGAAGTAAAATAAAGGTGTCTTACCCTGCTGTCTTAAATAGAAAGATTAAATTTTTCTCTATTAAGGCATGAAAATTTGACATAAATGTTTAAAACTATCTTCATCTTGGTGCCTAGTTTGACTGATACTCATCTGAACTACTTTTACATAGATAAAGGGAGCAGCCAACTCTCTCTCAGTTGTGTAAGTACCTGAATCTGTTCTTGAGTCCACTGGTCGAGGTTAACTGATTTTACCCTGGATATGTGCACCCCCAAATTCCTGTGGATTCCAGCACATCGAATGCAGATAAACACGCCAATGTTCCAGGAGGCCCATCGTGGCCCTGTGAAGGTCAGGAACAGGACAGTCAAGTCAAATTACAACAACATTCAAGGCCCAAGGTGCCACACTGAGATTATCAAGCAAAATTTCTGCTAAAATGAAAGTGAAAGAATATTGACCACAATCGTCTATTAATTAACTTGGTTCATCCCTCCATGGATCTGCTTCTTCTTTTTTTAAGTGTAAAATTTTAAGTGTATAGTACAATGGTTTTTTGTATATTCATATAGTTGTATAATGATCACGCTATCTAATTCCAAAATATTTTCATCACCCAAAAGGAAATTCTAAACCCATTAGCAGGCACTCCCACTACTCCCAACCCTTACTTCCCAGTTCCTGACAACCAGAGATCTACTTTCTGTCTCGATGAATTTGCCAATTCTGGACATTTAATATAAATTAAATTATATGACATGTGGGCATTTATGCATGGAACAGTTTTCAACACTGACGAGTGTTGAAATACGAAATTATAATATGCTGCCACTTACATAAAGAAAAATCCCAGGAGAGCAGGGCAAAGTATGACACATTCTATTTAGCCTGGCACATTACATGAACAGTCCTCCCCCAAGAGACTCTGCAAGGTGCTGGGCCTGGAATCAGTTTTCCAACTAGGAAAAAAGATACAGATATGGCATGCCAGCCCAAGGCTCAACCTGAAATTGAAAACTCTGTTTATCCTCTCATCCCCTGCAGGCCTATAAAATATGCATCCACATTAACTTAATAGGATCCTTAATAAGATTCTTGGGTTGATGTCCCCACTTCACCCAACTACAGGATTATCTAGATTCAAAATTCTCAAATAATATAATTATTTAGATGTTTATTGGAACAAAGGAGAAACCTCAGAAATGAATTTTAATAAACTTACAGAATTTCCCATCCCCTGCCAACTTTGCTCACCCTAATAATCACTCTGGAAAATCTCAAACTTCTCTTCATAATTTTTATACAGGGGGAAAAAAGTGACTTACTTTTACATGACACCTGTCAAAGACATACTGAAAAATCTAAATATTTCCTTCTCTATTTTTCCACAGAAAATAAGGATGATGTTAAAATTATAGGTTGCAATAAAGAGATGAAAAGGCACTAATTGATTTTCTTCACTGATAAATAGGACCTGTTTGGAACAAGATTGCAGTTCTATAGTACACAATTATTTGACATGTTAGCTTGTATGATTGACAGCAATTTTAATGAAGTAATGCTAGAGTCCTGTGTCGAAAACTATTCATACAAATTTGAATCCTTGATGATTATAAATAAGGATAGAATTGTTTTGACAAACAGCACTCATTTATTACAACTACTGGTATAAATACACGAAGGCTCAAATCCTTCTTATCACCACCAGGTGGTGTTCTCTGCCTGAAATTTTATCCAATACCTTCTCATTGATATTATCTTGATAGGCTAAGATGTATCTTCTAAAAAGATCTTAAATCTGTTCAGATCCCTAGATGGATTCGCAGTCAGTTTTCCATATAACTACCTAACATGAAGACTCACATACTTGTTTTCAGGTGGTGGGTGTTTTACAAATGAAAAATGAAAAATGAGGCTTGCTGGGACTCTATATATCTATTTTTGGTAATAGTTTTCAGAACTCTAATTAGATCTTAGTTATGTAAGATTTAAAATGGGACCAAAAGTTAATATTTCATGTTTCTTTAACATTTTTCCTTCTCTCTAGATTCTATAGTCTAAAACTCTAAAACTCATGATAAGATAGTTAAAAGGTACTAGTTTGCTAACAAAGTTAAAAGTCAAAAATATTCATTAAAAGTTAGCTGTGGTAACAAAGAAGAATAAGATTATGGCATTTGCTGGTAAATGAATGGAACTGGAGACTATCATGCTAAGTGAAATAAGCCAATCCTCCAAAAACAAAAGCTGAATGTTCTCTCTGATATGTGGATGCTAATACACAATAAGGAGGTGGTGGGGAATAGATGTTCATTGGATTAGACAAAGGGAATGAAGGGAAGGGAGGGAGGATGGGAATAGGAAGGAAAGACAGTAGAACAAATCAGACATAACTTTCCTGTGTTCATATATGAATACACAACCAATATAAAGTAAATTAAACATCATGTACAGGAATGGGAAGTTACACTCCATGCATGTATAATATCTTGAAATATATTCTACTGTCATGTATAACTAAAAAGAACAAATAAAAAATTAAAAGTTAGCTGTGGAAGACTTGGGGGTGTAGCTCAAACCCCAGCACCACACAGCAAAAAAAAAAAAAAAAAAAAAGCAAAAAGGGCCAACAGAAGTTAGCTATGGAATGTCATGCTGTTTGCTTCCTGGCCCTAAGTCTGAAGAAGGCAATCCCCACTAACCTAAGCCACGGTCACAATGAAGAATTTCTCTAGATCCTCCAGAGTATTTACAGCCTTCTTGCCCCTGAGGTATGCAAGACAGGGAAGTGATGCTCTGGAGTCCCTGACAAGGCCTCAACACAGAAATAACCCAGCAACTGTCCTTTCATGAGAACCCAGATAAGAGCCTACTCTGCCCTATCCACCTCCCTGCCCCCCACAGAGCCATCACCTGACATCCCTCCTACAACATTTTCCCAGTGAAACAGTGACACTTCTGACCCAGATACCCATTCTCTTCTAGTTGCTAATCACTAGATTTATTAGTCAATAACTGCGTGATCCATAATAGATTCTGAAATTGGAGAAGAGAAAAAATATGAGACAAAAATTACTTATGTGCTGGGTTTAATTGACAACACTGAAGAGAGTGAGAGAGAGAGGGAGAGAGAAAGTTACTTATATGGCTAAAAATGTGGAGAAATGTATATGATTAAAAGTATAATATGAGGGGTTGGGGTTGTAGCTCAGTAGTAGAGTGCTCGCCTCACAAATGGAAGGCACTGGGTTCGATCCTCAGCACCACATAAAAATAAAATAAAGGTATTGTGTCCATCTACAACAAAAAACATTTAAAAAAAAAAGTATAACATGAGCTGGGCCCCAGCTACTTAGGAGGTTGAGGGAGGAGGATCACAAGCTTGAGGCCAGCTTGGGCAACTTAGCAAGACCCTTTCTCAAAATAAAAAATAAAAAGAAACAGGTGTGTGGCTCAGCAGTAAAGCACCCCAGGGTTCAATCCTTGGTACCAAAAGGAAAAAATAAATCTGTGTAGCGAGAAGACTTAGGTTTGAATGCAGCTTCATCAGTAATTACAGTGATAACCCAAGTGATCTTCAGAGATATACTTAAACTTCCTAAGCCTGCATTTCCTCATCTGTAAAATATGTACAATAACATCCACCTGGCAGGACCTGGAACATAGAGCAACAATAATGAATGAAAGCTATGCATAAGAACATGGTATAGAATGAGGTTTCCAGAATCTACTTTCCATTCAACTTCATTGATAAAGGCCAGCTAAATCATTCATACATCTACACCAACACTCTAGGCAATACTATAGATGGGGACGAGTTCTGGTCCTAGAATGTCAAAACCAAAATTGATTGAATGTCAGAAAGAAGAAATTTACCTAATTAAGCCAATATCTTCTTTACTTTTAAATATATTTTGCTGTGCACATTGAAGGTATAGACCATGATTTACATGATACATACATAATAAAACAGCTACTATAGTGGAATGGACATAATTTCAGTCTTCTAGAAAACATGAAATTCGAAGCAGTTTCCTTTACCTCAAAATAATTTGTAAATGCACTACCTAAACCCCTACCCAATCCCTTTCTTGGCTACACATCCCCTGCCCTTGTGCCCACACATGCCCCCACTACACACACAAAGAAGGCCCAGAGCTGCCAGCCTTAGTGGAAGGTGCCAAGATTCCATGGTATATGGCATTGCTGCTGCTAGGTCAGCCTACTTACATCTGGGATTCTTGCAGAAAGAAACCAATTGTTCACTACATATTGGCTATGACAACCAAGGAGAATATACAAAAGGTGGGATGGAGTTGTGGCTCAGTGGTAGAGTGCTTGCCTAACACGTGAGAGGCCCTGGGTTCGATCCTCAGCACCACAGAAAAATAAATAAGTAAAATAAAGCTTAAAAAAAAAGAAATACAAAAGGTATTTTGAAATTGACAATGAAAAGAGAGGGGCTGGGGCTGGGCTGAGCGCTAGCGCACTTGCCTGGCATGTGTGAAGCACTGGGTTCAATTCTCAGCACCGCATATGAATAAATAAAATAAAGGTCTATCAACAACTATTAAAAATATTTTTTAAAAAAGAAAAGAAAATGAAAAGGGATTCTGAGAGGCAATATTCCAAATAATTTTGAAAGCAAAGAAGATAGATAAATAAAATAAACTAGCCTAACATGCTCCATACTCAAAGCCCTGGGTTCAATCCTCAGCACTAGGGAAAAAAATATAAATTAACTGTAGAAAGTACCAGCCCAGAGACTTGTTACATGCATTTGGAAGTCTTTCTAGAGCATGTCTTCATTTGTAAAATGGAAAGCATGTAAGTAATATGCATTTATACTCGACTTCTGGACAGCATCTACATACAGAGAGAAACTACTGCTGCCCTGCTACAGATTTCCCTTGATGCTAATACTCCCTAACCCCACCAGAGCTGCCAGGACTAGAAGGGTTCCAGGCTTGAAAAGTCAGCAGAAAGAAGGAGAACTAGAATTACAGATAGCTTCAAGCTATCGGAATAATAATTTCATGTTTCTGACCTCCAACCTATAGAGTTTCAGAAAAACAAGCGTTGGGGGGTCAAAAATAAATTGAAGGCTACACATATTTTGACTTGGCAGTATTGTGAAGCTACTGAAAAGTTCTTAAACAGGCAGGATAAGAGAGAAAAGAGAAAATCTCTTCCATCTTCCAACCATACATGCTGAATGTATTCTGGAAACTTCCAGAATCTATCAATTTCTACCTAGACTGTCTCATCTCTCACTTATAAACATTAATTCTCTTAGTATGATTTATTGAGTCCTCAGGACCCAGGTACCCTCTCAGCTGAATATTAAGGCTAGAAAGGCAGAGACAATAAAAATGTGATTTCTTTATGCAGCAGGGGGTGGGGAGCTTTCAGATTAACACCTAATTGGTTTCGAGATTCTTACCAGAATAATTTCTCTAAAACACAAATCTGTACAAAGAAGACCTCTGAGTATAAATCTCACACTCAGAGGTAAAATATAAATTGGTGCAAATTTTCTGACTAGCATATTTCAAACTGAGCTCTTAATCTCTAGCCAAAAAATCTGTTCTTCCTCCACTCTTCCCCATGTTCATCAATTATACTCCCATCCATCAATGGCATCAGTCAAAAATTTAAACATTATCTTTGAAAACTCTCTCTCCTTCAACTCCTACATCATCAAGACCAAAATATCTGTCAAGATATTATCTCTTCTATCTATATCACTATATATCTGATCTAAAATCACCCAAATCCTTAAACCAGTGCTATAATCTAATGTCTTTCCACTTTTACCTTCTCTTCTCCCCAATGCTGAAACAAAAACCATTCTCCACAAAACAGCCAATTTGAGATTTTCAAGAATCAAAAGCCACCTTGCCACTCTGCTGCTTAAAACACTTCTATGATACTTGGAAGGACGAGACAGGAAGATCACAAGTTTGAGGCCATCCTGGGCAATTTAGCAAGACCCCATCTCAATAACAACAATACCCTTCTATAGGTTTCTTTCTATTGCTGTTATATTAAAAAAAAATCCTTAGCATGGTCACCAAGGTCCTATACATCTAGCCCATGTCTATAGGAAGCTCCAGACTCTCAATTCCTATGACACCAGCCCACTTTCATTTCCTCTAGGCACAGCATGCTCCCTCTTAGGCTTCTGACCTTTGTTCACGCTGCTCCCATGCCTACAAAGCTCTTTCCCCAACCACCATCCGCCACTTGTAGCCTGGCAAATATCACGAGGGTCTTAGCTGATATGTTTCTTCCTCAAAGGAGCCTTCCCTTGGCCTCCCCTTTGCAAATTATAATCCCTTTTCCATACTTTTAACATTTTAGTATGGAAATTTTCAAACACAAGAGCAGAGTATAGTTAACACCACCTTCAGCAATTATTAACTCTTTGCTTATTTCAGCTACGGTCCCACCCACCTTCCCTCACCCCCAAAGACTGGATTATTTTGAAGCAAATCCCCCAAATTATACCATGTCAAACGTATATATGTCAGGCTATATCTCTAAAAGATAAGGACTTTTTCAAAGTTATGAACTTTCATTGGTCCTTTATATTTTCTTTCCAACTTGTACCACATTTTATTGTATTTATTTGTGTGACTACTTAGCATTTCTTTCCCACCGAATGACAAATGCCACAAGAGCTGATGCCAGTACTACAACATTCACTGACATTCCTGGAGCTCAGCAGTAAGTAAATTCTTTGTCTCCCACCACTTGTAAAAATTCATCAAGGTTACATCAGGTCAGGTATACAAAGAAATATGTCAAAATGTACTATATATATATATATATATGTACTATATATATATATATATATATATATATATATATATATCAGAAATAGCAGAATGTAGAATTGCATACCTATAATCCTACCTACTTGGGAGGCTGACAAGAGGATGGCAAGCTCAAAGCCAGCCTGAGCAACTTAGTGAGACCCTGTATAAAAATAAAATTTTAAAAGGCTGGAATGAAATTCAGTGCCTGCCTAGCATATGTGGGACCCTGGGTTCAATCCCAAGTACTGGGAAAAAATGCAGAAATAGCAATGGATTACATAAAGGAATTATGATATAGAAATATCACCATGATATATTAATTTTTAATTCAGTATTAAAACTGTATACATAAAGCAATTCCATTTTGTTTAAAATGTGAAATACACACACACACACACACACATTCACACATACATACAGGAAAAACATCTAAACAAATATATATAAAATGATAAATGCTACTGTCTCTGGGAAATGGGATTGTGAAATATCTATTTTCTATGTTTATATATGCCCTACATTGTATGTACTGGGCTTATATTAACTTTGTGATGAGAAATAATGATACAGATATTTTATTTTATTTTTTGAAAGAGAGAATTTTTTAAATATTTATTTTTCAGTTTTTGGTGGACACAACATCTTTATTTTATTTTTATGTGGTACTGAGGATCGAACCCAGCGCCCTGCGCGTGCCAGGCGAGCGCGTTACCGCTTAAGCCACATCCCCAGCCCAATATAGATATTTTAAAGACAAAACAATACAATACTCCATGGCTACTTACTGATTGAAACTCCTGAACATGATGCATAAAGCTCATAAAGAGCCTGTGATTTGCACATGCTGAGCTTGTCTTCATTCTGAAACGTGCTAATACACTCATACCTCTTTGCCTATGCCATTCTTTATACCAGGAATGGTTTTCTCCCCTATCCTTTACTTTGGAAACTTTAAAACCCAGTCCAATGACACTGCTTCTGTGAGATCTTCCCACAGAATAAATCTTGACCTTCTCTATGGCTAATAGTCATCAATATGCTTTGTTCTTCTAAAAATATCTTATTAAAGTTAGTTATTTATAAGTCTCTCTTACCCTAGACATGCATTAAGCTCTAGAAGGTAAGAACCATGTCCCTCATCATTTACCCCAAATATTTAGCACAATACTGGCAAATAGATGTTGCACTCTAAGTATTTATTAAATGAACTCAACGATGAGCAACAAAGTATATAATCTTTTTCTGTTTGGAAAAATGAAAAGGAAGCTAGTCATGGTGGTACACGCCTGAAATCCCAGCAACTTGGAAGGCTGAGGCAGGGGTATCACAAATTCAAGGCCAGCCCAGACAACTTAAGAGAGACACTATCTCAAAGTAAAAAGTAAGGAGCTGAGGTTGTGGCTCAGTGGTAGAGTGCTTGCCCAGCATGTATAAGGCCCTGGGTTTGATCCTCAGCACCACATAAAAATAAATAAATAAAATGAAAGTACTGTGTCCATCTATAACTTAAAAAAAAAAAAGTAACAAGTCTGGGAATGAAGCACAATGATAAAGCTCTAGTCTAGCATGCACAAGGCTTTGGATTCCATTCCCAGTATCATCAAAAAAAAGAAAGAAAAAAAAGGAAGAAGTAGTTTTCAAATAGCACAAAGGCTAGGGGCTGGGGTTGTGGCTCAGTGGTAGAGCGCTCGCCTCACATGCGTGAGACACTGGGTTCGATCCTCAGCACCACATAAATGTAAAATAAAGACATTGTGTCCACCTATAACTAAAAAATAAATATTAAAAAATACAAATAAAACAAATAGCACAAAGGCTAAATCATTCACAAAAAAGAGGGATGAGTTTACTTTGGTGAGATTTGAAATGCAGAACTAGCACCAATGCATAGAAGTTGATTTTATCACGCTCTGGGGGGAAATTTTCTAACAATTAAGGTTGTGTGGAAACAAATGCAGCATATCTAGAAATAGTAAAATCCCAGTAGGGGCAGAGGTTGGGTAATCAACTCTCCAGGCTGGTAGAAAAATGATTCCACATAGTAAACTGAGGGAACAATGACTCTTCCGGTTCTTTCCACTACTAAAGTTCTAGCTGGTGTTTTATAGGTAATTTTTAGGCCCCTTCCTGATTAACATTCAATGGCTTTGAAGTACAAAATGAGATAATTAATTTATGAAGATATCAGGCACTAATAAACCTAAAACAGTTAATCAATTCAGCTAATGAGCCTGGAATTGGCATTGAAAATGGTTTAAATGTACATAAAGAAGAATCTAAATCAACAAACTGATTTTAAAATAGAGATATGTTCTCCTTGACTTAGCCTTTCATTAACTCTGCACAAAATTTGGGAGCCAAAGTTTAAAAAAAGAAAAGAAAAGCAGTACTTATGAATGAATCCAAAGCCAGTTACCCTGATTCCACTCCTTATATGCCTCCATTCTCTGACTCACTACAAAGAATGCCAGAAACACCAGTACCATCTTGGAGAAGTTTAGGCCTGCTAGGAAGTTATGTTTACCAGCTTATTTCCATCTATGTAAAAGCGAATTCATCCAGTTCCCTATTCCAAAATAACAATAAACAATAAGTACAAACTTTTTAAGGAACCAAAATAAGGGCTTGCTCAATCAACCTCTGCTCTCAGAATGCTTGCAAGAGAAGTCCTTTCCATCTGGGCTATAATGTAGTTTCCCTTTGTCAAACAGAAACACTATCCACATTTCTACATTGGAAAAAAAAAAAAAAGCAGAAGTTCAAAACAAAGCAAACTGATGAAACAATTCTGATACTGATTAAGGGAAAAATATAGTAACACTAAGCTAAGTTATTTAAAATCAGAGGATCAGAGGTGGGAAGGTTAGGAATGTAGCTCAGTAGCAGAGAACTCACAAGTTTTGTGAGAGAGAGAAAAAGAAAGGAAGGAGATCAATCAATGAGAGGTGGGAAAAAAATCTTAAAAGCCATTAGGTCCAACCTCAGTGAAAGCAGGAGGAAATACTTCTACAGCTGACCACCAGGCTCATAGAGTGCTAGGTCAATTAGGAACCATTTCAAAAGACAGTTGGTTCTACCATTAGAGATTAGTAAAGAGGCATCCCTTTTGCTGAGTACCATTAATTTGAATTCCTATCATTTCTATCTCCTGGCACTGTTTTTTACTTCTCTCATATTTATATAAAATATCAAAATATGCAAGATAAAGATGGAGTTTGATAATTCTAACAAAAAAGAGTGGTATTCATATACCCAACCAAAATATAAGTTAACTGAACTAACTTAATTCAGAAGATCAATGAAAGAACAGATGTTGCAATTAGACTGCTATGACACCCGTGGAAATGAAGCAAGGCAACCATATCTTCCTATCAGGTAACCAGAAAAAGAAGAAAAGTGTTGAGTACTCACTGATGAAGTGATAATCAATCTACATCTTAACCTAAATTAATAGTTAAAGTGGCTTTTCTCAAAAGACATCAAGGCCTATCACTAGGAAATTAACAGGAAGGCAGACTGGTCTAGCAGAAGAAAGGAAGGAGACATTCTTCTTCTTTCTCAGGTTGTTAGCAGTGCTTATAGACAATGGTGCTGCCATGACTTTGCTCAACCCTGGAAACAGGTGGGCCACAAAATGAAATACTACTGCAAAAGAAATACAGAAAGGAATAAAAGTCCCAAACAATAAAACCGTCAGGGGACAGGAGGCAAAACAAAGCACATGTCTACAGCCAGGTGCAGCAGCCTCCCTCAGCTCCTCTACACTTTTGCTATTCATTTCCTTTAAACTCTAGGAAACACAATACCTGCTCTCAACTGGTTCAATAATATTTTTGTTTGTATCTGAGGTTATCTACCTGGCCCCTGCTATCCACAGGGTTAAAGATATGGGTCATTTAAACTATGTCATTAATTACCTGTATGACTTTAAGAAAGTCAATTCACTTCTCTGAGGGTCAATTGCTTTACTTACATTAGATTACCCCTAAAATCTACCTCTTTTAAAAGATAGTAACTGCATCTTTAAAATTCAGCAAAGTACATAACCCTCAATAACCTTCAATCTTATTTCCCTCATTTGTTATGAGTAAGTAGAGTTTTATTATAGGTTAGGTTGTGACTCTTCCTGTCTATCCTAGCAGTGAATGATAACTAATGTATACTCACATGATGCTTCTGGTAATAAAGAACTGTAAATTAACCAACCTGTACCACTACTACTCAACTGTAAGCCCCTGAAGACTTCAGGAAGGAAAGGATAAGGTCCTAGTTTAAATTTTTTTGTCAGTTCTGAAAAGAACATGCTGCCAAGGTATATTCTGATGATGTCATCACCCCATTCAAAGACATGTAACCGGATTCCCACCATCAAACAAACTCTAAATTTCTAGTATGGTTTAAATTCTTGCATGATCTGTGCCTTTCTAGGATCAATTCTTATCACTCCTCTTCTCACTTCTGTACACCAACAACGGGCATCACTTCCCCTTAAAATTATACGCACAGATGCCAGTTGTCTTGTTCCTGACAGGGAGAAAGCTAAGAATGAATCCCATCCAGACATCTGAGGCATTTTTCTGATTTGGAGACAGGACACATATAGAGGGACGCCTGGGTAGTAAGTCTTTGATTCCTACCAGAAAGCCTCTTGGCCACCACAAAAATCAACGCACGCATATATCAAAACAATCATGTTGTACACTATAGGTATATATAGTTTTCATTGTCAATTATGCTTTAACTTTTATGCATGAGGCCCTGGGTTCACTTCCCAGCATCCAAAATCCTTTTTCAGTGTCTTACAGCTGATCCTGGAGCAGCTATGCAGGGCTCTTCTTGGTGGTGCTGTCTGAAATTTTAAAACAAAGCTCAAGTGTTTTGGCATTTCCCTGGGAGATTCTGGTATATGCTATGATTGTTTTTACAGTAAATGGCAGAAATATTTTAAGAAGGTCAAAAGAGCTAACTATAAGATTTTCTCTTTGGTTGAAGACTCTTGGGAAGTCAGTGAGATTTGATTGATTATTCAAGCCAAAGAAGGCCTCCCGTTGCTTCCAATGGAGGCCATTCCTCTGATGGTAAAACAAAACAAAGAGGCCCACCTCTTCCCTTGAGCACATTGCAGTCTTACTCAACAAAGAATAAAAGTGAGCCCCCCCCCCAAGATAAGTGGAGTGCTAAGTCCATTAGGAACCAAGCTTTGGTTTTTATGGAGTGAAACAATGATGGCTCACCTTCAAACACAGCTGAGGTCCCTAGAAGATGCATCAAAAGTCTTTCATTCCATTATAACTGGCACCCAGCACTCCCTGGAAGCACCTCAGAAGAGTGAAGAACAACTTCTGAGGATAAAAGACGGTATGGTTGAAACATTCATCTCTAGGAAAGTCTGGGAGTGCCTTTCCCAAGAAGCCTCAGTATGGAAGCAAAGAGTGTGGGAACTGAGTAAAAATGCTGGACAACTTGAACATATGAATACACAGGGTTGTAAGTAAAAGAGAAAGCCAGCTTAAAATCCACCACTGAAACTGTGCTGGAGGTGATAAATTTGCTCTTTTAGAGCACCACATGAACAATGGCAACTTGGAACTAGGAAAAGGGTGAATCAGAAAATGGAACCACCCAAACTATCAGAAGTCAATCTGAAGAAGCTACTTGATACTAAAACGTTTCCTTTAAAAGGCGTGAAGAGCTTCTTACAGTTTCCTGATCAACTTAAGATCCTTCACAGGTCTTAGGGATACTGGTAAGGGAGCTTTTTGTGAAAATCTTCCCCACAAAGCCTTTTCTCCTTCCTATTCCAACTCCAGCAGTACTTCATGGCCTTTTCTGGTGCACACACTCTTCTAAGGTTGTTCTTTATTTTTTTTTTGGGGGGGGGGGGATACCAGGATTAAACTCAGGGGCACTTGACCACTGCCACATTCCCAGCCCTATTTTGTATTTTATTTAGAGATAAGGTCTCATTGAGTTGCTCAGCACCTCACTTTTTACTGAGGCTAGCTCTGAACTAGTGATCCTCCTGCCTCAGCCTCCCGAGCCACTAAGATTACAGTCACATGCCACCACGCCTGGCTCTAAGGTTGTTCTTTTGTTGGCTTTTATTTTTATTTTTGTTGTCTCCTTTAACAAAACTAATACAATATAATTTTTTTGTATTTTTCTTATGTGAATAAAGTTTTAAATGACTCATTATAGAAGAACCACACAAAGGTAACTTCTGTTATGGTTTAGATATGAGGTATTCCCCTAAACTTCTGTGTTAATATAGGAATATTAAGAAGTGAAATGATTATGAGAACTGTAACCTAAATCATCCATCTTAGTTTGAATGGACTAAGTGGGTAGTAACTGTAGGCAGGTAGGTGGATGAAGGAGGTTTATCACTGGGGGCATGCCTTAGAAGGGTTCATCTTCCCTATGGCTGCTTCCCATTGCTTTCTCTCTGCTTCCTGGCCACCATGGACAGAGCCGGGATCCTCCACCATGCCCTTCTGCCATGATATTCTGCCTCACCTGGGCCCAGAGCAATGGAGTCAGCCCACCACAGACTGAAATGCTGACACCATGAACCAAAATAAACTTTTCCTCCTTTAAGTTATTCTTGTTAGGTATTCTGGTCATGGGGGTGGGGGGGTGAGGGGGTGGCGAGAGGGGTGGAGTGGGGGGAGATGCAGGTCAGTGGTAGAGCACTTGCCTAGCACATGGAGGGCCCTTGGTTCAATCCCAATACCACACACACACAAAAAGTCATTCAAACTAAAGTGACATTTTGTAGTACCCTACATAGAAAATCAGAGGAAAGGGTGTTTATGATGCTCCTTGTCTCCCAGTTAGTCCATGATATTTTAGCTGTAGCTAATCTCCTACACAAAGGCCCTGCTTAAGCATTTATGAATAAGCTAGAAGAATAGTAGCTGAGACAGGGCTTCTCTGAAAACAGAAGGGCAGAAACAAAAAAATAGCTGCTTTCATTGGGGGCAGGAAGAAGGTTATTTCATTAGGAGCCAAACAGTGAGATTATCTCAGTACAAACAATTGCTTGGCTTGAAAGCTTCATGTGCAGTTACTCCAGCAAACCCCCAGCTGGAATGGAACACAGAGCCTACTAGGACCCAAGAACAGGGTCTGAATGACACACTCTTAAGTGTCAGAATCTAGCTTTAGGATCCCAGTCCATCCCAACAAGGATGCCCACAGAACATGCTCTACCCCACTCAGCACCATTCTGTACCTGACCCAGTGAAGAAAATGAATTTAAAGAGATGAGGAAAACTGGGAACAGTGAGAGCAAATTCAAAGTTATTCAAACTGCTGGACACAATGGTGAACACCTGCAATCCCAGCTACCCAGGAGTTTGAGGCAGTAAGATCACAAGTTTAAGAACAGCCTGGAAAACTTAACAAGACCCTGTCTCAAAATAAAATGAAAAGGGCAGAGGATGCAGCTCAGTGGTAGAGTGCTTGCTTAGCATGTGCAAGGCCCTTGGTTCAATCCTCAATGCCACACACAAAGAAGTTATTTAACCTACACTGACATTTTATAGCAAATGTAACAAATACAAAAATTAAGTCTCCTCAGAAATCTAATATATTTCAAATCATTACTTCAATAGCTAATGGCAGGTTGGGGGAGTGGGTGGATATAGAGAGATCACTGAGCTAACAGCCAGGCAAGTATTTCAAAGTCAGCCAGGTGGACCTGATGTTTCAAAATCTGACATTATAATTAAATTAATTCCATAGCACTCATGACCTCACTTCAGGTAATGAACACTAACTTGGTTTGCCAGAAGTTACTGTCTTCACTCTCTGGGGACATTTAGTTCCCTATTTTTTAGGTTACTTTGGGTTAAAGCTTTAACTTCCTCTTTTGCAACAACCACTGTCTATTTATATCCTCACAACAATACCAAATGCAAAGTGAGCCTGCCTGTGGAAGTATGTGGTGGGGTACCTTTAGGAGAAGGTGCTTAAGAAGGGTGAGGTGGTCCCTGATCCATGAGGATGCTCTCCATTCTCCATCCCTGGGATAGATTCCTGATGCCATCACACAGATGACAGATTAATTTCTTCCCCTGGGTACGTAAGCTCATAATACTGGATTCCAGATAAACAGACCAAGTCCTAATCCACAATTCAAAAACCAAGGGGCTTCCTAGGTTGCTGACCCAATAGCCTTTGTAAGTAAATGCTTTCATACATTTCAATTACCACCTCCACCAATGGCCAACAGCAGGCTAGTATTACTATCATTAAATTCCCTCATAATCAAGTGTTGGCATTTTCCTGATAACAGTAAGCACAGAATACACATGCTGACAAAATAGCTAATAAGCATCAAAAGAACAATGTGAAAATCAACAGAAAAAAACAGCCCACATTCAATCAGTCTACCTTCTCCCCCAAGACAATTTCTCCTCGAGAGGCAATGTCAATCTTTGTAGCAATTTTTGGTTGTCACAACTGGCAGAGGAGTTGGTGCTAGGCATCTGGTGCACAGAGTCCATGGGATGCTGCTAAATATCCTAAAAAGCACAGGACAGTCCCCCCAAACAAGTCATTATCCAAAACGTCAATAGTGCTGATGTCAAGAAATCCTGTTCTTGAGGAACCATTTTTATGCCATTTAGTTTGAAACAAGTGAGATATAAAAAACATACAAATTCTGCAGAAAAGACTCTTTTCCTGATGTGTTTTTACTCTAAACTTTTTAAATTTGGATTCATCAGGACTTAGTGCTGCAGAAAGGCATATGTGTCCAAAAAATGTACATAAGCCCAAGGTACTTCGGAAAGATATTCTAACAGGACAATGGAAAGGTCCTGACCCAGTAATTGTCTGGAGTCGGGGGTCTGTTTGTGTGTTTCCACAGGAAGAACAGCATCCGATTTGGATTCCGGAGAGATTAACTAAAATCCTGACCCAGTGATTGTCTGGAGTCTGGGGTCTGTTTGTGTGTTTCCACAGGGAGAACAGCAGCCAATTTGGATTCCAGAGAGATTAACTAAAGCGAATTCTACAGACCAAAAAGAAGATGATTTGGCTCAAATCAATAACAGCTGATATCCAAAACTCCAATTTGGCTATCCTTACATCTGCGACAGAACCAGGATGCTTTTTTCAATATCTGTTTTATTATTGCCCTTTCCCATATCATGAAGTTCTATTTTGTTTTTTGAGCTCATACAGACCTAGGTTAATGTTTTGCTGATCAGTTCTATTTTTTTTTACTATAGAGTTTTTAAACATTGCAATGGAGATTTCACCTGTAAAAAGTTATAAGGCCTTTACTATTATGTTATGTGTTGTATGTATTATATTATGTGTGCACACTTGTGTTTTGTGTTATATGTTTGAATGTACATATGTCCATATATCATATATGAAGAGCGCTCATGAAAAAATGGATCCAAAAAAAAAATTTTTTTTATTCACGTGATTTAAATGGTTTAATTTAAATTGGGTAAATAACTGTTAAGAATTGTTTTAATATGTAAACAAAAAAGAAGGTTAACAGATCTATGTTTACTTTCACCTATCCTTTTCATTATATTTAATAATTCTTTTCAAGATAATGTAAATTGTTAAGAAAATTGTTTTCTTTTAGTGCCTTCTGGAATGTTACACAATGTTTTCTTTAGCTATTATCGCCAGAATTTCTATCTTCATCCCAGTGCCAGTGAAGATAATGTAAATTGTTAAGAAAATTGTTTTCTTTTAGTGCCTTCTGGAATGTTACACAATTTTTTCTTTAGCCATTATTGCCAGAATTCCTATCTTCATCCCAGTGCTGGTGAAGATAATGTAAATTGTTAAGAAAATTGTTTTCTTTTAGTGCCTTCTGGAATGTTACACAATTTTTTCTTTAGCCATTATTGCCAGAATTCCTATCTTCATCCCTGTGCCGGTGAAGACAAAGATAAAACTAATCTACAGTTTCTGCAATAGCCATCACTGAACCGCTTACAGAATTTGCCTAAACTATGTGTCACTTGTATGCATTATGAACTCACTTGTATGCATTGTGAACTATCTGTTGGTGCAGCGACTTGTGGTACTGTTGGGGTATTTTTGCTGATGATGTCATCGGTGGTACAATTTTCCCAAAAGGAGCCGTCAATTGGCTTGATATATCTTCCTCCCTTCTGCTTGTCATGATCGTTCAGCTAAAATTTGGGGGCCAACAGAGGTGAGGCAAAGAACCTCACCCCCCCCGCTGGTACCTCTCCACAAGTGTGGCTGTATACTGGACCGGTAGTCAATGACGGGTAAGATCCAATTACAATGGTACCAACCTAAGACAGGAGGCTGACGCCCTGAGGTCAGCTCATCCGAAGACAGGTAAGGACCATATGTAGTATTGGACAACCTAAGGCAGGCACGGTCCCTAAGCCACATGCTTGTTGTTTAAACAGAGAGGGGGAGATGTTGAGAGCCACAGCCAAAGGGGCCCCAACAAACTTCCAGCTGCCAGCAAACTTCCAGCTGCCGGCTGATGATTGGCTCACAGTGGCCCCAGCAACATCTAGCTGATTGGCTCCTCTGCGGTCATGTTCATTGGGCTGTTTCCCTGCCCTTCAGACTGCCAGCTGATGATTGGCTCACAGTGGCCCCAGCAACATCTAGCTGATTGGCTCCTCTGCGGTCATGTTCATTGGGCTGTTTCCCTGCCCTTCAGACTGCCAGCTGATGATTGGCTCACAGTGGCTCCAGCAACATCTAGCTGATTGGCTCCTCTGCAGTGATGTTCATTGGGCTGTTTCCCTGCCCTTCAGACTGCCAGCTGATGATTGGCTCACAGCGGCCCCAGCAACATCTAGCTGATTGGCTCCTCTGCGGTCATGTTCATTGGGCTGTTTCCCTGCCCTTCAGACTACGGGACTGCTCATTGGGGGACTTCTTTGGCTCCGCCCACACGACCTAGCCAATCGGCCTCAAGAGCAGGAGGATTGTGGGAGGTGGTTGTTGGTGTGGGGGTGAGAGGCTTGTGGAAGCCGGTGGTGGCAGTTGGGCTCTGAGGGTTTTTTTCCTGAGGAGCTGTTTTGCTTGGCGTTTGTAGTTCTAAAAATAAAGTTAGTTTCTTTTGACAAGTGGCTCCTGAATTGTGCCCAGCCAGACTGCGGCAATAAACATTTAGAGTATTGCTATGGTTTAGAATGTCCTCCAAAGGTCCATGTATTAAATAAATTTTGGTCCCCAGGGTACCACTACTGAGAGGTGGTAGAAACTTTAAGAGGTGAGGCCTTAAGTGAGGTCCTTAGGTCACTGGGAGTATAACTTCAAAGTGGATCATGGGACCTCAGTCTCTTCCTCTTCTTTGTTTCCTGGCTCATAATCTAAGTGGTTGTGTTCCACCAGGCACTCCAGTCATGATATGCTGCCCTTGCTATAGGCCCAAAGCTACAGGGCCACCTGATTTTGGACTTCCCAAGTTCACAGAAGAAATGATCACCAGTTGGACTGGAAGTAGAATCATCTTTACATACCCCAAATGTGTTATACATAGTAGATGCTCAATAATGAACACTAAATCAGTATCTTGTTCTTCAGGAGTTCTTTTTATTACAACATATGAGTCACTGTGCTGCTTGGAAACTCAATATCTGAGATTGTATGTGAAGACTTAGTCAGAACCTTTCCCATTCCCACTCCCCTTCCTCAAAAGGAAGCCCAAAAGGGAAGAAGAGTGTAACATACTAGAAAGCTCAAGCCCAAGTGGCCAAGCAGAAAATGTTTCCAGTTGTTCCCAGGGAAATGCATGCCTTTCACCCAGGTAGAGGCTCTATGCAGAACCTTCTGGGTTGACAAATGAGACCCCATAAAAGGTCATGAATATGTGAACTTCTGTCTATTTAATGGAGTGCAGCAGCTTCCCTAACACATCAAAGGAGGCCCAATCAATAGCAAACACACAGAAAACTGATGCCAGTTTAACTGAATCACAACCATATCCAATCAAGCTAGAGAATTTTCATTTCTAAATAAACAGTAGAATAGAAATGAGTTCTGGGATCAAAGTACAAATGATTAGTCCAGTGGCATGCTGCATGTTAGTCATCAAAACAGCCCGGGCTTAAAGAAGAGCAAAAGGTGGAGATTTGTCCTTTCACAAAGAAAATATTGACAGTAATGTTTCAAATGCCAGATGTTACACAATTCAGTATAATGAGGCACACAGTCAAAAGATGTGGTACAATGGGGTAGGTCAAAGATGGCAGCCATATTGGATAGAAAAATCCTGGACAGGAAATACTATGCAGAAAAACTCAGGGCAGGTCTCTAGGAATACAATCACAGTTTCAAAAGAGCCAAAGATTTTCAAACTAAACAAATCTATTCCAATGAGTATACCAAGAGCTTCTAAAACTGCAGCAAAGTTATTATTAATTTCTAGAGCACCTGAGAACACTATCTAAATATTTACTCCCATCCCACAAAGGGCCAAAGAACTGCTATTTCAGCCCACTGTTTCATAGCCCTTGCTACATTTTCCCCAAGACTAAACCTCCTACTGAGAAGCTAGGGGATAGTGACTAGCTCCAAGTTCAAATGTGGCACAAGATGCCAGAAGCACACAAATGAAATAGCACAAAGAAGCAATTACCACAAAACACCCATGAGATTCACTTGCTCAGCTTCCTGTAATATCACAGATCTTCAAATATCTGAGCTAACAGTATGAAGGTCAAAAACAAAACAAAACATAAAAGAATATGACCTGAACACACATTAACAGACTGATACTATTTATGATGTGGACAGAGAAACTGTCAGACACTGTTCATTAGTTATATAAACACAGACATGAAGACAGTCCCCGTTCTCATTTACAACCTAAGGAAAGCCCCTGTTTAAAAAAAAAAAAAAAAAGCAGAAGTCATTACCCCTTTCTACTAATAGGGCCTCCCATCCATTTGTTAGTATATGAATTTAAGTGAAGAAAGAGTGTGTGAACGACATAAAAGGCTAATCAATGGCACAACAATATCCCCCCACACCAGGCACAGCATGTGAAATGCTGGCCCATATTGCTGTGATATGGTTCATAAAACTGTAGTCAAGCCAGGGTGGCTCTCCACTCCTTCCCCCAACAGGTGTCTATGACAATGAAGCATTTTAAGAATGAGAGTTCTAAAGCAAGTTATCTTACAACTTTTTAAAATTAGAGGGTCCCAATGATTAGTTTAAAACTGAATGCATAAACACCTTTCAGTCTAAGAGTAACACGGAAATTGGCATTGTACAATTACTTATTTTATTGAAAAACTGAAATCCAAATGTTCAACAATTAGGCAAAAGTTAAGGAAATAATGACCTATTCCCATGATGGGACACAATGACGTTTTAATGTCATGAAAATGCTTACAATAAATGTTATACAAAACAATAATGATATAACATCATTGTGGTATAAGCTCAAGTAAATAACCTATGATGAGGATTATGGAAACTATCTTCTGCATCAATCTGTTTTTTCATTCTTTCCAATAATTTTTTTCACGAGTATGGACAACTTTCATAGTCAGAAAAGATGAAATCTCTGCTTCTTAAAGAAACAGTGTTTAATGTTCAGAAAATAAGCACAAGGACTCTCCCACCTGCCTACTTCTTCAGATACCAGCAGACAAAAACCAACTGGTCTGGGAATCTGTTCCTATGACAACAATTTTTTTTTCTTTGAATACATTAGAAATCTAATGAAACTGGGACCTATTTTTACTCTGCCATAATATGGACTCTTCAGGCACTTGTGTCAGGCTGCTTCTATTCACAGACAAGGCTCAGAACCATATAGTACATATGGAGGTGCTAAGCTATAATCTTTCTGGTTCCAATGCTGCATTCAATGAAGCTTCTTTGCTCTCCTACAAGCAGGGAATGCTCATACAGTAGTTGCACTGTGGCAAAGATCTTCTCTCAAATTTCTCTGTCTGAAACAGTGACTCTAACCAAACTCCTCATGCCCACTTTCAGAGCAACAAAGTCAACCCTGTTCCAAATAGCTTCTCTTTCAGAAAAAAAAAAAAATTGCTTTCAACGTTTATTTGCTTTTCAAATCAGTTGTCACACTCAAATTGGTTTTCATAAGCTCTGCTGTTTACAGCTATTTTGAACAAAAGCATCATAGTAAGAACAGGAGTTTCCTTCCTGTTTCTCCTCTGAGGGCTTGTATTAGTTATCACATGAGATAAAGTATCCAACAAAAAACCAAAAAGACACCAACGTCCCCTCCAGCAGGATCTTTATGCTATAGAATAAGCTGCCACCAGCTCACACAGAAAATCCTGTAAGAAATTGTTTTTCAAAGGCTTAAGAGCAAAAACAACCATCCAAATAATACTACATGACAAACTTTTAAACTCAGAGCTAGAAACATTAGAGAAATCATTTCTAAATCCACACATCTGGGGACTTCCAGTTAGACAAGAAAAGAGGAAGAAGGCAAACAACAAAATTTACTGTGTGTGCACTTCAGGCAAATGAGATGAAGTAACACTGCAGGATTAACATGTAAACCCACATCTAGAGATACAAGCTCTACGGTAGAGGTCTGGGGATTTACGGTTGATTCCTTCACTATCAACTGCTGCAATAAACAGCATAATCTGAAAAAAGAAAAACAAGACACTATTTGGACCAACCACTATGTAAGGACAAGTCTATCAACTACAGCTGACAGAAGGTCTCTCCCTCTTGCCATTTGTTCTAAATACATAAAATGGGAACATTACACATTTGGTTTCTTGGTGAGGAGAAATAAATGAAGCCTGAAGAATCCAGTTCTCATCTTGGGGACTAAGAAATTTCTGTTTGAGAGCTCTGGCTTGAAATTTAAAAATAATCAACAAGGTATTCTCCAAATTGCCTTATATAATTCAGTACTTAGATAAACATTTATCCCATTTATACTTCAAAGCAAACCAGCATGCCTACAGGAAATACTCAAAAGAGGGTTTTGGTCAACAGAAATTGTCAGAGAATTACTTCACATTAATTGAAAATGAAAAGTAGTAGGAACAATAGAATCCTATTACTACCCAGTGACATGTTACAAAGGTGGGATCCCAGGGCAAGTTTCAGCTGCACAAGAGGGAGGATGGGGAGAAGAGGACAGTGGGACAAACTGAAGACAACAACCAGGGCCACCTTACGCTGTTGGATGGCTACAGCTGAAGGTAGATTTGGCTCATCTCTGGGATTTTCCAGTGGGGAGGTACCTGCCGTTCAGCCATCAATGGACCAGCATTCACAAAGCCTGTTGGGAAATATAGGATCCAGAAGAGTGGGGTAGGAAAGGAGAAAGTTTGGAAAAGGGAAGAGTCAAACACAATTGCAAAATATCAGAATTTTTAAACAAGAGGCTTCAAAACGCACAGATGTGCCTTTTAAGGTATACCTTTAAAACCAAAATGGCCTTGCTGAAAAGAGCTGCTACTCTGGGAAGCAGCCGGATATGCTTTTTAAAATACCAAATTACAAATTTTCATTACATCTGCAAATTACAATAATACCTGCCAAGAGAAAATTATCTTTTTGGAAAAAATAAAAAACAATAAAACCTACATGATTTTTACTATTGGTAACTTTATTCAAACAATGAAGGTCCCTTATCTGTGGTCTCTAAGGAAAGTAAAGCAGACACCCTCACACTGCACTGAAATCTTTTGTTGGCCTAGTTCCACCAACTCCATTAATGTAGCAAGGGCCCAAATGCAGGTGACCTGATTGACAAAAAAAAAAAAAAAAAAAAAAAGCACTTCTACAAGTGCTGAACTTGTATCATGTAATTCAAATACTTTTATAATCAAGAAGAAAACTATTAACAACAACTTGGGAAGCTCTGCCTTTAAATGGAGCAGCAGCAGCAGCATTCCTTACACGACAAAACACTTTTCAAGTTTAATGTAGAAGAAAATAGATCCAGTGATCTCTTCTCCCTTACCCAGTGCTAACTAGCTGAACTTGTGGGGGGAACCAACCAAGCAACTAACAAGACTAGTAAAAAAGATGTGCAGCACCAGGAAAATTAGCCCCACCACAATTACCTTAACTATCAAGGAAAGCCTAAGCCAGGTTTAAGGCTGGCATCCTCAAACACTGTGCATCCTCTGTATTCTAACTTGGGTCTCCAGTTGTAGATAAGACTAAATGTATCAGTGTAGCTACACCATGCTTAGGATTAAAATTTCCCAGAATCAACAGGGCGGGAACCCATATTCCTAAGAAAAAAAAATGATAAATCATTTCTCGAAATGGCCAACAGTCACATACAAATTCAAGAGAAGCCAATTTGCCTAGCCACACGCCCTACTTACACAGGCTATGACTGAGTTGTTAGATTACTTCCTGGGACTAATTCTTGTTTCAGCAACAAAGATCCTTTAGAAGCACACCAAGTTGTACCTGCCTGAAAACCCTTCCTATCTCTTGCCTGTAATAACTCAAATGAGGAAAAGACTGTATCTCAGAGATGTTTTATGTGTTTTTGTCTTTACTTGCTGGCACTTGAGTCCTACCCTTCCTTGCTCCACTCTCACAGGGCACTACATCTCCCAGGCATTCTTGCCAACTGATTTCTGGATAAGTTCCCTCAACAGGAGGTATGGTGGGGATAAGAGGCAAGAGGAGGAAGCAAGAGCCAGGGTTCTCTCTCTCTTATTTGGCCTGGGTACCACTGGACAGCTCCTCTTTCCACGCTTCCAGCTCATATTAAAGAGCTAGGACTTCTCAACCTTGGTGACATTTTTTCTATTTTCCTTAGGGGCATAATAGCTCAAAAGTATCACTAATCCCTGGAGTGCCTCACCAGCCCCTGTTTAGCTTCTTGGCTCTTATGTTACCTGTGTAACCTATTCTCAATATTAAATTCCCTCTGCTTTTATGACCTATAGTGGTTTGCTTCTCTAATAAGGAAACCATTAAACAGGGACTTCAAAGCTTTTTTTTAAACTTATTTTTCAGAAATTAATTTTTCTAAGAATTAAAACAATTATTCAAAGAACCTACAAAAGATCTCTTCTAATGAAAAAATAAAAGACATATAGATGACAAGATCCATTTATTCATTCAAACAAAGATTTACTGAGAGCATGGTCTTGTCAACTCATTTCACTGCTGGAAAGACCACAGCAAACAAAATAGGACCAAACCACTGCCCTCAAAGCTAGCACTATTGTGGACACGTCATGTGTGGCAAATCATAATCTACAAAATTAAACTAATACAGCCAGGCCTGGTGGAGCACACCTGTAATCCCAGCAACTCAGAAGGCTGAGGTAGGAGGTTATCAAGTTGGAGGAGGTCAGCCTCAGCAACTGAGCAAGGTCCTAAGCAAATATGCAAGCCCCTGTCTCAAAATAAAAAATAAAAAGGACTGGGGATGTAGCTCAGTGGTAAAGTACCCATAAATTCAATCCTCTGTGCAAAAGAAAGGAAGGAAGGGATAAAGAAATTAACTAATCAGTATAGGCACAGCACAGTGGCACACACCTGTAATCCCAGAGGCTTGAGAGGCTGAAACAGTAGAATCATGAGTTCAAAGCAGCCTCAGCAAAAGTGAGGCACTATGCAACTCAGTGAGACCCTGTCTCTAAATAAAATACAAAATAGGGATGCGGATGTGGTTCAGTGGTTGAGTGCCCCTAAGTTCAATTCCCAGTATCCAAAAAAAGGAAAAAAAGTTAACCAATACAGGAATACTGCTTTAAAAACGAAGGAATCTGGTAAAAGTGAAGTAATGTTAAAGGTGTGCTACTCTACATAGATTGTGTTCCTATCTTTCAATGTGGTATGCTGAACTGTTACATTCCAGAGGCCAATACAGAACTTCTTCAAAATTAATATCTATATAAACTGGTCACTTGCTCAAACAGAAGTACAATTGTGATAAGGATTTAAGCAGACATAACATCAAAATTAAGAACTGTGTGCTTAGAATGTAAAACACGTGCATTTTATGCAGATTCTTGCTTGGCATCTTTTTCACAAGGGATATCATCTGGATAAAGAAGAGTCTGGCTCTAATAAGTTAATTTATCCCTTCTCCACGACACAGGTAGACTGTGTCAACATAACATACAAAGCCAGCTGCAAAGTACATAATGAGTAGGGTATCAGAGTCACTGATTGCATGATATTATTCCAAAATGGAATTTTCAGGCAGGAGAAGAGAAACAGGCAATGACTCATGTGATGAATGGTTATACAGACAACTATGCCCAAGAAAGCTGCCACCTACATACTATGACATCAGATGAAAAATGCAGAAAGAAGGTAGTTTATGATATATCTGGAAACAAAAAAATTTGCTGCAAAGTATACCCAAAAGGTGAAGCTGTGCCTACCTGTTTATGCAAGGTACCTTATACAATCAAGAGCACACATCAAATACTCAAAATATGACCTGTTTGAGCATAAAAGCATGTTCAACCTCAAAACTCAACAACACTGGCTCCAGAGATGATGTACTACATACTGCTGGCATTTCATTAGACTTTTCTAACGTAATTTAATGTACCCATGAAGGTACACTTCCATTGACATCTTGTGCACACTAAACCCAGACCTTTCTTAATACTCAGCAATTAGAAAGCATTTCATTTGACCAGCAGGTAGACCTACAACACTGTGAATTTCTTATACAACAGGGAATCTAAAGCATAATGCATATTCACAATTTCAGTGTCATAAAGCACGTTAAAAGGAAAGGAGAGCCCATTGAACTGGGCTTTTAACTTTACTGGCCCCTGACTAGTTGACAAACTCTACCCCTTGACAAGCCCCAATGTGTGGACAAGAAACTACCCACACACATAAACCATACAGCACACTTTGGAGGCTGTGCACATTCTGTTTCCTCTTCCTGGAATGAAAAGTCCCCTAAATTCACCTAGCAAAGTTCTGCTTATCCTTTAAGTCACAGCCTAATTATCTCTTTGAAGCCATGACTTCCTGTGAAACAGTTTTCCTTCTCCAACCCATTCATTGTTCCCTGTACACAATGCCACAATGATAATTACAACGTTGTATCTGTATTTGGTTTACACATCTGCTTCCCTATTGGACAGTAAAATCCTTGAGATCAAAGATCTTATCTTTGAATCCATATGTCCTGGCAGAGTATCTGACATAAAGCATGTGCTTAAGAGCTGGGAGCTGGGGCTGTAGCTCAGTGATATAGCATTTGCCTGGCACATGTAAGGCACTGGGTTCGATCCTCAGCACCACATAAAAATAAATTAATTAAAGAAATTGTGTATACCTACAACTAAAATAAAATTTAAAGAAATATTTTCTGAATAAATATATGTAGTATGGGATCTCAGACTTTCAAAGGGTTCCCCCTAATAGATTCGGCATTTTGTATTTTTTTTCCCTCACTGCCACAGAACAATATTTAAGAACAAGAAGAACAAATAGGAAAGTTATCTCCCAAGGAACAGGTTTAGCATGTTGATATTAAAAGACAATTTAGGGGTGGGGTTGTAGCTTAGTGGTAGAGCACTTGCCTAGCATTTGAGATTTGGGTTGGATTCTCAGCACCACATATAGATAAGAAATAAAGGTCCACTGACAAGTAAAAAATACATTTAAAAAAAAGACAATTTAATGGGGATTTTGATAAATTACTTTCAGTAAAACTGTGTCAATCTAACCATGACTGTCGAGTTAAGGTGTATTAGCTGTAAAAATCTAGAAAGTTGGGCTGGGGTTGTGGCTCAACAGTAGAGCGCTCGCCTAGCACATGTGAGGCCCTGGGTTCAATCCTCAGGCCACATAAAAATAAATAAATGAAGGTATAAAAAAAATCTAGAAAATTATTTGATCTTAGCTATAGAAGGATGTTTAACAACCAGAAATGAAAGCAGAACTCCTCCTGTTATTAGATCTGATAGTTTTTTTAAGCTCTCAAAACGTGCCACCAATATAACTAAAAATAATTAAACATTGACAGGAAAGCTAGGCACAGTAGAGAATTCCTATAATCCCAGAGACTCAGGAGACTAAGGCAGGAGGATTACAAATTCAGGACAGCCTCAGCAAATTAACAAGGCCCTCAGCAACTTAGTGAGACCCTGTCTCTAAATAAAAAATAAAAAGGGCTGAAAATATAGCTCAGGGTTCAATCCCCAATACAAAAAAAACCAAAAAAAAAAAAAAAAAAAACAGGAAAATTTTGTTCTAAGGAATGATATCTAAAAAGCAATAACTTAGCTATCTTAGCTATCAATGGAAAACAAATGAAAGAAAAATTAAAGATTAATTAACAGAAATTAAAATTTAGAACTGTATTAGAACATTTTCACACAAAGAAATTTACTGGTCTAATCTTTCATGCAAGTCTGAAAAGTCAGGGAATATCCAGAGGCCATCCTCAAGGGTACCATAAAGTAAATCTGCAAAAATGTCAGAACTCCCATATATAGGAAATGGTTTTGGCTTAAAGACTAGGGTTTTACTGGGTGAGTCATTCTAACTGTGGTTTCCAGTAACTAGAGTATTGTAAATGAATAAAGTAAAAAAGTGAAACTAACAAAATCAGAACTTAAAAAATAAGATTAACAATGGCAAAAGTAAATGATGCTTACATTTTAATAATATTTTAGTTTTCAAAGTGCTTTCATCTTTTAAAGTTAAAAAAAATTAAGGTGAGAAAATTGGGTGGCATGCTAAAGATCACAAAGCTAGTGTAAAAAGAATAAAGGAATTTAAACTACATGTTCCATTCTAAAGTCTACTGCCCCTTCTACTACTCTGCCTCTTTGCCACCTGAAAGATGGGCTTATAAATGCTATTGATGGGCCTAGGACACTTTCTAAGATGCCTCCAATGAGAGAAGCTGCCTTCCAAATCACTTGAGAATATCTTCCAACTTAATCAAGACATCCTGGATAGTGCTTTACACAATACCTTAAATAATGTAATGTGCATGGAGAGAGAACTTTCATCATTTCCATGTTATACTGTTGTATTGTTGATTGAAAAATGCAAGATACTAAGAATTGTGGGTAATATGCTACTATTTGCATAAAAGTACTAAAAGTAATATATTCAAATGCCTTTGTTCTTCATGGCATATATTATTCTCAAAAGTCAGGTAAGAAATTGCCAATAGTGGTTACTTGCCAGGAGGGAAAAAAGTGGCTGAGGGATCAGGGACAGAATAATGACTTTTCACTATACATGTTGTCTTTTGGATCTTTTGAATTTTGAACCACATAAAAGTGCTACCTTTTTCAAAAAGTAAATTTAAATTTAAAAATATATAATAGGAGTTAGAACAGAGGCAGTGGTAATTGGTGGTGAAACAAGATATAGGAGATGTAAAAAGTAAAATATATATATATATATATATATATATAAATTCTTCTCAAGGTTCACAGTCTGAAGTACATATTCCTCAAGACCATCAAATTTCTTCCATTTAAATTCTTTGCTCATTAAACAGCTCCCAATTTCTCATAAACCTTGACTGATAAAGGAGAGTCCCAATACTGGACATGAGTATTCAAATCAACAAAAAGGCAGATCCTCTCATGGTAAACAGGAGTGTCTAGTTTAATCCACAGTCTCTGAGGAGGTTGCTTGGGGGTTTATTCCAGGCACAGGAACTGCAGAGAAAAGACCAAGCCTTGGACCAGTAAGATTCCAAATATGAACAAAGTATGACACATTCCATCTTACTCAAAAATGAAACTGGGCCTCAATTAGCCAGAGTTACCACTGACATATCTGAAATTTTCAGTAGTTTTGTCCTCTGTTGATCATTATTTAAGTGAGTCTAAAAATTGCCCCTAAAGATCACATTAGCTCGAGGTCTTTGGTGATGAGAAAACACATCTTGGGCTTAGGGGCTTTTTAAATTGTTTTTAGTTGTAGATGGATTTAATACCTTTATTTTATTATTTATTTTTTTTTTTTTTATGTGGTGCTGAGGAATGAACCCAGTGCCTCACACGTGATAGGCAAGTGCTCTGCCATTGAGCCACAACCCCAGCCCCAGCAATGGAGTTTTTAAAGAGGCATCAGGGAAGAATCTTCTTTCCTCATACTGAAATCAAGCCAGTGCCATAGAGAACCCAGGCACTGGGGAACCTTGTGCTCAAAAAATGAAAAACCCCAGGACCAACAAGACTTCTACTAAATAAAAAGAACACCTGCTTTTTCTCTATTCTGAAATTTAAATTATACATTTTTAGGATCAATTAATTAAGAAATAACATTCCTAAATAAGACTTTAAAAAGAAGAGTGGTTGCCAAAGAGTTATTTCAGAACATTACAGAAATATTCACTTGTGGGTCAGTAGTTCAGGCTGTATCAACTGACTGAATATTAATGGATGAGCACTCACCAGAGCCTATACAATTAGAACTCAATTTTCTAAGAAAAGACACAAGAAATACAGTTAAACAAACTCAAATCCAATTTTCATTTTAGCCAACAGTTTTTTAGATTCCTTCTCCAACCAAATATATTTTTTGTCAACGCTACCAGGTAACTATCTGTTGATGTTTACCATCAACAGCAGCTATAAGATTTTAGAAGCAAGCAGTTACAAGTTCTCATTAAGAATTAATTAACATTTCAATATATGATCCCAAACAAGGTTATTAGTAAAGAGCAACAGAAAATTTGAAAAAAATTTGGAGGAAGAAGTGGTGAATCAACCTCTCTTCCACATGCTATATTTTATTGGAACATGAGTAAGAATACAAGTAATATGAGAAGTAGGGGAGTGGGTGCTACTAATCATCAAAATGGCATCTGACTCTCCAAATGTAGCAATGGGTTGCTACCAGTGGGTTGCTTCACTATGACTCAAAATCTGTCAAGTAAGGACATAAGGGAATTTGAGTAAAGACAAAAAACTCACAAATTTTAAACTGAATCCTCCAAAGGTCTAACAAGGATCAATCTATAAGAAATTAACCTACTCAACATAAATTGATTCTAAAATACTTTTTTAAATAAATTCTTGCTAATGTAAAAATTTAGGAAAAGAAGTCTGGGGATCTGCTTTCCTAATGACAAATTTCATTTACCTATTGGTAGAGGTCACTAAAATATACTACTAGGTAACTAAATCAATGCATCATTCCTCTGTCCTCCTTACATAACCTATTCAAAAAAAAAAAGGTAATCAAGTGAAACCATTGATTAACATCTTCCTTTTTCAAAATAAATATATTTACATTTGAATTTTTATACTATATATATCCAACATGCTATATGGCAAATAGCCCTAGCAAATCCTCTGCCTTACCAACAAAAGTAAATGAATAATATCCCCCCCAAATATTGCAATTTGTATCTATAAATGTTAAATGTAAACATTTCACTAATAACCAAGCTTTCCTATCATACTGATTTTTAATTGTATTATATCATGGATTTTGAGGGCACAGGAAACAAAGACTAAATGATTCTGCCAATTTACACTATTTCACCTTTACTAGAGTAATCACTATGGAAGCAACAAAACTGATGATGAATTCTTTGCTTCCTTTTGTCCACGGATAAAACTGATCCTGCGCTACAGCCCAAATCTGTTAGTTTCTGCCAGCACACACATGAGGCCTCCAACACACTCCACAAACCGGGGCTAGGCTGTCTAGAAATCCGCACTGTGTCACTGCATAAGGCAGCTTCCCTCTGCACACATCCTGGAAGAAGAAAGCCACCTAAGCACTCTTGTCAGATCTCAGCAGGGCTGTAAAATGACAGAAGGAATTGCTCACCAAAGAGCAGGCAGCAACAATCACCACCTTTAAAAAATCATTTAAGCAGTTATCTGTCATCTCACCTCCCTCCTCACCTCCTCCCCTCTTCTCTTCTCTCCTCTCTCCTCTCTCTCTCTCTCTCTCTCTCTCTCTCTCTCTCTCTCTCTCTCTCTCTCACACACACACACACACACACACACACACACACACGAGCGCGCGCACACACACGCACACTCACAATGCAGTTCATCCATAGATTTGCAAGTGAAAGGCTGCTAGCTCCGGACTGACAGTTGACCCAGAAGTCATCAAATCCCTGAAATACATTCTCACCTGAACACACAAATTTCACCGCCCCCCACACCCCTACCATTACCACCTCTGACACACAATTCGCTCACACCAAACCCCGAGCCGCACAAAACCTAGCATGCTCACCAGACGCGTTACCATTTAAAGATGACTTGGGCGCCCTAAACTCCACAAACCCCCTCCCCACGCAGGCCATCCATCCCCATGGCGCGGCCCGGCGACTGGACCCCTCGCCCACCCGGAGGGACGCGCTACCTTTAGACTGGCAGTCCGCACAAAACTTGTTATCCTCCTCCAGCAGGAGGTTGGCCAGGACCGCCTGGTACCGATCCACGTCCTTCACCGACTTGCCGGTCATGGCCAGGGTGCCGGAGGGGGCAGAGGGCGACGCGCCCTCCTAGCCCCCAGATGCCCCCGTCTCAGTCCGAGGTGAGAACTCCCGGTCCCCCGCCCAGGAGCACCACCTGAGCGGGGGAGAGCTCTCCTCCCGCACCTCCCGGCGCCCCTCTAGGGTCAGCGGCGTCAGCCCCCCACTCCTCAGCCCCTCGGCGCCGCGCCCCCTGGCGGGCTCAGGGAAAGGCCTGGGTCCAGCGGAGGTTGCTGGACCAGGGACCTTCAGCCCAGGCGAAGGGAGCCCGAGGCTTCCTGGGTGCCGGACGCAGAGCCGACCCCCGGGCCTGCCTTTCAGCCGGCAGTGTGTCCCGCGCCTCGGTTTCCCTGGCAGCTGCCGCCACCTCGGACACCACCTCCGCCGCCTACTTCCGGCAGCTCTTCCTCTCTACCTCCACCCTGCCTAGCCCGCGCATGCGCCCCGCCCCACCGCGCCGCGCTGCCTCGGCTCCGCCTCCCAAGAACCAATCCCCGGAGAGGCTGGGGCGGGGCTTCTGTAGGGGCGGAGGAAGAGAAGACACGCCCCCTGCATGTCCTTGGAGAAGAATGAATGGAGCCTGGCAGAAAGAGTGGAAGGAATAAAGGAAAAGGAAGAAAGCAAACATTTGCTAAGTTCTTGCTGTGGAAGACACAGTGCTAACCACGTTACATGAATTATCCCAATATAATCTTCACAAAAACTCAGAATTAAGTTTTTATCATCCTTATGTAATTTCCGGGTTGTGGATACCCCAAAGTCCTCCAGCTTTTTTTTTTCCTTCAACAGACACATAAAAGGTCCCTAGCCGAAGTTTAAGGGGAAATCACACTCTCCCCATTTTTCGGAAGTTTCTGGTCACTCCTCTATGGGAATGCCGCCTCCCACTGATATTCACTAGCTTTCTACTGCCATCACCATCTTCGGACGTTCTTCTGCCTACTGCCTAGACAATCTGTGTCTTCTTTGATTCATTACATCTTCACAAAACAATGCAGTTTTGTGTAGCAGACTCATACTGAAGGTTATTTGGGAGGAGGGTGGTGATTACAACATAGCACAGAATAGGCAATGACTTAAAAATGATTATTAAACATCATTGTCCAAAGCCACCTTGCTACAGATAATTTATTAGTGGCTGTCCTTTTCTTTAGGAAAACATCTGCCATCTTGCTCTTGTTTTCATTCATTCATTCACTCACTCACTCTGCAAATTGTTCCTGAGAAACGGCTAAGTATCAGGCATCCTACTGACCCAGCAAGGAACAACATGATTTGTATTGTAATTTTAAAGGATTATTCTGAAGGCTGGGAGTGTAGCTCAGTGGTAGAGCACTCACCTAGGATGTGTGAGACCCTGGGTTCCATCCCCAGAACTGAAAAACAAATCATTTTGGCTGCCATGGAAACATTAGATCAGGAAAGCTGGTAAGATGAAAAACTCAGAATCCTCTTATTTTTGTATAACCCTCTCCTGCATCTCCACTTTCACCCAAGACTAGTCTCCCCTCAAAACTTTCATGTCATCAGAGAAAAACTGAAATTTACTATTATTTAATGAATCACAACAATTTAATTCTATCTAAACCATTCTGTTCTACCCATGCCTAGGAGATCTTCGTGAATATATGTTTTGTAAACTGTTTTCAATAAAGAAAAAAAAAAGAAATAAAAAGTCAAAATAGGTATTGCTTTAGCCATTTTTTAGTTGATGAAAGAGAGGGTCAAGATCACTCAGTGATAGAGCTCTTGCCCAGCATGCTCAAGGCCCTAGATTCAATCCCCAGCACCAAACCAAACCAGATTACTCAGTTAATTGGTGATTGTGCCTTACTCCAAGCCCTTCTCATATTCATCCCTTCACTCTGCAAATAGCCTTCTTGCTTTAAGTCTTACTCTAAATAAACTGACCCTTCATCTCTCTCTCTTTTTAGAGAGAGATTTTACATGAAAAAAAACTCACTAACCTGCTTAAAAATCCTTTAGTGTTCCATTGCCTATGGCAATGCTTCTCAAATTTTTTCATTCGGTGAGAGAAGGCATAGTCTGGAGATTAAGCACACACACCTTGGGGCCAGAATGTCTGGGTTTAAATACTCAGCTTTAACACTTACCATGTGAATTTAGCAGGTTACTTAACCTTTCGGTGCCTTGGTTATCTCATCTATAAAATGGGAATGATGATAGTACTTATTTCACAGGATTGTTGTAAGATAATGCCTTTATTTAAAATAGCTCTAACCCATAGTAAATGAAGGCAATGAATGATCTTCACTCAATATTTCTGACTTTTTGCGTGTTTGTTTTGTATATGGGATTTTATTTCCTGGCCCTCTTATGATTGAGTATGACCAATGAGTTTGAGTAGAAAGGATGCATCACTTTGTGCCTGAAGCATTTATTTGCTACTTTGAGACTCTTCTGATTCCCTTTCCCTCTGATATGGCAACTATCAGTGTTCAAGATGTTGGTTACTCTTTATACTGGATTCCTGAATAGCTGATAAGAGTTTTCTGCTAGCCCATAATGGATAAGCAGCAGCCCAGCATTGTGGCATATTCCTGTAATCCTAGTGGCTCAGGGGGCTGAGGGAGGAGGATCGCAAGTTCAAAGCCAGCCTCAGCAACAGCGAGGCACTAAGCAACTCAGGGAGACCCTGTCTCTAAATAAAATACAAAATAGAGCTGGGGATGTGGCTCAGTGGTTGAGTCCCCCTGAATTCAATCCCCAGGACTCACACACACACACACACACACACACACACACACACAAAAAAAAAAAGGATAAGCAGCAAGAGCAAGAAATAAATCTTCCTTATGTTATCACTGAGTTTTGTTTATTTACAAGCATAACCTAACCTATCCAGACACATCAAGTATTAGCTTTATCATTACTTTTTTACAGTGTTAGGGATCATATACAAGGCCTCATTTATGCTAAGGTAGCACTCTACCACTGAACTACACCTGCAGCATATTATCAGTAATAACGCCAGAGGAAAATGAATGTATACCTCAGGGTCTGAGGATATGGACAAGGCAAATCTCTTCTTTCCCAAGTTCAAAAAGATGTTTTTGAAGTCTTGAATTTTCCCTTGACAATTCTTGCAAAAATGTTCCCCCTATTCCATAATATACTGTGTTATTTTATCATAAAACTGTTTCACATTAATGGTTATAATTTTCTATCTGTCTCAGCATCTGTTGTGCATTGTCATCTATGGTTATGAGAAAATTGGAAGAGGCCAAGGGCAGTGGCACACACTATAATCCTGTGGCTAGAGAGGCTGAGGCAGGAGGATTGCAAGTTTGAGATCAGCCTCAGGAATTGAGCAGGGACCAAAGATGTAGTTCAGTGGTAAAGTGCCCTTAGGGTCAATCCCCAGTACAAAAAGAAAGAAGAAATTTAAGAGTCCTGACAGCACATATCACACTCGACTCCCAGCTGATTTCTCTTCTTGGTCTTTAAATCAGAGTATTTTGCCACCTAGCTCACATAAATAAAAGGACAAAGCGAAATTGATTTTTAAGCAGTTATATTAGAGTAACCACAGAGAATATTCCCCCAAATATATGGTGAATATTGTGGGACTGTTGCCATAGAAAATTTTCATTAACACATCTTCTAACTAAGAGATCAATTCTCTCCAGGCATATGTTGAACTAAAGCAGCTTCTGATCCACTGGTCAATTCACTTGGCCAATTTAGGGTAATATGAATAAAAAGGCTTTTTCATTAGGAACGAAGGATGATTGTGCTCTCCACTTCACAGTCAGCTCTGTAGTCATTTGTCACATTAAGTGAACCTCAAACGAACTTGTAGTTCATTTAATCAACTCTCTTCAAGCAATTCTCAAGATTTTTTCCAACGTGAAGGACTTGTGATTATTTCAAAGCCTCCCCTGCCTTGCAGTTGATTATGTCTTCAGCTTTGAACGCGTGTCTGCTACGTGAGCCAGCCCCGTGAGCCTCCAGCTGCAGGCCCCTCTCTTCTGCCTCCCTTCCCATATGTCCCTCCCCGCAGTCTCACAGCCTTGGAAGCAGCTCCTTTCGCCATTGCTGATGATGCCCACTGTGACAAAGTCTTTCTCAATGACACTGTTTCATGGCATCGTGTTGCTCAGGATTCCAGAGGACTGGTGGTCACTGTTCCCTCACAAAGAGAGAATGGCCTCTCTCCAGCTCTGTGTCCCACACCATCATCCAGGCCCCAAGTTAGACCTGCTTGTGTCCACTGTCTCCTGAAGTCTTTTCTAAGCCTTTGAACCTGTCTTCCATCCAGAGGGGCTCAGGCCCCATGCCAGGACCAGGGGGTCTGACAGGAACCAACTTAAAGTTGTACCAACCCACCTTTCTTCTGAGACAATTTGCAGCTCCTACATCTACCAAACATCTCCCTCTTCCCTCCTCTCCCCCAACTGCCCACTGACCTCCATGACTATTCACTAATATAGGACCTGGAAGAGGAGGCCAGGCTGCCTGTGCCAGTCCTGGAATCCTGGCTGAACTCATGGCCATGGAACTCACACGGCACCGCCCACAGGTGTACGATAATAACAGATGGCAGCCATGAGCGGTTGTATTCAACTCTGCATGTCACAGGAGAGTGGGTGTCTGCATCAGCAGCTCCTGCATTTTCAGGGCCTAGGACAGACTGGGCAAATACACTTTGTGAAGGCCTATTCCAGGGACTCTGTAGCAATGACAGAAAAAGTCACCCCACAACACAGCATATCATCTCAAAATAGCAGAACCCTGGGGAGAAAGGCAAGATCTGAAGTTTCCAGAGAGGAAAAACAAACCACATGAAAAACGACTAGGAATCAGAATAGCATAGAATTCTCAACAGCAATTCTGGAAGCCAGGAGACCGTGGAACAGTGCCTCCAAAATTCTGAGAAAAAAAGAGTTGCCAACCTAGAATTCTGTGCCAGCCAAATAATCATTCTAGAGACAGCGTGGAATAAAGGTTCTTTCAGATATGCTTGATTCTAAAATTGTATCTCCCATTCTGGCTTCTGTTCAGTTGCCCTCCACCCTGCTCTGGGCCCCAAGAGGTGACTTTGATGGACAGCACTGGCCTGGCTCCTGGCACACTGGCTTCTGGAGGCACAGGCAGGAAATCAGAGGCAGGAGCAGAGAGGTTATTTATTTTCTCTGCTTTCTCTCTGCTAGCAGGGCCACTTCCTCCCTCCCCAGACAGCGGCCTCTCCTACAGCTACAGTCTCACCACCTTCTGCTAATACCCTCTCCTGCCACCCCTCAGGCTTTGGGGGTTTACAGCATCCTGCTGTTGCTAGCCTCAAGATACATAGCACCCTTTGTTGGTTTCCTGTAACCTTTAAACTCTCCTCACTGCCTCTTTTTCATTGGCCCTGTGTTTCTTATTGGAACCTAGCCAAAGCACCTGCCATGCATACTTTGTCAAAAGCCACAGAATAAGGCTGAGATGTAGCTCAGTAAAGCATTTGCCTAGCAAGCATGAGGCCCTGGGTTTGATCCCCAGCACTGAAAAAAAAAAAGTTGCAAGGTAGGAGCAACCACAGGGGAATGAACACAAACAAGCTCATGATCAATAATAACTAGTTATCATATTATGAACATTCATTTGATAAAATATTGGTACTTAACTATAGCCTATAAATGTGAGAGAGGAAATCTGGAGGAGTAGTATAAAGGAATCTAAATCCGGGGCGGTGGTTGTGGCTCAGTGGTAGAGCACTCACCTGGCATGGGTGAAGCACTGGGTTTGATCCACATAAAAATAAAATTAAAATGTACTGTGTCTACCTACAACTAAATATATATGTGTGTGTATGTATTATATATATATATATATATATATATATTAAAATCTAAATTCTCATCTTCCATAGCAGGGAGAGCATGAACAAAGCTGGAGAGGTAAATACTGGTAGGATAAGCATGTCATTCACCTAAATTCACAAATTGCAGAATAAACCACTACAAGAGTTGAAAGTAGTTACTTCAAATGAATGGGGATCGGAGTGAGTAGGGGCAGAGCAAGGCATTAATTACTGTTGGTCATTATAACCCTGGTATACAAAAATATCCCCAAAGTCGTACTATTAGTAATACTCATGGACTCTAGGAAATGATTCAAAACATTTCCTGTCAAGGCAGTTTTCACCTCAGAGTAAGTCAGCCTTGGATAAACATCCCTCTGCATTTTCTCTCCCTCTGTTTGCTCCACAGTGTACAGCTCCTGGAAAGTTCAGTATTCTTTTTTTTTTTTTTTTTTGGTATTGGGGAATGAACTCAGGGGTGCTTAACCACTGAGTCACATCCCCATCCCTTTTTTATTTTGAGAAAGGGTCTCACCAAGTTGCTTAGGGCTTCGCTATGTTACTGAGGCTGACTTTGAACTTGTGATTCTCTTGCCTCAACCTCCAGAGTCACTGGGATTACATGCCTGTGCCACCATGCCCGGCTCAGAACTTTGAGGAGTTATAAGAAACACAACAGACTATGGCTTAAACAAACAGTGGTTTGTTTTCACACAGAACAAGAAATCCAGAGGCAGGACTGTTGTTCACATTGCTTCAGCTACCCAACAGGGTCTATAGTGCCTTGCCATCCTCTATCTGCTGGGTTTTTTTGTTGTTTGTTTTTGTCTTGTGTTTTTTGTTTGTTTGTTTGTTTGTTTTGTGTGTGTGTGTGTTTTGTTTTTTGTGATGCTGGGGATCAATCCCAGGACCTTGCATGTGCCAGGCAAGCACTTTACCAAAGACCTATATTCTCTATCTCATTCATTGGATTCTTATCCTCATGCTCAGTGGTTTTTGTTTGTTTATTTGTTTGTTTTTTAATATTTATTGATTGAATTTTATTTATTTTTTTAATTTATATGTGGTGTCGAGACTCGAACCCAGTGCCTCACGCATGCCAGGCAAGTGTGCTACCTCTGAGCTATAACCCCAGCCCTGTTCAGTGGTTCTTAAGGAATGGGTTCAGTATCACCTGGAAACCTCTTAGAAATGGAAATTCTCACACCTATTCCAAACCTATGACTCAGAAGCTCTGAGGGTAGGGCCAGCAGTCTGTGTTTTAAGAAGCCATCTGGGTGATTCTGATACATTCAAGTTTGAGAACCACTGCTCATGCAAGTCACCTCATGGTCATAAGATGGTCACCACAGCTCCAAACATCACATCATCTTTCAGAGAAGGAAGAGGCGGAAAGGAGTGTCTCAGTCCGGGAATTTTCTTTAATCAGGAAGGCAAAAATTTTCTCAGAATCAGACTTCTTCTTAAGACTTCATGGCCAGAATCAGGTCGTATGGCTCAATCCCTAAGTACAAAGGAGCCTAGGGAAGCACCTATAGCTGGAGATAGCAGAGAGAGAGCTGGAAATGACCATGGGCAGCCAGAAGATAGTGTCTGCCACTGAGTCCATGGTGATCAGGGCCACAGAGAGCATCATTCCTATGTCTACCCTGAGAAAGCAGTGGAAGATGGGGACACTCATCCACAAAAGTAATCTTATAATGTTCACATTCTTTTTTTTTATTTGTTCTAATTAGTTATACACGACAGTAGCATGCAGTTTGACACATCATACAAAAATGGAGTATAACTTCTCATTTGTCTGGTTGTTACACAGGTCATTAATCATATACGCACATAAGGTCATAATGTCGGATTCATTCTATCATCATTCCTACCCCCGCTTCACTCCCCTCTGTCTAATACAAAATACTTCTATTCTCCCTGCCCCACACTGGGAATTAGCATCCACACATCAGAGAAAACATCCAGCATTATGTTCTTTGGGATCAGCTTATTTCACTTCGCATAATATTCTCCAGTTCTATCCACTTTACTGGCTAATGCCATAATCTCATTCTTCCTTAAGGCTGAAGAACAGAATGTTCACATCTTTAGATGGGAGACTTCGAAGACATTGAAATCTCATTCGTGTTAATACGATTGGCCTCTTGTGGAGTGGTTTTGATCATTATTCGTTGTGTTAAAAGAATCCTGTTCTGTCAAAAATGAGCTGGGAGACCAGGCAGGGTGGTGCTGAGGCAGGAGGATGACAAGTCCTAGGCCAGCCTCAGCGACTTAGTAAGAAGACCCTGTCTCAAAAAAAAAAAAAAAAAAAAAAAAGCAGGGAGGGCAGCCTGTAAATGTGACTCGGTGGTAGAGCAATCCTGGATTCAATCCCCAGTGCTGCCAAAAAAAAAAAAAAAAAGGAAATAAAGAAAGAGAGAAGGGGGAATTAGAGGGGTGGGAGTCACAAAAAACCCAGTTCTGCTATACTGGCTTAAATTTAAACTTTTTTTTTTTTTTACATAATCCCAGCAACTCAGGAGGCTGAAACAGGAGGATTGCAAGTTTGAGGACAACCTGGCAAATTAGAGAGGACCTCAGCAACTTAGTGAGAGCCTATCTCAAAATAAAAAATAAAAAGGGCTGGGGATAAAGCCAGTGGTAAAGCACCCCTGGGTTTATCTTCAATACAAAAATAAATAAATAAATAATAAATAAATGGAAAAGAAAAAAGAAGTGCCTTCATAGAGTTGAGTCAGTTTTCAGACAATCAAGGAGAACATTCCAGGAAGGGAGATTAGTATTATGAAAATGCAGAAGTGAAAAAGGAAAACTGCAAAGTGTTAGAGTATGTGTGGCATGCATTAGGAAAAACTGACAAGGATCAGATCATGAAGGGCCCTGTGTGCTGTGCTGAGGAGGTTGAAATCCACACTGTGGATTAAAGTTTAGTAGGTGTGACTTATCCTGGGTCTATGGACTCCAGTGCCTTACCACCCCTTTCAAATTTTTCCCTGGTGTGTAGGTACGTGCACTTTTCTGGGGAGAGGGCCCCAAATTTGCAAAGACGGGTGTAAGCCAAATAAGTCTAAGAATCACTTCACTAAGGATCAATGAGCTACTCATTGCATGTTATATTCATCACCACAGTAAATTTAGACTCACACTAGACTCTAGATCCAGGTCGACAACAAAAAGACAGAGTTGACTAGGGCCAGGGTTCCACCAGAGCCCTTTCCTGTGCAGGCTCTGAAGGGGGAAAATAAAGGACAAAACCCCCCAGTTCTGTGAAGGCTGTGCAAGTGCTGGGGGACAGGGGGCTCCCCCACATTGCATCAGAAATACCTGCCAGGTCACAGAGTCCCTGCTCTCCCCAACAGCCTCCCAGTCCTGCTCTCTATCCTCATTCCCAAATGAAGAGAAAGCTCAGGGTGGGACATCTGTGAAGAGAGACCCACCAGCTCCCCATCAAAGCTGGGGCACTCCAGAGCGGGACCCCCAGGAAGGCTCTAGAAAACGGGAACGGGGTGGATTTTTCCAATGGGAGGAGGACAGACACAGGGAGCTTCTTGCTTATGACTTGTCCCTGAGAGTCCTGGTAAAAAGTGGGAATAATGTGGACCTGCTCCCCTCTCTGAGTCTCCAGGAGAGTCTTTGACTCTGGCTGCTCGTCCTAGTATTTGTCATGAGAGAGTAAGCAGAATGGGGCAGATTTATTTTCTCTTTTTTTTTTATTAGAAATATTTTTTAATTGTAGATGGACATACCTTTATTTCCTTTATTTATTTTTATGTGGGACTGATAATCAAACCCAGGGCCTCCCACGTGCTAGGCAAGTGCTCCACTGAGCCACAACCCCAGCTCTCATTTATTTTTCTTAACCCTCAGAGAGATTACTTCATAAAAATCACTTGGAACAGCAGAATAAAATTGTTTGTTCTAGAACAAGGTACAGACATGTTCTTCCTACGATTAAACCTACGTGGTGGTGTCTGGGCTCTTCCCCTTTAATGCCTGAGTTTAAGATGCCTTTAGGGGCCACATACCTGAACATTCATCCCGGTAGACCCAGAGTCTACTGGAAGCAACTGTGTTAGGCCTGTTGATGAAAGTGAGGACTTCCCTGATTCACTCTCTGGGGCCTCACTGGCCCAATCATATTACACAACTCTTCCTGAACAGGAAGTGGCCCAGATTTACAAATCGTCACACAATTTCAGCTTCACAGTAATAACACAAGTCTTGGTTTTGTCTCTTACCAGGAAACAGATGTGGCACCCTTCACTGCCAGCCTGTTTTCTTCTATTCTCAAACTCCTCACTGCTACCTGGATCTTTTAGTGTCATGCTCTTATGGCATCACAGGGCAGGGACCCTGGGCTTGCACACTGCCCTCGGCACCCTTTGCTGATCTCCAGTAAGGTACAGTAAGTCTGACCCAACTTCTATGCTGGTGTGCCCTGAGATACAGCTGCTTCTGTCCTTGCTGAAGACCACAACTCAGAAACCAGTAACTTCCTCTCCATTGGCTCACCTGGCATGGCCTTTGGCACTAATGATGTCCAGCTGTTGGCTTTATCATGTAACCTATTTAGTGAACTGTGGGGAGTCACTCTGAATGACCCACGCCTTCCATCCTGAATTTAGAGGCTCTGACCCATCACTAGTGACTTTGGCATTGTCTGTGTTCCGGAAGTTGATGTAGGCGTATCACCATGGGGTTGAGCTACACTCACCTATTCCTTTATAATACTATCCCTTTGCCCTGTTTGGGATAGAATGTTCCATGGAAATGCCCTTTGCGTGTCCCCTTCTCTTTCTCTGCCTTTGGGTGTGGCCTTCCTACATGTCAGTCAACCTGCTGACAGCAGACATCACGAAGCTAGACTCAACCCCCTGAAACCTGATGCCTTGCCTCATTTGAATGGCTTCTTCTCAATAAAAGGGTTAAGCAAGTGCGTTCTCTCCCTCCCTCTCTCTCTCTCTCTCTCTCTCTCTCTCTCTCTCCTTTTTTTTTTAAAAAAAAAAAAGAGGGAAACTCTGACATGCTATCACATGAATGTCATTATTCTCTTTTTTTTTTTTTTTTTTTTTAGAGAGAGAGAGACAGAGAACTTTTTAATATTTATTTTTTAGTTTTCGGCGGACACAACATCTTTGTTTGTACACACAACATCTTTGTTTGAACCAGGGCCACACGCATACCAGGCGAGCGTGCTACCGCTTCAGCCACATCCCCAGCCCCTCTCTCTCTATCCTTAAAGTCAGAGGAGCCGTCACAGGACCCAAAGAAAAAGCTATCTCTTAAACTGGAGCATTTCCGAAGGATAAAAAAAAAAAAAAAAGCTATCTCTGTCTCTTGTGTGATTACTTGGTGCAGCCCAGTTCACCTGGAGTGACCCTGAGTGTCTCAGTCATGAGGAACGAGACAGTGAACTCAGAGCACCCAGCTGGGTGGCCATTGCCTAGCTTCTTGACTGGGAGCCCACCACCTCATACCTCCTCCTCCTCACTGGTGGGGGATCCAGCCCTCAGCACTGAGAGGACTGGGTAATACTGTCCACCCACCAGCCTGGGCCCCAAGGGGAGGTAGGAGATGATCACTATCTCTGTCTGACTCAGCAGCCCTCCGACATTTCCAACCAACTGCCAACGTGGGCAGACACATTGGTCGACGCGCTCTTGTAAGTGAATTTAGAAAGGATGATACACTGATGCTTCAGCTGCAGAGAAAATAGCATTGTACAAATTGTCATGAGGACTCAAAAGAATAAAAAGCAATGCTGCCACTTCCTGGCTATGTGACCTCAGGAAAGACATGTCACCTTCACCTAGACTCCATTTCCCCATCTGTTACACGGGGATAAAACATTAGAATAACACACAAGAGAGGTCTGGGATATTGTCATGCTTAACAATGGCACAGATGACTATTATTATTATTATTATTTTTATTATTATTGGTACTGGGGGTTGAACTCAAGGGCACTTGATCACTGAGCTACATCCCCAGCCCTATTTTGTATTTTATTTAGAGACAGGGTCTCACTTAGTTGCTTAGTGCCTCTCTGTTGCTGAGGCTGGCTTTGAACTCCTGATCCTCCTCTCTCAGCCTCCCGAGGCGCTGGGATTACAGTCGTTCACCACCACCACCACCAGCATGGATGGTTATTATTAACTATGAACAGCAGGCCTGTTTTTGACCCCAGCTTTATCAGCGAAGTTACAAAACTTCATGCATTAAATAACACAGCAGCTATGGAAACAACAAAATTTTTTTTAAACCCTATTTTTAAAAAATCTGTGAAAAATCCACAGAAATGCAAGTGTAGGGAAGATGATATGAGCAGGCACTTTAGAGAAAAGCAGAAATGATCAATAAACACATGGAAATTTTTGCTGTCACTACAAATCAAACAGATCCAAATTAGTAGAGCAACCAAATGCTATTTTCAGCTTGTGACGTTTTTTAAATTATGATGCCCAGGCTGGGAATGTAGCTCAGTGGTAGAGCACTTGCCTGGCATGCAAGAGGTCCTGGGTTTGATCCCCTTGCACAAGTGAAGGAAAAAGCAATAATTAGAGTTGAATAAAAGAGAATATTCTTCAAGCCACCATTATGGCTATTATTAACTATGAACAGCAGACCTGTTTTTGACCCCAGCTTTATCAGCAAAGTTACAAAACCTCATGCATTAAATAACATAGCAGCTATGGCAATAACAAAATTTGTTAAGACCCTATTTTTAAAAAATATGTGTGTGTGTGTGTGTGTGTATATATATATATATATATATATATATATATATATATATATATATCATCAGAGAATTCCCTAAACATAATAGTCATAGATTAAGTCACACATACACATATTTTAACCTGTTAGAAAAAATCAGAAATTCTATTAACCATAAATGTGGAAAGTTTTGAGAAGGGGGAAAAGGAAAGCAAATAGAGTTTGCAGAAAGGAACACAGCCCTGTTCACAAGCTTCTGATCACAGAAGATAACAACTTTGTTTTATTTTCATCCACTAAGTTTGTGGTTGTTTCTTATAGGAGCAACAGAAAATGAACACAGGTTTTGATGCCACAGTAGCAAATATCTAAACACCTCAAGTGACTTTAGAATGGAGCCCTGGGAAGAGGCAAGGAAAACTTTGAGGTGTGTGATCTTAAAAAGTCTGACTGGGGGCTAGGGCTATAGCTCAGTTGGTAGAGTGCTCGCCTCACATGCACAAGGCCCTGGGTTGGATCCCCAGCACCACAAAAAAAAAAAAAAAAAAAAAAAAAAAAACAACCTGACCTGACTGGCTGGGCCTGGTGGCCTGTGATTCCAGCATCTCAGGAGGCTAAAACAGGAAGATTGCAAGTTCAAAGCCAGTCTCAGCCAAAGCGTGGGGCTAAGCAACTCAGTGAGACCCTGTCTCTAAATAACATACAAACTAGGGCTGGGGATGTGGCTCAGTGGTCAAGTGCCCCTGAGTTCAATCCCCAGTATCCCCCCACCAGAAAAAAAGCTTGACTGCCTCTAACAGTCTATTAGTGGAAATATGGGTGTTAGTGACCCTGCCAGGGAGGACTGGGAAACAGATGAGGTACACCAAGGAGCACGTAAATCCTCCTAGGGAGTCCTGAATGGAACAATGGGATCCTGGCTACAGGGGGTCAAAAACCTTAGGATTGTGTGTGGGAAGTGAGAAGTGAGGGCAAACGTTTAGCTGAGGAGGCTCTGAGCCAAAGTGTGAAAGAGCAAGGCCCACTTCCTTCTTGAGTGTCAAGTGGATGAAGGTGACTTAGGAACAAAGCACCAAGTAGCCCCGGGACCCACGAGAAGGAACCCTCAATCAGGCACCAACTAAACCGCCCGTCAATCAGTGGGGCCTCCTGGCCAATCCTGGATCTCAGCCTGTTCCCCCAACCAACTCCAGCAGGACAAGGGACTCTAAAAACCCCTTTTCCTGTCCCAAGCCCTACCTTTCTGCCCTAAACCCCATAAAATTCCAGTCGCATCACGCGGTTTCTCCTCAGACCCTCTTCCTATCCGCTCTGTCCGTCTAATAGTGTCCACCAGCGAGTGGAGTCTCAATAAAGCCTCCTTCAGCGGCCTTTTCAAATCTGCCTCCTTTGGTTGCTGCCGTTGCTGACCTTACATCTGGTGCGGAAACTCGGGAGGGATTTTCGGTCTACTCCCATAAGGGATTGAAGTCCACCTCTTCCCCCTTCAAAGGAACTGGAAAATTCCTAAACTGCCCTTTCCCTCTCCTTCATCCAGGCCGACAGCAGTGGGCCAAGTTCCCTTGTTGGGGGGTGGGGGTCTATCCGTAAATCACATGCATGCCATCTACTCCCACCCATTCTGTTCAAGGGCCCAGGAACTGTGGGGATGTCCCTGTTCTTATGTGAGCCATTCCCATCCTTTTGGGCCCAGGCAGGTTGCAGGAATGCCTCAACCCCCCAACCCCTGCCCGGCCCTTTTCTGTTCCTGGGTGAGTGTGAGCAGAATTTGGGACGCCTTTTTCTGTTCCCACCCACGCCCAAGGGTGCTGGAGTTTTCCTTAGGCCCCAAAAGTCTATATTCAAATTTTGCCAAGACCTAAGCTGTAACCGCCTGGTCTTTTACTCCACTGTGGCAGGGCCCAGTGTGACTTAGACAGTGGGTCAAAATGGCCCCCAGAAAGAACTTTTGATTTTAAACTTTCATTGAATTGGACAATTTCTGTCACCAGACAAGGGAAGAGGGTAGAAACGTTCAAGCTTTTTGAGATTCGCTCCCGTCCTCCTCTCTGTTCTGTTCTCCTGCTCAAATTTTCCTTGCTAAGGAAAATCCTAAAACTCTCTCCCATTGCTCTTCAACCTCTTTCCACATTCTCAGAACCAGAGCTGCTCTCAGCCCTACCTTCCTGGTCTTCCACCTCCCAACCCACACCAATCCGCTCCCACAGCCCCTCTCACCCCTCCATCCCTCCTTCTGCTACCACAGCCCCCCCCCCTCCAGGACCCTCCCTGTCTTCTCTCTCCTCTCCGGATTCCTCTGTCCACCTCTCCTATTGATAAACCCTTCCCCCTCCTCCCACTCACTCCTCTCTTCTCCTATCAGTGCCCACGCCTGGTCCCACCAGACCCTCTTACCAGATAACCCAAAGCTGCTTTGTCCTCTCAGGGAAGTGATGTGCTGAAGGGATCCTCTGAGTACAGGTCTCATTCTCACTTCAAGATCTTTCCAAGATTGAAAAGCACCTTGGGTCCTTCTCTGCTGATTCTTCTACTTATATTCTGATACCTCCCTCAGACCTAACGGCCTTACCTGGCATGATGTCTATGTCATTCTCTCCTCCACCTTTAAGTCCCGCCCCCCCATGAGCAAGCCCACGTCCAGCAGGTCGCACGAGATCATGATGATCAAATTCATCTGACAGATATAACTCTCCCCACAGGTGAAGCAGCCGTTCCCCTAACCCAACCCAACTGGGACTATCAAGATGGCCAACAAGGTCACTGTCACTGCACTTGCATGGTCCAATACCTTATAGCTGTCATGCAGGCGGTTTCCAATAAGGTGGCTAACTTTAATAAGCTGAGAGAAATCACCCAGAATCCAGATGAAAATTCAGTCTTATTTCTCAACCGCCTTACAGAGGCCCTCACCAAATATACTAAGCTGGATCCTTAGTTTCCCTCTGGGGCTGCAGTGTTAGCAACCCATTCCATTACTCATCAGCCCATGATATTAGAAAAAAGCTCAAACGAGCTGAGGAGGGCCCTCAGACCGCTATCAGAGATCTGGTGAAAATGGTCTTTAAAGCAGGTTCCATTGCAGAAAAAGGTAACATTCCAAACCCAGGTCTTGGCAGCGGCCTTGAGACCTACAGCTCCAGCAAAAGCTTCGCAGGGACACCAGCAATCCTCTCTGCCAGGGGCTTGCTTCAAATGTGGATGTGAAGGTCACTGGGCTCGCCAATGCCCAAACCCACGGTACTCCCCACTCCAGGCCGTGCCCCACCTGTAAGCAGACAGGACATTAGAAGAGTGATTGCCCCATGGCTGGCTCTTCCTCAGCGCCTCCACACAAATGTATGACCAGCCAGGTGGTCCCTTTTCGTGAACTATTGGGGATCGCAGAAGACTAAAGAAGCCCAGACTTGAGGACCCCCACCACCGTCACCAAGCCCAGGGTAATGCTCCAGGTAGTGGCTAAGTCCATAACCATCCTTATGGACACGGGGGCTACCTATTCTGTCTTGCCTGCCCACTCCGAGCCTCTATTTTCTTCCCAGGTCTCGATTATGGGGATTATGGCAAACCCTCCTCTCCAAACCAAACTGCTAAGCTGGCCTGTGCCCTGGAGGGACACCCTTTCACACACTCTTTTTTGGTAATTCCATCCTGTCTGCTCCCTCTCCTAGGCAGAGATGTTCTCCAATTACTAGGAGTCACTCACCAACTACACCCCAAGAGTACTACCTGTCTCTAATCCTTACTCTCTCTAATAACCCAACAGTACCCACTAACCCATTGCCCCCTGACCTAGTTGATCCCCATGTCTGGGACATCTCCAAGTTGGTCATAGCCTCCCATCACAAGCCAGTCCGTATCCAGCTGAAACCCCAAACTAAATTTCCTTCGAGTTCCCAATTTCCCCTCTCCAAAGCCCACAGGGAGGGACTTAAACCCATCATAGACGGGTTACTTGCCCAGGGACTCCTCATTCCTACTGACTCCCCCTGTAACACTCCCATATTGCTGGTACGCAAACCCTCCGAAGCCTATTGCTTAGTCCAGGATCTCTGCCAAATTAATGAAGCAGTTATTCCAATCCACACTGTGGTTTCCAACTCTTACTCTTCTTTCTCATATCTCCCCTTCGACCACTTACTTTACTGTCCTGGATCTTAAAGATGCCTTCTTTACAGTGCCCCTTCATCTTGACTCTTACTACCTCTTTGCCTTTACGTGAGAAGACCCTATATCCTTTATGTCTCAACAGCTGACCTGGACAGTCCTACCCCAAGGCTTCAGGGACAGTCCCCACCCTTTTGGGCAAGGCTTGGCACAGGATCTAACTGCTTGTGACTTGGGGGATAGCACTCTCTTACAGTTGGATAGAAGCCTTCCCTACCTCCCGGGAAACTGCTGACACCATCACCTCCATCCTCATTGAGCAGATCTTTTCCAGGTTTGGACTTCCTGCCTCCATCCAGACAATGGGCCGGCATTCACTTTTCAGGTTGTTCAACTAGTCTCCAAAGGCCTCAACATCACTTGGAAGCTCCACATTTCCTACCTACCCCAATCCTCAGGTAAGTTGAGAGGGCTAACGACATTCTCAAGGATTATCTCACTAAACTTGCTATTGAACTCAGGCTGTCCTGGCCCAATCTCCTACCATTGACCCTCACCCGAATTTGGGACGCCTCTAGAGCCCCCTCAGGCCTTAGCCCCTTTGAGCTACCCTATGGGCGCCATTTTTAATCAACCAAAACTTTCCAGTCACTCCTCCTCCCCTTGTGTCCTACCTGCCCTATCTCACACTTCTACCCCAAACCCTAAGAGAACACGCAGACCAGTGCCTTCCTGTGCCATCCGTTACTTCAATCTTAGCACAACCAAAAACTGAATCGAACCCTCTTCAACCAGGTGATGCAGTCTTACTTCAGGAACTGCACCCTCAATTGTTGGAACCTCACTGGAAGGGGACCCCATATAGTCATACTTACTACCCCAACGGTGGCCAAGCTTCTGGGCCACTCCCCCTGGAACCATGTCTCCCACCTTAGAAAAGCACCTATTCCAAATGTCCAGTCCTAACTTCCACCACACTGGGGTCCACCAAACTCCCGATTTCTCACCAACCCTCTTCTTCTTTTACTAATCGTTAATCTCTCTCAAGCTTCTATCCCAACCCATAGGGCACCCGCCATCGGTGTTAGGCCAGTGCTTTCAAGATTCATCAGATTCATTTTCAGGGCCCATAGATGGGCTTCTGCATCCAAGCGACATGGCAGCAGGATGGCACCACTCACTCTCAGTTTATGGGTCAAGGTGATTGCCCTTCCACTGGCTGCAATTGGGTGGTCACCCTTAGCATTACTGGATTCAACTGAGCCACCTCCGTCCCACTTACGTTCAGCAAAGCTATGCTTCATATCAGACCAAACTGATGAATCTTGAAAGCGTTGGCCTAACACCTATGGTGGGTGCCCTTATAATTCATGCAAGAAATGCTTCCTAGATAAGCCTGGCTATGAGAAACTATTTGGGACCCATGGGACCTGAAATGGGCTTCTGGTGTAGATAGCAAATTTTATTCTTGGGGTTTTGCCAAGCACCCCTCAGCCTCTATCAGAATATGGAGAACTTATATACACGTGTTCCCTCAAATTCAAGTAACCATGCAGGAGCAAGAGAGAAAGAACTCCAACACCAACTGAGTGCAGTTGCCCATCCTAAAGCTGATGAATTTTCATGATGGTCCTAATACGTCAGGGCCTTCAGCTTCTCAGTTGATCCAAAGTTAATAACATTTCAGGCTGTTTCCTCTGCACAGGTTTGGATTGTACTCCGTTAACTGTGATTCCCATTGATTTTCCTCTCAATACCTCAACCAGACCCCAAGGGCCCCCCTCCAGCCTTTGAGGAAGTACCTCTTTTTTGTAACACATCAGGGAATTTCCACTGCTGCTACACTTCCTCTGGTTCAGCACCCTCTGACCAGATCATTGGAATTTCTTCCCCAACCTTTGCTACGCTGGAGTTCTTTTTCTGGTGCAATGGTACCCTACAAAAAAATCTAAGCCTCAACATGCCCTTTGCTTTTTGTGTTCCTTCCACCTTGGTCCCTCAATTAGCTCTGTACAGGGAGGCTAAATTAACATGGCTTATTACTACCTCCCTTTCCAGTACAAGACAGGCTGTCTTTCTACCAGTAGTAGTTGGACTCTCCCTGGCCTCCTCACTTGCTGCCTCCAGTCTGGGGGCAGGAGGACTTGGTTATGCAGTAACCACTACTCAGAAGCTCGAACAACAACTTTGGGAAGCGGTAGAGGCATCAGCCGCCTCTCTTGCTTCCCTGCAAAGGCAAATAACATCTATTGCCCAAGTTTCATTACAGAACTGTTGATCCCTAGATCTCCTGACAGCAGACAAAGGAGGAAACTGTCTATTCCTGAACCAAGAATGCTGCTACTATATCAATGAAACAGGATTGGTCAAAAAGAATGTCAAGACCCTCCGTTGTTTGGGTGAAAGACTTAAACAGCAACAATCAAATGACCCTTGGCCAGGCTGGCTAAACTCAACCCTCATTATGTGGGCGACTCCCATTCTCACTCCTATATTAGTAACAGGACTTCTATTAATGATTGTCCCTTCCTCCTCAGGTTCACCTGAAAGCACCGTGGGTGAAATTTGCCAGAGTGACCTACAACCAGATGCTCCTACACCCCTACAGTCGCCTCCCCACTGAACCAACACCTGAGCCACTCCCTTCCCCCCAGTGCCCCTAGCCAGCAGGAAGTAGCCAGATGAAATTTGCCCTCCTATATCACCAAAAAGGCCAGGATGTCAGGTTGATGAAGGTGACTCAGGAACAAAGTACCAAGCAGCCCGCCCACACGCTTGAAGGAAACGTCAATCAGGCACCAATGGAACCACCTGTCAATCAGTGGGATCTCCTGGCCAATCCTGGATCTCAGCCTGTTCCCCCAACCAACTCCAGAGGGACAAGGGACTCTAAAAACCCCTTTTCCTGTCCCAAGCTCCCCCTTCTTGCCCTAAGCCCCGTAAAATTCCAGTCCCATGGAGCCGCTACGTGGTTTCTCCTCAGACCCTCTTCCTATCTGCTCTGTTGGTCTGATAGAGTTCTGCCTGGGAGTGGAGTCTCAATAAAGCCTCATTCAGCGGCCTTTTAAAATTTGCCTCCTTTTGGTTGCTGCCATTGCCTGACCTTACATTTAGAAGTGCAGAATGGCCCATCTGTTTTCAGGACTGGATGATTTGGGAAATATCAGCCTACCCAGACGGCAGAGGATCTTAGGATGACCACGTTCACCATCAGGAAAGTGTGCTCGAGAGAAAAAGCTGAAGAGATGGCTGAACGGCCTTTTGCTCTACCTCAGGAAGACCAAAGGGTCAGCTCATTCCCTCACAGAAAAGGCTTTTTGGAGAGATGAAGTGTGTTACTCATATGTCCCTTCAGTCACCTCAAAGGAAGACAAAAATAGAAATGGGTATACAGGGTGTATCTGTGGGAGAGCCTTCTGTCTGATGGAGTGGATCCTCAAAACTCACTATGGTGTCTGGGAATTGAATACCAGAGAACCAGGATTTTGGAGTGAAAGAGACACAGAGAATGAAATAAAAGAAAACTGTAGGATCCCCTAAATCCTACAGGCAGGAAATGGTCCATAAAACTACAGAGCTGCAAATGTGTGCTACCTTTCATGAAGACGGAAGAATGCCTCAGAGAGCAAGCCTTGAACCATAGAGGATTGCCCCCAGGTCTTGAAACCTAATGGAGTATGCCTGACTTAAGTTTGAATGGCTCAGGACTGGTGACTCCCCTATTTCTTAATTTTCTCTTTCTGAATGGGATTGTCTGTACCTGCTTACTGTCCTGTGTCAGTTCCATCATTGTTTGGGAGCAGAGAGCTTGTTTTCTAGTTTCACATGAACACAGAAGATCACATTCAATGAGTTTCATCCAGTACCAAATAAGATCATTGTGCTGATGAGCTTTAGATGAGACTTTGGACTTTGAGTTGACCCTGTAATTGGCTGATGTTTTTAGGGAATGAGGTGAATGTATTTTGCACATAGGGTAGACATGAGTGTTTGGGGGCCAGGGAGCAGACAGTGGTAGGCAGCATAATAGCCCTCCAAACATGTTCATGTCCTTAATTCCCAGAACCTGCAAATCTGTTACATGGCAGAAAGGGACTTTGCAGATGTGATTAAGTTAAGGATCCTGAGTTGGTCCCCGGAGCTTATTTTAGACTAACTGGATGGGCCCAATGTAATCACAAATGTCCTTATAAGCAGAAGAGAAAGACAGAAGAAAGGAGCAAAGGAAGATTTTACTGTGGAAGAATGATCAGAGAAATGTAACTTTGCTGGCTTTGAAGATGGAGGAAGGGGACCATGAACTGAAAAATGTGGGAAGCTTCTAGAAGGTGGAAAAGGCTGGGAAATGGACTCCCTTTTAGAACCTCAAGAAAGGTACACAAGGGGAAGTGTGTTATTCATATGTCCCTTCAGTCATCTCCAAAGCTTTCTGGGCACTGTGCTAAGCACTTCATGAACATCAAGGTATTCTTCTTATGAGGAAACTGAGACTCAAAGTAAAAGAAGAAAGAAGATAGAAGTCAAATTAAGAGGCAGTTGCAGCCGGGTGTGGTAGCATATGTCTGTAATCCCAGCAGCTCAGGAGGCTGACACAGGAGGATCATAAGTTCAAAGCCATCCTCAGCAAAAAGTGAGGTACTAAGCAACTCAGTGAGACCCTGTCTCTAAATAAAATTCAAAATAGGGCTGGGGATGGGGCTCAGTGGTCTAGTGCCCCTGAGTTCAATCCCTGGTACCAAAAAAAAAAAAAAAGAGAGAGAGAGAGAGACAGTTGCAGGGGTCTGGGGGTAGAACAGTAGACTGAATCAGACATTAATACTCTATGTGCACATATGATAGCACAACCCATGTGATTCTACATCATGTACAACCAGAAGAATGAGAAATTATACTCCATTTATGTATGATGCATCAAAATGCATTCTTCTGTCATGTATAACTAACTATAACTTAAATAAAAAATAGAGGCAGTTGCAATTATCTAAGCAAATAAAATACTGCTTAGTGAGGAAGGTGGTTTCAGTGGGGATGGAGAGGAGAGAATGGATTAGATAAACATACTGGGGTGTGATGATAATACTTCTATAGGGAGAGAGGGGAGAGTCTAGGCTAACACCCATATTTGTGGCCTAAGCAATAGGGCAGAGGGTGGGATCATTGGCAGGGTAGGCCACACAGGAAGAGAGATAGGTTTGTGGGTAAGAAGATATTTCATCTGGGGCATGTCATCTGTGGAGCATCTAAAAGGCAGTTGAATAAGTAGGTCTGAAGCTCTGGGTGATGGAGCTTCACCAGCATATGAGTAATAGTTAAAGTCAATGGGGGTGGATAAGGTGGCCCTGAAAGAGCCCAAAGTATGAAGAGAGTTAGGATGAAGATAATTGAGAATAGCTAACAGACACCAGCACCGTTGCTTATCAGTGTGAAATCTGAACTGGAAAAGCATCAGATGGAACACGTGGGAGGCGAGATATATTCAGGGTCAGGACTGGCAGTTTAGAGGAGTCTGGGGAGCTCTCTTCTAGCTGGAGAAGGAAGCATAGGTGGGAAGCATTCCCTGCCTAGACATATGAGCACAGCCAGAGTCCAGGGGAGTGGACTTGCTTAGGGCTGGGCTTGGTCTAGATGGACAGCTGTTCCCAGGAAGGATTTCAGCTCCTCTCATGTGCTGCCATTAATTGGCCATCCCCTGTCCCACCTTGCTCCATTGACCCGACTATATGTGACTGCGCTTCCTTGGAGGGACAAAGGATCATCTGTCATCTACCCTGTTTTCTGAACATGGGTCCCACTCCTTGCCTTGGCTTACAGTGTTCCTTCCAGGAGAAATAAGCATCCAAAGCTTTCTGGACACTGTGCTAAGCACTTTGTGAACATCAAGGTATTCTTCCTATGAGGAAACTGAGGCTCAAAGAAGTAAAGTGACTTCCCCACATTCACACAATCAACATGTGGTAGAAACAGGACCCCATTCTAGCTGAATCCAAGCTCTAAGTTCTAGTTCTCCAGAAGCTATAATTTCTCACTCCTTGAGTTCTCCCACAGCTTCATATCTCTCTCTCTCTCTCTCTCTCCCCCTCTCTCTCTCTCTCTCTCTCTCTCTCTCTCTCTCTCTCTCTCTCTCTCTCTCTCTCTCTCCTCATTACATCTCCCTGCTATTTGCAGAGAATGGTGCTTTTTATTACCACCCCTGATCCATTTGTTAGAGCATTGTGCTGCAGAACAGGACCAAGAGGTGGCGCCAGAGTACCAGCCAGCCTGATTTACTGCTGCCCTGCTGCTGGGAGCCTGAGAAAGATTGGGGGAAGCTAGCTGGCTGCCTTTGGTGGCCTTTCAAGGCCAGCTCTCCTTTCTGTCAGAGTGGGGAAGAAAGGCCCTGGAGATTGGAAAGTTAGAGATTAATGGTCTGAGGGGTGTAAAGGGGAGTGGTCCAGGCCTCAAGTTAAACAGAAGATTCTAAGAATTCTCTGAGAAAGGCTAAGAATAGCAGAACAAAGCCCACAAAAGGTTGTGGCCTGCCAGCCACTCCCCCCACTCCAGTCTATCATTCAATTTTGCGTGTATCCCAAAATACCTATGATGTGGCCTTAGTGGAAAAGAGAAGAAATGCCCTGTACTGGGACTTACCCTGAGGGAAAACCTATGGAAGAATGTTGAGCCTGTGACGCAAAGAAAAGACCACCGACTCCAATTTTAAACCAAATTAAAGTAAGCTTATATTGTGTACACAAGAGAGCTGGCTAGTGACTGTCTCGCCCAAAAGCCTGGCTAGAGAACAGCAACAGCTCTCCCAGGAAGAAAGGTTTTTATAGCACAAAAAGTTACAAAGGCGGGAGGTGTCTTGGGAGTTTACAGCTAACAGGGTTCTGGCAAGCATAATACAAAGGCAGATAGCAGGTTAGTGATCTACATGGCTTCACATTTCAAAGTAGGGAGTAAATTGAGATTCCAGCATCAGGATTTATGAGGCACAGCTGAGGTTTTAGAGAGGGTTGTTATCTGGTCAAGGAGAGCCAGGCATGGGAGTGTTCAGAGCATGGGCGGGAATTTCAAACAAGTTTAAACATCAGGGTATGGTCACGCAAAATAAGAATCTTAAAAGAGAAATGAACTTTTCATAACTTTGTGATGAGATAGCTCCCAATCTTGAGGTGGAATTAGGTTGGGTTCATCAAAAAACAGGTGATGTTAAGGTGAGATTGCAATAAATAATCAAGTAGATCTTAAAGCATAAGAAGGAACCTTTATTCACCAGTTGGCAGTACGGATCCACCAGCTGGCAGGCCAAGGGATAGGCTGTAAGTCTACACCCTTTGATCCCCTCCCGGAATTTGAGAACACCTTTTTTTTAAATATACATTTTTGTAAATATCCTTGTTTTATTTATTTATTTACTTTTACGTGGTGCTGAGGCTCAAACCCAGTGCCTCACACGTGTAAGGCAAAAGCTCTACCACTGAGCCACAACCCCAGCCCCTTGAGTATACCTTTTATAGTCCAAAACCATATTAAAACATAAGTGGCTTTTGTTATGATTCAAAACCATAAACAAATGTCATAAGATCTAAAATCATATGCAGAAAAGGGAGTGGGCTAAAATATCCCTAGTTGAGTACAAGTTAAAGGATGGTTATTGGGGCTGGGGATGTGGCTCAAGTGGTAGCGCGCTCGCCTGGTATGCGTGCGGCCCAGGTTTGATCCTCCAGCACCACATACAAACAAAGATGTTGTGTCCGCCAATAACTAAAAAATAAATAAATATTTTTAAAAAAGGATGGTTATTAACATACAGTCAATCTCTGACAGGATACATTGTCCAAGAAAAATGGGAACCAAAGAGAGAACACTTTTTCATTGTATAAGAATTGGCATTTTGTGTTGCCAAACATGCTATGCTAAGTAACTGTTGATGGATACAGAGGCGGGGTGGTCCTACGGGAGAAGCATTTCTAACAGGATGTGGAGTCTCAGGGCAAAATGGAGCTTGTTTGGTCATTGCCCATATAGCGCGTGGCCCATAACATGTGTCCTGGGGAAACATTTCATCGCTATAAGCCTCAGTTTTCTTGTGTAAACAAAATGCACAGTGACAAAGTTCAGGTGTGACATTTGGCAGGTGCTGCTTCTAAAGAGAACAATCACTGCACATATGGCAGGGATTTTGCAGTCATTCACAGGACCCCAGGCTGCCTACACACTGTGTCAAAAGGTTTGGACACTTATTGGTACAGGTTAGATTCCTCATGAAGTTACCAGATCAAGAATTCCAGATACCCAGGTGGGTGGCACATGCCTGTGATCCCAGCAGCTGGGGAGGCTGAAGCAGGAAGAACATGAGTTCAAAGCCAAATTCAGCAACAGCCAGGTGCTAAGCAACTCAGTGAGACCCTGTCTCTGAATAAAATACAAAATAGGGTGGAGGATGTGGCTCAGTGGTTGAGTGCCCCATCCCTGCCCTGGTTCAAAAAAAAAAAAAAAGATAAAGCATTTCAGCCTTTACTTGTAGATCATAGAAAACATGGCAGGGGTTCACAGCACTCTAATAAACTGCATATTTTTACTAAAGTGAAAAGTACAAAAAGAGATGTCCATATTGGGGAAAAGATACATAAAAAATTGGGCTGGGTGCAGTGACACACACCTGTAATCTCAGTGATTCAGGAGGCAGAGTCAGAAGGATCACAAGTTTGAGGCTAGCCAACCTTGGCAACCTAGCAAGACCTTGTCTCAAAATAAAAAGGGCTGGGGATGTAGCTCAGTAGTGGAGCACGCCTAGGTGCAATCCCCAGTACCACACACATGCAATGCAAAACTGAAATGGTTAAATATTTGCTAAGAATCAAGCCCTTGAAAATGCCACAAGGACTTCCAACAGAGGAGCACATGTCCAACACACACCTCAAGAGTGCTGGAGCAGACATGGTGACCCACACCTGTAATCCCAGCGGCTCAGAAGGCTGAGGCAGGAGGATGGCAAGTTCATAGTTAGCCTCAGCCAAAGCGAGGTGCTAACTCAGTGAGACCCTGTCTCTAAACAAAATACAAAATAGGGCTGGGGATGTGGATCAGTGGTCAAGTGCCCCTGAGTTCAATCCCTGGTATCCCCTCCTCCAAAAAAGAGCCCTGGAAAGGGGCTGGGGTGGATGGAGCTCATGGTAGAGCATGCATTTAGCATGCCTGAGCCTAAGTTTTATAACCAGCTCAAAAAAAAAAAAAAAACGAAAGCACTGGGTAATCAGTAGTGCAGTGGCATTTTAACCCGTGGAGCAGGAAACCATAAAGTCCTGATGCCACAGCAGCTTCAGATTTTAAAAAGTGAAAAATGAGAGCTGAGGCTATAGTTCAGTGGCAGCACCACAAAAAATAAAAACAAAAACATTTTTAATTAGTTAGGAAAATGTTTTCATAAACATATATTTTTTTCCTTTTTCTTTTTAAAGAGAGAGAGAGAGAGAGAGAGAGAGAGAATTTATTTTGTTTTTTTTAAAGAGAGAGGAGAAAGAGAGAGAGAGAGAGAGAGAGAGAGAGAGAGAATTTTTTAAATATTTATTTCTTTTTAGTTATTGGCGGACACAACATCTTTGTTTGTACGCAGTGCTGAGGATCGAACCCGGGCCGCACTCATGCCAGGCGAGCGCACTACCGCTTGAGCCACATCCCCAGCCCCATGAACATATATTTTTATAAAAACTAAATGAACGTAAAACACCAGAACAATGTTATATAATAAATACTAAATACTATTATGAATATACAATAATTATGTAAATGTATGAAAGATGAGCATTATTATTGTTATTATTGGGTGCCAGGGATTGAACCCAGGGGAGCTTTACCACTAAACCACACCCCCAATCTTTTTTGATACTTTATTTAGAGACAGGGTCTCACTGAGTTGCTTAGGGCCTTGCTAAATTGCTGAGGCTGGCTTTGAACTCACGATCCTCCAGCCTCAGTCTCGAGCCACTGGGTTTACAGGTGTGTATCACCATGCTCAGCTAAGATGAGCATTATTGTTGGATTGCCAGTGTTCTCCAGAGACACAAAACAGATAGAAAACACACACACACACACACACACACACACACACACACACACACACAGTCGGGGGAAGGGCTTGTGAAAATTGGCTTACATGATTATCGAGGCCAAGATGTTCCATGATATGCTGTCTACAAGCTGGAGAACCAGAAAATAGGGTGATGAATTCAGCCCCAGGACAAAGGCCTGGTTAAAAAAAAAATAGAGCCATAAGCAATTGACTGGAACCTATAGTCATGTCCTATAGCCTTCCCTAGGATTTCTCTTGGTCAGCTGTGGTTCAGTTTATAGCCCCAAGTGTGGTTGTATTTTCCAAAGAAGACTTTATCAATCAATATATATCCCATCTCCTATACTCTTTTAAAAAAATATTTTTATAGTATATGGACACAATACCTTTATTTTATGCTGAGGATCAAACCCAGTGCCTCACATGTGCTAGGCAAGCACTCTACCAACTGAGCTACAGCCCCAGACTTCCTATATTCTTTTTGACTTTGATATTTTTTCTCGAAGAGGTGGGGTGTCTGCATGCCTGAAATCCTGGCTTGAGAAGCTGAGGCAGGAGGATTGCGAGTTCAAAGCCAGCCTCAGCAAAAGCAAGACACTAAGCAACTCAGCGAGACCCTGTCTCTAAATAAAATACAAAATAGGGCTGGGGATGTGGCTCAGTGGTGAAGTGCCCAAATTCAATCCCCCGGAGCCCCACCAAAAAAAAAAAAAAAAAAAGACGTGGGGTTCTGGTCCCCTGCCTGAAAGCTGAACAGAACTTTTTAATTGCCTCAACTAAAGAACTGGTGAAGGTGACACTGTATGACTTCTAAGGAGGAATTGAGTTTCTAAGGACAGGCCAAGGGAATGAAGAGGTGAATCTCTTGCATCTGATTCTCTCATTCTCTCTCTGAACTGCTTCAGCCACTTGAAGTCACCATGTGAGAGAGACCTCATACAAAGCCTGCAGAGGGCTAAAAGAAAGTAGCGTCCAAAAGACTCCAACTATTTCAGACCCAGCTATTGGAGACTTCCCAAGAAGACATTAGTCTAGTGAATGCAGATGCCTTCTAGATGACCCAGCCCCAGCCACCATCTGACTGTAACCTCATGGCAAAAACCCCAAGCCAGAACCAACCAGCAGAGCCACTCCTGAGTTCCTCATCCAAGAAATTGTCATTTTAAGCTACTAAATTTTTGAATGATTGATTATGCAGCAAGAGAATTCATGCACCAATGTGAGCTCTTCATATCTGAAGCCCAACCAATTTCCACAACTTCCTCACAAAAAAGAGAACTTCTATGAGAACTTTGTGCATTGGGTCCACAAAGACATGAAGAGATTGACAATAAAAAGCCAACATCTTAGCCAGGTGCAGTGGCACAAGCCTGTAATCCCAGCAGCTCAGGAGGCTGAGGCAGGAGGATCATGAGTTCAAAGCCAGCCTCAACAATGAATTGCACTAAGCAATTCAGTGAGCCTCTATCTTGAAATAAAATACAAAAAAGGGCTAGGGATGTGGCTCAGTGGTTAAGTGCCCCTGAGTTCAATCCCTGGTACCAAACAAACAAACAACAACCAAAAAACCACCAAACCAAGACAAAACAAAACAAACAAACAAACAAAAAAACATCTTAAAGTTGAACTTGGACATCCCAGTTTTTATAAGTTCTTTACATATATTACCCCACTGACTCCTGGCAGTGTCCACCATCCCTCCCTCACCCCTCTCACCACTTCCTCCTTTCATCTTCTTACACTCTCTAAATTATTCCTCCCTCTGTTAAGCAGAGCAGTTAAATTCTCTAAAGTGTTTCCCGGCAAACTCAATCCTGGGACCACCTTTCAAAGCACAGGCCCTTGACTAACCTGTCTGCTGGAGTGGGGCAGAGTTTCCAAAGGCTGTTTTTCTTGACCATTTTAGCTGATCTGCTTATGGTCAGTTTTCCCACACTAATTGCAATCTTGATAAAAATAGAATACTCAATAAGTCATAATTAAAATGTACCAATACCCACTATGTGTTGGTGCTAAGTTAAGCATCTCCATACAACATCTCATTCAATCTGCACAAACTCTTTAAGATAAGGACTATTATTATTCCCAATTTAGAGATGAGAACACTAAGACTTTCATACATGTTGTTTGAGGTGCCTATGGTCATACCTACAGTTGGTGACAGAGCCAGATTCCAAAGCACTTTACCAGTGTTAAGTAAATGGAAGGGAAGAGAACCCAGAGGCTTTTACACAGGTAGGCTTTGGAAATGCCATTGAATAAAGCGATGATTGTTTCCATGAACGTGGGAGAGATCACTTGGCAAAGATGAATGAGGGGGACTGGGGATGTGGCTCAAGCGGTAGCGCGCTCGCCTGGCATGCGTGCGGCCCGGGTTCGATCCTCGGCACCACATACCAACAAAGATGTTGTGTCCGCCGAGAACTAAAAAATAAATACTAAAATTCTCTCTCTCAAAAAAAAAAAAAAAAAAAAAAAGATGAATGAGAAGAAGGCCCAGTCCTGGAGACACCATAAGGGAGCTACAGAATAGTAAGGCAATAGTCATGCCTAGCATAAAGAGGTTGATCAATCATGGACCTCATATACACAGGTGGTTTCAAAAGATCATATAGCCTAGTGACATCATTACTGTCTTAGTTTACGTAACTAACATTCTGTGTTTGCACAATGACCAAATCATCTCAATGACACTTTTCTTTCTTTTTTAATAACTGAATTTATGTATTTATTTTTATGTGGTCTTGAGGACCAAACCCAGGGCCTTACCCGTGCGAGGTGAGAGCTCTACCGCTGAGCCATAACCCCAGCCCCTTAATGACACTTTTCTTAGAATATGTCCTCATCCTTAAGTGATATGATGGTAGAAGAAGGGGGGGCTGAATGACAGAAGCTTGGGCAAGGAAGGCTTGAAGGCCAGAATGGTCAAGGGCCGTTTGAGTTGCCAACTGCCTCCTCCCTGGAGGACTAAAGAGGGTTGAACTTCACTGGTGACCTCCCAGGTGGGACTAAACAGGGAGCCAAGGAAGTTTAGAGGTGGGCACAGACCATTCTTAAGAGTTGGCAATGAAGCAGGAGGAAGAAAGAAGCAGATGGAGAAATTCACCAGGTGGCTGATCTAGAAAGGACTTTGGTATGTAAGAGGCTTGATTGTCCGTGGAGAGGAAAGAGCCCCCAGAAGTGTAGCAAGATGAATGGAGGCTGCTCAGACCCTGCTGCAAAGTCTGCAAAACCCGAGGCCTCTAAGCCTGGGTCCTGGAGGAGAGAGGACCTGGCCGGGGCCGGGGCTCACAAGCAGAGGCAGCCCGGGAGGTGGGGAAATGATGGGACTGCGGGTCGGGGGCGAAATGCTTGGCCCTGAAGGTCAGGCCGGAGGAGTCTCCCAGCAACCCTCTCTGCCTCCTCACAGAGAAAGGAGACCCTGTCTCCCTCCTGGGGGCCTGGCAAGCTCTGGTCAGGAAAACGGTGGGGGTGGGCACCGACGGCCAGACGGAGCAGGGCGGAGCTGGGCGGAGGACGCCCGCCTCCCTCCACTGGTGCTCTCAGGTGACAGACCCCGCCAGACCCCGCCCCGCCTCGCTGCATATTCCGGAGGCCCACCCGCCGGGCCTGAGAGCAGCCTTCGCCTCCAGTGCGTGCGTGGACCGGCACCCATCCTCCAGAACCCGCCGCGCGTTATGGCCGCTGCGGCAGCCCCCCGCGGCCTCCTTATTCTCCTACAGGTGCTCGGGCTCGCCCTGGCTCAGATCGTAAGTTCCGCGGTCGCTCCGGTGGCGGGGTCCTGGGTTCGAGGTCCAGGGTTCAGGATCGGGAGTTTGCCTGTCTCCCACCCTCTACTGACACCCCCTGGCCCGAGGGGACAGCGGTAGACAGTCCAGGGCGCAGGCCCCTCTATGCGGGCGGCTTCGTGAAAGAAAGTGGATGAGCTGGGGAGCCCGAGGGTCCCTGATCCAAGATGCCCGGGACAGGCAGCGCAGGGCAGGAACTGACGCTCAGTCCTGGCAGCCGAGGGAGCCCAGGTGGCGGGGAAGACAATGCTGCCCATTGACCCGGCTACAGAGCCTCCACCCCCGCCACCTCCCGGGGCGGGCCGGCTCCAGCCAGACGCCGCTGTCGCCGGGCTGAGGCTTCTCCTGCCCACCCGCGCGGGTCCTCGTTTCCTAGTGTCGGCTGGGGGTGCGGGCACCTAACGCGACCCTTGCGCTGGTAGGATACAGTCCGCGCTGTCTGGTGCCGGCACGGGTCGCAGCTCTCCTGCGGTGCGCCATCCTGGCACTTCCCGGCCCCGGGAGGGCATGGGCACCTAGCACGCGTGGGACCCCCTGTCTAAGTCAGGGCTTGCTGGGTAAGAGGAGCACTTCAAGGAAGAAAGATCAGGGTGCTCCCAGTGGGAAGAGAGTACACCTTCCCCTCCCTAAGTCTCCTTTCTCTATGCCTCCTCCACTTTCCTATGGGGTTTTACTTGCACCAAGGGGAGAGAAGGAGATGCCAATTCGCCTCCTATACCTGTTGTTCCTCCAAAAGTAACAATACGAGCTACTATTCATTGAGGATCAAAGTCCGGGTAGGCACCACTATGCGTGTCATGCGTGATTTACTTGAGCCGCCAGCATCTCCATCTGTTCCCCATTAAGACAGCCCTAGGACAACTTGTTACAGTGGAAGGAATCGTCCACAAACCTTTAATCTTTCTGTGCCTGTTTCTTCGCTGTCAAATTGCGGCCCTTAATAGAATTCGCCGGAGAGTTCTGAGCATTTAATAAGATAATCGACGTAATGGTTGGTACACAGTACCTAGTGCATAGTAGGCTCTAAACAAACAGGAGCTCGTGGCTCCCTGAAGAGCTAGCTCCCTTTACCAGGGGAGTTACGATACTAGGACACGGCTCCCAGGGTCGTTTGCAATCCTTGGGACGCCCAACATCCTGCACTGAGGGCTGCACCCTTGCCTGTGTTTTCAGAGAGGACCGCCGGGAGAGCCCGGGCCCCCAGGCCCTCCTGGGCCGCCAGGAGTACCTGGATCTGATGGCATCGACGTGAGTCTAACTTGGGACGGAAGGGGGAAGGGAGGCGGCGGACAAAGGAGAACTTTATGAGTGATGGAAATGGGGTGGGGATGGGGGAGCATGTGTCTGACGTTGTAGTGCCCCCCGTCGCCAGTAGGCGGCACCGACCCGCACCACAAGGAGCCTGTTTGTTCCGCAGAAACCTCAACCCAGTTCTGAAATGCAGAGCCCGTTATAGCCGCCCTCAGACAAGGGAGCGCTGTTCGGTCTGACGACCACAGCTCACAGCGAGTCCTTATCCCCCTCCCTTCCTTTCCTCTCCTTTTGGAGTAGGAGACGCCTTAACCTCTCGCGCCGCCCCGGCACACCTAGACGCCTCTACAGGATAACTGGGAGCCTTGATCGGACCCGCTAACTGGGGCCACACTCCCGTCTCTTCCCTTTCCTTTTTTCTTCCGCAATTTAGAATCATCTGGGCTTGTTCCCCTGCCCTCCCTAGCATGGTGAGGGTTAAAAACCTCATTCTGGGGGCTCCCCCAGGAGGTCAGCTCTATGTTTACCGTCTGGACAGACTTCTATTCAGCATGGTGTCCCCACCCCCAAACCCAGGGAGTTGGGCCCCGGCCAGGCCCAAGCTACTGCAGGCTCAGGAATGCCTGGGGGCCTCTCTGGGGCAGAATCTTACTCCACCGGCCCTGACTGTCTTCACCAAAGGTCCTTTGTCACTGGAAAAGAGGTCCTTCCCTCCTTGGGAACATTTTGGATCTACCCCTTCTTGGCCCCCTTCGTCCTTGCCCCTGCCCCAGCCTCTAGTTTCATCTGACAGTCCAGAATGGAGCAGCAGCTCACCTCACTCCTCCCCACCTTCTCTAAAAGTCCTGCCCCCTTTTTCCCCACAGTTGCCCAAGTCCTAGAGGGTCAGCTCTCCCTGCTACCTTAGAGCCCTCAGCCCAGTTGCAGGCCTCAGAACTGACACCTTAACAACAGCAGCATTACTAAACCCCCTGCATGTGGATATCCCCCTCTCCAGCTGCCTGGGGTTGGTTTCAATGAACCTACAAATGTCTTGGAGGAAAAGGGGGCTATTTTCCCAGAAAATACCAGACTGAGGGGACTCAGAACAGAAGAAAGGAGCTTGAGGAGATGTGCCTTTGGTACTGGCCAACCAGGGGTGCTCACTGGGGAAGCATGAGTCAGTGTTGTCTCATCAACTTGAATCTTGCAGGGTGACAAGGGACCCCCTGGGAAAGCTGGCCCTCCGGTGAGTGCTTTTTTGCTTTTGAATTCTCACTTTTAATTCTCCCAGTTCTTGCTCTCCTTTAGCTAATATTTGCTCCATCTCTATTTTTAAGGGATCCAAGGGAGAGCCTGGCAAACCTGGGCCAGATGGGCCCGATGGGAAGCCTGGGATTGATGTGAGTACCTGAACACTGGGCAGGGCAGGGTAGGGCTCAGCCTATTGACTTCCAGAGCCTGGTTCTGGCTTCTTCGCTCATCTTCTGTTCAGAGTGGGCATCAGGATGGAGAATGTTCAGCTGTAAGCCTCCCCTTTACCTTCATATGACTTGTGAGCTCACTGGAACCTCACACCACTGAATCCAACTGGGGTCCAGAGAAGGGCTCTGTTTTCTGTAGGGTTCAGAGTTTTCCTGCTTGTCTGCAGTATCAGAACTTAGTCTCACGTTTCTGGCATCCGGGGATCAGTCTGAATACACCAGGTGGGGCTAACCTTGTGTGCCATACCCTTTCCTCCTTTATCCATCCGGATCCCCTCCAATATCCAAGGCACAACTCAGAAGAGGAACATCATTTAGTTGGTACCACAGAGCTCCCAAGAGCCCTCAAAGCTATAGGATACTAGACACAGCCAGTCCCAAGGGGAAGAGGACAGATATCTACTGGGGGGTACATTTAGATCAGTCACCGGAATGGGAGGAAGGAGGGGCACCCATGAGTTGCCTCTGCCCTGCTGGCTCAAGAGGTGTGACCAAGGCTGGGACCGGTTATCAGGGCCCCTCCCAACTTGTATACACCTCCACAAAGATTACCAATTACATTGCCTTCTACCAGCACATTGGTTCTCACATCCATCCCAGATAGGAAACATAATCAACTCAATTTGCAGATAAGAAAACTCAGGATCAGAAAAGTCTTTAGGGCAGACATCAAGTTTATCGGCAGCACAGGCTCCTAGGTCTCCTAGACTTCTAAACTGGGAGACATAAAACCTAGGCCAGCAAGTCTTCAGGCCTTAGTTTCTCCTCTTTCAAAAGAGGATAATTGGGGCTGGGATTGTGGCTCATCTGTAGAGCACTTGTCTAGCATGGGCGGGACCCAGGTTCGATCCTCAGCACCACATGAAAATAAAGGCATTGTGTTATGTCCATCTACACCTAAAAAATAAATATTTTTTTAAAAGAGGATAATTGTTCTTTTCATAGCTTCCCAGGGAACCAGGGAAAGGGGAAAGGAAGTGTGTTAAGGTCCCTAGGCCTTCATGGGGTATGATGAAAGGAAGCCTCTGTCCAGTCAAGAGAGTCCCCTGAAACTTCTCTTTCCCCCAGGTCAGGGAGCATGTTGTCCTACCTTCTCTTTCTTCCCTAGGGTGTAACTGGAGCCAAAGGGGAGCCTGGTTCTGTGGGGACTCCTGGAGTCAAGGTAAGTAGCTAGGGACTCAGTGTGGGCAACCTAGGCCTGGAGTTTGGAAGAGGCTACAGTAGAAAGGAGCAGGGACCCAAGAGACCCAGTCTCTAATCCTCTCCCATTGTTCTTCCAGGGCCAACCCGGGCTCCCAGGCCCCCCTGGCCTGCCAGTAAGTACAATATGCAAGGGCTACTAGGGACCCTCTGTGGGTAGAAAGGACCTGCAGAGAGAGCCATGAACCCAATTTCCTTTTCTTCTGTTCCAGGGCCCTGGTTTTGCTGGACCTCCTGTAAGTCCTCAGGGATGCAGCAGGGTCCCCGGGACTCCCAGAGAAGGAGGGGACAACAGTAGGACTTCTAGCATAGTTTTCATGGGGAGGGGCCAGCATGCTATGATAGTGCCAGGAATGGCCTGGCTTTGGAGACGCTGCTAGCCCACTCTGTGCCTGTCCACGAACTCCAGGGCAGACATCAAGTATATGAAATTTTTTGATCCTTCAAGCCCCAGTCTGTTAGTCTCTCTGGTGTTGATAAAAGTCATAGTGGAGAAAGGGCCTTGGGTGCTTATCCCTACTTTCCTGCCCTGGATGGATTGATGCTCTGGGGCATCCTGGACAGCCATATTTCTGCTCCCTAGGGACCTCCAGGACCTGTTGGCCTCCCTGGTGAGATTGGAATCCCAGGCCCCAAGGTGAGTCCCAGCCTCACTCTGCCTCTTGCTCTCTGTCTCCAGGCTGGCAAACTTGGGTGGACTCCAGATAGTTTCTGGACCTGCCTCTAGCCAGTGGGGTGGTTGTGGGGGGCGGTCCTCCAGGTTTAGGGCAGAAACTTTTCCTGCTGAGTCTACCCTGAAGCACGACTTTCAGGAAGGTTAAGGGCTGGTACCATCCTCTGCCAATCTGCTTGATCTCCCCATGTAATGACTCTCAGGAAGTGTCTTGGAAGGCAGGGTGGACAGGGCAGTGGCAGGAACCAGAAGATGGAGCTGGGAAGACTGGATGGTAGTATGATTTGGGCCTGTTTTGCTTCCAGGGGGATCCAGGACCAGAGGGACCATCAGGGCCCCCAGGCCCCCCTGGGAAACCGGTTAGTGTCCTCAGACTCCCCTCCCCCACATGGCCATTTGCTCCTGGGGAAGTGGCTTGGAGTGGGAAAGGGTCTGCTCAGGTTCCATCTTCATACATTTCCTCTTAGGGACGCCCAGGAACCATTCAGGGCCTAGAAGGCAGCGCTGACTTCCTGGTGAGAAGTGGGGTCTGGGACAAGGCTGATGAGGGTGTCATGGAGATAGGGTCTATGGGTAGTGAGGAGGGGCAGTGGTAGAGATTCAGCCAGGTGAACTGGGAAACTGTTTAAGGAGTTGGCAAAATGGAGATGCACTGACCAGCTGGCCTGAGCCAGGCAAGTTACCTGGGGGTCCTGTTGGATTTTCTTTCCAGTGTCCAACCAACTGTCCAGCTGGTGTGAAAGGGCCCCCAGGGCTGCAGGGAGTAAAGGTAAGAGCCCTTGTTCTGAGAGGGAGAAGCAAGCTTTTGGGAAGAGACCTCCTGCTGAGTTCATTCCTTCCCTTCAGGGGCATCCTGGCAGACGGGGGATTCTGGGTGATCCTGGCCGCCAGGGAAAGCCGGTGAGTCTAAGGGCAGAGGACCATGAGATGGTGGCTAGATGGAGACAATCCTACAGCAGCCTGTCCCCATTTTTCATCTCTTCCCCTGTTCCATGGGTCTAGGGTACAGAGCCTTGAGCTGGGAGGCAGGAAGATTATGTTCCAGACCAATGTGTCTCTGGGCAAGTCCCTTCTCTTTGTGTGGTCTCATTTTCCCACCTGTGATGTGGAACTGCATGGTCTAAAGGTCCTTCCTATATGCCTGTGCTAGGAAAGGTGACTGGTATCTTTGCTTGTCTCTATATTTGTCTCTTTACCTGCCTGCCTGTCTGATAATTCATCTTTGTTTTTTAGGGTCCCAAGGGAGATGTGGGTGCCTCTGGAGAGCAAGGCATCCCTGGACCGCCGGTAAGAAACACCTTTCCCCAGTGGCCTCTTTCTTCCTGGGAGCCCTTGATGGGGTCATTACCCTGCTCAGGCCTCTAGTTTATAAGAGGCCTGTGTCCAGCCGAGCACATACCTGTAATTCTAGAGGCTCGGGAGGCTGAGGCAGGAGGATCACAAATTCAAAGCCACCCTCAGAAATGGCAAGGGACTAAGCAACTCAGTGAGACCTTGTCTCTAAATAAAATACAAAATAGGGCTGGGATGTGGCTTAGTGGTTGAGTGCCCCTGAGTTCAATCCCTGGTAACCCCCCTGCCCCCTGCAAAAAAAAAAAAAAAATAGACCTGTGTCCAGTTGGGAGTATTTCTGAGTAGGAAGAAGGAGACTGAGGCTTTCAGGAATTAGGGGACAGGAACCAAAGCTGTCAGCTGGAAGGCCTAGCTGAAGTCCAGGTTCTGCCATTGTCCTTCAAGTGGCCAAGTGGCCGTGGTCAGTCCCTCTCCATTTCTGAGTCTTCAAATGAGATTTCCCTTCTACAAGATAGGGACTATGTTGCCTACTTCAAAGGGGCATTGTGAAAAGGGCTAGGGGGGTCCAAAAAGATATCATGAAATGGGCCTTGTAATTGCCTTTTTATAATTTTTGCTTTGACAGGGTCCCCAGGGCATTAGGGGCTACCCAGGAATGGCAGGACCTAAGGGAGAAACGGTAAGTAAATCTAGGTGTGTCCTGCAAGAGCTGCTATGACCAGCCCTCTGAGGTCCAGCCAGGACTGACCTCAACCCTTTTCTCTCCCCAGGGTCTTCGTGGGTATAAAGGCATGGTGGGCTCCATTGGTGCTCCTGGGTCACCGGTAAGACTGCTCGTGTCCCCTGGAGCCAGGCTGGAACCCTTAGGGCTACAGAGTGGGTACTGCTCCCCTTGAACCCATGTGACCTATATTGTTGTTCCTTATTGCCAGGGTGAGGAAGGTCCAAGAGGGCCACCAGGTCGAGCTGGGGAGAAGGGTGATGTGGTAAGTTCTCAGGCACCCATTGTCTAGCCAGTGCCCCTGGAGACTACTGGGCAGAATTCTATTCCCCTCAAGGCTGGTGTATGTATACACACACTCACACATTCACACACACACACACACACACACACACACACACACACACGAGTATGTATGTGTGTGTGTGCGACTGTGTGGGGATGGTTCAGACCATCTGTGCCAAGAGCCCAGTTGGCCCAAATTCAGATTTTAGGAGAAGCCATGGGATCCAGTCCCAGGGTCACTGGGGCCAGACAATGAAATTCCAGCAAATCAGCCATGGGGCTAATGGGATTTGGTTGGATGCTGGTTCTCCTCACTCTTCTTCTTTTTAATTAGTAGACTTTTTCTGAGCAGTTTTAAGTTTACAGAAAATTTGAACAAAAAGCACAGTTAGCTATTTCATTATTATTTTATTTTTAATGCAAATTTTAAAATATGCATAAAAGTAGAGAGAATGTTATAATGACTCCCATATGGCAGTCTCGTGGGTTCCACAGTTTTTGACATTTTGCCATACACACTTCATCTGTCCCCCTTCCCCTTCTTCCTTCATTTGTTATTTATTGTTTTGCTCTGAGGTTCTCAAGCAAATCCTTGGCATTGTGTCATTTCACTCCTAAACACTTCAGAATGTATCTCTAAAAATAAGAACGTTTTCTCACAGAACCACATCATTATTATAACTAACAAAATAAAGAAATATTCTTCTCCTACTACTGGGGATTAAACTCAGGGGTGCTTGACCACTGAACTAAACCTTCATCCCCCTTTTAAACTTTAACTCTAACCCTAGGGCTTCCCTAAATTGGAACTTGAAATCCTCCTAAATTGCTGGGATTACAGGCATGCCTCACTGTGTCTGACAAACAACTATTCTTTAACATCACTTAGTAATCCCTATTCCTGCAGAGCCGAACCCAGTCTAGCCCCATTGCTTGGCACTGACCTCTACACCCTCCTCCTGGTTCTAAGTTCCTCTCCTTCAGAGGAACACAGGATGGTCTGTGCCACAGGTACTCTGGAACCCAGAGGCTACAGATCTCAGCTGTACCCCTCTCTGTGCAGCTAGGCAGGGGCTCCATATCCTGAAGGTGATGTGATCTCTATTTACTTTGCAGGGTAGCCAAGGTGCTCCAGGACCCCAAGGGATAACAGGCCCAAAGGGAGCAACTGTAAGTGCCAGAGACCCAGTCCCTGACCCATGTGGACAGGGTTGGGTCAGTTTGTCTAAACCCCTGGAAGAAGAGCCTGAATTCGAACTCTGCTGCATGCAGGCTGGCTCTGAAATCTGGGAAGTTCTCCTTTTCTGTGCCTTAGTTTCTTCAATCATAAATAGGGGTGATGCTATAGGAGAGATCCTGGGGAACTTGTTCCATGTGGAGTACTCATCCACATGAAGGAGGGACTGTGGAGTTTCCCACTTCAGCTCCCCTCCCCCAGTTGGCTAGTAAGGTTTCCTGAGATGGGCAGACCCCTTTCCTACCTGCATATTGCAGCTGCCACAGAGGGTCATGTGTGGGTGGTCTGACTCCAGGAATATTCCCATTGTGAGTCTCCCTTGAACTGTCCTCCTGAGCAGGGCCCCCCAGGCATCGATGGCAAGGATGGAACCCCAGGCATACCTGGTATGAAGGTAAGAGTGGGAACTGCTGGGCTTTGAGTCCCCTCACATGATCCTGGGGGCCTTGGAGTTGGGAATCCTCTGTAGTGTCTCTGGAACATCTCTTCTTGCCTCTGATCTGTTTCCCTACCTGCACTGGGGTGGAAGCCATGGACCCTTAGCTGCAGTTCTAATTTGTGCTTCTGATTCCTTGTCTCTTCAGGGCCACGTAGGACAGGCAGGACGACCAGGAAGCCCAGGCCACCAGGGCTTAGCAGTAAGTATCAGGTAGAGCCACAGGGGTTGCCTGTGGACAAGTTGCTTCTCCTCAGACCGGGAAGTCAAGCACTCTGTCGCCCACCTCCCTATGAGGGCATGAGTGGCTGATGAGATTGAAATCTCACCTGGTCTCTCATTAAAAAAAAAAATTTTTTTTAGTTGTAGATGGACATATTACCTTTATTTTATTTATTTGTTTATGGTGCTGAGAATCAAACCCAGTGCCTCACATATGCTAGGCAAGCACTCTACCACTGAGCCACATCCCTAGCCCCTACACCTGGTTTCTTGCTGTATCACCACGTCTTGCCTCCTTACCACTTCTTGTGGGTCCGGCCTGTGCCTGCAGGCACTCACTGTGGGCCTAGATACATACAAAGGTGCTCATCTTTTCCCCCTGGACACAGGCCCTGGTAGGCAATTCAGTCTCTGTAACCCTTTCCTTCTCCCACCAGGCCTCAGGGCAGGGGTGGAAAATACAGTCAAGTTTTTGACTCCACGCCTGGGTTTTCTGTTCAGCTCCCTCCCTGGAACAGAGGAAATCTGGATTCGGGATGGGAAGCAAAGCAACAGGTACTTGGGGTTCCCTTGTGCCAGGGTAGAAACTGATGTCTATTTCTCTTGGCAGGGTGTGCCGGGCCAGCCAGGGACAAAAGGAGGTCCTGGAGATAAGGTAAGGTGACCCCCAGCTGGGAGCAGAATTGGTTCCACGTGAGCAAGGGAGCTGGAGGGCAGGGAATGGGCATGGCTTAATGACTGCAAGGTCAACCAAGGCTCTTGAATCAGCCTGAATGCAAATTATCTCTCGCCTTGCTCTCCCACTACCAGCTCACCCTTGGCCTGCCTTAGTGGAGACTGGATGGCATGGCTTTAAATCTAGAGGAAAAACAAACACAGAGAACTTGTCCAAGAACATCCTCTCCCCCTCCCCTATACATTTGGTTGCAGACTGTATTCAGTGTTCATTGGGCTGAGGCCAAGGGCCAACTGGGTCATCCAGAGTAACCTGAAAATTGTTTTCCTGCAGGGTGAGCCTGGCCAGCAGGGTCTCCCTGGATTTTCTGGTCCCCCTGGAAAGGAGGTAAGTGCCCTATCCACTGACACAGGGGCCTTTGGCTCTTCTAGGTCTGAGGGCTTTGCACTCAGTGGGGCCAGAGTGAGGTCATGGGATGGAGCCCCAATCTGAGGAGCACTCTGGGTTAGTTGGGTGTCTGTCCTGACCCACTAACCACCTTTCTCCTTTCTGAGCCCATTTCCTAATTGAAGCTAATTAGCTGAGATCTATGGGTGGGGAGGGGTGACCCATAGGTCCTATTAGGCCTACTGTGTATCCCCAATTTCTCCTTCCTTCAGGGAGAGCCAGGACCCAGAGGAGAAATTGGTCCTCGGGGCATCGTGGGACAGAAGGTAAGTGTCTGGTGCAGTGGTCCCTCCCCTGGAGTACTTGCAGCAGCTGGCACTAGTAGATTCAGGATCTGGGTCCTCTCTCTGGCAACACCTCAATTTGCTGGTCTGTGAAATGGAGCAAAGGACCCCCTGCTGGTGACAGCAGGAATGGAGGACAGTTGACCCTGCCAAGGTCTGGGGCCTGGCAGGGGGTGGCTACCCCTGCAGAAAGCCAGGGCATGACCTTCTCTTTCCATTTCAGGGTGACCAGGGTGAAAGGGGGCCAGTGGGACAGCCAGGTCCCCAAGGACGACAGGTGAGCATAGCCAACTAAAGGGGGCTGCTGGGGGCATATCTGGGCACTTCAGTTTATTTACTACTCTCTTTTCTTTTCTCCTCAGGGCCCCAAGGGAGAGCAGGGACCCCCTGGAATCCCAGGACCCCAAGGCTTGCCAGGCATCAAGGGAGATAAGGTGCACCAAATGGGGCTGGAAAATTTCTGGGAATGCAGCCCCAAAACTGGGGGAGGGGGCTGGGGGAGGGGCGCTGGGGGAGCTTAGTTAGATCTTAAGCGCTCCAACAGCGGGCCCAGGACTTGGGATCCTGGGGGGACCCTGTGGCCCCTCCCCTCCCTGGAGGGGAGATTCCCCAAGCCCTTCGTCTTGCTTTCTCTAGGGCTCCCCAGGAAAGCCCGGGCCCCGCGGCGGAGTGGTGAGTCCCAGTGCCCCGTTCAGTCTTCGTGGGGTCCCGAGCTTGGGGCATCAGGTTGTCTACCCTAGGCTTGGTGGCGCCGCCCCACTTCACATCCCCACTGCACCTGACCCGAGACTCTTTCTCTGCAGGGAGACCCGGGGGTGGCCGGCCTCCCGGGGGAGAAAGGCGAGAAGGTGAGTGGGTAGTGCGGGGGTGGCGGGAAGCGAGGGCTTTTGTACCCCAGAGTACCCACCGCCTGATATGACTGTGCTCCCTGTACGTGCAGGGCGAATCTGGTGAGCCGGGGCCCAAGGGACAGGTGAGTCACACTCTCCCTTCCCTGAGGTTACCGCACTTCCCTGGGCTGCCCTGGGACCTCCTCCTCCCGACCTTCCCATCCCCTCCGCTCCCCGCCCCTAACCTAGCCTGGCGCAGTCTCACCGGGCGCTGTCTCTGCCCCGCCCCCTGCAGCCAGGAGTCCGTGGAGAGCAGGGCTACCCTGGCCCCAGCGGGGATGCTGGCGCCCCAGGGGTGCAGGGTTACCCAGGGCTGCCTGGCCCTCGAGGACAGGCTGGAGACCGAGGCGTGCCAGGACTGCCAGGGAGACAGGGCGTGGCGGTAAGTTGGCCCCCAGGGCAGAGGGGTTCTGCTAGTTAGATCTCTAATCCCCCAAAGTCTGGAAGTTCCCAGAGGCCCGCTGGCTTCCCTGAGGCTGGCTCATGGGGTAAGGATGCTGGGGAAGGAAGCAGAAGGGGTTTCAGTCAGAAACAAAAATCCTTTCTGGGAAGATAAGGGATCTGGAGGGGGTCAGAAGCTGCAGGAGGGGCATCGTGGCAACCAGAGGCTTCTTCCTGAAAGACTTTCTCTGCCTTCAGGGCCGAGCTGCTAGTGACCAGCACATCGAAGATGTGGTGCTGAAGATGATGCAAGGTGAGAGGAGGGGATAACCCCTCCCCATAGCCCATTTCAGGGCTTGGGCATCCTTCAGGAGCCTCTCCATGTGGTCTTGCCAGAGATCTGGAGTCCCAAGTGCTCATTCCAGTTCTACCTCCAAGGAGCTGCAGGAAATCTGGATATATCACTCTGGACAGGGCCTTAAGAAAAGGGAACTTAAAAGTGGGACTTTTCAATTTGTAGACCTAGAGGCCAGGGGCCATCAGGATGCTCTGCCTTCCATCTCATAGACCTCTTTCCCCTCTCTCCCTCCAGAGCAACTGGCAGAGGTGGCTGTGAGTGCCAAGCGGGAAGCCCTTGGCTCAGTTGGGATGATGGGTCCTCCAGGACCACCTGGCCCGCCTGGATACCCAGGCAAGCAGGGCCCGAATGGGCACCCTGGCCCTCGAGGAATTCCAGGACTCGTGGGAGCTGTGGGTCAGATTGGCAATACTGGGCCCAAGGGTGAGTGCTGTTCTCTGAAGGGAGTGTGGGCTGGGCAGTGGGAATTTGGCCAAGGCTGGCTGAAGTTCAACCTCCTGTTCCCCACCCCTAACTCAGTCAGACTGTGGAGTAGACACCCCTGGGCTCTTCCCCCAAACCACACTGATGGAAAACAATGCACTGTTTATAGCTTTGGGAAGGTTATTTATTTACTGGTAACCCCATAAACATCATCTTTCCATGTCTCTGCAGATAGAATCCAGACTCTGCCACTTGCTCACTATGTACCCTGAACAAGTTACCCATTAATTTCTCTGGGCCTAAGGTTTATCATTTGTGAAATGGACATGTTAATAGTACTGACCTCATAGTGTTTAGTGGGGATTACCTTTAGCAGTAATTTAGAGTTGTTCTTAGTTTACTGCTTGGTAAATGCTAGATATTGTCATTGCATGTTTTCCTGTAAGTAACTTTATCAGATGCATAGTCTTCCATCCTTTGTCTGGACCTCTCTTTATTTAACCAGCCCTAGGTGGTCATTTCCAGCTTTCCCCTATTTTGAACTGGCACAAAATTGGAATAATTGCTGTATGTAAAACATGAATTAAATATCAAACCAGGTGGGAAAAACATTTTCCAAATTTTGAAAAACTAAGACCCCTTTTTTTGTCTGCAGGAAAGCGTGGAGAGAAGGGTGACCAAGGAGAAGTAGGGCGTGGGCACCCTGGGATGCCTGGGCCCCCAGGGATCCCAGGTAAGAACTTGGCCCTGCTTGGCTACAATTGTTCCTGAACTTGGGGATTAATGACTCACAGACACTTGGGTTTCTTCCATGGATGCTTCACACTCATCCAACTTGGAGCACCCAGGAGTCCCTGGGTGGGGGCTGACTGGGAAGTGGAATGGCACTCTGAGGACTTCCTGAGATGTAGTTTCTTCATGAAGGGGAAGGACAGGCATGTGTTCCCAAGATTCACTGACTGGGAACTGGGCATAGTAGACAATCTCAGAATCACTGTCTTCGAAGAGTCCCTTCTTCCTGTGGTATCCCTGGCCTCATTTCCCCATCTGAACTATTTCTCCACTTCTGAATTCTAAGCTGAGTCAGGAGAAGGCCCTAATGACATGACTCTTTTATAGGACTCCCTGGCCGGCCTGGGCAGGCAATCAACGGCAAGGATGGAGACAGAGGGTCCCCAGGGGCTCCAGGAGAAGCAGGCCGACCTGGCCTGCCAGGCCCTGTGGGACTGCCAGGTTTCTGTGAGCCTGCAGCCTGCCTGGGGGCTTCAGCCTATGCCTCAGCCCGACTCACTGAGCCGGGATCCATCAAGGGGCCATGAACAGCAGCACAGAACACAGCCCACAGGCATCCTGGGTCCCCTTGAAGTGGACAGACACTCCAGCCCAGGAAACTAGCTTTCCCAGGACCTTCTGTCTGGGACTCAGTGGTCCTAAGGACAGAAGTTCTAAAACATGGGGAAAAGGAAGAGAGAGCATCAGAGTGAAAAGGTAGCTGACAGGTCAACTGTCACCAGAGAGTGGACACTCCAAAGGGAACAGTATGGACAGGATGGCTTTCCTTCTGGAGCACGATTTTGGATGTTACCAAATGTCTCCTTTATCTGTTCCATTCTCCACTGGCCATCTTGTCCTTGGGACAGGTAGGCTGAGGTCCCTCTTGGTTCCTGATCCCATTCTTATTCTATGGACTCACTGGATGACTGCTGGGGGTGACTTCTCTGAGGTGGGCATCCTTAAGCCAGCCCCACTTCCTTCCTGCTTCTCACCTGAGTATTTAAACTCCATCTCCCTTTTCTTTTTGCCATTACTCTCTTCTACCCCCCTTTTCCCAGTATCCACCATGGCCTTTCTGTAAATAAAAACCCCCAACTTAGTTACAAACCAGAACATGAGTTGTTGGTCTCAATTTTTCTTTCTTTTCCTTTTTCTTTTGCAGTGTGGAAGATCAAACCCAGGCTAGGCAAACACTCTACCATTTAGCTACATCCCCAGACATGGGCTCAATTTCTTGTGGATGGGGATGGAGGTTGGCACTGCTTCCACCACCTGGGCAGAGTTGCCAGGGGCTAGGGAAGGGGAGAGGGATGTGGGGCACATCCTGAATTGTGAGCATGGAGACAGCATGGCCTATATGAGGAACATCTGTGGGGAAGAGCTAGGGAAGGGCAGGCAGATGATAATTTGCTGTGTGGCTTTGGGCAAACCCCTTCTGAACATTTGGATATCTGTGGCAAGGACTCAGTCATGTTATATTTATCCAAACATAGCACACCCAGTGTCCTGTCAGGGCCTGGCAACTGGGAGTCCTCTGGAGTTTTGGTGCCTGATATGTGCAGCCCTGGGGTAGGAGCTTAGAGTGGAAGATATAAGACCTACCTGGCTGGGCTGGGGATGTGGCTCAAGCGGTAGCGCGCTCGCCTGGCATGCGTGCAGCCCAGGTTCGATCCTCAGCACCACATACCAACAAAGATGTTGTGTCCGCCGAGAACTAAAAAATAAATATTAAAAATTCTCTCTCTCCTCTCTCACTCTCTCTTTAAAAAAAAAAAAAAAAAAAAAAAAAAAAGACCTACCTGGCTGTTGCCTTCCATGGGCTGTGTGTGTGTGTGTGTGGCGGGGGTGCTGGGGATCAAACCCAGGGCCTTGTGCATGCGAGCAAGCATTCTACCAACTGGGCTATATCCCCAACCCTTCCACAGGCTTTAAGCTGTGAGAAAAACACACATGGGCCTGGATGATCAAAATCTGGAGGAGACTAGCCCATGGCTCTCTCTAGGCTAGCTAGGAACTTCTGAAATTCAAAAGGCAACCAATTTGTTTATCCCAGTATTGATGTGAACATGTGTTGCCCCCAAAAGAAGCACTCTACCATCCGTAGCTGTTTGGAGGCCCTGGATTCCAGCCTGTGAGGTCCAAGCATCTTCTGATCATCTGTGGCCCCCCCACACCTTACCACGAATGCCCATTCTCACTTCTCCCTTCCTCAACATTCATGCTAGTGACACTGAACTCGCTTACCCCATCCCAGGGACACCAGAAGGGCCAAGGTGGAGTAGCACCAAGATAGCTTTGCTCTTAGTGCTTGGCAAATCCTGTTAGAGCACCCCAGACCCCACAGAGATCCTGATAAATGCCTGCCAGGAAGCCCTTAGAATACAGAGCGCCCAGGGGAGGGAGGAAAGAGGACAAAAGCTGCCCCTGAACAGGCTCTTAGGTACTATAAACCTGGGTCATATACTTGGTCCTAGTACCTGAAACCTTGGACTTAGAGAACACACCTATGCCCTGAAGTTTCCTCATTTGCAAATCCTTTTCTTGTCCCTCTCTGTGACTTTACAGGACTGAGTCCACTAGAGGGTTTCAACTACCACAGAGAAATTGATGATTCATTTCTTATGACTCAGGCTTTAACAGGACTGAAAGGGAGCTAATTCCAAAGGACCAGTATCCAGTACCCTTTATGAGACTTTCTGGTGGGTGAATTTCACTCAGCCCATTTAGTGTGATCTACAAGTCTCCCACATGCCTCTCTGACCTCACCCCTATGCTCAGACCCTGGTCCATTCCACCCTAGCCATGCCAGTCCCGGTGCTGCTCCTGACATGCCATGCTGCACATGTGCTAAACCTGCTGTTGGAATGCTGTTCCCCCAAATATTATTACTGCTCGCCACCTTGCTCCAGGCTTCCAGGTCCCCTCCTGTACTTGATTGTTTCTTCTGAACATTTATCATATTCAACATAAAACACCAACGGCAGGAATTTTGATCTCCCATTTACTTTCTATTTCCCAGCACATAGCAAGCTCAACAAAATACTAACGAAATGAATGAATCATATGTTCAGGTTGCTCAAAGGAGTAAGACCCCACCAATGATCAAACCAGAAAGGAAGAGACTTGGTCTCAGCTTGTGGGTGGCTGAGGTATGTTCAAATGGCCAAGTGTTCCAGTTATTCTTACTACTGCCAAGAATAGAGACCAAGCCCTCTACAAGCAAGTCTTGGAAGACAGAAAATCTAGTACAACAAAAAGGAAGTAGGAACTCAACTCCACTGTTTGCAATTAGGAAAAGAGAGATTTAAGCAGCTTAACAGAAAGGACATTGAGCCAGGTGTGGTGGCAGACACCTGAAACTCCAGGTATTCGGGAGGCTGGGGAGGAGGATCACAAGTTCTAGGCAACTTAGCAAACCCCCCCCCCTCTCCAAAATAAAATGAAGAAAGCCCTGAGGGTGTAGCTCAGTGGTGGAGTGCTACTGGATTCTATCCCCAAGAGATAGGGAGACAGCGAGAGACACAGAGACATAGACACTGCTGGAAACAGTCCAGCCCCTTCCAGAGGCTCACTACCAAATCCAGGACACCGTCTGGCTGGCCTCCCTAACTACCACTTCAGTCTCTACAGGACTTCTTGCTGGGAAAGCAATGGGAGCCCCTACCCACTAGTTCCCTGCTTCTATACTTTCTCCTAACAAAGAAGCCAGAGTGACCCTGTTAAATTAAGGCAGATCATGTCACTTCTTGGTGCCAAACCTTCAATGGTTTCCACCACACCAAAAGCCTGAATTATTACAATGACCTACTAAATCTGCCCTCCCTCCTGACTGTATCTCCTACACACCTCCAGCACACAGACTGGTCCCTTGGCCCCCACAATAAAGCCTTCGTACTTGAGGCTACCTCTTCCTAAGATGCCCCAGACATCTGCTTAGACCACTAGTCACTGAACCCTATTACATTGTTTTTTCCTATACATACCTACCTACCTACCTATGATAATGTTTAGCTTATAAATTAAGCACAATATGAGGATAAAAATAATAAAAGAATTATAATATGCTATAATAAAATTATAGTGTCTCTTGAAAGACTTAGGACAAATATCAATATTTTTGCAACATGGTCAGAAAGCAAAACCAGGATGGCAGGGGCTACTATATCTTATATGAGTCACAGGGAGCTCTGATCCAAAGATACAAAGTTACCCACCTACCAGGTATATGCAGTCCTAGTTTCATGTTTTCAGAACACATGGGGGTATCTTTCTCTTCATCTCTAGTCCAACTCTTGAAGTCCTCTTCCCTGGAAACTATCCTGGATATTAAGAGCCTAGGATTCCCCTGGGCATGTTGTCTGATAGTGCAATTTCATCCCACCAAACTGCACTCATTCTGACACACAGGTGCTTTTGTTACTTGCTCACATCATTATGATTTGTTTTTGTAGTACTGGGAATTAAACCCAGGACTTTGCAGATGTCCTGGCAAGCACTCTACTCCTGAGCTACATCTCCCCCAACCTTTCCCAAAGAGGCAGAATACTAGCAAGCTCTCAGACTTCAGCAAAGGGTCCACCCAGATAAAGGCAGTATATACACACAACACAGGCTCTGCCTTGGATTCAAAGATCAACTTTGTTGGTGACATGCCATTTCATTCCAGACTTTGACCAACTTGATTCTGCTCCCTGTTCATCTGTCAGATCTCAGGGAGCAGAGTCTCATTCTGGTCAGCATCTCAGGAACCCATCAGTCAGTCTCCTTTTGGCTCTACTTATGCCTCTGGCATCCATACACTGTGGGTGACTAGATCAATTACATAATAAAATACTAATTACTATTGCCATATGTAAGGAAGATCAAAGAGGCAGCCAGGGCAGACCAAGCAGACCCAAAATAACCTGATGTTACAAAATGAAGAAATGATTACAAATAAAGCTTTGAGGAAACATTGGCAAGAACTGGAATGGTCTACAGAAGAAGGCCATGAAGAGCAGGAGTAAGCCGTGAAGAGAATTGTGTGAGACATGGGTAATGGTGTTGATAACACTCAGCATTAGGACTATATTGTCATACACTAGCACCCCACTCCCCTAAAGTAACAGTCACACCGGTGGGCAACATATGACACACAAACTACATCATAAAGACAAGTTATGTAAATCTGCATTGCAATTTTTAATGTTTCACTTGTGCAGAACTGAAAATTGTATTTAAAGGCACAGAAGGAAGGAAAGGCAGTTTTCAGAGCATGAAGTCACAGGAAAAGGATGCTGGATAAAAAACACAGGACAGCTGTGCTTTAGCTATAGGAAAATAATAATACAGTACTAAACTAGATTTTTATTTTTATTATATTTCCATGTGAAGAAGACATCACTCAAATGTCAGCTGAGCAAATGACTTTATGGCCAGACACCAAAGGTACTCAGTAGGTCCCACTTTGGAATAAATGCCCAGAAGGTAAACATTATCAGTGAGTGGGAACGTCAGGCACAAAATAAGTTCTCATTCAAAAAGTGGACAGAGATTTGAAGCAGTCAAACCTACAGCTTTTAAAACTGGAAATCATTCATGACATTTGTTTTGATGGAAAACGTTACCTATATAATAAGAACTATAATTTTCAAAATTGGAATCAGGCCTAATTAAATACTACTTATGATTACAGATAAAAATTACAAAAATAAAAATGGAAACTCTTCTGTCCTTGAAAGATAAAAAACTATATTTTTCCTATAATATTGTAAGAGAATCATCAGTATATCACTCGTATGTCTCTTAAGATGTTATTCTTTTTTCCCTGTTCTGCCACTTTTAATATTGCAAAATCTGTTCAATTTTTGCTATGTGGAAGAATGCATTTTTTAATTAACTACAAGAAAATGACTGAATGAGAAAAATCTAGTTTACCTACCACACCCACCAGGTGGAAGGAAAGATAAAAATTGTCATTTTTTAAAAAACAAAAACAAAACTCAATGATTTAAAACATCCTATACATAATTTCTAATTTCAAAACAATATTAGAAATTCCTGATCAGTGTGCACCAAAGAGAGGGAACAGAAATTTGAAATTTGGAGAACCATACAGCATATTTCTAACGACTTTCATTAAATAATACTAGCCTTACCAACTATTATCTTTCTTTCTTATTTAAAACACTGATTGGCCAGGTTAAATTATAACAGCATGAAGGTAAAAACAAGTTTCAACTTAGGCATGAGCACAATGATTTCTGCCTCACAGAACTCAACAGTAATGTTCCCTCTTTTAAATGCCCCTATTACCTTGCAGGCAGATTAAATATAAGTGTATAAATAAAACAAGGTCTGTATTTTCTTAAATAATTTTACAAACTGATGGTGAATCAGATGTTGAAGATAAAACTATGCCTTTAAAAATATTCAGCCTCAAAATTTTATCCAGTGTTTCCTTTAAGAAATGGATTATTTAAATCATTTTTGAAATGAGATAGTAAATGTATTTAAATCTTCTGTACTTAATCATTTGTCTTAAAAAAAAAAAAGTTTAAAAACATCAAGAGCTGGAACATGCTGCCAGGACAGAAATAATAAAAAATGTCTTCAGTCATAGACCCTGAGCATCTCAGTCTTGTTTTGTACTTCTCAAAGCTTGAAGTCTTTCTAGTAGTGGAGGATGAGAATAATGCCACATTGAAAACAACCAGTCAGAAACAGGGAATCCCAAGTTATCTTTGTTTAGTTTGATCAAAGCAGAATATAAGTCTTTAGCTTTCCCAAGTTTCTTGGCAAATGCATCAGCTTGAAACTCAAATCTGCGACTTAGGACTGTTAGACAAAAAGAAAGAACCTGAAAAGGGAAAAGAAATGTTTTAGCCATCATGCATCTCTTTGCTGTCCCAGAAGATTCTCTAAGCTGAGACTGCAGTTGAAACCCGTTATGGTAAAAAGAAGGACAGGTCAAATGAAACAGCACTGGTACTTTGGGAAACTATGGAGAGAAATTACTATAAACTGTGCCTTTTCCCACCAAGCAAACAGACCAGACACAAAAATATATCCACACAAATGTTATTTTTACTAAAAAACAGCTGTTTCTGAGAAGCTGCCATGTGCAGGAACTAAGGTAGACATTTTACATATTCTCTAGCAATCTCTTACTTCTGCTGTACAGTTTAAGAAGTGAAGCTCAGTGGGGTTAGACAAACTGCTGGAGGTGACACAATTCAAAGGTATAGTGCTGAACTTCCTGGTGACTCCAAAGCCAGAGCACACCACCTTTCAGAGACAGACTTAAGTCATGGTAATTTGTATTTGGAACACCCCCCAATCCCAGCTTTTTTTTTTTCTTTTAAAAAATATTCTTAATCATTTATCTATATTCATTTATTTATTGGTATGGGGACTGAACCCAGGGGTACTTAACCACTGTGCTACCTCTCCAGCCCTTTTCATTTTTCTAAAATTTTGAGACAAGGTCTCACTACATTAGCTTAGGGTCTTGCTAAACTGCTGAAATGGGCCTCTAATTTGTAATCCTCCTGTGTCAGACTATTTAGTTGCTGGGGTTACAGGTGTGCACCACTACACTCGGTCCACTTATTTACCTTTAAAGGATCATGACACTCTTCACTGATATTATTCTAAAAAATTGTCACATTCTGACAACAATTTCAAAATTGAATTTTTTATTAGTGTTCTGATCTATGGTAATATTGCCAGAATAAGTATACAAGTTTTGAAGACTATTATGAAAGGAAAAAATCCATTTGAAAATTAAATTATGAGAGGAACATTTCTTTTCATACTGAAGTACTACAAGTTGAATAACATAATGTCTGTTTCTTAACTCAAAATATTCTGAAATCAGGTATGGTGGCACACACCTCTAATCCCAGCTACTTGGGATGCTGAGGCAGGAGAATCTCAAGTTCAAGGTCAGGCTGGACAACTCAGTGAAACTCTTTATCAATTAAAAATAAAAAGGTCTGGGAATACAGCTCAGTGGTAGAGTACTTGCCTAGCATACATGAGGCCCTGAGTTCAATCATCAGCACCACATAAAAAAAGTACAACTGCTAGGAAGTACAGCAGTCTGGGTTCATTTAGTACACACAACTCAGTGTCCCTAAGGAATTCCTGAATTGTGACAGAAGACAAAATGGCTGGCACATTAACACGCAACTGTAATCCCAGCAACTTGGGAGGCTGAGGATCACAAGTTAAAAGCCAGCTTCATCAACTTAGCAAGACCCTGTCTCAAAATAAAAAATAAAAGGAGCTGGGGATGTAGCTCAGTGGTAGAGTGCCCCTGGGTTCAATTCCCAATATTGGGGTGGGGTGGGGTGGAGAGACAAATGATTATTTTATTATAAAACTGATATTCTACAAGCAGTAACAAACTGTATAATATAAAATATTAATATTCTCTACAAAAGTTAAAACAAAATATTAAAATGTTTAGGGGCTGGGGTGGTGGCTCAGTGGTAGAATGCTTGCCTAGCATGCATGAGGCACTGGGTTCAATCCTCGGCACCACATAAAAACAAACTAATATATCCTCCTAAAACTAAAAATATATAAATAAATAAATATTTTAAAAATGTATTAAAATGTTTAAAGATAATAAATCTTATACTTCTCTACAAAGTTTAGTTTATGTTGACAATGCTATACAGATATGATCTATTCCTCTCCATTTTTCTTTTCTTTTTTTTTTTTTAAATATCTATTTATCTTTTTTTAGTTGTAGTTAGACACAATATCTTTATATGTGGTACTGAGGATTGAACCCAGGGCCTCACACATGCTAGGCAAGTGCTCTACCGCTGAGCCACATTCCCAGCCCTCCATTTTTCTGGAACCCCATCATACACTTTTTGTTGTTTTATCTTATTTTTGTTTCTGTGGCAATGGGGATCAAACCAGGGGTCTGTGCATGAGCTCTATCCTGAACTACATCCCCAGTCCTACACACCCACTTTTTAAATAAAGAAATAGGATTCATTTAGCTTGTCTTAAAACCCTTACTACACAACTTGAAGAAAGAATTCTTCAGAATGGAGGGACTAGATCCCCAGTATTATTTCTTGCCTATGTTGTAAGCCTTACCAAATATCATGAAATGGTGCCATTGTCAGATTTGTGACATGGTCTCATTAACCTATGTCTTATCACCCATATGGAACCCCCCTATCACAGCAGTGATTCTTCAACTATCACAGAGCAGTGGTTCTTCAACTTCACCCAGTTTTGATTTAGAAGGTCCTGAGTGGAACTCTAAGGCTTTTTTGAGGCAGGAGTTCATAGAACAGAATCAGAGGAACACAGTCATATAACCTCCCTTAATCTTGTCATGTGTATACTCAATTTTTATTTTTTAGTCCCTTCACGGTGAAGGTTTTCATCTATGCACTAGTGAATACATGGGCTTTCCAGTAGTTGATCTACATCTAATTTTCTGAGGTACATATTATATCAAGGTTTTCACTGCTAAAGTAGAATTCTTTATCTCCCCACCTCCCTAAAGTACACAAACATTTATTTATATAGCTTAGCTTTTTCTACTATTTTCTCATACTGACCAATCAACTGACTAAAAGATTATTTCATCTATTTGTTAAAACCGTAGTTTTGATTTTTTTTTTAAAATACTACCCTAAAGGTTCTAGATTTGAAATAAGCAAGGGTATATCTGAGATAATTTTAAAGATTATACGTTACCTCATTGTAAGGTGAAAAAATAAACTGGAAGATGATCAATAGTCCAATTAGAGTGGGTTGGCAGTCATAAAAACCAAATGCAGCAAAAAGTTCCTTTCGACCAATTAATACAGCAAATAAGAAAAAACACAGGAAAGAATTCATCTAGAAAGGAGGACATAAAAATCAAGTTATTTCTAGGCTGATTTCACTGTGCCGTAATACTACAAAAGTGATTGGTGTGGTTTTAAGAATGGTGTTAGTGTAATTATAGCAAAAGTTATTTAGACATTTTTATAGTTTCCCTTTTATTCTCAAAAGGAAAATAAAATTTTCCCCAAATGTTTAAAACTGCATAGTTTTCTTCAGGGGTAGATTTGAGTTGAGCCTCTTATAATACTGTTGACTGAAGTAGTAAACAGTAATTGAAATACTTTCTCTCTCTACAAAGTTAAAGGGCTAGAATGAATTCTGGTGTTGAGACCACAATCAGACACAAGGCTCCTAACCGACCTTAGTGTGGAGGCTCCAAAGCAAGAGGTTTCCCTGGAGTTCTCTATAGGACTATACTGAGGAGTTGAAGGTCAGAGGGAAAAAAAAAAAGAAAAGAAAACCAAATACCTGTACCAAAATACAACCTTTTGTAGTAAAGTTAGAAAATAAATACCATTATTTTCTCTTAGCAGATCAGTGATCTGGAAGCCACACATACCCTATTTAAGTGTGCTGCTCCAAAGCATTTACCAGATGACTCGAGAAGCTGCCACTTAGAGTGGGGCTGACAACGGGAGGAAGTGCGCCAGTCAGCCCAGGATGAAGTGTAAGCAGATTTGCCACTTACCCCTTACAACTCTGTGGATCCATGATAAGTGCCAACAGAAAACTCCTAGAGAAGATGCCCACACTTAACAGTCTATGTCCTTTGAAAAATTATTTCTAGGTTGCTGTTGGCCCTATAGAGATAGAATTCCTGGCCATGGGACACTTGTGGAGCTGCTTAGCTGAGAACTGATTTGCCCAGAGGTATCTATCATCAGCCAAAAGTGTTCTACACAGGCATGCAAATGAAGCAAGTCAGGAAGCAGAAGTTAAAGAGCAGGTGTTCATACTCTAGGATGCCAACACTTACCACTTTGACATTCCTCAACCAATCCTTACTTATGAGTTCCCTTATATCATTTAATTTAGAAGGAAGAAAAAAACTGGAGCCTACTGTACAAATAATGATACAATATACTGGTATCAGCACAAAGTGGACTGCTGTGGCATCGCAGTGTCTCTCAGGGTGGGTGGTCTTGAAAAGAAGTAGCAAAGGGAAATTTCTCAGTGAGGGGAACTTTTAAGTAGTATATCTCACTGTCCAGGCAATCTAATTCAGGACCTGAACTGAGGATACACACACATACACACACACACACACACACACACACACACACACACACACATTAATTGGTAGTGGGCAAATAATGGTTTGGCTGGATGATCAGGGATTTGGAACAAAATTAGAAAACAGTTAACAAAGAGATTTGGGGAAAAGGTATATTGAAAACTTCCAAAATTAGCCCAGACTATGATATTTTGACTTTATATGAATGTTCAACAAAGAGTCCCAGAGGTAGGGAGGCTGTTGATGGTCAAGAGCAGAAACCTACTCTATGGAAGTCAGCCCCGACTTCTTCAAGCCATTCTAGGACTTGACCAAGGAGCTCAAGAGAGAAAAGGAGTCAATACACTAGTCAACAACACAGATCTTTCCCCATTGGCTCCTGCCAGGTGCCCTATCTGTTGGAAGATGCAATTGGCACCAGCACTGACAAGGTACCACACCTCAGGGACCAGCCTACCTCCTGTGGTAAACTGATTCCACTGGACACTTTTCTTCATGGAAGGGGTAGTGATTTTCCTTATTAGACTGAATACTTACTTTGAACTTAGGTTTGGATTTATTTAATTTCTTACTCATTGCCATGTATCCATATAACATGGCTTCAAGCTACAGAACTCATTTTATTACCTAAAAACAAACAGCAACAGGAATGTGTCCCCAGGGGCTCAAGTCTTTCCATATAATTCATCCCCCAGAACTGGGTAACCTTTCAGAAAGGTAGAGACCCACTTAAGACATTAAGGCTATAGATGCTCAAAACCAGGAAAGGAGGTTTAGTACTATTTTACCCAGGACTTGAGAACCTATTTATTGGTTTAAAGGTATTAATATTCAGAGGAGAAACGCTGTAGAAATTGTTTTCTTCTTTTTACTTTTTCTATAATTTTCAATGAACACAAATTACTTTAACATGAGAAAAAGTTTTATAAAAAGCATTTTTGGGGCTGGAGTTGTAGCTCAGTGGTAGAGTGCTTGCCTAGCAGGTGTTAGGCATTGGAATCAATCCTCAGAATCACATAAAAATAAATAAATAAAATAAAGGTATTTTTAAAAAAGCATCTTAATGTCCAACTTATCTAGATTTGCTTCTTCTCATTTTTACAGCTCTTAAATCTGAGCAATTCTGGAGGTGATAATGATGGTGACAACAATACGTATTTATAAATACTTACCATGTTTCAGGTACTATTCCATGCTCTTTATACATATATACATTTAATTCTTAACCAGTTCTATGAAATATTATCATTCAATGAAGGCAAGGAGGCAGAGAGAAATTAAGGAAATTGCCTGAGGTCACACAAGTAGTTAAATCTAGGAGCTTTGATGGAAAGCCAGGGATCCTGGCTATGAAGTCTGTCTTACTCGTTCTACTATATGATTTATTGTGCCTTGACCTCTTGACTCTTATACTATAAAAAAACATTGTCACTCCAAACTTACCTGGCTAATAATGATATTTTTGACTGTGTGTCCCAACTTCCAATGCCCCAATTCATGGCCTAGTACAGCAAGCACCTCCTCATTTTTACATCCTTGTTTCTTATTCTGAATCAAAAAATAAAAAGATAATAAATTATAAACAACCTTCAAAACGTTTGAACCTTTTAACCCAGTAATCTTCCTTCATAGAGTCTCACTTAAAGAAACAATCAGGGACACAGTGGCACACACCTGTCATCCCAGAGACTGGGAACACTGAGAGGAGAATCTCAAGTTCAAGGCCAGCCTCAGTAACTTAGTGAGGTCCTAAGCAACTTAGCAAGAACCTGTCGCAAAAATAAAAAATAAAAAAAGGGCTGGGGATGTAGCTCAATGGTAAAATGCTCCTGGATTAAATTCGCAGTGCAAACAAATAAAAAACCCAAACCAGGGGCTGGGGTTGTAGCTCAGCAGTAGAATGCTCACCTAGCATGTACAAGGCTTTGGGTTCAATCTTCAGCACCACATAAAAATAAATAAATAAAATAAAGGTACTTGTGTCCAACTAAAAAAAAAAACTAAACATAGTGGAAATAAGCAGGAGCCTGAGATGTAGCTCAGTAGTACAGCACTTGCCTAGCATTCATTCATAAGGCCCTGGGTTATCCCCAGCACTGAAAGAAACAAACAATCAGACTTCTGTGCAAAACAGTTCATTTGCTTAACAAAACATTCCCGAATCACAGCTCTAGTGAGACACTGGGTTAAGCACTGAAGACAGAATCCAAACAAAACAGATATTCTCTAATTTTACTTAATCTATAGTAATTTAGATTAGGGGAGAGAAAAACTGGAAAAATAAATCTTTATCAGTAAGACAATATTTAAGTAAATCATAATAGTCATGACAGCTAATGATAATCCCATTAGAAATTGTTTTCAAAGTTTACATTCTGACATGAGAAATTGCTCAAGACAAATACAATTAAATAACACACACACACACACACACACACACATATATATATGAATTAGAAATATTTTCAAAGATTAGGTTCTGATGTGAAAATGGTGTATTGGTTGAAGAAATCAGGAAACAAAGTACAGCAAAATATTAGCAGTAGTTATTTCTTTTTTTTTTTTTTTTGTACTGGGGATTAAACTCAGGGGTACTCAACAACTGAGCCACATCCCTAGCCCCTTTTTTGCATTTTATTTAGAGACAGGGTAGCACTGAGTTGCTTAGCACCCCACTTTTTGCTGGGGCTGGCTTTGAACTAATGGTCCTCCTGCTTCAGCCTCCTGAGCTGCTGGGATTACAGGTCTACCATTGCGCCCAGCAAGTGATTTTTTTTTTTTTAATTTAAAAAATTTTTAGTTTTAAAAAGATATAAAACCATGGTGGTGTGGGGGAGGTGGGTAGAACGGAAAACAGCAACAATATTTAGAAGGCAGGAAAACAGATGGACAAATGATAACTGACTAAGGGGACCAAAGAAAGCTGACTCATAAGCCAGCAGTGGAAAAAATGGAGAACCAATTCTGATTTATACTGCTGAATCTTCAAAAGTCTTGGGGAAAAACAACACCAGGTACCTCTGGAACTGCGGGGAAGAGGAGCTGGCAAGAAGTCTTGGTAAGAGCTGTTTTGAGAAATGAGTAAAGCTCCAGATTCCCTCTCCAACTCCGTATCAATAGGCAAGTGCTTCTCCCTCATCAGGGTAGAAGCCTGAAAGTTTAATCTTTCTAGAAAGGGCAAAAGAAGAGACCCTTTCAATTGCAATTCAAAACAGCTGAGGGTCAGGTACACTAGCAACATGCAATGTGTCTGTTCACATCTACTATTATGCAGGCAGAACACTGAGGACTCCCCTTCTCTCACCCCAGTCCTCTCTGCACACTCAGCTCCCAGCATAGATCCTCCAGGCAAAAGACTGAAGAATATCTACTGTGAATTCTGATCATCCCACAGAACAGAACTAACAATTTGAACACCAGTATTTGCCCACCAAATTTCACTTAGGACACCTTATAGTGAAGCTCAAAAATGATAAGCATCACCTACAGGGACAGAAATTACAATCTGGTTTTTAGTCTAATTTTCTAACTAAGAAGCATATAACCAACAATAAGCAGATATATGAGGTAGGCTGTTAAGATGGAAGATCAAATCCAGGGGGGGAAAAAAGGAATAAACAGAATTTATGTAAGGAGAAAGTTTAAAAAGATAAGATACTGCACCCAGGGGAAAAAAAACAGAGAATGCTAAAACAATGGGAAATTCTTACAAATCAAAGCTTAAAAGAAAGTTTGGAAGATAAGAAATCATCCAAAAAGTACAACAAAGAGATTAAGAAATATAAAACAAGAAAGAAAAGACAGGAAAATTCACTCAAATAACAGGAGCTCTGAAAAGAGAGAACAGAAAAAAGGAGGAAAAGAAATCAACAAAATAATTCCAGGAAGTTGCTAGAACCAAAGATCTTGATTTCCAGGTTAAAGAGGGACAATACATATACCCAACATGATGGATTAAAATCAACAGAAAGTGCTCACTTTGGCAGCACATATACTAAAATTGGAACGATATCGAGAAGATTAGCATGGCCCCTGCGCAAGGATGACACGCAAATTCGTGAAGCGTTCCATATTTAAAATAAAAAATAAATAAATAAAACAAAATCAACAGAAAGGGTCCAACAATATTCTAGAGGAAGAAAATGCAAGTGACATACTCAGGATCAGTAATAGAGTGGCTTTAGATAATGAATCGGCAATGCTGGAATCAAGCAGGCAATGGAACAATGCCTTCACAATCCTGAAGGAAAAGTATTTCCAATGTAGAAATGTATAATCCAGTTAAAGCAGCAAGCAAGTATGACAAAAAAAATGAAGCCATTCTGAGGCACAAATCCAAAAACTTTACCAACTATGCAACCTGTCTCTACCAAAATGAGGGAGTCAAGTACACAAAGCCAGGCATTAGAGAACACAAGAGATCAGCACAGGAAAGAAGTGAAGGAAAGAACAATACCAGACACAGAGGGTACTCCAACCTGATTTGCACCAGGTGACTCAAAGACAGTCTGTGAGGACTTCCATCATCATCTTCCATGATGATGATCATCTTCCATGATCATCATCTTCCATCACTGTACCAGCTTTTTCATGAAATCAAACTGGTATAGGATGTAGGCACCAAGAGAATAAAATAAATCAACACGGGTTCCAACCTAGAAACAAGGATGACCAAGGGAGTCTAACACAGAGATGTACAGCAGGACTTCAGAGAAGAAATGGCACAGAGATCTCTCTTAGGGTGTTTTGAGGGATGAGGGGAACTAAAAGTAAAACTGGATGCAACTAACCTTGGAGAAAATTATTCTGAGAAACACTGGAAGCTATGAGAACAATTAACCAAAAGATAGAAAAAATTTTAGCACATATAAAAGTTAATTATTAACCAGGATGGAAAAAAGGTTAGGTATGCTCAGTAGTGAATAATAATTGCATAGGTACAATAATGTAAATACTGAATATTGATAAAAACTAGAATTGTAATAATTATATTGGAAGAATTGGGGGAAGGCAAAATAGATGTTAGGACAAGAGAGATAAATCCTCATTTATCATAATAGAAAGTCAATAGTGACAACAGTCAATAACATACATATATCACTCAGACATAGAAATGGGTAAATGAAGCCTGGTACAGTGGGTTGCACACCAGCAATTTTAGCTATTTGGAAGGCTGAGGCAGGAGGATCACAAGATTGAGGCCAGAGGCTGGGGATGTGGCTCAAGCGGTAGCGCGCTCGTCTGGCGTGCATGCAGCCCGGGTTCGATCCTCAGCACCACATACAAACAACGATGTTGTGTCCACTGATAACTAAAAAATAAATATTAAAAAAATTCTCTTTCTCTCTCTCTCTCTCTCTCTCCCCCTCTATCACTCTCTCTTTAAAAAAAAAAAAAAAAAAAAGATTGAGGCCAGATTGAGCAATTTAGCAAGACCCTGCCTCAAAATGAAAAGGGCTGGGGATGTAGCTCAGTGGTATGGTGGGTTACAAAAGAAAAAAAGAAAGAAAAGGAAAAAAAGAAATGTGCAAATAAATGTCTAAAGCAACAACTAAAACTGAAATCTATGAGAGAGGGGACTTGGCGGAGGAGGAACACAGGAAAGGAAGGAACATAAAACTGCTAAATTTCATAAGCTTTTTTTGTGTTTTGAAATTTTAAGCAATAAGCTTGCATTATTTTAATAAGGTAAAAACTAATATTAAAATTTATGAAAAAATTTATTGAAGCTCTGCTTCTCTTGATTTCATGTAACTTTGCAAATCAATATTATATAAAAAGACAATCACATCTATATGTATGTGCATACACACACATACATTTATCTTTTTTTAGCACATATATAAGATTTTTAAAAATAAAAACAAAAGTTACTAACATTTATTAAACAGTAACCATATACCAAGCCTGTGTACTGCATACTTATCTTATTATATATCACAACCACTATATAAGATACGTACTCTTGTTATTCCCACTTATATCCCACAGATGAAAAAAAAAATCTAGCCAGAGAAAATAACTATTTTGATTATAACTGTACAGCCAAAAAGTGGAAAATTTGGGATTTGAAGCCAAGTAGTCTGATGCCAGAGGCTTGTATTTTCGACTTTTTTGGGAGATTGAACTTAGAGGCACTCAAACACTGAGTCACATTCCCAGCCCTATTTTGTATTTTATTTAGAGACAGTGTCTCACTGAATTGCTTTTTGCTGAGGCTGACTTTAAACTTGTGATCCTTCTGCCTCAACTTCCTGAGTTGCTGGGATTATAGGCATGTACCACCTTGCCTGGCTATGTTTTCAACTTTTACACAAAATATGAAGTCAAAGGTAAATTATTCATCGTGCATCAGTCATAAAAAATAAACAATTTTAGTGGCACATATGTAAATGTTTGGAAATTATTACTGAACTAAAAAACAAATGATAGAGCATATAAATGATGAAGTATAATGTTTATAAAACCTAATAATGACTTTGAAGGCTGAGGCAGGAGGATTGCAAGTTCAAGGCCACTTAAGGAGGCCCTAAGCAACCTAGTGAGAATATATCTCAAAAAAAATAACAAGGGCTGAGGATGTGGCTCAGTGGTTAAGCTCAGTGGTTAACTCAGCACCTCTGGATTCAATTTCCAGTACTCTCCCCAGAACAAACAAACAAACAAACAAACAAACAAAAATCTGGGCGGGGTAAAAATGGGAGTTCATAATCTGCTTGAATCAAATGTATGAAATATGATATGTCAAGAGCTTTGTAATGTTTTGAACAACTAATAATAATAAAAAAAAAGAATCAAAAAAAAAATCTGGGGATGTATAGCTCAATGTTAAAGTGTCCTTAGGTTCAATCACCAGGTAACATGGTCCTTAGGTTTCTGTTCATACCAGTCAACTGCATTCCAGTGTGAATTTTGAGTTCTTTTACAAAACAACCAATTGTCTATTAGATAGTTTTCCATTAGGCAGTTGTCTCTTGGTCTGATATTGGATTTAAAAAGCTATTTAGAACAGTGTGGGAGTCACATTCAAAGCTATGCTGATATGGAATGAAATGAGCTTTAAACAAGGATCACTTTCCAAAGAAAAGAGACCTGATTTGTGGTAGATTCTCAGACAGAACTGGATTATCTTTTCTTCCTGCACTAATTTACATAAAAGAACAGAAATAAGTATGACCCATTTTTTATTTTCCCATAGTACTTTCCTTTTTATAAAACTCATATGCTGCCTCATTTGAGGCAACACTAAGCTGGGTAAGAAGGCAAGTATTATCTTCACTGTAGAAATGAAGAAAAGGAGGCTGAGAAATGAAAACATCTTACTGGATAAAGCCTACCTCTCTGGAGTATGTGTCCTTTTTATTACATTTATCAGCTGGGACTTCAACATAACCCTCACACTTGCTTTCTTGTACAAAAGCAGTTTTCATATATTTTTAATTGTTCCTCTTATTGCTTTTGAGACACATTGTTCCAATTATTCCATTTGTCTTGTGAAAGGTAAAATTCCAGAGAGTAAGTTTCATAGATATCTTTTAAAATGTAAGCATTTATCAAAATATTAATAGAAATTATCTCTAAAAGGAAATATTTTAGATAACATTAGTTTTCTTTAAAACTTCTGTTAAAAATAAAATGCTTGGGCTGGGGATGTAGTTCGGTGATAGAGTATTTGCCTAGCATGTGTGAAGTGCTGGCTTCCATTCCAAGAATGAATGAATCAATCAATCAATCTCTCTCTCTCTCTCTCTCTCTCTCTCTCTCTCTCTCTCTCACACACACACACACACACACACACACACACACACACACACACACAAAAAAAAAAAAAAAAAAAAAAACAACTTTATCTTCTCTAATCATTCAGGTTTAAAACTGTCATTGTATCCCTTTCCACATAGGAAGGGGATTGTCCATATTGTATCCCCCGTACACAGTAGGCCATAAGTAGCAGGTGCTGAATAAATCAGTTTCCTAAACTTTTGCCACATTTGTGTATTCTCCACCTATTTACTTAATCTCTCCTTAAACCAATTCCCTTTATAAAACTTAGCAGTAATATACATGAAATTATGATCTCGACATGCTAATTTCATCTCTTCCTTGTGTACATTAATAAATACATAACTATTCAAATTTATATTATTGGTAAACTTCCTAAAACCATCTCATCAGTGTTACTCACAATAGAAAGCAATATAGTTAATGATCGAGTCAATTTTTGACCCTTTTCACTCCCCTAATATCACAAGTACTTTAAATCCATCCTTTATTATGATTCTTGCACTTTTTCTGACTTTGAATTCTAGCGTAGAACCTTATTATTTCATGCTTATCCTGATGCAGTAGGCCCTAAAAGTCTCCCTGCCTCTGAAAGAAAGAAATCTTTGCTTTCTCTTATGTGCTACCACCAAATTTTAATCTTCCTAAAACAAGCATTGACTTCTACCTAAATCAATCTATACTTTCCAGGTCACAGGAAAAAACCACTTGATGTATTGACCATTCTATAAACTAGTCTTGATCTACCTTTCTATCTCCATCTACACAAATCCATTAATCATTAGTTTCAGAACAGCAGTAAGGTGTTTTATCTCTACAGCTTTCTTTGCTCCTTACCTTGAAAAGCCTCATCCCCAAATTAAAATTCGGTCTCCTTCACATATCCTCTTTCTCAGAAACCTGTTTGACCACTGGAATTTGCATTCTTACCTGGCTATCTAAAAGTCACACTCTTTCAGCCATTCATGATATTTATCACACATTGCCTTATAGTCTATTTCTCTCCCCTGTTATAATTAGGGTGAGACTATATCTAATGTATATTGTCAGGTAACTTAAGGACAGATGTTAAAACATTTACAGTTAAATCAATGAAATAAAGCAGCCTCTTCAAGAAGCCAGCAAAAGAAGTCAAATTCCATTCAACACACTTCAAACAACCCCACAGCAAATAAAACTGTGCTTGCAAACATTAAAGGTCTAATAGGCTGGGTATGGTGGTACATGCCTGAAATCCCAGTGACTCAGGAGGCTGAGACAGGAGGATTTCAAGTTTGAGGCCAGCCTCTGCAACTTAGAAAAATCCCGTCTTAAAAGAGAAAGGAAAAAAAAAAGGCCAGGGATATAACTCGGTGGTAAAGTGCCCCTGGGTTCAATTCCCAGTACCACAAATAAATACATAAAATAAAGGGTTTAAGTATGATGTAATCATCCCCTGCATGTGGATGCCTCTTAAGCAATTGATATGCTGGACATGCATGATTCTTCTCTCTCTCTTTTTCATTTGTAGTTGTAGATGAACAGAATACCTTTGTTTTATTTATTTTTATGTGGTGCTAAGGATCGAACCCAGTGCCTCACACATGCTAGGAAAGCACTCTGCCACTGAGCTATAGCCTCAGCCCTGAACCTGCATGATTCTTTAGTGTTGTTACTGAGTACCCTTTCTGGACTTCAATTTTCCTACTCATAAAATGACCTGAAGATCTCTTCCCTGCTTAAAATCATATGATACTAGGTCAGACCAAAGTGGCTTTTATTCTAATATCCTAAAAAACAAACATAATCAAAGGTATTAACCCTCTAACAATGCTATCTAATCCTTTCACAGAATTTTGTTTCATCTACATATTTATAACAGGCTAGGCACTTAACTAAGTCTTGACTTTTTTTTTTTTTTTTGCAGTATTAAGGATTGAACCCAAGAGTGTTCTACCTTTAAGCTACAAGCCAGCACTTAATTTTACTATTTTACTTTGATACAGGGTCTTGAGAAGTTGCCCAGGCAGGTTGAACCTGAGATCCTCCTGTCTCCCAAATCACTGGAATTACAGGTGTGCATCATTACACCTGGCTACTAGGTCACCGATTTAGGGTCAAAGCAGATGCTCAAGTGATAATATTTTTTGGTAGTAAAAATGTAAACCAATCTTACTTTTTTTTTTGGGGGGGGGGTACTGGGGATTAAACTCAGGGGCACTCGACCACTGAGCCACATTCCCAGCCCTATTTTGTATTTATTTAGAGTCAAGGTCACACTGAACTGCGAATCGCTAATTAGCTGAGTCTGGCTTTGAACTCATGATCCTCAGCCTCCTAAAATGCGCCACCACACCAGTAAGAGTACAGCTTTTTCACATAGTTACAACCCTAAAAGTTAAGTATCTTTAGTTCAGTATGTCCCAACCACGCCGTATGAGTACAGCTTTTTCACATAGTTACAACCCTAAAAGTTAAGTAGTTCTTTAGTTCGGTATGTCCCAATCTTGCATCCTGACTCCAACCCCAGGGATATTTGGCGATTTTTCAGAAACATTTTTGGTTTTTATAACTTGGGGGGACATGAGGATCTGTCACTAGTCTATGGGGAGAAGCCACTGATGTTGTTGAATGTCCTACAATGCATATGATACCTTCCACACACACATACACAAAAAAAATTATCTGACACAAAATGTCAGTAGTGCCAAGGTTGAGAGAAATCCTGCTGGTCTTTCGGTTAAGAAATCAGACTCAGAGGTATTAACTTACTTGCCCAGATTTACATAGTTGGTAAGGAAATAGGGATCTAAAATCATCTCTGTAATGACACCAAAGCCAGGGGCACATTCAATTATACATCAAAATACTTGGGACTGCTTTTGATGAGATTTGTATTACTTCTTATCATTGTCCCTTTTCCTCCTTTATTTTTTTTTTCCTTTTTTTTCCTTTTCTTCCTTTAGTGTTGGTAAATTTTATGAGGCAGCATCAGGGGACCTCATTGAGGAAAAAGATCCAGAAGCAACTTTCTCAGGTCAGATTTAAGAAATGTTTTCTCTTTCGTTCCCTAGAATCCAAGCTCCCCAGTAGCAACACAACACTGTGGTGTGCTTATGTGACCATGTCCCCTTTAGATTATAAGCTTTTGAAAGTCTGCCTCTTTGCTTTTGTACTCCTAATGAGAAGCAAAATAACTTTAGCACACAGTACATGTTTCATAAATACATGTTAAACAATGAAACTGGCTAAATTATGTAATGTAATCAAGGACACACATCTACTAAAAGCAGAAACAGGATTCAAATTGTCTCTGGGGTGCCAAAGCCTATAACTGCTGTCTCAATGAACCTAAAAATTAGATGTTTACCTTCTCTTTATCTTCCCTGTGGAAATTCTTTAATTGTAAATAGTAGAGTGTCAAAACTATTTGATGTTCTTGAAGAAGCCATATACATATATTTATGATCTGTAAAAGCCTGCAAGGTAGTTAGCATATAATTATAGTAGTAATCTCTCCCAAATACCAGAACTATAAAAGAGCCATAGTATTTTTTTATTTGGTAGTCTCCTTGAATCCAACACTCACTGCATAGAAACTGTTGTCATTTTGAGTTGTCAAGGCACTGTGTATACAAACTAAGGCACAGTCTCTTAGGAAAGTAAGAACTCACTTTAACTTTAGCTTTCATTTCTTCACTGTCCCCTTCTCCATCATTGCGGGGTTCCATGCCAGACTCCTCCTGGATGTCTTTGTTTAGTACAGAGTACTCTTCTAGTAGAGTGTCAAACAAAACTATTCGCTTGTTCTTGAAGAAGCCATAAAAATAAGCATTGCTGTGGGAAGAGCGTTTAGATCCTAAGGAAAAGACAGTTCAAAGCATGGAATATAATTAAAAAGTTTGGGGTCCATTGGAGAGACTCCTACAAAACTGAACTACTAAAAAGGACATATCATTTTCAAATTGTTTAACACCTGAAGAATTGTATCAATGAAAATCACCACCAGCAGTGGACTGTTTCCCTGCATTCCTGACACAAATATTTATATTCATCACAGTTTTATAAGTAAAATAATTCTAAATATCCAACAGTTGTGGAATGATTAATGATGGTAAAGCTATGAAATGGTATTTTTAAGCAGCCAGAAAAAAATTATACTTTCAAAGAATTTTAACAAGAAACACCTAACCAATGTATTATGAAGTATACAAAACTTCACATATATAAGATTCCAGTATTGTCAAGAAAAAAATATGTAAATGAAAAGCATAAACAATAAAAAGCATTTAAAAAAAGCTTTTATGAAGAAATGTACTAAAATACTGAAGGGTTTATCACTAGCTTCCAGAATTATGGATTTTTGTTTCCTCTTTTTTTACTTTTTTCTTTTCTAAATCTTTTAAAATAGAACACTTGCTTCCATAATTATTTTTACAAATACTACAAGAAAGGGATGGGGGTATAGCTCAGCTGGTAGAAGGCCTGCCTTGCATGCACAAAGCCCTGGGTTCAATTCCCAGCACCACAAAAACAACAACAGCAAAGACTACAAGAAAACATACCTAAATTCTTTTTTTTTCTTTTGGGTACCGGGAATTGAACTCAGGAGCACTCAACCACTGAGCCACATCCCCAGCCTTATTTTGTATTTTATTTAGAGACAGGATCTCACTGAGCTACTTAGCGTCTTACTTTTGCTGAGGCTGGCTTGGAACTTGCAATGCTCCTGCCTCAGCCTCCCAAACTGCTGAGATTATAGGCATGCACCACCATACCGGCCATACCTAAATTTTTAACAGTAACTAATAGCAACTAAACTATGGTCAATTTTTAGTTTCTTTTTTTTAAAAAAATCCTTCAGTTTTTTTTCTTAATATTTATTTTTTAATTTTCAGCGGACACAACATCTTTGTTTGTATGTGGTGCTGAGGATCGAACCCGGGCCGCACGCATGCCAGACGAGCGCGCTACCGCTTGAGCCATATCCCCAGCCCCTAGTTTCTTTTTTATGTATTCTTTAATTTGCAAATATTCTTCAATGTGCCATGAGTATAGTAGATAAGAGTTATAGACTTTAGGCTCAATCCTGGCTCTGTCATATAAATTTAGTAAACTTTCTTTAAGCTTTAGTCTCCTGTTTATGAAGTGAGATTAATATCTACTTCATGAAATAGTCGTCATCATCTTTTTTTTTTTTTTTTTTTTTTTGTGGTACTGGGGATTGAATTCAGGGCTACTTTAGCACTGAATTCCCAGTCCTGACCCTTTTAATTCTGCATTTTGAGGGAGGGTCTTGCTAAGTTCCTGAAGCTGGCCTCAAACTTGTGATTCTCCTGCCTCAAGTCTCCCAGTTACTGGGATTATATTTGTGTACCATCAAGCCTGGCTATTTTTATTTGTATTTTATTGAGGTCCTGGGGATGGAACCTGGGTTCTTGCACATGCTAGGTAAGCACTTTGCCACTGAGCTACATCACTAGCCACATCCCTTTTTCTAAATTTTATTTTGAGACAGGGTCTTGCCAAGTTGACCAAACTGGCCTCAAACTTGAGATCCTCCTGTCTCAACCTCCCAGATAAATAGAATTACAGGTGTGCACCATAGCACCTTACATGCCTTCCTTTAAAAGAAGATATGAGAGATCTCTTAAATAGAAAATGTGGATTTTGAAACTATTCAATATTTCTAATGTAAATTACTTGACAGTATGTTTAGAATATAATAAAGCTTTGATAAATGGTAGTATTTATTTATTTACTTATTGCATTTTATGTCACTTTTTGGTTTGGTAGCCTGAATGTTAAGAGTCAAACATAAGGGCTGGGGATGTGGCTCAAGCGGTAGCGCGCTCGCCTGGCATGCGTGCGGCCCGGGTTCGATCCTCAGCACCACATACCAACAAAGATGTTGTGTCCGCCGAGAACTAAAAAATAAATATTAAAAATTCTCTCTCTCTCTCTCTCTTTAAAAAAAAAAAAAAGAGTCAAACATATAGTCCAATTTTGTCAATAATATAGGAAATCAGGCCCTAAAAAACTGTGTTACTATTCTGAGGTCTCATACTTCTAATGCAACAATTTCCTAACTGCTCTCTCCGTTTCCACTCTTTCTCTTCCTACAATGTATTCTCCTTACAGCAGCCCAACATAGTTTGATTGCTTTTCCCATTGAACTTAAAATAAACTCTAAACTCTTTACCTTGACTACAAAGATTTATGTGGTCTGACTCTTGCCTAAGTCTCAGAGGTTACCTGATAATACTGTCCTATTTTGCTGTAGCCACACTGGACGTTTTCATGGTGCCTAAAAAAGGCAAGCTTGAGAAGGTCTTCCCATTGCTCAGTGTGAATGGTCCCTACCTTTAGGTCTCAGCTTAATAGGCACTTGCTCAGCAAGGTCTTCTCCAATCCAAAATATCTACAGTTATCCTTCATCACATGATACTAACTTAATTCTCTGCACGGCATTTGCTTCTTTTTTTGGTTACTGATGCTTGAACCCAGGGGTGTTAAATCCCAGCCCTTTTTATTTTGAGACAGGGTCTTGCTAAGTTGCTTAGTGTCTTGCTAAATTGCTGAGTCTGACCTCAAACTTGTGATTCTCCTGCTTCAGTCTACTGAATTGTGGGGATTACAGGAATGTGTCACCATGCATGGCTATCTGATTTTTTTTTTTTAAGAGTAGGATTCTCAGTTTTTCACTATAATATCCCTACCAGACTAATAAGTCTTTAATGTGACAATATTCATTCATTCAAAATATTTTGAGGAAGGTTACTATCGTTAACAACAATAGAAAACATGCAGTTGATAAGGAAACTATTATTTGGCAAAAGTTAAGTTGCCCAAAGTCACACAGGAAATTCACAATATAGCTAGAATTCAAAACTAAGCCTACTGATTCCATAGCCTGACTTCAAAAATGTAATTGCTGTCCTACTCAAACCTTGATTTTCAATGAAGTCCCAGCTTATATCATAACCCTTCAGAAAGCCTTCCATATTTCATCTAAAATAGAAATACCATTGATGTGATATCTATATATCTACATATCACATTTTATTGATTACCTTTACTGTTATATTATTACCTATTATTTTATATTACCTGCTCACAACTTAAGGGATCAGCAACTTAGGGATCACTTCAGTAAAAACTCCTTAGAAATTGTTCTACTATAGTGATTTTAATGTGTTACTGGTTGAATATTACCTAAAAATGTAGTGATTCTGGAGGCTAAAGAAGTACAAATTGGTTTATTCTACTACTATTTCCTCACAGAATCTTAAAACTGTTCTAATGTGTCCTTAGTGAACTGTAAGCCTCAGAAGCCACTAAATGTCTGAGACTTTTACACTTTTCTAGTTGTTATTAAATTCATTCTTTTCAGTTGCATCCATCTTTGTTCTCTCCTTCTGCAACTGCTTCTCAGTTTCTACGCCTTTACCTAACATAACTACTTCTCATTAGTGACATTTCTGTTTATAGCAAGCATCAGCAAACTATGGCTTACAGACCAAATCCAACCTGCAGTATTTTTACGAAGTTTTACTAGAATACAACCATGTTTTTGTGCTTATGCATTGTCTATGGCTGCTTTTACACTGTAATGACAGAGATGAATAGTTGCAACAGAGACCATGTAACCTACAAAACCTTAAATATTTACTATCTAGCTTTTTCCAGAAAATATTTGCCAAACTGTAGTGAAAACACAACTAAAACCCAGAGGGATGAGGCTCTAAGATCCCATAGCTGATAAGTTACAGAAGCAAAATTAGTTATATTCATTTAAATGGATTTTTTTTTTTTGTACCAGGGATTGAACTCAGGGGCACTCAACCACTGAGCCACATCCCAAGCCCTATTTTGTATTTTATTTAAAGAGACAAGATCTCACTGAGTTGCTTAGTGCCTCGCTGCTGCTGAGGTGGGCTTTGAACTTTCTTTCTTTTTTTTCTTAATTAGTTGTACAAAAAATTACAAAGCTCTTGACATATCATATTTCATACATTTGATTCAAGTGGGTTATGAACTCCCATTTTTACCCCGTATACAGATTGCAGAATCACATCGGTTACAATCCACGTTTTTACATACTGCCATACTAGTGTCTGTTGTGTTCTGTTGCCTTTCCTATCCTCTACTATCCCCCCTTCCCCTCCCCTCCCCTCCCCTTCCATCTTCTCTCTCTACCCCATCTACTATAATTCATTTCTCTCTCTTGTTTTTGTTTTTTTTCCCTTTCCCCTCACTTCCTCTTATATGTAATTTTGTATAACAATGAAGGTCTCCTTCCATTTCCATGCAATTTCCCTTCTCTCTCCCTTTCCCTCCCACCTCTCGATCTGTTTAATGGTAATCTTCTTCTCATGCTCTTCCTCCCTGCTCTGTTCTGAGTTGCCCTCCTTATATCAAAGAAGATATTTGACATTTGTTTTTTAGGGATTGGCTAGCTTCACTTAGCATAATCTGCTCTAATGTCATCCATTTCCCTGCAAATGCCATGATTTTGTCATTTTTTTAGTGCTGAGTAATTCTCCATTGTGTATAAAGGGCTTTGAACTTTCAATCTTCCTGCCTCAGCCTCCAAGCTACAGCCATATCGCAACCACGCCCAGCTCATTTAAAAGGATTTTAATTTATAGATTATGAAAATCATGATATCACACAAAACAGTTTTTCTTTCCATCTTTGTAGGCTTCCTTGAGACTTTAGTAGTCTTATACAAGCAAATGGCTTAACTCTCAAAGGCAGTCATCAGAAAAGCAGAGTATAACTAATCTGAGTTACCCAAAGGTACCATAGTTTTGGTAATCCACAGGTTAAACAGAGTCCTCCAGAATACTGGAGGAAACAAATGTTTTATTTTACAGCTTTACTATTGTTTACTATTGTTTTACAGTTTTACTATTGCTAAATGGAATTGACTATAAAAGAGTCCAACTCAATTACTTAAAGGAGCTAAGTAGATAAGACAATAAATCAGTCTAATATACAACATACCAGAAAGTAAAAAAGGCCTCAAAGATTAGAAACAATACTATAAAGCTCACCAAACACAGATGCAGTCAGGAGCAGGATTTGGCATCAAAACCCCAGTTTCTATCCCTGGACTATGTCATTAATTCTTAAAAATCTTAAATAATAAATTAAAACAAACAAATAATAAAAGCTGGTTCATTCTTTCATTAAAATTTAGGAATAGAGTACTCAAAACAAAACACTTGAATAAACCCTTACCCTCAGGTAGCCTTACCTTCAACAACATACACCTTAGTCAAAGGAAAGTCAATATTCTTTGCCATTACTTCAATTTCTTGTTTAAGCTTTCCCTCAGGCAGAGGTGTGAATTTGTCAAATAAGGGGGCAATATAATCAGCATAGATTGTGACAAGAACCTGAAAATAGGTCAGAATAACTCATGAATATGTTCTTAAAGAAAAACTATTCATTATTATATAGATTCAATTATATTGAAACAATTACATCCACCCCAAACTTAAGAATGGAAACACTCTGGTATTCCCAGATTCAAATAGTCCCAAACAGTAACAGCTTAATATCTGTTTCATTGGAATTAAATCAAAGTAGTAGTCTTATAATATAGTATATCTGTCAATTTTATTTAAGAAGATAATGCTACTTACCATGACTAACATCTGGGTGGTGATAAATAGACCTGTCAAAACTATTTTAGTGATTGCTGGAACACCATAAGCCAATCATAACAAGTAATTCTCCCTTTCAGAGTAATCAAGATACACCTGAAGTCTGTGCTAAACAAACAAACATCACAAGAGACTGTACATTGTTACCAGACCTGTTACTTGTTTGTTTTTTCTGCCAAAATCAATTACCCACAATTCATAATTGTCTACTAGGGTTAAAACAGTACCTGTTTAGGCACTTCCCGAGTATTTCCTCTGTTGTATTTCCTCTTAGTTCAGTTTGCCATACGTATCTATAAATCTGCTTTGCACCCATTTGCTGATACTGATCCCACCAGTGGGAAGTAAAGCAATGAACATTATGTAATTCAGATTAAAATAAACATCATCATCAGCGAAGCTGAAAAACTGACAGATGATATTTTCTGGGGGCTGTGAACAAGCAATTTGATTGTGTCGTATTTGTGCTATGAAGCAATTTAGCATATGGGAAAGAAAGAAAAGATGATGAGGGGGTAAGAACTGAGAACAAGGGAAGGAGAAAGAAGAGAGGAAAGGAGAGGAGGTGGCAATGGGGGATTAAAGAGAAGAGAAACAGGATAAAACGAAGAAGGGAAAGGGAACAGGGAAGAAGGAGCAAAGAAGGGAGAGGAGAAGCAAAGAAGGGAGAGGAGAAGAGGGGCAAAAAAAAAAAGTGAAGGCAGAAGAAAGCCATATTAAGTGTATGCTTTCTTTCTCCTGTCCCTCTTAAATCTCTCTTCAAAACAGTCTTGCTTATTTTAAGGCTCTGGGGTTCAGTCAAAAGTCATTAAATTATCACATTCAATGTTATCCATTCTGGTGGCAACTCACGAATGCACAACCCAGAATTGCCTGGAAACTGGATCATTAAAAGTGATCAATAACTAGCTTTTAGGATCTGTAAGAGTCAGCGTAAAAAGAAGAAAATGTATAGTCCATCAACTCTTCCATTTATATACCCAAAAGCAAAAATCAAGGAAAATTGTTTTTGCAAGCATTCTTCCACTAAGCTCCACTCCCAGCCCTTCTTATTTTGAGACAGGTTCTCATTAAGTTGCCCAGGCTGGCCTCAAACTTGTGATCCTCCTGCCTCAACCTCCCAAGTGGTTGGGATTACGGGGATGTACTACTGTGCCTGCCCAGAGGGAAATTTATAGGAGCACCTATATATATTTCATCTTCTTCTTAAGAACTGTTAACATGCTAGTGAATACTATATCATAGTGATATCATGAAGGAACTTTTGTAAAAGAAAATTAAGTATTTTACTCACCAGAGAAACAACTAATGTGAAGAGCCAGGCATATATAAAAAAATAGTCACCTCCAATTTTAATAATGTAAAGCAGAAGTGAAGACACAGGCAATAAAATACACTGAGTCACAATAAATTTCTTGATTGCATCTTTCATAAAAAATTCCAAAGTCTAAAAAAAGAAAATACCACCACTAGAAACTGAGAAACTTTTTGTTTTTTTAAATAGCCAGCAAGTGAATACAAAGGATACATTACTAGAACAATTTTTAAAATTAACATGCAGTGAGTCTGTATTATATGACTGACACTAGGCAACCTAAGATAATAAGTAAATCTTCTGCATTTTACAGCATAAGATAAATTCACTTAAATGTTACTAGTTGAAAAACACTAAACATTAGTGTTCAAAGAATTTATAACAAGACTTTTTTTCATAATTTTTTTTTGTAGTTATAGATGAACAGAATGACTTTATTTTATTTGTATATGGTGCTCGAACCTAATGCTTCACACATGCTAGGCAAGTGCTCGGCCACTGAGCTACAGCCCCAGCCCCATAACAAGACTTAAAACATTTTTTTTTTAGTTGTCAATGGACCTTTACTTTATTTATTTATATGAGGTGCTGAGAATTGAACCCAGTGCCTCACAAGCACTCTACCACTAGACAAACATTCTACCACTGAGCTAAAACTCCAGCCCCGATATACGAGACTTTATTTTAAATTATGATCTTTATCATACAATTAATTCATTCTCTAAAGTAGCAAATTATGTTAAAATTATTACCAGCACTAAACAAAAGCACAGAACATTTTCACGTTAAAAAAATCCTGTATTTTTTATTATACCTGATGGTTGAAACCATGTTTTTCTTCTATCACAAATGTATTATAAAGACTCCATGGCAAACCAGTCAATGCACTGAAAAGTGTAGCCAACAGCAGAAACACCAAGGATTGAGTGATCTAGGCACAGGAAAAAAATAATGGCAGTTTTTAATAATATAATATAATATAATTCGTCCTCCTCACCCCACCTGACTTGGTAGTGGGGACTGAATCCAGGGGCATTACCACTGAACTACATTCCCAGTCCTTTTTTACAATTATTATTTAGAGACAGGATCTCACCAAATTGCTAAGACTAGTTTTGAACTTGGATCCTCCTGCCTCAGCCTCCAGAGTAGCTGGGAATGCAGTTAATGTAATTCATTCTTCAAATAAACTACTAGGGAGCAAATCAACAAATATTTGCTGAGTACTCATTCTATTCCAAGCAATGTGCTTGATCCTAAGGTTAATACACAAACTGAAATATCACCCTTGTCCTCAGAAAAAGTTTAATTCAAGGGAAGGAGTAAAAGAACAAAACAATTACTCTTCTATTACACAGGCACTATACCAAAGTAATCTTAAATCATATAGATAAAGTGGTTAAAAAAATTCATAAAGAGACCACAACACATGCTGATGAATTCAAGAAAGGCTTACAAAGTTAATGAGGCTTGAGATGCCTTTCTGGAGAGAAAGAAATTATTGGGACAGGAAAGAAGAGAGAGGAGGAGGAATTTCAAGCAATTTGCAAAAGTATGGAGAGAGAAAGTAACACCCAGTGTGTGGAAGATGACAAGATGACAGGAAGGGAAACTTAAAATGGAGACTTAAAAAATCTGGACTAGGGTAAAAAGGGTAGGGTAAACCCAGTTTTTCACAAAAAAAAAAAAAAAAAAAAGACAAAATGCAAAAACTTACCCTCAATAATTACTTTTCTTTCTTTCTTTCTTTTTTTTTTTTTTTTTGTACCAGGGATTGAACCTAGGGGCACTTTACCACTGAGCTATATCCTCTTTATTTTTTATTTTGAGACTGTCACACGTAGGTGCCCAGGCTGGCCTTGAACTTATGATTCTCCTGCCTCAGCCTCCTGAGTTGCTGGGATTATAGGCACTTCTGGCTGGTTAAATTTATTGTACATCTAAAGATTTTCATAATCTGAACTCAAATGCTTCTTTCCATTACTCCTCTTTATGAACGGTTTACTCCTAAAATTCACAAAAGTTGATAAAGGAAGCGTGACAGAAAGATACCCTGGGGAAATGTGAAGAGTATACAACCAGCAGCTTTTCTCAGAAGATTTCTTTTCTTTTTTTTAATAGTTTTTTAGTTGTCAATAGCCCTTTATTTTATATGTGGTGCTGAGAATCAAGCTTGGGACCTCATACATGCAAGGCAAGTGCTCTACCACTGAGCCACAATCCTAGTCCTTCTCAGAAGATTTCTAAACCAACCCAGAAAGGAAAAAATATCCTAGGACAGGATACTCCCATGCAGTGGGGGGAAAAGGGTTTTAATCCATTGCTTCTCAAAGGCAACAAGATCTGGCTCTATTCCTGTCAGTGAACACCTCAAAGCCATGGGACATAGAACATTTAAAAGTCCTATAACATGAAGGGGAATGACTCAGACCAACCCATCTTTAGTAATGGCAAAATGCACCCCTTTTTTGAAGATAAACCAACTCATTTCACCTCAAATTCATGATACAGCAAAAGAGCTCCAAAGCATTCAAAGTCTATTATTTGCTGAGAAGGGTGAGGTCATATCTCACTGTCCACAAATAAGGACACTGATTATGAGACCCTTGTTGGTAGTTTGGAAAAGCAGAAATTTTTGCCAAAACACATACTGCCTATACCTAGCTGAGATCAACCTCCTTTTCTTCTTCTTCTTCTTTTTTTTTTTTTTCCAGAAATTCAAGTTTTTTGTTTTTTTTTTTTTTAGAGAGAGAGAGAATTTTTAATACTTATTTTTTAGTTATCGGCGGAAACACAACTTTCTTTTTAAAACTTTCTTTTTAAAAACTTAAGAGCAATTTGGTTGGGGGTGGGCGCATGCTTGTAATACCAACAGCTAGGTAGGCTGAGGCAGGAAAACTGCAAGTTTAAAGCCAGCCTCAGCAAAGGCAAGGCACTAAGCAACTCATTGAGACTCTGTCTTTAAATAAAATACAAAATAGGGCTGTGGATGTGGCTCAGTGGTTGAGTGCCTCTGAGTTCAATCCCCAGTACCCAAAAAAAATAAAATAAAGCAAACCATCACAAATAATTTATGAAACAAGGCAGAGAATGTGTAAGCAAATTTTCATACCACATGGCAAATCAAACTCCCAAACTTGTGCAGATAAAGAGATTACATAGGAAAGAGAGGTCTTAAAGAGTCTGATTGCCTCAGAAAAGGTATTCAGAAAAGGGACATAGAATGAGCTGAATTAAAACCCGGTATGCCTACACATACAGGAGATTCAGGATTTCAAATACACAATCAGGAAGGAAGTAACATCTGGCAATTTTCAAGTAGAAGTCAGGAAGTAGTGCTGTAGTATCTATTATAGATGGAGAGTCTCAGGCTTAACACTTTACCTTGAGTAAAGTGTTAAATAATAACTAGATTTCTTATAAAAGTGGATGGTCAACTCAAGCAGCTCAAACTTTCTGTCTTATCTGCTAAATGTTTAGGACCCAAACATGCTTAGTATAGGTTCAACAAATTCATGCTTCTTTTTCATTGCACAGAGTTGTTCCTAAGAAGCACAGAGTGCATTTTCCAGCTCCCTTGCATCTGGGTAGACTAAATGACAGGTTCAGCAATGAAATGTGATGGCAAAGGCCAGGCATGATTTGGGAGTGAGGGAAAATAAGAAGATGGTAATCTCTCCACTATCTCTAGGACACTGGATGAAAAGTGACTGGACCCTAGTTTACCCATGGAATAAAGTCATCTACAAACTAAAAATACACCTGGCTTTTACATGAATGAGAAAAAAACTATTGTGATAAGCCACTGAAATCTGGGGGTTTGTTACAGTCTCCAGTATCATCCTAATACAGGGGCAGACAAGGATTGTACAGCCAGAGAAGCAAGTCTAATGATGGTAGGAGCCAAAATGTTAACTTTAGTATAAGTTTGCAAGCATAAAAAAGGATTTTGACAAATATATGCTAATGAATCACATACCTCATATTCTGGTCCAAAGCCAGCATAACCACAGAATCGTCCAGAAAGTCTCCAGAGGTAAGGGATTCCTCCAAAGAGAAGAATAAGCTACAAAACAAAGCATACTTTGATTACATCTCAGCAGTACTCGAAACTATTATGTAACATAAGAGCATTTATAAAGAAAAAAGGATAAAATAATTACAGAAGAAAAAACACCTACTTCATTTAGAATAAAATATGCGTTTTTACAAACTGGGCTGGGATTGTGGCTCAGTGGCAGAGTGCTTGCCTCACATGTGTGAGGCACTGGGTTCAATCCTCAGCACCACATAAAAATAAACAAATAAATATTTAGGGAAAAAAAAAAAAGAATAGAAACCACTGGCTGGGGCTGGGGATGTGGCTCAAGTGGTAGCGTGCTCGTCTGGCATGCGTGCGGCCCAGGTTCGATCCTCAGCACCACATACCAACAAAGATGTTGTGTCTGCCGATAACTAAAAATATAAATATGGTTCATGCCATTGTGACTAACTTAAGTGTCAGTACTGATATAGAAGTAGAAAGTCAAGTCAATTTACCAAATCATGGGATAGAATGGGATATCTTTGCCTTCTTCGGGTCAGCAAAAGGTGAATCCTGAGGTAGGGGTCAGGGATTCATAAGAGCAGGCCCTTTTATCAGTACCTCCCTTGTCTTGGGAGATTTAGTGAACACAGACATTCACCAAATCACCAGAACATCAGGAACAAAGAAACAGCTCAGAAGTTGAAAAGAATGCATGCTTAAGAAACTTGACTTTTGGAGATAGGGGTTCAGATCAGTGGTAGAGGTCTTGTCTGGCACCCATGAGGGGGTTCAATCCCCAGCAACACATACACAGACACCAAAAAAAAAAAACCCAAAAATAAAACAATAACTCTACTTCTCACAACAGATGCTAAATCTCTGGACCTCATTTTGTCAAAAGGCATCAATTTATTTTTTCTCTGGACACACAATATTTCGGGGCTGGGGTTGTGGCTCAGTGGTAGAGTGCTCGCCTAGCATGCACGAGGCACTGGGTTCGATCTCAGCCCCACATAAATGTAAAATAAAGATAGATATTGTATCCACCTAAAACTAAAAAATAAATATTAAAAAAAAGCAGCACAATATTTCTATTAATTCAGACATGGTTTCTCGTGGTTTGAGGGTTATTTTGTTTTTTTGTGCTATGGATTAAATCCGTGGTCTTGTACATCCTAAGCATGGGCTCTACCATAACTGAGCTATAACCAAGGCGTGGTTTGAGAGATTTAGGCACTATCATATTTCATGGATATCTTTTCGATATGCTTTCCATTTTTATATATGTATTTACTTATTGTGGCACTGGGGATTGAAACCACTCTACCAGTGAACTATACCCAAAACCTTTTATTTTTTATTTTGAGACAAGGTCCCACTAAATTGCCCTGGTTGGCCTTGAACTTGTAATTAAATTGCTGGGATTACAGGTATATGCCTTCATTCCCAGTTTGTATGTATGAATAATACAGTGACTTATGTATTTTTAAGACTACATAAAATGATATCATACTATACTTTTCTTTTTTTATTTTATTATTATTATTTTTTTAATATTTATTTTTTAGTTTTCGGCGGACACAACATCTTTGTTTGTATGTGGTGCTGAGGATCAAACCCGGGCCGCACACATGCCAGGCGAGTGCGCTACCGCTTGAGCCACATCCCCAGCCCCATACTATACTTTTCATCCCACAATTTGCTTTCTGTACTTTTCCATCTGCAGCATCTTTGTGTTCCTATTTTCTACAACCTTACCTATACTTTATATTATCTACTGTTTCGATTTTTACCAGTATGTTGGACTGGTTTAATATCACAGGTCTCAAGTCTGACTTTTAGTCATAAGTAGCAACAACAGCAGTATGTATTAGAAATGCAATTTCTTGGGCCCTAACCAGACTTTCGGAATCAGATACTGGAAGTGGGGCCCAGCTACAGGTGAATCTGATGGAAACGAACATTTAAAAATAATTTAAATAAACTGCTGTTTTATAAGCTTCCCTACCTCTATATCCAGGCATCTTCACCTTACAATTATCTCAACCATGGCAGTTAAGTAAACACTGTTCCCAAAAGACATGATTTGGCACTACTATTTGGCATATGCTCCAGTTATTAAGGGAATTGACCTGGGTTATCGTTTCTTTTTCCTATTCCCAACACTAATAAATAATGTAGATGCTTTTGGTGAAAGGCTAAAACACCTATTATTAAAAGTCCAGCTTTTAAATAAATATGAACTTTGAATGATTTATGAATGTAACTGGAAACTGCTGTTCCAAACTTTGTTTAATTTACTTTGGGGACCAGGAAATCAAGCATGGTGAACTATAACATTTCCCTATGTTAATAATCTCACTGAGCACACTCCTGGGAATGTCTTAGGACAAGAATTAATGCTCCTGGGGCTGGGGATGTGGCTCAAGCGGTAGCGCTCGCCTGGCATGCGTGCGGCCCGGGTTCGATCCTCAACACCACATACAAACAAAGGTGTTGTGTCCGCCGAAAACTAAAAAATAAATATTAAAAAAATTCTCTCTCTCTTAAAAAAAAAAATTAATGCTCCTAACAAAAGCAATCCCAGTGCTTTTATACATACTACATTGGTATAGTCTTGAAAAGCAGGCGTGGCGGGAGTATAATAATCTATTTTATAGACAAGGCAACTGAAACTCTGGGTAAAATCATATATCTCTTCCTTCCTTCCTTCCATTTTATTTTGAGACAGGGTCTGGCTAAATTGCCCAGGCTGGGTTCCAACTTATAATCTTCCTCCTCTGCCTCCCAAGTCACCACTTCTCATTTTAAAGATGAGACAAATGAGGCTACAAAAGGCAAAACTGCTCACACAGAAACACACAGAAATTAGAGAAGCAACAATTTGAGCTTTTTCTACTCTTCTCTATTCCTCAGCCATTCCTTTTTTTTTTTTTTTTTTAGTTATTGATGGACATTTATTTGAGTGTGTGTGTGTGTGTGTGTGTGTGTATAGGGGTGGGAATCTATCTCAGGGCTTCACATTTGCTAGGCAAGTGCTCTACCACTAAGCCACAACCCCAGCCCCACCCCCGCCATTCCATTTCTTGATGAGATCTCACTATGTTTCTCAGACTGGTCTCTCTGGGTTCAAGTGATCCTTTTGCCTCAGTATAGCTGGGACTGAAGGCCTACAACACAGCACCCAGCCATTCCATTTCTTGAACAGGGTTTTTATTGACATCTGTGTGACTGGGGGGGGGGGGAGTCTGTTTTAGAGAGGCTAGACATTCATAATGCCACTGCTTAATTTCCTCAGGTAGAAAGTATTAAGATAAATGGTCTAAGTTAATCTCACCCTTTGTGACAAAAACACTTTTTATCAATGTAAAACAGGAATCAATTAACTTGTTTTAAAGAGAACAGTTTCAAAGTAACACCAAATTTGCTTCCTATCCAATGGTAAATGTAGCTACTAATTCCCCAGAGATAAATTTGGCACATTCAGGTTATCATCTTTAGAGTTTCAAGAATTGTTTCTTCCATATAATTATAAAGACTTAGATCAGCAGAGTTTAAAACCCAGTTGTCTCACTTAATTTAAGCCATTTAATTTCTCTGAGCCTTCACTTCCTTATGAAGGCAATAATAATGCCTATCCATTCTATTTCATTGTTGTAAACATCAAACAAAACAATGAGCATAAAAACTGTATGAAGTGCAAATCATGATTACTGTGCCCAGCTTTAGCCCATCAGTACTGCTTCTAGTTAAGCCACAGCTTACTGCAAGCCTCTTACTTTATATACATATTCACCCAACTTCTATCATCTCCTAGAAAAAACTGAGTTAATCCCATGATCACCAACCATAATAACCAAGTGACTGCCCATCTTTGCTGGAATTACTTACTAGTGATAACCATGGAGATTGAAAATGCTTTCCATGCCAGTTTATCAATGGGGTAAGTTAAAGAACTTCAAAGAAGCAACTATCAGGGCTGGGTATATTGCTCAATAGTAGAAGCATGCTTAGCACACTCAAGGCCCTGGCCCAGCAGGGGAGAGGGGGTAGTTAAAAGAAAAAGAAAAATGAAGCAATCACCAGAGAGGAAGGAGGAAAGTGTCTAAATTCACTAGCTTTATTTCCATCTCTTTCTGAAGGCTGAATTCCTACTAAAGCCCTGAACAGAAAAAAAAAAATGTTCAGATAAGTTAATTAAAGTCAAATATAATCTGCAATAATGCTACCTCTCCTGGTTTAGTTGGAAGAAAACAAATTTTAATACTAATTTTCAATGTCTCAATACCTAAATTATCTTTGATTAATAAAAATATAATTAAAAAGTCAATATTGAAAAGACTGTGTGCCCAAAAAGCCAATGCAATTTTATTTTCCAAATCTTTTATTTATTTTTCTTTTTTAATAGATTCTTTTTTTAAAAAGAGAGAGAGAGAGAGAGAGAGAGAATTTTAATATTTGTTTTCTTAGTTTTCGGCGAACACAACATCTTGTTTGTATGTGGTGCTGAGGATCGAACCCAGGCCGCACGCGGCATGCCAGGCGAGCGCGCTACCGCTTGAGCCACATCCCCAGCCCAAATCTTTTATTTATTTTTCTAAAATGCCAAATTAGCTGGGTGTAGTGGCAGCCAGCCTCAGTTACTTAGCAAGACCATGTCTCAAAATAAAAATAAAGGGCTGGGGATCTGGCTCAAGCGGTAGCACGCTAGCCTGGCATGCATGCGGCCCGGGTTCGATCCTCAGCACCACTTACAAACAAAGATGTTTTGTCCGCCGAAAACTAAAAAATACATATTTAAATAAATAAATAAATAAACAAATAAATAAAAATAAAAAAGAATAGGGGCTGGGGATATAGCTCAGTGCTTGCCTTGCATGCACAAAGCCCTAGGTTCTAATCCCCAGCACCACACACACCCCCCCCCCCAAAAAAAAAAAAAAGAGAGAGAGAGAGAGAGAGAGAGAGATTCAGGTGTAGCTCAGTAATAGAGTGCCCTGGGTTAAATCCCTAGTATAAACAAACAAATAAATGAATAAAATACCAAGATTTTGCTGGTACAGTGGCACATGCCTATAATCCCAGCAGCTAGGGAGGCTGAGGATTGCAAGTTCAAAGCCAGACTCAGCAAAAGCAAGGCACTAAGCAGCTCAATGAGATCCTGTCTCTAAATAAAATACAAAATAGGGCTGGGAGATGTGGCTCAAAGGCTGAGTGTTCCTGGGAGTTCAATCCCCAGTATCCCACCCCCAAAAAAAAACAAACACCAAGATTTGATTTATCTCTTCCAGTATGTCATTTTCCATTTCCTTAAGGAAATGAAAGCAGTTCTAATAAACTGGATCTAATCACAATTTCATATTTGTCAAGGAAAATTTTATGACTAGCTAGACAATTTTGTCTTTTGTTTTTGCTGCTACACTGAGGACTGACCAAAAGGGAGTTCTACCACTGAGTTACATCTCAAACCTCTCCCTCCTTTTTTTCATTTTGAGACAGGATCTCACTAAATTACCTGGGCTGACTTGGAATTTGCAATCCTCCTGCCCCACACTCCTGAGTAGCTGGGATTATAGGTGTGTACCACTGCCCCTGACAATTCTCATCATTTTAACAAAGCTGTAATACAGTTTTGTTTCTTTAATTCATGTAACAATTATGGTAGCCAATCTCAATTATTTTCAAAGATATAGGAATCTTTCTCTTTGTAGAACTGGTAGACCTGAGAGAGTTCTGAAGGAACAATGGTGATGACAAACATAGTATTAGCCTACACTATGGAGCACTTAACAATGGATCAGACCCCAACTGTAAATGTTACATATATAAACTCAATTAATCCTCTCAACAATATTATGAGAAACTATTATTCCCATACCACTTTAATGAATGAGAAAACTGGGGTACCAAAATGGTTAGAATGTCTGAAGTCACAAAGCTAGTATGACAGAGCTGAGATTCAAACTAATCACAAAGCTCAAAGTTACTCAGAATCTCTACACCATGAACTTTCTTCTTGACAGTAGAAAGGAAAATTTCACTGTTTTTTGGATTGAACCCAGGGATACTTAACCATAGAGCCACATCCTCAGTCCCCCTTTTAAATATATTTTAGAGACAGGGTCTCACTGAGTTGCTTAGGACCTTGCTAAGTTGCTGAGACTGGTTTAAATTAACCATCCTTCAGTCTCAGCCTCCCAAGCTACTGGGATTATATGCATGTGCCACCATGCCCAGCTAAAATCTTACTCTTTTTATGTATGAAGCACAAATATATACACCCACAGTATAAAAACAGATCTGGAGGGCTGGGGATGTGGCTCAAGCGGTAGCACGCTTGCCTGGCATGCGTGCGGCCCGGGTTCGATCCTCAGCACCACATACCAACAAAGATGTTGTGTCCGCCGAGAACTAAAAAATAAATATTAAAAATTCTCTCTCTCTCTCTCTCTCCTCTCTCACTCTCTCTTAAAAAAAAAAAAGAAAATTATTTAAAAAAAAAAACAGATCTGGGATATTAAAATTTCATGAAGGGGGGCTGGGGATGTGGCTCAAGTGGCAGCGCGCTCGCCTGGCATGCATGCGGCCCGGGTTCGATCCTCAGCACCACATATAGACAAAGATGCTGTGTCCGCCAAATACTGAAAAATAAATATTAAAGTTCTCTCTCTCTCTCCCTCTTTCTCACTCTCTCTCACTCTTTCTTTAAAAAAAAAAAAATTCATGAAGGGGTCAAAAAAAAAAAAAGTGTAATAGAAGAGGGGGGTAATGAAGGGGAGATCATGAAAAAGGATGGCAAACACTGCTCTATAACACATAGCCTCTCTTTTTTTTTAGCATGCAGGTAAGACTGGTCCTGTGTTTTGCTAAAATTGCCTCATTTGTTATTTCAATGACTAAATATGAGTTTTGTGCTTATTATATATGTCAAGCACCAGGAATAAAATGATAAACAGATCTTAAAGTACCCCTTCTTTAAAAAGGATCTATCAATTAAACAAATATATTTAATACAAAGTGAAGTACTCTGATCAGTCTTGAGGGGCAAGGAGTTTTCAAATGATTTCTTAGAAGAGATGATGTCTCAGTCAGCTGGATTCTAAGGGAAGAACAAGGATTAACCAACCTCCACTGAGAAGGTGGTCATGAAACACGAGGAAAATGGCACCTTCGGCAGAGATACCAGCATGAAAAAACATGCCAAGTCCTAGGAAGCCAACCTCGGTATAGGATAGTCAATAAAGAAGGGGAAAGAAGATTCAAGGGGAAGGAACAAAAAGATGAGCCTCAAGGATCTGTGGCCAGGGCTAGGGTTACCTAGCATGTGTGAGGCACTGGGTTCAATTCTCATCACCACATATAAATAAGCAAAATAAAGGTTCAGTGACAACTAAAAAACTATCCAAAAAAAAAAAAAAAAAAAGACTCTATGGCCAGATTGAAAAGGACCTCATAAACCAAGCCAGGAAGTTTGTACTTTATCCTAATGAAAACAGCAAACCAATGAAAGTTTTTTTTTTTTTTTGGTGGTGCTGGGGATTGAACCCAGGCCCTTATGAATGCTAGGCAGGCACTCTACCAACTGAGCTATATCCCCAGCCCCCTGAAAGATTTTATATAGAATAACAAGATCAAAACTGCTTCAGAAAGATTCCTTTGGCAGGCTAGGGATATAGCTCAGTTGGTAGAGTGCTTGCCTTGCATGCACAAAGCCATGGGTTCAATCTCCAGCATAGCACAACAAAAAAAAGATTAACACACATAGTAAGGTCCTTTGTCACAACTGACCTGCAGGTGAAAATCATCGTATTTCAACTGACTATGCAGTTGTGTATCTGCCTTTTTTTTTTTCTTTCTTTTTTTTTTATTTGCAGTACTAGGGATCGAAACCAGAGCTAACCAATATCCCCAGCCCTTTTTCTTTTTTATTTTGGGACAGGGTTCTCTCTAAATTGCCCAGACTGGCCTCAAACTTGTCATTCTCTGGCGATGGCCTCAGCCTCACAAGTTACTAGTATTACAGGTGTGTGCCACCACGCCCGATATGTTTCGGATTCTTTTATTCCACACCCATTACTATCAATAACAAAATTATCCCACTCTTCAGTATTTATCCAGAAGAATTAATGTCAACATATTATAGATATACATGCAAACCCATGTATTTAGCAGTGCAATTCAAAATAGCCAAGTTGGAACCATTGTAAGTGTCCATAAAGAAAATATGACATATATACACAATGGAGTTTTTTTTTTTAACATTTTTTTATTTGCAGTTGGACACAATGCCTCTATTTTTAATTTATTTACTTTTATGTGGTGCTGAGGATCGAACCCAGGGCCTTGCATGTGCTAGGCGAGCACTCTACCAATGAGCCACAACCCCAGCCCCTGGAGTTTATTTATTTTTTAGTTGTAGGTGAACATAGCACCTTTATTTTATTTTTATGTGGTGCTGAGAATTGAACCCAGAACCTCATGCATGCTAGGGGAGTGCTCTACCACTAAGCCACCACCCCAGCCCCACAATGGAGTTTTATTCAGTTATAAAGAACAAAATTATGTCATTTGCAAGAAAATGCCTGGAATCTAAGGACATCATGTTAAGTGACATAAGCCAGACTCAGAAAGTCAAAAGTCATATGTTTTCTCTCATATATGGGAGTTACAAAAAAAGAGGAAAAAAAAAGGAGAATCTCAGAAAAAAGAGAGGCTAGTACAGTAAAGAAGGGGGCCAAGGAGCAAGAGGAGAGGAGAAAACAGAAGGTACTAGGCAAAAAAAATTTACCAAATTATGTTATGTGTGTGTGAGAATGTTGTAATGAATCACGTTATTTGTATAATTATAATAAAACACTCGAATTGTGCATTTTAAAGGGTGAATTTATGAAATGTGAATTAGATCTCGATAGCTACTGAAATCATAAATATCAGATCATGCTTATGACATAAAAGTGTCCCAAGTGGGTAAAAAATAGCAACAATAAAGGTTAGGAAAGCACTATGGGACTGGTAGGAATAGTACCCTCTTTTGTGTCATAAAAATACAAAAATGAGAACATTGCAAAGTATTAAATAATTTGAGAGACCATCTCTCCAAGACGTAAATTACTCACAGTGCCTTCAACTTCTGAATAGAGTCCTGACCAGAAGCTGAAAGTACTTTTATCCAGTTGATACAGTCGAGATTTCTCAAATGTTTCAGCATCCATGATCTGTCCTAACTCTGGGGGTACACGAGTTGTTGTTTTATATATTCTTCTCTGAAATATTTTAAAGAAAACACTTTAACAAAACAGTCAATTATTTATTACAATAGTAATTTATGATCTTACATTGAATAGTTTATAGCATTAACTTGTCACTTAATCTGCACATCTGCAGAGTGTTTCATATATACGAAAATACTACATTTGGTCACGTACACTGATTACTGAAACAACTGATGCAGAAAAGTTAAAGGCAGAACAAGAGAATATGAGGCTAGCTGACTACGTAGAATAAAAATCAGGATTATCCTCACACTTCACTTTACATATGCAAACCAAAGTTTTAACATCACAAGGGTGCCACTCTTTCTGGGTATGACTATGTCCTATAATACAGAAAAAAAAAAAATACAACTGTGAAAAAGAGAAGCAAACATATTAACCACAAGCAATAATAGATATTGTTGCTAGTCATTAAATTTGGTCCAAATTAAGAGAGATTTAAGGAATCAAAGAAATTATCAGGTCTCTAAGATCAATTTTCTCATTATGCCAAATTTTAAAAGGTAATTTTGGCTCATGAGACATACCACAGGAAGCAGGTACCAAAAAATAGGACAGAAACATCTTCTACAATGGTTTTGCAACAAATGCTTTCTCTATATATTGTATGTCAATAAAAGTTGAGGGCATTAAATAATGCATAATTCAGTAGAGGCACTACTGAAAAGTAGTTACTCTTAGTACTACTTAGTAATAAGTAGTTATTACTACTTAGTAGTTAGTTACTACTTAGTAATAAGTAGTTATTAAGGCTTATTATTAAAGTAAGACAGATAGATGGTCAATAGCTTATTGAGAAAAAAAATTAAAACTGTTTATAGATTCATGTAGAATGTAAATTGAGAAAAAAAAATTTGAAAAGAGAAAGGACTGAAATGCTCAAGAGAGAACATTTAGAAAGGTTTTTACAACCATCATCAGTGACAACACAGAAGATTCTAAATAAAGCAATCAACAGTGAAAGACTGCAATAAAATGTCAATTAAACTCATTTAAACATTTAAACTTGGGGCTGGGGATGTGGCTCAAGCGGTAGCGTGCTCGCCTGGCATGCGTGCGGCCCGGGTTCGATCCTCAGCACCACATACAAACAAAGATGTTGTGTCCATCGAGAACTAAAAAATAAATATTAAAAAAAAAATTCTCTCTCTCTCCCTCCCTCCCTCTCTCACTCTCTCTTTATAAAAAAAAAAAAAAAAAAAAAAAAAAAAAAAAAACATTTAAACTCATTTAAAAGTTCTGATCTAGTCATGGACAGTGGTACATGCCCGTAATCCCAGGAACTCAAGAAGCTAAGGCAGGAGGATCACAAATTCAAGGCCAGTCTAGGCAATGTAGCAAGACCCTCTCTCAAATAAAAAATAAAAAGGACTGGGGATGTAACTCAATGGTAAAGCATCCCTGGGATCAATCCCCAGTACTAAAAGTTCAGATCTCAGTCAGGTGAGGTGATCCATGCCTGTAATCCCAGCTACTCTGGAGGCTGAGGCAGGAAGATCCAAAGTTCCAAGCCAGCCTCAGCAATTTAGCAAGACCCTGTCTCAATTTTTTTTTTTTTTTAAGTGCTGGGACATAACTCAATCTTAAGAGTTATAGGGTTCAATCCCCAGTACTGGGGGAAAAAAGTTCAGATCTCTAATTTTTCAAGCTATTTATTAGGATTATCTTTAGAGAGCTATTAAGTAATTTTTGCCTTCTACTCCCCCCATCCCCGCCCACCAGTGCTGGAGATTGAACCCACGGACTGAGGCATGCTAGTCAAGTGCTCAACCGGTGAGCTACATCTTCAAACCCCATCCCCACCTCACATTTTTTATTTGTTACAGAGAAATGAACCCAGGGACGCTTTGCCCCTGAGCTTCATCCCCAGCTCTTTTTATTTTTTAAAGACGGTCCAGTTGCTGGGATTACCGCCCCCCCCCACCCTCTAAGATTTTGAGACAGATTCATAATTCATAACAAATAATTGCCCATAGTGGCCTCCAAGTTTTGCTCTTCCTGCCTCCACCTCCAGAGTAGCTGGGGCCAAAGGTGTGTGCCGCTAGGATACTATTTAAAAATTTTTTAACGAAAATAATGTAAATATAATACTTTTTTTGGCAAAAACATATGTACTTTAAGGAGATTAAAAAGAAAAAAGGGGGATGGGGTTGCGACTCAGAGGTAGAGCGCTCGCCTAGCATGAACGATGCCTTGGGTTCGATCCTCAACACCACAATAAAGATATTGTGTCCAGGGGCTGGGGATGTGGCTCAAGCGGTAGCGCGCTCGCCTGGCAGGCGTGCGGCCTGGGTTCGATCCTCAGCACCACATACCAACAAAGATGTTGTGTCCGCCGAGAACTAAAAAATAAATATTAAAAATTCTCTCTCTCTCTCTCTCTCTCCCTCTCCCCTCTCTCTTTAAAAAATAAATAAATAAATAAAGGTGTTGTGTCCATCTACAACTAAAAAAATATTTAAAAAAAAAAAGATAGTGTCCATCTACAACTAAAAAATAAAATATTTATTAAAAAAAAAAGAAAAAGAAAAAAGGATGGGCAGGGGGTTGTGGCTTTGTGGTAGAGCGCTCAACTGGCAAGCGTGAGGCACTGGGTTCCATCCTCAGCATCATGTAAAAATAAATGTATTGTGTCCACCTACAACTAAAGAAAAAATATGAAAAATTTATCAAAAAGAAAAAAGAGAGTGTCAGTCCTTGGAAGAATTGCAACATCTTTATTTTCAGAAAATGGTTTCCTAATCCTGTGGTTGAGTAGGATAACACGAATATCATGGGGAAGTTGTGATTCGAATATGTCAGCAGCTTTCTTTTGAAGGCTTACATCAAAGATAAAGGAGTCTGGGTCTGGACCCAAAGAACCAAAGAGGCTGTAGGGCAGGCATAAGCTCAAACTTGAGGGGGCTACCTTTTCCTTTCTTAAGGCCCTAGGGTCTCACGAAAAACTTCCCTGAGGTACCAAGAACCCCTAAAAGCCAAGTCCGCCATAGGGCCAAGTTAGAAGGCCCAGCAAGGGTTACGGGGTTGAAACTGGTGCTGGGTCCATTCCGAGCCTGGCCTAGGGCTGGCGGGTGTTGAGTTCAGGTGGGCCCTGTCTAGGCTCACCTGCCGCTGTGCTAGGAAGGTCTCCCAAAGATACACTGTCCAGGAAAAGAGCAACACCGCCCCGAAGATACGCTTCTCCGCGGGCATCTCCCACATGGCGTCCAGCGACGCCGACATCCCCATGGCCACCCGGTTCCACAGGATCCTTCAGCGTGCACCGGTGCCACACTGACACCCGTCCTCTCAAAGAGTCCCCGCGGTGCCACAGCGATATAGGTCCCTTCCGAGTGCCTCTACACAGACACCCGCCCCCATACCAGCCCCTCCGCGCAGCCGGCAGTGTCGCAAAAGCACTCCTCTTCTTGCCTCCACCCGCTGGGGACTTCTAGTTTCTCATAGGAAAGGACCAGCCCCACCTTCCTCACTTCCGGCCCAAACGGGGAGGGAGCCCAGACGCTGAGTTCCGGCCCTGACTGAGCTTGCGTTGCACCTACATCCATCCCCCGCCCCTCGACATTGGGTTCCTGCCCAGGGTTCTGGCTTTCTTCCTGGGCTTTATACCGCGGCCGGGGGCGGGGCTTTCTAACCTCTCAAGTGGCAATTCCTTTAGGTTTTGGGGCCTTGGTTGCCCAGAATGGGCTGCGGCATATTCTGTGTTTTCCTGGGCTGGGACGAGCTGACAGAAATTCTGGGCTTAGGGGCTGGGGTTGTGGCTCAGTGGCAGAGAGTTTGCGTCGCATGCATGAGGCCCTGGGTTCGATCCCCAGCACCACATAAAAATAAATAAATAAAAGTGAAGATATTGTGTTCATCTACAACTAAAAAAAAAAAAATAAAATTAAAAAAAAAAAGAAATTCTGGGTTTAGCGGTCGCCGACCCAGTGGGCCGCCATCCGCACCCAGAGGTGGCTGGGAAGAATGGGCGAGTATAGTAGGCGTCCCAGGCTGTCAAAATCTTTGCTGTTGGCTCGTGCTGTCCAGCTGCGGTAGGTGCATCCCTGGGATACCAGAAGAACGAGGCGAGGCATTGCACATGGAGTGTTTTGGCCTATATTGGCGTGTTCTGACTTCAAGTGTATTAGATGAGAATGACGGTAGCAATGAGAATTTCACTTGCAGACCTTATTATCTCATCCACCCCAAGTGTACTTGGAAGTGGCATTTTGCCCAATTGTGCCCTGGGGTAAGGCAAGAATAGGGTAGGTTAGAAATACCTGAAACGAAAGTCCCGTCTTTATCTAGGGGACAAACTCTGATCAAGTCTCAGTGCCATTTCTGTCTTGGAATTCAGAAGTGAAATGTGTCACTGCGACACCTGTCAACACATTTATTTTACTTGAAAACCGAAGTCAGAATTTTTCTGACCAAAAGTAAATCTAATTTGGTTAATTAGTTCTATAGACTGGTGTTGCTAAGTTGGCTAATTTTTTTAAACAATAAATTTAACTAAATCTATTTAAATTAGTGATACTGCGACTCTGGAGGCTGAGGCAGGAGCATCACAAGTTCAGGGCCAGACTCAGCAATTTAGGAAGACTCTGTCTAGAATTAAAAAAAAAAAAAAAAGCAAATGGTTATAATAATAAGATAACAAATTATTTTGCAAGTCAGATGTTCTCCAGTTCTTTATTTACAGCAAAATTAATGGCTGACCTAATTGAATTGTCAGCTGATGAAATATCACTTTTAATTTTGGGACTATAACTCAGAAAAAAAGCCCCAAAATTGATTGACATTACTAAAACAAAACTACTAGCATTTTCATATTCTTATTTATTTGAATATTTCTTAGCCTTGTGTTTATTAAAACAAAAAAGGAGGGGCTGGGATGTGGCTCAAGCGGTAGCGCGCTCGCCTGGCATGCGTGCGGCCTGGGTTTGATCCTCAGCACCACATACCAACAAAGATGTTGTGTCCTCCAAGAACTAAGAAATAAAATATTAAAAATTCAAAAAACAAAAAAGGAATGGAATTGAAACTGAATCCTGTTGATTTAGCAGTAAGCAATACTCACCTAGGTGCATGAATTAATTGATAGGAAAGCCCCATCTATTTTAGGGCTTTATACATGTTATTCAAGCCCTCTACCAACTGAGCTTCATCCCCAGACATAAGAAATACTTTCTCAATAGAATTATACCACTTATGTTTCTGTATTATCAAAATTTGTAATTGTGTTGTTTTGACTAGCTATATACTAAATTGCAATGATAATTCAGAATTCTTTCTAATACCTAGAACCATAAGTTACAGGGAATTGTTAAAAATTTTACTTTCAAGCATATTTTTATTGTAAAGAAGTGATCAATAAAACGTTTTTCAAACATTAATTACATTTGGATAACTTTGGGGAAAAGAACCTAAATATAAGTTAGAGATGATAAAGGAGCAATGTTAAGACTGTCTTGCCTGCTAGAGAGGGGTCACATTCTCCCTTGAATGTGTATTACTTTTCTCACCCCAAAGGTTCTGACTCAAGATTAATTCTCCCCCGAATGTGTATTTCTTACTTTACCCCAAAGGATGTCTCTTACTCTTGGGATGGCCTGCATTCTCCCCTTGCTTTTCTTTTCTTTTCTTTTTTTTTTTTTTTTTGAGAATTTTTCAATATTTATTTTTTAGTTCTCGGCGGACACAACATCTTTGTTGGTATGTGGTGCTGAGGATCGAACCCGGGCCGCACACATGCCAGGTAAGCGCGCTACCGCGTGAGCCACATCCCCAGCCCTCTCCCCTTGCTTTTCTAAATAAAATTCTGTGCCTACTGGGGTAGGGTGGGGAGAATGATGTTGAAAGCTCATTTATGTATTTTTTTAATGGATGAGGGTGTTTATTCAATTGTTATATACTTTCTGTTGATGTATTATAAAAAGTGATTTCACAGTTTTTAATTATCAGTGTTTATAATTTGCTAGAATTTACATTGCAACTATTTAAACTTACATTGAAAACTTTTAGATGGAAGGATAAACACCTTCAAAATATTCTCTTCTAAGGTCATCTTTATTATGCCCTCTTACTTTTCTTGTCCTTACTTATCTGTGAGTCCAAAGCCTCACTAAAACTTCTGTCACTCAAACTTTTTTTTTTAAAGAGAGAGTGAGAGAGAGTGGGAGAGAGAGAGAGAATTTTAATATTTATTTTTTAGTATTTGGCGGACACAACATCTTTGTTTTTATGTGGTGCTGAGGATTGAACCCAGTGCCTCGAGCGCTACCGCTCGAGCCACATCCCCAGCCCTGTCACTCAAACTTTTGACAAAGAGCACAAGTTTAGACTAAAGCTGCTTGAGTGCCAGTCATAACCATGATTAGTAAGTTATTTACCCTTTGTGCATCAGTTGCTCATCAGTACAGTGAGAGGGTACTTAACCTCCTTCATTGTTAGGATCAAATAAGAAAATTCATGTAAAGCTCTAAGCAATGTACATGACCAAATAAGTACCCAGTAAAGGCTAGCTACTAGCTCTTCATGCTTGGGAAAATGGCATCAGTGATCTGTCCCTGTGTTTGAAGAGAAAGGAACCAGAAGATGGTGTGAAGTTTCAAAGCCAAAACTGACTGCAGTTCATTCATTCAAGAAAAATATCTGCAAAATACCAGACACTGCTAAGTGTGAGTGTGAACCAAACAAAGCCCATCCTTTCCTGAAACTTATATTCTTAGTGGGCTGGGGTGGATGGAGTGAGAGATGATAAGCAAATATATCACAGTAAAAGTGGAGGTGGTGATAAGTGCTATGAAGAAAAAAACAGAGAAAAGGGAATAGAGTGTATTGGTGTGAGGGGCACTAATTTACATAAGATGGTCAAGGAAGGCCTTTAAGATTAGCCAACAGTTGATCTCAGACCCCTACCCCCAAAAAAGTGGGTAACTGGGGAAAATGTCAATCAGAGTGAACAGTGTAAAGACCCTGAGGTTGGACAATGCTTAACCCACCTGGGGACTGGTAAGAAGGTAAGAAAGAGTAAGGAGAAAGGGAAATGCAGATCCTGATGTTACCGCTGTTTACCAGTGACGGTGATGAGTCCTTGCTTCTGCAATGCTGAAGTATAACACCAGAGAAGCACGCCAAGGCAAGTTTAGAGTGGAAAGTAGAAGCTTTATTAAAGGACAGCAGAAAAGACTTCTCCCAGGAGGAAGAAAAGGACCCAAGAGGTGGAATCCCTGGAAGGGTGAGGCCGACCCTCTTTTATAGCTAAGGTCTTCTTTCAGCTTTCCCGCATTCTGTCAGGTTCCTGTCCTTTGTTGTTATCTTGCAGTGATAGAATGTAGGTGGGGAGACCCAAAAGGTGAGGGGCAGATGAGCCTGAGGAGTAATCTTGGGCAAGAAGGGCCTGGAGGCCTTTTAATTAGCATCTCCCTGTCTGCTAGGAGCTGTTTCATTAATATTTCTTTAGAATGTGCTCTGGACCTTGGGAACATTAATATTTCAATTTTCCAAGTGCTGCTCTGCTTTCCCGGGCTCCATTCTCAACATGGCCTTCATTTTCGATTTTACTCCATATTAGACCCGATTTACCTAACTATACTACCTATCTTTAAATCTGGCTTCACTGGCATCATGCACAATCTCCTAGTTAGAACCCTGATGTTTACTTAGAATGAAAGAATAAGCCATTGGAGAATTTTGAGAAATGATGATTCCTCTGACTACTGTGTGAAGGGTAAATGTAATAAGGACACAGATCCAGATCGAAGCAGTGGTCCAATTAGGAGGCCATTTCAAGAACCCAGGTGAGGTCTGAAAGTATAGCTCAGAAAATTGAAATATTAATGTTCCCAAGGTCCAGAGCACATTCTAAAGAAATGTTAATGAAACTCAGAATCTGTGCTTAGTATGTCCAAGGCCTGGGCTCAATCCCCAGCACCACCACCACCACACACACACACACACACACACACACACACACACACACACACACAATAGAACCCAAGTGAGAGTCCAGAGTGGTAGCAGTGGATAGATAAGTGAATTTCAGAAAGTGAATAATTATGTGTCACTTATAGAAAGTTCCAACAGAGGGGCTGGGGATGTGGCTCAAGTGGTAGTGCGCTCCCCTGGCATGCGTGCGGCCCGGGTTCGATTCTCAGCACCACATACAAACAAAGATGTTGTGTCCACCGAAAACTAAAAAATAAATATTAAAATTCTCTCTCTCTCTCTCTTTAAAAAAAAAAGTTCCAACAGACTGGTCTGTGTACAGTCTAAAAACAGGAGCTTCAAAATATTACCTACTTTTTACTCCAAAGACTGGGTCTTTTTTTCCTCCCAGAATTGTAGAACCAATAGTAAGACTGAGCACATTTGAGCATTGAAGGAAACTTCTATTCTTGGCCAAGAATAAAATTTCCCATGCCTTGGGAGTCCAGAGGTTATAAATATAAAGGAAATGAGAATAATAAAAGGGAGGCATATATATGTCTTTTATTAAAATGATATTAGACCCAGTGGCTGGGTGGCTGAGGCAGGAGGATTGCAAGTTCAAAGCCAGCCTCAGCAATGGCAAGATGCTGAGCAACTCAGTGAGACTTTGTCTCTAAATAAAATAGAAAATAGGGCTGGGGATGTTACTCAGTGGTTAAGCACCTCTGAGTTCAATCCCCAGTACCAAAAAATAAAGAAACAAGGTTTGTTTGGCCATCTAAAATCGAACCAGTTTCAGCTAGCCCAACTAAAGAAAAACTCTCAGCCTTCAGACATCTGGTCTTCAAAGGTGAGCAAGATTAAAGCCAGGATGATGGCTGGCACACACCAGTAATACCAGTTACTCAGGAGGATGAGATTGAGGATTGCAAATTCATGGCCAGGCTCAGCAATTTAGTGAGATGCTCTCTCTCAAAAAAAAATAAATAAATAAAAATAAAAAGAAAAAAAATTGGAGGGAAAATAGCATGGTGGTGTTATGCTCGAATTTGGGACCCCCAAAAGACCACCAGAGACAGCAAAGAGGTGTTTATTGTGAGCTAGCTCAGTCCTCCGTGTGCACACAGCAACTGGTGACGCTGAGAGGCCCCAAGCCCAGGGTTTGCAGCAGTTTTATACATTCTTTGGAGAAGGCAGGGACCCCCACATACATCATAGCATCTCTTAGCAAATCATCACACACTGCGGGAAAATCAAATAACAACTCTAAAACATGATTAGCACATTCACTGGCGGGAACAAGTTGGGTAGGGGTGATTGGTCAGTACAAAAGGGGTAGTCATTTGAACTGATTGGTTTAAATCGTGAGGATGTTGCAAGGGGAGTACGTGCCAAACTGCAGGGCTTCTAGTTTATATACTGGTCACCACACCTAGGTGGGGGCCACCTGGAATTTCAGATATGTGATTATCTTGGCCTATCTTAGGTGATCACCATCTGGGACTTTTCTGAGAACTGTTTCCACAGAGCTTTTCTGTACTATTTTCCTGACTTTAGGACTACAGTAGGTCAGAGGTTAAGTTTCAGAGCAAACTGAGGTCCCAAGCAGAATGAGATTGCTTAGGTCTTTCACTAGCTCGATCCTCCACGCACACACACAGCAACTGGTGACGCTGACAGGCCCCGAGCCCAGGGTTTGCAGCAGTTTTATACATTCTTTGGAGACGGCAGGGACTTCACATACATCATAGCATCTCTTAGCAAATCATCACACACCGAGGGAAAATCAAATAACAACTCTAAAACATGATTAGCACATTCACTGGCGGGAACAAGTTGGGTAGGGGTGATTGGTCAGAACAAAAGGAGTATTCATTTGAACTGATTGGTTTAAGCCAAGAGGGGTGTACGTGCTGAACTACATGGTTTCCCAACATGTTATCAACCACCATAAACTACTGGGGGGTCATCTGGCATCCTAGGTATTTCCCTGTCTCATGCTGATTGGTGGTTGCTAGGGGGTTGCTATGGATCCCCACCTAGCCTGACTGAGTCAGGGACACCTGGCACAGCAGATCTCTCCTGTTATTTGTAGATAAACAACTTAGCAGGGTGGGAAAGTGCCTAGGAGTGCTCTGTGGGTTTTTCCAAGGACAAAGGTCATGTCCCTTCCTTGGACAGGCTTTGCTCTGAGGTAGAGGCTGGTTTTTCACTGGTAGAGCATTTGTTATGGCTTAGATATTAGGTGTCCCCTAAAAGCTCATGTGTGAGACAATGAAAGTTTAGAGTTGAAATGATTGGGTTATGAGAGCCTTAATCTAACCACTGCTAAACCACTGTTAGAGGGGCTGGGGTTGTGGGGTCTGCAGTAGGGCAATTGCCAAGCATGTGTGAGGCACTGAGTTGGTTTGATCCTCAGCACCACATTTAAATAAAGGTATTGTGTTTACCTACAACTAAAATAAATAAATATAAAACTCTGATAGGGATTGACTGAGTGGTAATTATAGAAAGGTAGGATGTGGCTGGAGGATGTGGGTCCCTGGGGGCACATGCCTTTCCGGTATATATTTTGACCCTGGAGAGTGCCAGTTCTCTCTGCTTCCTTCTTCAGTCTACTGAGCTGCTTTCCTCTTCCACACTTTTTGCCATGATGTTCTGCCTCACTTGGGCCCAAAGCAATGAAATCGGCCATTTGTAGACTGAAATCTCTGAAACTGTGAGCCCCAAATAAACTTTTCCTCCTCTAAAATTGTTCTTGTCAGGACTTTTGGTCACAGTGGTGAAAAAGCTGACTAAAACAGCACTCATGGGTTCAATCCCCATTACTAAAAGGGGAAAGAGAAAAAAAACAAAAAAGACAAGAATAGAGTGGGACAAAAATTCAGCGAGGACACCTAGACAGTGAAAGACCAGGGCAGGGTAACAGAAACAGGCTGTTGATAGTGAAAGGAAAGCAAGGAACCGGGAGATGAAAGTTGGAGACTAGGCAGAGATACACAGTGAGTTTGTCAGAGCTGACAAATAAAGGCCATCTCTGTATAGATGGAGAGAGGCAACACAGGTTTGGGAGTTGGGACTTTTATATGGCAGGATCAAGGATTAGAGACTCCTAATTCGGGTAGTTAAGGGTGGGGTTGGTATGAGGGAGTGGTGATATGCCCTTGGGCAGGAAAGAATGCAGATGGTGAGGGGTTGTATTGGAATACAGGGAGTGGTGAGGCTTTCTCAGAAATGCCCTTGGGTGGGAAAGTGAAATTTTTCTTTTTATTTTTTTTTCATGGTTTATTTCTTTTTAAAAAAATTTTTTAAATTGGTTGTTCACAACATTACAAAGCTCTTGACATATCATATTTCATACATTAGATTGAAGTGGGTTATGAACTCCCAATTTTACCCCAAATGCAGATTGCAGAATCCCGTCAGTTACACATCCACAATTTTACATAATGCCCTATTAGTAATTGTTGTATTCTGCTACCTTTCCTATCCCCTACTATCCCCTCTCCCCTCCCCTCCCATCTTCTCTCTCTACCCCATCTACTGTAATTCACTTCTCTCCTTGTTTATTTTCACATTCCCCTCTCAACCTCTTATATGTAATTTTGTATAGCAATGAGGGTCTCCCTTCATTTCCATGCAATTTCCCTTTTCTCTCCCTTTCCCTCCCATCTCATGTCTCTGCTTAATGTTAATCTTTTCTTCCTGCTCTTCTTCCCTGCTCTGTTCATAGTTGCTCTCATTATATCAAAGAAGACATTTGGTATTTGTTTTTAAGGGATTGGCTAGCTTCACTAAGCATAATCTGCTCTAGTGCCATCCATTTCCCTGCAAATTCCATGATTTTGTCATTTTTTAGTGCTGCGTAATATTCCATTGTGTATAAATGCCACATTTTTAATCCATTCATCTATTGAAGGGCATCTGGGTTGGTTCCACAGTCTAGCTATTGTGAATTGTGCTGCTATGAACATCGATGTGGCAGTATCCCTGTAGCATGCTCTTTTATGGTCTTCAGGGAATAGTCCGAGAAGGGCAATAGCAGGGTCAAATGGTGGTTCCATTCCCAGCTTTCCCGGAATCTCCATACTGCTTTCCAAATTGGCCACACCAATTTGCAGTCCCACCAGCAATGTACAAGTGTACCCTTTTCTCCACATCCTCTCCAGCACTTGTTGTTTGACTTCATAGTGGCTGCCAATCTTACTGGAGTGAGATGGTATCTTAGGGTGGTTTTGATTTGCATTTCTCTGACTGCTAGTGATTGTGAGCATTTTTTCATGTACTTGTTGATTGATTGTATATCCTCCTCTGAGAAGTGTCTGTTCAGGTCCTTGGCCCATTTGTTGATTGGGTTATTTGTTATCTTATTGTCTTATTTTGGGGGTTCTTTGTATACTCTGGATATTAGGGCTCTATCTGAAGTGTGAGGAGTAAAAATTTGTTCTCATGATGTAGGCTCCCTATTTACCTCTCTTATTGTTTCTCTTGCTGAGAAAAAACTTTTTAGTTTAAGAAAGTCCCATTTGTTGATTCTTGTTATTAACTCTTGTGCTATGGGTGTCCTATTAAGGAATTTGGAGCCCGACCCCACAATATGTAGATCGGAGCCAACTTTTTCTTCTGTCAGACGCAGAGTCTCTGATTTGATATCAAGCTCCTTGATCCATTTTGAGTTAACTTTTATGCATGGTGAGAGAAAGGGATTCAGTTTCATTTTGTTGCATATGGATTTCCAGTTTTCCCAACACCATTTGTTGAAGATGCTATCCTTCCTCCATTGCATGCTTTTAGCCCCTTTATCAAATATAAGATAGTTGTAACTTTGTGGATTAGTCTCTGTGTCCTCTATTCTATACCATTGGTCCACCCGCCTGTTTTGGTACCAGTACCATGTTGTTTTTGTCACTATTGCTCTGTAATATAGTTTGAAATCTGGTATCGCTATACCGCCTGATTCACACTTCCTTCTTAGAACTGCTTTTGCTATTCTGGGTCTTTTATTTTTCCATATGAATTTCATGATTGCTTTATCTATTTCTACAAGGAATGCCATTGGGATTTTGATTGGCATTGCATTAAACCTATAGAGAGCTTTTGGTAATATCGCCATTTTGATGATGTTAGTTCTGCCTATCCATGAACAGGGTATATTTTTCCATCTTCTAAGATCTTCTTCTATTTCTCTCTTTAGGGTTCTGTAGTTTTCATTGTATAAATCTTTCACCTCTTTTGTTGATTCCCAAGTATTTTATTTTTTTTTGAGGATATTGTGAATGGAGTGTTTTTCCTCATTTCCGTTTCAGAAGTTTTGAAGCTGATATACAGAAATGCCTTTGATTTATGCGTGTTGATTTTATATCCTGCCACTTTGCTGAATTCATTTATTAGTTCTAGTAGTTTCTTTGTAGACCCTTTTGGGTCTTCTAGGTATAGAATCATGTCATCTGCAAATAGTGATAATTTAAGTTCTTCTTTTCCTATTGTTATGCCTTTAATTTCTTTCATCTCTCTAATTGCTTTGGCCAGTGTTTCGAGAACTATGTTGAACAGAAGTGGTGAGAGAGGGCATCCCTGTCTTGTTCCAGATTTTAGAGGGAATGCCTTCAATTTTTCTACATTCAGAATGATGCTAGCCTGAGGCTTAGCATAGATAGCTTTTACAATGTTGAGGTACGTTCCTGTTATCCCTAGTTTTTCTAGAGTTTTGAACATAAAGGATGCTGTACTTTGTCGAATGCTTTTTCCACATCTATTGAGATGATCATATGGTTCTTATTTTTAAGTCTATTGATGTGGTGAATAACATTTATTGATTTCTGTATATTGAACCGGCCTTGCATCCCAGCGATGAATCCTACTTGATCATGGTGCACCATTTTTTTGATATGTTTTTGAATCTGATTCGCCAGAATTTTATTGAGGATTTTTGCATCTAGGTTCATTAGAGATATTGGTCTGTAGTTTTCTTTCTTTGAGGTGTCTTTGTCTGGTTTCGGAATCAGGGTGATGTTGGCCTCATAGAATTAATTTGGAAGAGCTCCCTCTTTTTCTATTTCCTGAAATAACATGAAAAGTATTGGTATTAATTCTTCTTTAAAGGTTTTGTAAAACTCCGCTGTATACCCATCTGGTCCTGGGCTTTTCTTGGTTGGTAGTCTTTTGATTGCTTCTTCAATTTCATCCATTGATATTGGTCTGTTCAAATTGTGTGTATCCTCCTGACTCAGTCTGGGCAAATCATATGACTTAAGAAATTTATCAATGTCTTCACTATCTTCTATTTTATTGGAATACAGGTTTTCAAAATAATTTCTAATTGTCTTCTTTATTTCTGTAGCATCTGTTGTGATATTGCCTTTTTCATCCCGTATGTTAGTAATTTGAGTTCTCTCTCTTCTTCTCTTCGTTAGCATGGCTAAAGGTCTGTCGATCTTATTTATTTTTTCGAAGAACCAACTTTTAGTTTTGTTAATTTTTTCAGTAGTTTCTTTTGTTTCAATTTCATTGATTTCCGCTCTGATTTTAATTATTTCTTGCCTTCTGCCTCATTTGCTGTTGTTTTGCTCTTCCTTTTCTAGGGCTTTGAGATGAAGTGTGAGCTCATTTATTTGTTGTTTTTTTCTTTTTTTGAGGAATGACCTCCAGGCGATGAATTTCCCTCTTAAAACTGCTTTCATTGTGTCCCATAGATTCCGATATGTTGTGTCTATATTTTTATTTATCTCTAAGAATTTTTTTTAATATTTATTTATTTATTAGTTATTGGTGGACACAACATCTTTGTTTGTATGTGGTGCTGAGGATCGAACCCAGGCTGCTCGTATGCCAGGCGAGCACGCTACCGCTTGAGCCACATCCCCAGCCCCTCTCTAAGAATTTTTTTATTTCCTCCTTTATGTCTTCTGTAACCCATTGATCATTTAATAACATATTGTTCATTTTCCATGTGATGTAGGATTTTTCCTTCCTTCTTTTATCATTGATTTCCAGTTTCATTCCATTATGATCAGATAAAATGCATGGTATTATCTCAACCCCTTTATATTTATTGAGGGTTGCCCTATGGCATAATATATGGTCTATTTTTGAGAAGGATCCATGTGCTGCTGAGAAAAAAGTATATCCATTTGATGATGGTTGATATATTCTATATATGTCAGTTAAGTCTAGGTTATTGATTGTGGTATTGAGTTCTATAGTTTCTTTATTCAACTTTTGCTTGAAGGATCTGTCCAATGGTGAGAGAGGTGTGTTGAAGTCACCCATAATTATTGTGTTGTGGTCTATTTGATTCTTGAACTTGAGGAGAATTTGTTTTATGATTGTCCAAGCACAATTATTTGGTGCATAAATATTGATAATTGTTATGTCTTTTGGTGAATGGTTCCTTTTAACAGTATATAATGTCCTTCCTTATCCCTTTTAATTAACTTAGTGTTGAAGTCGATTTTATTCAATATGAGGATGGCCACCCTTGCTTGCTTATGAGGACCATGTGCGTGGTATATTTTTTCCCATCCTTTCACCTTCAGCCTGTGTATGTCTTTTCCAATCAGATGTGTCTCCTGGAGGCAGCATATTGTTGGATTTGTTTTTTTAATCCATGATACCAGCCTATGTCGCTTTATTGGAGAATTTAAGCCATTAACATTTAAAGTTACTATTGATATATGGTTTGTACTTCCAGCCATGTTTGATTATTTATCCTTTTTCTAAAAAATTTAGTTTGTTTCTCCATGATTATCTTTCCCCTCGCCCTCTGTCTTTACTGAGGCACTTCCCACTGATGGTTTTGGTTATTGTTTTTCATTTCTTCCTCATGTAGTGTTTTGCTCAAGATGATTTGCAATGCTGGTTTTCTGGCTGCAAATTCTTTTAACTTTTGTTTATCATGAAAGATTTTTATTTCGTTGTCATACCTGAAGCTTAATTTTGCTGGATACAGAATTCTTGGTTGGCATCCATTGTCTTTCAGTGTTTGAAATACATTGTTCCATGACATTCTTGCTTTCAGTGTCTGTGATGAAAAATCCGTTGTTAACCTTAATGGTTTACCCCTGAATGTAATCTGTCTCTTTTCTCTTGTAGCTTTTAATATTTTCTCTTTGTTCTGTATATTGGATATCTTCATAACAATGTGTCTTGGCGTTGGTCTACTGTGATTTTGTGTGCTTGGTGTCCTGTATGCATCTTCAATTTGTATATCTGTTTCCTTTCTTATTTCTGGAAAGTTTTCTGTAATTATTTCATTCAGCAGGTTACTCATTCCCTTGGTTTGAATCTCTGTACCTTCTTCTATCCCGATGACTCGTAAGTTTGGTTTTTTTATGTTATCCCATAACTCTTGGATGTTTTTCTCGTGATTTTTTTACCAGCCTTTCTGAGTTGGCTAGACTCTTTTCAAGATGATATACTTTGTCTTCATTATCTGACGTTCTGGCTTCTACTTGCTCCACTCTGTTAGTGATACTCTCAATTGAGTTTTTAATTTGGTTTATCGTTTCCTTCATTTCTAGAATTATTGTTTGATTATTTTTTATAATCTCTATCTCCTGATAAAGATGCTTAACTTCTTCTTTTATCTGTTTATGTAATTCATTCTCAATGTGTTCTTTTGCTGCTTGAATTTGCTGTCTCATATCCTCTTTAAGGTTCCATTCCATCTGTCTAAGGTGTTCCTTGAGTTCTTTATATGACCATTTTTCTGATGACTCTAGGTCATCCTGAATATTTAGGCTGTCCTGCATTATTTGCACTCCTTTTCTTCCTTGCTTTTTCAACCTGCTCATGTTACTTCTTGTTCTGTTTGACTGCTGAGTTACTGTTTACTCCTATAAATTTATTTGATGCTTGGGAGGAAAGATATTAGAAGGGAAGGGAAGAAGTCAATAAAGAGAATGAGAGTAAGCAGGTATAATTCAAGGAAGGGGGAATAAGAAAATTGAAAAGAAATGAAAAGACAAAAGAAGAAAAAAATAGGAAATAAAAAAAGAAAAAAATTTTAAAAAAATAATAATAATAAAAAATTAAAATTAAAATTAGAAGAAAAAAATTTTAAAAAATTGAAAAAAATTAAAAAAACAAGAAAGAAAAATGAAAATGAAAGAAAAAACTCAAATAAAAAAAAAAGAGAAAAAAAAACTAATAAATGCAGTCTTAGAGTTTGATTAACTTCTCTTCCAGTAGGTGGAGCTGTGCCCACCAGGCCAAGTTTCTCCTGTCAATACGCGGGAACCAATCCCTGTGCAGCAGCTCCTCCTCCCAGACTGGGCGAGTCTCCAATCCTGAGTGCCTAGGGCCTCCTCTTGTGTCTTGTCACTTCCCCACTTTTCCTCTAGCCAGGCCCCTCTCACCGGTGCCGCTCACCACAATACTGGCTACACGCCAGGTCTGCTGCTCCCGGGAGCCCTGTTTTCATGAACGACTGGGCACACTCTCCCTGTTTGCTATTCCCTCAGACCCTAAGTTTGTAGAGCTTGGGGCTGAGAACCCTCAGCGAATTTTACGCCCCCGGTAGCTGGTGCAAGAGACCCCAGCTGTCAGCACTGGTGGGAGCGGTAGCCGGGGTTCCGTGCCGCGGGTCCTGAGCCACTTCTGACTCCCTCGGTCTGGCTATCGCGCTCCCGGGAGAGCTGGGAGGGGCCCTTAAGGTTTCCCCGATGTGTGGAGAGGGAAGGCTAGGGGGTTACACACCTGTAGCCGCAGGTTTCAATGAAGTTATCTCCTCCGCCGCAGTCTGGTGACGTCAGTTCTCTGCCATGGTGGTATCTCTTGCAAATGGCGACAGTTCATTTCCCATGACTATGGTATGAATCACACACACATACACACACACACACACACACACACATCTGAGGAGCTGAAAGCAAAGAATGAGGTGATCCCATCAGTTTCTGTCACACTGTGGCATTCTAACAGGAGCAGCCAGTCTGTTTTATCTTTTTATCTAGCTCATTCTGCTTTTTCTCTCACATAGACTTCTAAATCTACATTACTCTCTTGTTAAAACACCTATAATGATAATTTATGACAGTCCAAAACCCAAAATGGGGGCTGGGGATGTGGCTCAAGCGGTAGCACACTCGCCTGGCATGCGTGCGGCCCCGGTTCGATCCTCAGCACCACATACAAAGATGTGTCCGCCAAAAACTAAAAAATAAATATTAAAATTCTCTTTCTCTCTCTTTAAAAAAAAAAACCCAAACTGTAATTTCATCATAGGGTCTTTCCAGAGGAAGAGGAGACAAGACCTCTATTTCAACTTTCCAGGCTCTAGACATTTTACAGAAAATAATTTAAGGATTTGTCAGATTTTAACAAAGAGGAAGAGTTCATTAGAAAGTGAAATGTGAAGATACACATTCTCAGAGCAGAATTCAGGCTATCTCTAGAGTTAGAAGTGCTTTTGAAGTCTCTTCTTTTAAAGGATACTTTGTGATGGGTGGCATAGGAAGGTGTGGGATAGCAACATCAACCTAGTGAACTCAGTTCTTTGATTGCAGATCTCCAGAAGTTGATGGTGGTCTGATCTTCCAGGATCTTCAGACTGACATTATCTCTTCTATCTGGGTGATGTTTGGAATGTGTCTATATTATTGGTTTGTTTAAATACATCTCCCTATGCTTTATCTAATCCAAAAACACATTGTGTAGGCTAACAGTGTACTTAAACTTTGATCAAAATGAGGCATTTTGCATAGATTAATTAACTTACAAAAACTTAAAAACAAATCTGGGGAGTAAGTCTGACCATGGGGCTTTTAGATTTACAGCTACTGTCTCTTTTTCTTTCCCCTTTGTCTTCTTTCTGCCTATCTTTATTCCTTTCATTCTACCTTAAAGGTCCTTCATTACTGACATTAGTCTACTTACTATTCAAGGCCCTTTTTCTAATACTTTCCTTTTATATACCCCAGAGGGGTAATCAAGACAGAGGTTTGGAATGGAATTTAGACAATTGAGATTTTGACTCTCAGAGGTTAGCATGACACTCCAGCAGCAGCATAATAAGAAACTTCTCACTCAAACTGTTGGATAATGCATGTTGTCAACTCCCATCTGTATGGTTCACCATATCATGAATTAAAGTTGATTTGAAGGTGAGGTTAGAATTTTTCCCTGAACCCAGAATTCATAATTATAACTCTGAAAATAACCAGTGCATCAGTCAGTCTAAAATTCTCCTTGTTTGAGCCATCCTATTTTCTTATGTACACCAATGATGATTCCCAGGAAGAATATTTTCTGTTCATTGCCTATTTAATCCTTTACTAGACAACTCAATATCACTTCCTCTGCAAATCCTTTTTCTAGCCCCACCCTGCAGTGGTTGCATTTTAACACCAGTGTACTAGGCAGGAATTATGGTCAAAATTATCCTCGGAAATCCTTTAGGAAGGGACAACTTAGGAGACAGCTATATTGTTCTCTTGTAATTCAGCAGAGTCAGTTTTTCTCCAACATGGCAACAAATCACTTTTTAAAAATATATTTTTAGTTGTAGATGGACACAATGGAATTGGCTGTCTATGGACTGATACCTTTGAAACCATGAGACCCCAAATAAACTAACTTTTCCTCCTCTAATTTTTTTTTTTTTTTGGTATAGGGGATTGAATCCAGGAGCACTCAAACACTGAGCCACATTCCCAGCCCTATTCTGTATTTTATTTAAAGATAGGGTTCTCACTGAGTTGCTTAGCCCCTCACTTTTGCTGAGACTGGCTTTGAGCTTTGATTCTCCTGCCTCAGCCTCCTGAATCACTGGGATTACAGGCATGCACCACTGTGCCCAGCCTAAAATTATTCTTGTTAGGTCTTTTAGTCAGAACAGAAAAAAAAAACTGACTAAAACACTCACACATTTGAGTAATTAATGCAGGAATGCCCTGGGCTGCATATTTTTCTTATGCAAAGGACCAGCACTGGCCAGCCTATGTCTATGACACAGTCCACAGCACAGCACTTTCAATACCTCTGGTCACACCTCTTCAGCATGGATCCTAAGGCAGTAGCTCTGACCACCCTCCCTTCTTTTCTCATCCACTTCCATTCCTTTCCTACATAGCTGCTTATGGTCTTCAGTCTGACAAGTGAGCACTACAATCCCAGATTCCACCTATCCCCACTGGAATCTGAACCCAGGGTCTTGTGCATGGTAGGCAAGCATTCTACCTTGAAGCCTCATCCCTAGAGACATTTTTAACTGTCTCTATATTCCATCTTTCCCCACTACACACACAAGTAGAAGATGGGCCCTACTGAATAGAGAGCCAATCCTTGCAGGATAATTTCAATATAGTTCTCTATCTTTATTAATAACACCACTGCACACATGAGGGAAACAGTGTTTTTCTGGAAAAAAACTGGAGTTCATCACATTTCAGATGTGGAGGTAAACCCTGATGTGGGCAAGGGACTCTGGCAGTCGGAGCAGCTGCAGTAGGGCTCAGAGGAGCAATCCCTCTTCGTGGCAGGTTTTTGGGCAAGGATCATCCCTTCCAGGTCCTTCACTTTGTTTTCCACCATCTGAAGTTTTTTCAGAATTTTTTCTTGCAGACCCAAGGACAGGAAGAAATTACTACTGTTTTGATTCTGACCATTCCCTTCCGGGTTGGCTAGCAAAGCCTGAAAAAAATCTGAGCCCTTCTTGTAAAGTTGGTAGAGTGTGATTATAAACAGCAATATTTTCTAAAACAAAACAACAGAATTTGAGTGTTATTTGTTCATTCATGTCAAATGCCAGTTTACTATAAATACAAAAGGTCTAATAGTAACAGTAATACCTCATTCCTATGCCAGAACTTTCATTTAACAAAACATTTTCACATCTATTTAATCTTTTGAATATTACTACAAACTGAAGCGGTAGGCAGTTTTTCAGACCACTATACTTTTGTAAGTATTTTTGCATTTATTTAATGAAGATTAATAAACCAAGTACAGTGGTACACACCTATAATCCCAACTACTTGGGAGGCCTAGGCAGGAGGGTTACAAGTTCAAGGCCAGCCTCAGCAACTTAGTGAGGGCCTAAGAAATTTAGAGAGAACCTGTCTCAAAATAAAAAATAAAGGGCTGAGAATGTGGCTCAGTGGGTAAGCACCCAGGATTTAATCTCTAGTACCAAAGTAAATAAAAAAGGCTAGGGGTGTAGTTCAGTAGGCAGCTTGAGTAGCACATGTGAGGCCCTGGATTCAATCCCCAGTACCAAAAAAATATTATATGTAGTAAGTAATATTATTAACTTGCTGAAATTTGCACATGCCAGACTCTGTGCTAGAAGTCGCTTTGCCTATGCATGACCTATATTTATGCAGAAAAAAACCCTGGATAACTATTTAGATATCTTCAAATTTAGACCCTTTCATTGTTCAAGGTCCATATTGGAAACAGTAGAACCAGGACTAAATTAATCCAGGAATTTTTACTTCCAAGTATAGTGGTCTGAAAAGCTAGATTTGTTTTAATATGCTAAGACAGATTCCTGCTGGGATGGGAATAAAATCAATCACTTTTTTTTTTGTTGTTGTTAAAATAACTAGCCCTGCTTATTGAATATTGCATATGCTAAACTTTAATCTGCACAACAATCCTATGAGGGAAAAAGTTAAGGAAAAAGGTGCTTAGAGGTTAAGTGATTACTCTCTGGTTACAGAACAAGTAATTCAATAGAAACTGAGGCCTAAGCAGTCTGAGTCCAGAGCCACAACATTAACTACTCTGTAATACCATTAACTACCCCACTGCTTTAAAAAAAAATGGCTGAGGTGTCTGAAGACCTGCAAGCTCCTCTTTCAGACTGAGCTAAACCCAGAATTAGAGTTTGTTTCCTTTTGCTCCTTCCCTCCCTTCCTTCCAGTTGAACCCAGGGGTGCTTTATCACATCCCCAACCCTTTTATTTTTTTTGAGACAGCGTCTCTCTACTAAGTTTTTGAGGCTAGCCTTGAACTTGCAAATTTACAATCCTCCTGCCTCAACCTCTGGACTTGTGGGATTATCAGTACACACCACTGTGCCCAGTAAGTTTGTTTTCTTATTTGGTTCTTCTATTAACTAACTGAATATGTGTGTGCACACATACTCTCTTCTGTTGAAAGTCAGTTGAATTGCATTCAATGACATTTTGGAGAACTTAATTTGTAATCCTAAAAATTGGGTTCAAATCTCAGTTTTGTCAGCTCTAATGACATGAACTTGGGCAGGTGATAACCAAGTTACCTCACCTACAAAATGGAGGTGATAATCCCTGGCCTGCCTACCATGCAGGGTTTTGAGAGGTTGCTGGACCTATTGGTGCACATTTGTAAATCCCAGCTACTCTAGAGGCTGAGGCAGGAAGATTTCAAGTTTTGGGCAAGCCTTGACAACTTGGCCTGATCCTATATCAGATAGATGATGAAGAGAAATAGGGCTGGAGATGTAGCTCAGTGGTAGAATGTCCTTGGATTCAATCCCCAGTACTGCAAATAAAGTGAATGCTACAAAATTATCCCGCAATAACTTATGTATTTATCAAGTAAACCACTATTTAAGAAAGTCCTCTGTAGGGCTGGGGCTGAGCTCAGTGATAGAGCACTTGCCTAGCACATATGAGGCTCTGGGTTTGATCCTTAGCACTGCATAAAAATAATAAAATAAAGGCATGCTGTCCATCTACAACTTTTTTTTTTTAAGTCCTCTTTAAATCCATCTCCTTTTACTTCTATTGAACATCAATGCACTTTAGTTTCCTCATTTGTCATGTGAAAATAACCTCTATCCATTTCATATTAACTATTGGGATTCCCAAAACACTTTATTATTAACAAGAATTATTAAACAGAAGAATGTAAAATCCTGAATGTTTCTCACAATCCCAGCTAGTTAAATTCCTATTCCCTCAAAGAGCCCCTAAATATGGATGGAGGCTTATCTTGTTAAAACAGAATAATAAAAAACATTGTGATGACTTTATATACTTCCTTATCAGTTAAAGAGCACTGTCATAGTAAGAACAGAAATACCCAAGATCCTGGTTATCCTACAATGTTTATTCTATAAACATAGTAGGCACTCAAAGATAAATAAGTGATCAAATAAGCTTCGGGGTAAGAGTATGTATTTGTTTGGTCTATTTTATGACAGCAGACAAGCTCAAAACCCAGAGGTGGAGATTTTCCAGGATAACTTAGTTTCTACCATCTTGATACATGGGTTCACACTTGATCATCTACATGGTCTTAAATAAAGCTAGGTGGCAGCAACATGGGATAAACAATCAAAATTCAATTTATAACTATTTAAATTTCTCTGTAACAAAAGAGTACAACCTGAATTGACCGAACACTTCGTTTCCATAAGACAATTAATCCTACTGCCAACAAAATTAAAAAGCAAATCCTCAGGGCGATTTGCACAGCCGGAGCCAGATTTTCTAGTAGCCCCAAATTTGTTTGCTGAGGCACATTGGTCTCTCCCAGAAAAGTTGCTTGTAGCCAATTCCATATTGTGCCGAGAGAGAGAGAATCTAAGAGGTTGTCCCAAGTAGAAGATGAAGGTGAAGATGGTGTCATTTTAAAACAGCTTCAGGAACTACATGTGCAGAGGCTTCAGGAATTTAGACTGAGTTAGGGAGAGTGATCTGGGAGCCCAAATGTTCTGGAGTCATTGTGAGCTGTGCTTTGTGATGTCACTGTTCCAAAGGTCAGATCCTTCTCACTCAAAATCAGGCACTAGCCTGTGTTTTCAGTTTATTCTATTGCTTCCTTTCATCTTTGGCTAGTCGCAGCACTCTCGGATATAATTTTCTGCAGTGATGGAAATATTTTGCCTTGTCCAATGTGGTAGCCACCCTTCACTTCAAATATGGGTAGTGGCCAGGTGTGGTGGCATACATTAGGGACTATAACCCTGGTCATTCTGGAGGTTGAGGCAGGAGGACTATAAATTCTAAGCCCACCTCAGCAACTTAGTGAGAGTCTGTCTCAAAATAAACAAAAAATACTGGGAATGTGGCTGAATAGTAAAAAGCCCTGGGTTGAATCCCAGTGTATAAACACATACATAAATGTGGGTTGTATTGCAAAGGAACTAAATCTTATATTTTAATTTTAATTGAATTTAAATTGTCACATGGAGCTCATGGCTACTCTCTTGGACAGTGTAGATGGAGAACATTTCCAACAATTCCTTGAAATGAATGGCAGTTATTTCTCACAGGATGTGAGAAAACTGGAAATTTGAGAAGATAGGATTTAGAAAGGGCTTTCTTTAAAAGTGAGTAGTTTACTTTGTAAATGTGGAAGGCAGTTACTACTGGATCATTTTGTAGCTTTTCATTCTTTTCAAGTCACTATAATTTAGAAATTGTGATTTTGAAGAAGGGTTTTCATATATTTGAGACTCATTTGCATACCTATTTATAGATGGGGGAATCCCACCTTCACAAGATTTGTATTAGGAACAAATGGCATAATTTTTTTTTCTAAAGAGAGAGAATTTTTTTTTTTAATATTTATTTTTTAGTTCTCGGCAGACACAACATCTTTGTTGGTATGTGGTGCTGAGGATCGAACCCGGGCCGCACGCACGCCAGGCGAGTGCGCTACCGCTTGGGCCACATCCCCAGCCCCAAATGGCATAATTTTATAAAATATTTTGTAAGCAATTGCTTGCTACACTGTAACCTGCATGATGGGTTATCAAATCAATGATTTATTGACTAGTACCTAACAATTCAGCAAGATGGTGGGAAGATATTAAGTGGATGTCCTGTTCCCAAAAAACTTTCATGAAAAAACAATTCACAAGTAAATGTATCATCTAAATTGTTAACAGGAATAGAAGAGCCTCATGGAGAGGGAACCACTCCATTCTGTACCTGCAGGAATAAAAGGAGCCATGGAAGTTGCTTGAGTCAGCAGAGGTGCATCAGAAAAAGGTGTCTAGGACACTGTTGGAGAGGGAGTGCTTGTCAGAAAGAAATGATTGACTGATTTAGGAATGACTGCTATTAATGTTGATTTCTTTTCAACACATGCACACATTTAACAATAAACTTAAACACCATCTATGCAGGCATCTCAGCACACCCCTAGAGTGTCATCCACCCATCCACCACTCAGCAGTCTTTGATATCACACCTTCCTAACTTTCAAATAAAATCCTATGAAGAACATGGCTATAGGACACTAAAATTTCTATTTTTCTATTTAGCTATCCAAACTTCTCTCCTTTGCCTCTCCCATTTATTCTTCCAACTACAGTCATAGTATTCTTGTTAATGCCTCTAACAGTCAAAGCTGTTGCACCTTTGGATGTAATAGCACCCCGCCTCCAGGATTGAACCTAGCAATATACTACAACTGAGCCCCAGTCCTTTGAGACAGGGTCTAAATTGCCTATGCTGGCTGTGAACTTGTGATCCACCTGGCTCAACCAGCCCTGAGTAACTAGGATTAGAGGCCTATGTCATTTTGCTAAGAGGATTACCTTTACTTTACCTGGCTATCCATCAGTAGATATTGATTCTTCAAGTTTGTCTAAATAACATGTTCTCAAGGAAATTTTGCTGGTTTTTTTTTTGGTCCTCAACTCAATGCTAGCTTTTTTGTTTTAGGGTGCTTTTTATTTTTTTAGTTTTAGTTGGACACAATATCTTTATTTTTATGTGGTGCTGAGGATCGAATCCAGGGCCTCTCATGTGCTAGGTGAGCATTCTACTGCTGAGCCACAATCCCAGCCCTTGGGGTGCTTTTTTTTTTTTTTTTTTTTTTTTTTAAGGTGTAGATGGACACAACACAATGTCTTTATTTTTATGTGGTGCTGAGGATTGAACCCGGGTCCTGCCTGTGCTAGGCAAGTGCTCTACCGCTGAGTCACAATCCCAGCCCTTCGGGGTGCTTTTTTTAAAAAAATTGTTTTTAGCTGTGGATGGGCACAATACCTTTATTATTTTTTAATGTGGTGCTGAGGATCAAACCCAATGCCTCACACATGCTAGGCAAGTGCTCTACCACTGAGCAACAACCCTAGCCCTCAATGTTAGCTTTTTTATGGTACAACTTTAATTATCTGTATTATTTTGCTTAATATCAGGCTTCCCTAGAGTCTGATGTATATGATACAGGAAGCTTACACCCTGTTGTGTACTCAATCAGAAGCTAGCAGATGGCATGTGCTTAGTAAATACATGGTTTCTTGTTAACTATTCATATAATTTTCCTTGGTCTCTAGTCCTTTTTCTACCCCGGCAAGCTAAATCTGCCAAATATTTGTTGGCAGGGTTTTTTCGTTTTTTTGCAATGCTAAGGATTGACTGTAACCTTCAACATGCTATTCAACTGAGTCACAACCTAAACCTCATTTATAGGTTTTATAATCTCCTGTCTATTCCATTAACCTTTCTATCTCAAAGGGGTTAGGACCTCCAAATGCAGTCTGTCAAAAACATTTATTCTTGAAGGTGTAGACCAAGTAGGTCACACTAGGCCAGATTTTCTACATGACAGCTTATATATTAATCAGTAGTATGATGACAGGAGGCATCATTTTGGGGGTGGAAAGGAACCTCCTTTCTGATTTTCATGTTTCTTTTACAAAGCAAGCAAACTTGACTTTTTCTCAGGTTACATCTTAGTCAGAAACAATATGCACAAGTTTTCCATTTCTATACTTAAATGAAGAAATGTCAGCACTGGATATATGAGGTGCTCTGCACGACCTGGCTTTCATCTATGCTTGGAACTTTAGTTTCACCATCCACTTTCATAAATAATACTCAGTTTAATTATGGAAAAGTGGTATTTTGGGTACTTCAATACCTTTTACCTGTTTTTATTTCTCATTAAGGGTCCCTCCAGGCTAGCATTCTAGTCAAGAGATCAGAAACTGAGCTTCTTCTATTTGTGTCACTAAAACTCAACATGACCAAACTCATTATAAGTTTTCCATGCTCTTCCCAAATACCCACTCATCTCTTTGTATTCCCATCTTATTGGTTTCATCACTGCCAAATCTTAAGTTTTCCTCAAATCCTTTTCTTCACCCTTCAAGTCCCAACAATCTTGTCTTTTTACATATTTTGTTTCATCTACTCTTCCCTTTGCTAGAATTACTATGATTACTTCAACAAGTCATATTACCTCCTATCCTGTTCTTGGAACTTCAAATCACACTTGAATTTCAAGTCATCTATAAATTAATTTGAATGTGTACTTAACATCCTTCAAAGGTTCTCAGTTGCTTATAGACTCAAGCCCAAACTCTTCAATGTTCACAGGTTCCTACTTACCTCTACAATAAGCATCAGCCCTTTTACTGCTAGTATATCAAATTATTTGTAATTCCCTGGAAACAGGCCTTTGAATTTACTGTGCCCCTCACATTCTGCTTAGCATACTCTTTCCTTTCTAATTGGTCAACCTCTGAACTTCTTCCTCTGGGAGCTATCTTGAATCCCAGAGCTAATTACTCTCTCAGAATTTTCTACAAAAAGTCAAGGGTCGGGCTGGGGATGTGGCTCAAACGGTAGCGCGCTCGCCTGGCATGCGTGCGGCCCGGGTTCGATCCTCAGCACCACATACCAACAAAGATGTTGTGTCCGCCGAGAACTAAGAAATAAATATTTAAAAAAAAAAAAAAAAGTCAAGGGTCATTCAAAAAGAACCTTGATCTGATGATCTGGTTAACAAAAAAATTACTGGGATAAAATATGAGTGCACATTCCAGGAAACACAAGTGCAATTCCAGTTTATATGTGACATGAAAACTCATTATGAGTAAACAAGAAATGGGTGAAAAATTGTAATTTATTGAAACTCAACTCAAAAAATATAAGATGCTGTAGTGTACAATATATTACACAAAGCACCCTTGGGTGCACATTCAAGTCAAGTAAGAACTCCATATCCCTTTCCCTAGCCCTCCCACCCTGGGACCTTAGTATTTGTTTCATATACAATCATGCACACTTAATTTGAAAAAGGAAGCCCCAGTATATTTTGATGTATTAATTAGCACCAAACAAGAGTACAGTTCCTTTTTTTTTTTTTAATAAACAAACAAACAAAAAACCCAATCAATAAACCAACTGGAGAGCTAATGGACTCAGCCAATACTGCTGACATAGATATTATACATTCATGTAAATACACAGCCTATTCTACCCTAAACAACGGTGTGGCTGGTTCTCAGCCTTTGTTCATGTTGGCAATTGTCCCCATGTTGCAGTGATGGAGCCAGTCTGTTTCTGAAACAAAATTGTTATTTAGGAACTTCCTACACAAAGCTCATCTGTCTTTTTTGTTGGAAACAAGTCTAAAATTGGTGTGGAAAACTTCGATCTTTCAAGGACTACCACTGGACGAAGATAATGAAGCTGTTTTAAGGCAAGCTCTCCACAGTCTGTTAATGCTTTGTCCAATACAACCCTCAGGTTTTCCAAAGAAGGAACTGTTGTTGTTTCAGCTACTATTAATGGCGGGATTGCAGTCAAGTTCTCATGAACTGTAGAGTCACTGGAAGAATGAGGTATGTCAACTTCAGGGTCGTTGTTATTAACTATATTATTTGTCGTAACATCCCCTGTTAAGTCATTACTGGGTGGTGAAGAATTACTTAATGTTAAGTGCTCTGAAGACTCCCAATCATCAAATTCATCCTCTTTCTCTTCACTTTCCTGAATAAATTTCAGAAATGAAGATTCAAATCCCATAGGTTTGTAAGCCTTCAAATCAAATGACCTGGGCTGTGAATGTTTCCTAAAACTCTCTTTTGGGACATGGGTTGAATTTTTTACAGTGTTTTCTTGCCCTGAACTGTGCTGCCCAGTTTCTTCATCTTTGATCCTTGGTAAAGGCAGCTGGAAACTTGGGAAATAAGTCCCACTTTCAGTCCCACTGGGATTAGATATGGAATTTTCTATTTTACAGGGAGGAGACTGAACTATATTACATTGTTCCAGAGAAGTGGTTTCTGAACTATGGTTACATTTCAAAGTTCCTCTGTAGAGCAGAGCGTCTGTATCAAATGCTGGGTTGCTTTCTGCACACCCTTTCTGACCACTATCCCTTTCACCTGGATGAGAAGAATCAGTGTTCTGGAGGGGTGCCTTACTGTCACCCAGGGAATGGCTGTGCTTCATGTGCTCTGATTCACAGCTTATATTTTCTTCTTTCTTTATACAGAGCTCTGCTTCAGAAGGAGGCTCCTCCTTTATTTTGGTACCGTACTTAACACAAACAACAAGGTTTTCCATCTGTTGCTCTAAATAGGCACTGCTCATCTGATGAGTGCGTTTGTAATGCCTCACTATGCTGCTCTCCAATTTTACCACAGATAAACATCCCTGAACCATGCAGGGGTACTGTGTGTGCTCAGACTGTTCTACACACATATGGAGGGCTTCAGCTCTTGTTTTAAAACTAATTGGAGCTTTCTTTTCTTTGATTAAACCACATTTTTTAGATTTAGCATTAAATGACCTCCTGGTAGTCTGATGTTCGTGCCCCTGTGTGTGAGCTGTTTGACATACCTTTTCACTTCTTAGTAGCTTTTCATTTGCTACTTTTTGGCTTCTGAATAGATCATCATAATAGTCCTTATGTCTGTAATATACATGTTGTGAGTAATTACTGCGATGGGTGAAAATCTGGCCACAGCCATTAAGATCACAATGAATTTCATAATCTGAATGTATTTCTCCTTCAATATTATGCTGTTCCATCAAGTGGTGTTTCAATTTGCTGAATGTATAAAAAACAGCAGGGCATTGAGGCTGGTTACAGGAAAACCTTGCTACAGATTCAGTTTCAGAAAGTACTTTAGGCTCTTCAATATGGTCTAGGTTATGAGAGTCACTACAGTGCTTAGCAAGAGCTTTGGAACAGAGGAAACGTTTGTTACATTCCTTATATTTGCAAGCAAATATCTTTTTACATTTTACAAGTTCCCTTTTGGTTCTTGCTTTGTCTTTTTCTAAACATAATTGTTCTTTGTTGTACTGATGTACAGTTCTGTAATGGCGAATTAAGCCTTTTAGATTAGTGAATGAAGAATTGCAAGTTTTATGGATACAATGGAATGGTTTATGGTATTTATTCAAAATATAGCACAGGTTTCCTTTAGCAACTGTTCGCCTGCTACCTCTCCCCTCTCTTCCTTCTCCTTCTTCTCTATGGCTGCCTATTGGTGATGAGATATCAGATGTTTTACTTTCAGTTTCTTCACAAGATGACTCCAAATCTGTTTCTGAACTGCATTCATCCTTTTTAGAATGACAACGTGGCTTCTCAGAGTTGCTGCTGGGATCACCTCCAAGTTCTGTAGAACAATCACCTTTCAACCTATCTACTGAGCATGGGCCTTCATGATCGTATTTTTCATTGTCTAAAAGTTTGTGAGTTGCTCTGTCACTGCCAATTTGATGTTTATTTTTATAATGAATCCTAAGGTGTGTTTTTCTTGTAAATGACCTTTGGCAAATATGACATTGGAATGGGGAATACCGATGTTGAAACATTGTTAGCTGAAGGACTTTTTCTTTTGAATAATTATGCTTTTTAAGATAATGCATTAACAAAGCTTCTCTGGTCACAAATTCATATTTGCATCCTTGAAGCTCACAGAAAAAAGGCTTAGCCGCCAACTGTGCAAGGTACTGACTTGGCACATTTTCATCTTGATTCTGAAAATTAAGGTCTGAGATAGTAGATGAAACCGATTGAAGAGACTTAGCACCACTGGATGGGTACCCCTGCAATGACCCTGAGAAAGATCCATGTGCTATTGAGTTTTTCAAGCTTAAATGTTTCAAACGTAACAGAAGTTCCAACATAGTATCTTCTGTACATGGCCTTTTAGAAGTACAAATGGAAGCTTCTGAGGAATAACCTTGAGGCTCTCGCTTACATTTAATATGAATATTGTGATCTAGACCTTCATCTGGGGAGTCACTGTTTGTATCTGAACTAGGTTTAGGATCTACATCAAACTTTGTCTGATTATGTTCATTACCCAAACAGGGAAAGAGATCTTCTGTCTTTATCTTTTTGGGTTTGAAATGGTATGGATGTACCTTCCGCAGGTGCTTCTGCATCCCTCTTGCATTTTTGTATGTGGAACTGCAGCCATCAAAACCACAGGTAAACTTAGTCCCATCAAAACAAACTGCCATACTGGAACATTTTTCTTTCAAATTGGCAGGCACAAATACCTTCTCATGAGATAATAATATGTCCTGCATGGTTTCAGAGTGATCCAGTGTGTCAATTAACTCTTCATTTAATGAAGCTGAAGAACTGTGACTTAACTGATCACTAGAATTACTGTCACTGTTTTCTTTCAGATTTTCTGCAGTTTCTGTATCTATCTGAGAACTAGCTGTTCCTGCACAGAAAAGAAGATCTTCAGGTAAATGTGATCTATCAGTTTGGTTGAGTAGATGGTGCTGAGCAACACAATCTTGTTTTTCACCTGCTATAGACTCCTCAAGTTTCACTGATTTCTTTATGTCTCCATTTGAACCTTCAACATTATGCATTGAGAGGTGATTCTGGTATTCAATTTTGGAATAATAGAACTTTTTGCAGCCAAGAACGTTGCAAGTGTAAGATGCATCCCTAAAATGTTGTGCTTCATGATGGTAAAGCTGTCCCAAGTCACTGAAAACAATATTACAGCCATTTAATTCACATTTATAACGAAGATCATCATGTTTTTGTTTATGATTAAGTAGTTCATTCACGGATCCAAACCTAGCATAACAGTCTATAGACACACACATATAAGGTTGGGGACCACAATGCACTTGTTCATGTTCTCGCAGGTGAAAAGCAGACATGAAATGCCGTCGACAGTAAGTACACTTCTCTCTTCTATTTTTCATATCCAAGTAGTGCTTGGCATTTTCATCATTATTTTGGTGTTCAGCTTTAAGATGCACACTTAAGTATTTAAATTGTTTAAACACACGGGAACAGTCTGTCCCGGGACACGGGTACAAGTCTCTGTCTTGCAGGTGGCAATCTTCTAATTTGCTGAATGTGACATATTCATGAGACTCTCCTTTGGCTTGTTCATTCAATGACTGATTTTGCTCCAGGGTTGCAGAGGGGCTCTTGGGACAAATACTCTTTTGAGAGCCTTTTAAAAGTAATTTCTTTCTAGAGCGTTCCCTTCTGCTTGGTGGCATTTTAACATGTTCCATTACATGAGGAACAAATATTTCTTTTCTCTTGAACTTTCTAATACAAACTGGACAGGTGTAAATTCCATCTTCCATATGCATTTTAGAATGATGAAGAATCCGGGCCTCTATACATTCCCGCTTACATAACAAACAGAAAAACTTATACTGAAGCCACCTCTGGTATCTTTCAGAAGAGCCAATGGGTTTTTTGTCTCTTTTCTCCTTATGCTGATCTGTCAAATCTCTTCTTCTAAATTGTTTATCTTCTTTACCTTCATCATAGTCACTGAGAAATGACTCTAAAACATCTGTGTCATTAATTGACATTTCATAGCCACTTAAATCATCATCAGAATCTGAGGCTTCTTGTCCTAGGAGTTGGTGGCAGTGTCGTTTTAAAGTTTTCCAGTCCCAAAATTCAGGATCAAAAGGCCAGTGGGCTTTTAAAGCTAATAACAACTCACATCGAAGAGAATTTGGAACGGGTGCATTTTCTTCATCAAATTTTTGATCTGGTTGCAAATATAGTTCTTCCAACATATTAAATCCATCCAAACTGGGTTCAATTAAGAATTCTGTAAGCTGACAGGCTCGTCTAACTTCTAAATCCTCTGGTAAAAGACAGGAAATTGTTTTACAAACTGATGCCTTCATCTCCTCATCCTCACTTGACCTGAGTTGAAGAGCTCTGACACATAATAAAATTGACACCCCAAGACCAGCATCTTGTGCCTGTAAGAAAAAGAGGGAAGAAAAGTTATTGTTAAATATATAGAGAGATTCATTCCCTATTTTAGGTCTTAAAATCTTTATAGATTCATTCCCTATTTTAGGTCTTAAAATCTTTATAGAGTTTTTTAAATTTCATCTTAAATATTTGTCCATGAAAATTACATTTAGATCCTTCTTGTTTCAAGAAGCAAAGTACTGGATTAGAAAGATGTTACAGCCATGAACAATAATGATATATATATTTATGGAATATCCAATTATACATGGCATAGTATATTAAAGCATTCCCTAGTACTGGGGCTGTAGCTCAGTGGCACAGTACTTTTCTAGCACATGTGAAGCACTGAGTCAATACTAAGCACCATGTTAAAAAAAAAAAAGCAAATAAAATAAAGGCATGCTGTCCATCTACAAGTACCAAATAAATAAATAAAAAATAGTTTATTTTTTTTTAAAAGCAGTCCCTAACGCTCAAGATAATTATCTATATGCCAGATGATGTATAAACAATAAATACCTATGAATTCAAAGGAATACAGGACAAATAAGGATTTAAAGAATGATGGTAAGGTGGGTAAAAAGAACAGGGTTTAAGTAAACAAGGAAGAGGAAACTGGTATAGAACTTAGGCTAAAACTGAATTCGATTTAAGGAACACCACTGTTTCATGAACACTTGGGTTTTTCAAAACCCCAAAGCTAAAATCATGATTCTTTTCCATTTTCTCCTAAAAGAATTTAGTACTTCACAGACATGGGTGAACCAAATCTCAGTTTTCCATGGAAAAAAATATCAGGAATTAGAAAAATATTTCTATCATAGCAAATTCTTAGAACTAGTCAAAAATCAGGAAGATGATCTTGTCTAAAATAAAGATTAGTGATTATAAAATAATTCTGTATCTGAGAGATGAAATGGAATGTGAGAATACCTGAGAAAAGAAGTGAGATATGTGAAAGATGGTTTAGAACGTGGTGAGTAAAAGTACAGACCTTAAAGGCAGAATCTGATGTCTTTGAACCTGATTTACTACAAGGGATGAATTTCTCAACTCCCTTTATCTTCCTTACCCTCTCTTTTCTTCACTGGTAAATTAACAAAAGTGGTAGAATTAGATTTTTCTACTAAGGATGTTATAAAAATGAAATAGGACAATATAAAATGATTGCTACAATGCTGGCACATAGCGAGTACTCAACAGAATACCATGGAAAGTAACAGTAAATTCCACTATTAAACAGTAAACAATTTGATAAGCAATTATTCTGCATTGAGCATCATTCTAAATACTGGAAACATATATACTATTAATTAACAGAATCCTAATTATTATAGGCACTTGTTCTAAATAAAGTCTTTTGCATACTTTATCCTCATCTGTAAATAAAGAACCCAAGGCTTGGGAGGTTAAAATGTCCAATGGCAATACCAGCTAGTGGGCAGAGGAGCAAGGATTTAAACATATAGCATGCTTCCAGGGCTGGAAGTCCTAATCACTTTTATTATATACTGGCTCCAATCTTAACTGACTTGGCTATATTCTATGTGCCCTTGATACAAATATGCCAAGCCACTCTTGTTCTGGGAACTTCCTGGTTTAAAATCCAACAATTTCTTTGTGTCCACAAATTTCTTCAAAATTCAGCTCCATATTCCATATCCTGATTCTAATTTATTCACCACTCCTTTAGCCATTAAGTTCTTGGTACATCTGTTCAGAGGTATAATGGTATTTCTAGTTATTTTTTTTAAATGTTAGAAATATCACAAGTTTTACCATCTCAATCATATTAGGGTGTTTAAGAAAGAATGGAAATTCAGTGCAGTTTGCTTCATATGGTCTTCCAAAAGGAGTTAAGTAATAATCACTTGGTGAGAGCCTGTGAATTATCTTAAGATTTACCTGACTTTCTTCACATCTTCTATGCTCTTACTTATAAATGACAACCTTACATCACATTATGCTAAAGCTGGGCATGGTGGTACACACCTGAAATCCCAGCAGCTTGGGAGGCTGAGGCAGAAGGATCACAAATTCAAAGCCAGCCTTAGCAACTTAGTGAGGCCCTAAGCAACTCACTGAGACCCTGTCTCTAAATAAAATATAAAAAAGGGCTGGAAATGTGGCTCAGTGGTTAAGTGCCCCCAAGTTCAATCCCCAGTACCAAACAAACAAAAAACACAATCCATCCATCCATCCATCCATAGTCTAGCCCAAACTGCTGTGAATGAGCATATGGTCCTTACAAATCACATCTCTCTCATTTTCAGCTTCTTTATTATTAAGAAAGGATTAAACTAGACAAAGTCATATTTCCTAAAATAGTAATACCACAATATATTTCATCAAAAATGAAAACATATTAAATGGTCATATTAAACTAGGTCAAAGATGACCCCCTTTCTTATATCTACTTCAAAACAACCATATAGTAGTACTTCAGATTAGACAAAGGGGAATGACAGGAAGAGAGGGGAGATGGGAATAGGAAAGACAGGAGAATGATTTGACCAGCGTAACTCCAAATCATGTACAATGTAAAGAATGGGAAGTTATACTCCATGTGTGTATAATATGTCAAAATACATTCTATTATATAACTAAAAAGAATAAAAAAACTTAAAAAAAAACCAACAACCACATCTAACATTCATTTTGCCACACTAATTTTAAAGTTCTAGATATACTCATGATACTGAAAAGTCATCCTTTTCACTTATGACTTTCTTAAATCACAGAATCAAAGTTTAATAACTTTGATTTAATTTAAATCTCCAAATGATGGTCTGGCTTAAGCTCTTTATTTATAGAAAACTAGAGCCCAGAAAATAAAAAGGCACTATATTAAGGATGTTTCTATTATGTATTGTTTCTTTCTGCAAGAAACTAAATATCCATACAGGATTTTCAGCATCATTAACTTCATCCATCCCAAGTCTGTCTTTTGTTATTGTTGTTTATTGGTATCAGGATTGAGCCCGGGGGCACTTAACCACTTACCCACATCCCCAGTCCAAAATTTTTAAATTTTGAGGCAGGGTCTCACTAAGTTACTTAGGCTGGTCTTGAACTTGCAATCCTCTTGTCTCAACTTCCCAAGTTGCTGGGATTACAGGCATGCACCACTGTGCCTGGCTCAATTTTCCCCTTTTTAGAGACAGGGTCTCACTTATGCTACCCAGAATGGTTTTGAACTCTCAATCCTTCTGCCTTAGACTGAGCAGTTGAAATGGCAGGTGCACAACACAGCATCCAGTGTGGAGTCTCAATTTGAAAGGGATTCTCACTCCTCTTTCGCCTACCAATTCATATCTCATCTACCCTTTACACTTTCACAGTTTCTTGTGGTAAGCAGAATTATAAATTATAAAATGACTCCTAGTAGATTCTCACTTTTATATAATCTCTTCACCTTGAGCATGAGTTCAATTTGTAAATATACAGTTTCTAGGAATCAAGAAGAGATTTTGGTTGATAACCAGAAAGAAAAGAGGAACCTACAACTAAAAGGAACTAAATTCTGTCAACAAAAATGAGCTTGGAAATGGATTTTTCATAGAGCTTCTCATAAGAACTTACCTTAGCTGACACCTTGATTTTAGCCTTGTGATACTCTGAGCAGAGAACATTTTTACCCTTTCCTATCTTCAGTGGAGAAGACTAGATCAACATATTTTTAATAAAGGATAGGATTGGGGAGAGGGAATGGATTATCAAAGATACAACTGTGCTTTGACTTTAATAAAAATACTTCTTGGATGTTACCAAATAAGTAATTCATAAACATAAAATCATGAACCTTTATAGATATGGTCATATTAAAAGCTCAGACATGAGCAGACATGAAAAAGGAGGGAAAAAAAAAGTATAACAACTCTTATCCCAAACCCTTATGAGAATAATTTTTGTTTAGGACGCTTCATTTTATTTTAGAAAACACACCTTTCCTCAAAATATCTAACTTATCTCCTATTTGTTTGTACAGAAGTTTATAACTTGTATAAAAAATAGATTATTTTGGAACTATTCTAGTATGTTAAAATCTAGAAAAGGTACCACTTCATTAACAGGGTGGTAAAAAAACAATTATTTTTTTTCATTTATAATACTAAGTTAATTAGCAAGCAGACCTGCCTATATAAAATATGCAGTATTATTCTAGGAAAAGATACAGGAAACATAATTTTCCCTTCCCCTAGGGAACATGGTCTTCATTTCAAATTACTACTTTCCATTAAAGAAATCAGCAACAAAGAACCTATGGATTCCTAAGAGACAATATGCAGAAACAGCTAGACATAGCCAATTCCATAATGTTATTAAACTTCATTATCACTCATCTCTTCTCTCTAGCCACAACTGACATAGAAAGCATACATTACTCACTTCAGTCTGTATAACTCTAATCAAGCAAAACAAATGCTGCTGTGTTTTAGCTATGACACCAAATTGGCGACAGCGCTCCAAAAAAGTATCTAAAGAAGGGTCAATTCTTCTTTGCAGTTTACTCCAGAAGAGAGTCAGCTCCCTATAAAAGAAAAAAAATGTTAAAGCACTTAAAGCAACTAGTATTTGCTATCCCACTCCTAAAAACCTCCTAAATTGGTAACATTATTAAGAATCCTCCCTGAAAATTCCAATTTCTTTCTTTTTTGTTTAGAGAAAAACAAAATCAATGAAAGACTACTTCCTTTATGATGGCATATAAAATCTCTTTATTTATATTCCACCTTGTTCTAAAAGGTCTTTCTTTGTAACATTGGTAATTAATTATACTGACTGAATTAAATGCTGTCCTATGAGGCAAGCATCATTAGACTATACTACCAATGAAATCTATAGAATTAATAAATATTCAATGGGCACACTTCTATACTGATCTTATTTTATGTCTTTCCTGCTCTAAAATGTCATGATGCTACTTAAGCTAACAAAACTATATAGCCAAGTGCAGCAGCATATGCCTGTAATCCCAGAGTCTCTGGAGGCTGTGACAGGAGGATCTCAAGTTCAAAGCCAGTCTCAGAAATAACCAGGCGCTAAGCAACTCAGTGAGACCCTGTCTCTAAAAAAAATACAAAATAAGGCTGGGGATGTGGCTCAGTGGTTGAGTGCCCATGAGTTCAATTCCCAGTACAAAAAAAGAAAAGAAAAGAAAAACTTATGTAAAATGGCACTCCAAGAAATGGCTAAAATACAGGAATCTTAAAAATAAATATTCATTATGAAAAAAAGAAAAGCTTGAAGAGAATACATTAGATAAAAACATTTAATGGATAAGAGGAAATGCCAAAGCAAAAGCACGTGAAAATTAAAAGCCACCAAGGACAGAAATGTTAATGTAAAATATGAGTTCAAGAAAAGACAATAGCAAAAAAAGCATGCTATCACTCAAAAAAGAAAGTAGCTCTTTGAAGTAAAACTTAAAATGGATGCTATATATTATTTGAGTTTTTTTAAAATAAAAAACGCTCATCTTGTTTTCATAAGTCAGTTTAAAAACACAGATATGTTTATTATCTTGCTATTAACACAGATTATTCTTTTTCTTTGTTTTTGCAGTATTGGGGATTGATAATTGAGTTAGTTAGATAATTGAGTTAGTTCCAGTCCCATTTATTTATTTATTTGTCTATGGTACCAGGGATTGAACCCAGGGACCCTTAAAGACTGAGCCACATCTGCAGCCCCTTTTTATATTTTATCAGAGACAGGGTCTACTTTTCTTACATTGTGTAAGTTGCTCAGAAAACACACCGAGTCCCAGTTTTGTCCAAATTGAAGAGTCTTTATTTAGCCGGCTGGCTGGTAACTGCCTCCCACAGGACCCACAGGACCCATAACCATCTCTGCAAGGAACAGCCCCAAACCTGAGCACTTTAGGATATTTAAGGCAAAAACTACAAAAACCACATCCAGGTTCCAGGTTGACATAGCTGCAAGCAAGCAGGTACAGAAGCTGAATTGGGCAGTTAGAGACAATGCAATGGATACATTGGTATTTCTCATGGGACTTTCCAGGTTGGCATAAGCAGCAAGCAAGCAGAAGGGAAGTGGGTGAAAATGACCCTAGTTCAGTACAAGTTAGAGAATGGTTACTGACGTCTAAACAATCTCTGACAAGGTATACTGCCTAAGAAAAATGGAAAATCAAAGAGAAGAACAATTTTACATTGTATAAGAGTTGCTATTTTGTGTTCAAATAACTATTAATGGGTACATGGACGGGGCTTTCACATGAGAGAAGCATTTCTTACATGATATGGAGTTTCAGGGTAAAATGGAATCTGTTTGGTCATTGCCAATATAGCCTGGCCCATAACAATAATATCTAATGAATAACATTAAGTTAAAATGCCTTTAAATGTGTCTTATAACTGGAAATAAAAATTGAAATAGGACAGCTTTGAAAATAGCCACTAGTCAGGCAAACTGAGATGATTATTTTTATACTCACAAGATTGCTTTACTCAGATTTAACTATCTTAACAGAAAAGTTCTGAGAATAGTGCAAAATTATAAAAAACAATAGAAATGAAGAATTATACATATGCTCAGAGAGAAAAAGGAGTATCTTTCAAAATATAAGAGCCTAAAATGCTTAATTTGGAATAAATCAAGCCCCATTCTGATTTACTATTTAAAAAAAAAAAGTATTTGAGAGATGTAAGTTTTCAACCTAACTTTCACCACTTTAGCAGATTTGCCTAACTTTAAACTTGTACCTAGTCAGTGAATCTTAGATAATTGATGTTGTTTACATTATATCTTCATAATAGTAACTGGCTTTGATAATTTTGTGCTGTTCAAATAGGATTTCACATATACGTCTTAATTCCAAATAAGCATGATCAAAAAACAGCATACTGTTATACATTGATATTTGCAAAGTTACAAATCAATGGTCTACAACTACTATTATCCATTCAAACATATAAATATGCCCGAAACCATGACAACCAGTGTATTATTCCTGAGAATGTGAAGATTAGTATTCAACCATCCATTCAAATCTGCATAATAAAACACTGAAATCACCAACCAATAGTAATTAAAAGCCTGCTGGATCATATATGTACTAGGACAAATTCTTCTTCAATTATATACAATATGGAATTTTAAAATGACCATATTCTAAAGAAGGCAGTGATTACTATAACAGTAATTGATCCCATGATCTTTTTTTCTTACAAAATTCAGTTGAATAAAACACACGTTGGTCTTTGCCACATGCTGGGGCCACAATTGTGAATTAGAAATATTCATGACCTTAGAATGGTTAGAGAATGGCACATAAAGTCTATTTATAGTTCAGTTGGTGCAGAATAGACATGAAAATACATTTAAGAAAAAAGTGTTCAATATACAAAATTTAAGCTCAAATAAGTTAAAAAAAAATGCCAGTCTATCAAATACTGACTAAAAGCTTAATATGGAGGTTCCAAGTTCAACGGTATGATTTTATTTTTAAAGTAGCAGCAATAATTACACATTGATGATACATCAACTCATTCAAAATGGTTACCTTTTTCATTTGCAAGGCTACTGGAATTATATTACCAATGCCAGACATCCACAGGGAGTTTATTATTCTAGTGTTTCATTTTATTTCAGATAGTCAAAAATCTTTTGGGGCCAGGGTTAATGAATAAACTAAGTGGTAAACCTTTTAAGAATAATAATTTGGTGACTGCTGTATTTTTCTTTGAATTGCTTAGAAGACACTTACATTTAACAAACTGAAGTAAGTGACTAATATTTTCTTTCCTTTACTCATTATAGCTTCTCAGGAGTCAAGAAATCCCTGTTAATCCCTTCCTGCTGCAGGGCAACAGCATTAATCCTAAAGCCACTAACATCTTTGGAAAAGTGAATGGCGGCTGAGTGAAGAAGGGGAAAAAAAAATTTATGGGGCAATGTAAAAGGGAAGCTGTGTCAGGAATATTAAAAGAACTGTGAATATAACACATTCTATATATGATTTTATTTATTCTTTGCATTAAGAACTAGCAGATATCATTTCATTATTGACAATGAAATCAATTTAATCATAACAAGAAGAAATGAAGTTTGATCCTAAACTAAATGTATGTTTTACTGAAGTTAAAAATCCCTAAAACAAAATGCTGTTTCCAACGTAAATAATCCTGGCTCAAAAGCACTCAGGGTCCCCTAATCAAGACTATGCAAAATCAATCTAGTCATACAGCTTACTCCCTTGCATTGCTCTCCAAATACTTTGGTGTACCTTTTTCTAATCTCTGATAGCATTACCTATACCCCGCTAACCTGATATCGACTCTTACATTTTAGAATTTTCCTGTGTATCAGGTTTGTCCTTCTGGTCTAAACAGATCCAATACAGTTAGAATTAAAGAACCATGGGTACACTTACTGTTGATATATACACATATATGATATATATACATATATAAGCAAGTAATACTATACTCTGTAGGCAAATAAGATAAACTGAATTAAAACCAAAATAATACAATTCAATTATATGGTAACAAAGTTGCAAAAGAGATTAGTACTCACTCAAATGGATTTTTTCTGAGGCAAATCTGACCTAGAAACCTAAATAATTTGATCCTTTTCACCAGTGTGTTTCCAAACAAGAGGGGCAAACGACTATCAGGAGACACTAATAAATGTAAAGGAAATCAATCTAACACTAATTTATTTCATACTGACATCATTTTATTTACAAGGTATGAGACATATATTATAGTCAATAGACAATTTTCTGTGGGAAGATCAAAAGAAATTTCTGTTTCTAGACTAAATTAAGCCAATGATATTTGCATGATTTCACTTGGGAGCAAAATTTATTCATGTCATCATTTAATTTACTAAGACTTTAAATTTGAAACAATATTTCACATAAGCCCCTAAATGCTATAACATGCTAACAAAGCATATACAAACTAAATATACTTACCAAGAACAATACACACTTGCAGTTTGGAGCTGCTGGGTAAGATAAGTCGTACAAAGAACAAATGCTGTGTTATCTTGACCCTCAGATTCCAGATTACATATGATGTCTAATACTTCCTTGCAGTCAACCTTTGCAATCTATCAAAAATGAGATGACTAAGTTAAAGAGACATGTTGGTGACTTATCTATAAACTTTGTTATGTAATAATAAAACTTCTTTGTAGTATTTTCTTTGATAATTGTTGAGGCAAGAATTTTCTTCTGTTGACTAATGGCTGAATAGTTCTGCATAAATAGTTCACAAACAAAGAAGGGAACTAATACTTCTAAGGAAGTTCTATTACATTCTCAACACAGATATGAACATTGTATATAGTTTTTTTTAAACTATACAAATGAACATTACTATCACATAAATGAGTCAAATTTTACATAATAACCATAGGTTATTTTTGCCTTGAAGTATAATCTTTTTTTTTTTTTTTCCCTGTTTTTGATTATTTTTTCCCCAATTTTCTTCAGGTCACTCTAGTTATAGGTATTAAAATATATGGCTTTCCCTTACTGCCAAATAGGGCTAAAGGAGACCAGTTCAGAAATTGTTTTAAATATAAATGGTATATTAACATTTTTTCAGCTGGGCATGGTGGTGCATGCCTGTAATCTCAGCAATTTAGGAGGCTGAGGCAGGAGGATTAAGTTCAAGGCCAATGTCAGCAACTTCCCAAGACGCTGCCTCAAAATAATAAAGAAAAAAGGGCTGTGGGCCAGGTGCAGTGGTATATACCTATAATCCCAGCAGCTCGGGAGGCTCAGGTAGGAGGACTGTGAGTTCAAAGCTAGCCTCAGCAATTCAGGGAGGCCTTAAGCAACTTAGTAAGACCCTGTCTCTAAATAAAATATAAAAAAGGGCTGGGGATGTTGCACTGTGGTTAAGTGCCCCTGGGTTCAATTCCTGGTACCAAACAATAACAACCACAAAAAGGGTTGGGGATATAGCTGTGTAGCAAACAGCCCCTGGGTTCAATCTCTAATACCCAAAACAAAAAATTTAAGAAGTCAGTTTTTCATAGGATTAAGAAAAAAATATTTTGTATCAATGAGTTTTGTTTATTTTCAAGACAGGGTCTTGCTATGTTGTTCAGATTAGTCTCAAACCTCTAAGTCTTAAGTGATTGAAATTCCCATCAGCCTTCCAAGTAGCTGGGAAAATAGGTATGCACTATTATGCCCAGCTTATGAGTTTTTTAAACAATTAGAATTCTTTTTAGAAATACATCATTCTCATTTATACTATTTAAGACATCTTTTTAAAATTTTCCTCCTTTTTGGTACTGAAGATCGAACCAGGAGTGCTTTAACTACTGAACTACATCCCCAGTACTTTTTGAGACAGGGTCTCACTAAGTTGCTAAGAGTCTTGCTACATTGCTTTAGCCTTCTGAGTCACTGGGATTATAGGTATATGCCACTACATCCAGTTTATTTAAAGAAATCTTTTTTTTTTTTTTTTAAAGAGAGAGTAGAGAGAGAGAGAGAGAGAGAGAGAATTTTTTTAATATTTATTTTTTAGTTCTTGGCAAACACATCTTTGTTGGTATGTGGTGCTGAGGATCGAACCCGGGCCACACGCATGTCAGGCAAGCGCGCTACCGCTTGAGCCACATCCCCAGCCCTAAAGAAATCTTAAAAACAAAACAAAACAAAAAAAAACTTGGGAAAAACAGCCAAATTTGGGGGGACTCTTTCTTCTATAGTGAAAAAGAGGATAAAATGAGAATCAGACATTTACAGACCTTTTCTCATGCTACTTTATCATTTCTCTTAGTAAACAGAATTATCAGGACATAATCTTGTAACTGTCAGCATTATAAATATCAATTATATAGGACACCAAATATATAAAACAGATAATCTCAGGACAAATGTGATACGTATCACAGCAAATGAGGTAAACAAATCAACTCCTCCGAGTACTATCAAGTTGCAAAAGGTGGTTCTAAGTCTCTAATTTAGTCACATCTTAACACAGGAGGAGAAAGGCTTCTTTCAAAGCTCAGCTCAAATGCCATTTTCTCAGAGAAACTTTTTTGTTATGCTTTAGATCTGAGGTGTCCCCCAAAAGCTCATGTGGGTGACACAATGCAAGAAGGCTTAAAGGTGAAATGATTGTCAGGAGACCCTTAACCTAATCAGTACATTAACCCACTGGGATTAACTTGGCAGTAATAGTAGGCAGGTAGGCTGGAGGAGGGGAGTCTCTGGGGTGTGCTTTTAAGGTTTATATTTTGTTGTGGTAGTTAAGAGCTCTTTGTTTCATGATTCCATGTCCTGACCTACTTTCCTCTGCCACATTCTTCTGCCATAATGTTCTGCCTCACCTAGAGCCCCAAAGAATAGAGTCAATTATCTGTGGATTGAGACTCAGAATCTGTGAGCCCCCAAATAAACTTTTCCTCTTAAAATTGTTCTCATTGGATCTTTTGGTCACAGCGGCATAAGAGCTGATTAAAACACCTTTCCTAACTTCTAAGACTGTTATTAGAATACCCTTCAAGCACTTTTAAATTCCTCCTTTATTGAATTTATCACAACTGCAATTCAATCATTTTCTGGGCAATTGATTACCATCTGTCTTCTCTGCTAGAATATAAAATCTAGTTAGGGACTAGGTACATTTTTGTTCAAAACTCAGCATTTATCACAGTGTTTGGACCATAGGAGACATCCAGTAAATAGGTGTTAATGAATGGAATAAATGAATCAGGTTTAGTCAAGATAAGAAGTTCATATTTACAAAGCAAATCTTACACAATTCTGTGTTCTCTAAACTTTTCTGAAACAACATGTAGTGAGTTAAGAGCAACAGTATAGTATAGTGGTTAAGAGCATCATTTTAGAAACAGAGTTGGAGCTACTGGATAAGTTGTATAAAATCTTACTGTGTAGATTCTATTCCTGCTCTATAGTACCAGGGGTATGAGCCTGGCTAGGATACATAAATTCTCTGTGTTGCAGTTTCCTCATCTGTAAAGTAGGAATAGGAGAATTTCCCTCACAGAGTTATTATAAAAATAATGCTTTTTCTTTTCTGTTTTTTTTTTTTTTTTTTTTTTTTGCTCAGGGGCACTTAACCACTGAGCGGTATCCCTACCCTTTATTATTCTTTATTTTGAGACAGGGTCTCACTAAGTTGCTGAGGCTAGCTTTGAACTTGTGATCCTTCTGTCTCAGCATCCTGAGCTGCTAGGCATGAGCCACTGCACCCAGTAGAAAAATATATTTTTTAAAGGAATTGGCAAATAGGGAGTAATTTATAAGTGTTGTTAAAATGTTTTCATGGGCTGGGAATGTAGCTCAGTGGTATAGCACTTGCTTATCATGTGTAAATCCCTGGGTCTGAAATCCCAGTACCCTAAAAGAAAATAAAGAATGAATACTATACAAATCATTTTCAAAAGATAACATCATTCTCAGAAAAATCACTTGATGGTAATTTTATCTCATTAGTACTAGAGGCAAAATTAGTTTGCTAAAGCCTAAAGTATAACTAAAATAAAATTTCATTTTGAGGAGGGAAAAAAAAAACCTTATCAGACATCATGAAGATGGAATTCTATAGATGCCTAAAACAATCATTTTCTCATCTGTAAGCCGAACAAATCAGAAGCCTCATCTAGAGAGAAAATCACCACCATATAACCACTTAAAATTATACTCATCCAAAGACCAAAGAGTTCCTATAGTAAGAAAAGAACTACTTCAGAACAAGCACTATGATCCATGCCAAGCTAAAACTCCCATTGAAAACCAATCCTAAACCAGGCATGATGGCACATGCCTGTAATCCCAGCAGCTCAGGAGGCTGAGGCAAGAGGATGGCGAGTTCAAAGCCAGCCTTAACAAGGTGCTGTCTCTATTTAAAAAAAAAAAATAGGGCTGGGGATGAGGCTTAGGGGTTGAATGCCCCAGTACCAAAAAAAAAAAAAAAAAAAAAAAAAGAAAGAAAGAAAAGAAAAGCAATCCTAAAACTCAAAGCAATTAAGTTTAGAAAAGGCAGGATAAATTCTCTAAACCGGATTTACAAATCAGAATGGAAATAATATCCAACTTTTATTTCTAGAACATTTTTTTTTAATATTTATTATTTAGTTTTCGGCAGACACAACATCTTTGTGTGTGGTGCTGAGGATCGAACCCAGGTCGCATGCATGCCAGGCAAGCACGCTACTGCTTAAGCCACATCCCCAGCCCTCTAGAACATTTTTATCCTTTTTATTGTATTATCTCATTTTTTGTTGACTCTCAACCCAAGAATCTATAAGATTGGGGAGGCAGGCAATACTATTTCTACTTGGGTGGAGGGAGAACCCAGAAGAGACTACTTCTTGTTTCAAGTCAATTATGGCAAAGAATCAGAAATAACAGTAAACAAAATTAAAAACTACTCTCACTTCTACAAGGAAGTGTTTAAAGTTTAAAATGGTACATTTCAAGTAAAATTTCATTAACCTAATATAATGGGGGGAAAAGGAAATGATATGAAGAATTTAAGTTAGTAGTTTAAAGGGCATACTTATTTCTACTATCTCCATTTATTACAAATAATCTACAGAAGAAAACTGCCTAATAACTAGTGTACCATAGGCCTTAATTCTTCTCAATTCTTCAAGGTCCACTTGAAAACTCTTTCCCTTATGAAATCTTCTTTCACAGACTATTCTAGTATCTAGTATTTGCTTGCTATGCTCTGAATTCATAGCATCTTGTCAACATTTAACCTTCTGACTCATACTGACTGGCCTTTGCCCTTTACTATTTATGTGCTCTTACTTTGGCCCTCCAAATAGACCATAATATTATGTATAGCATAGCCCTACACATAATATTTAAAATCTTCAGTACATAAAATGCTGTAAGGAAAAAAAAAATCTCTGTTAAAAATGTAGTTGCCTGGGAAAGCAGCTATTCACTAATACTCACACAGTGCTAAGTACTGAGGATATAAGCCAAATTGATTTTTGCCCTCATGGATATGCCAGTCTAGTCAGAAAGAATTAATAAGGAATCAATTACTAATAATTATAAAGTATATTAAAAGCTACAACAGGGGAATATAGAATATTTTTTAAAATATCTTTGGTAAGAAGAACCTAATGCAAATTTGGGGGATCCAAAAGCACTTTCTTGTTGAAGTGACATCAAAAGTAAAAACCAAGGCCAGGCTCAGTCATTCAGGCTTGTAATCCCAGTTACCTGGGAGGCTGATACAAAACGATGGCAAGTTTGAGCCCAGCCTTGCAACTTAGTGAGACAATAAAAAATAAAACACAATACAAAATAAAAAGGGCTGGGGATGTAGCTCAGTGGGAAAGCATCCCTGAGTTCAATCTCAATCCCAATAAAACAAGAAAAACTTCAAAAAGAAAGAGTAGAAATAAAATTATTTCAGTATAGCTAAGGACAACCCAGCAGTAGTGCTGGAGCATCAAATCCAGGCAGTTGCCAGGAGTAGAAACACTTTTGTTTTTCTATTATCTCAGTGCCTTCCGAGTCTACCATAGGCACAGCCCTAATCAAGCAAAGCTTATCTCTACCAACTTCTTAAATTAAAACTAACTTCAATTTTCTCCAAATGTTACATATATCCCAGCAAACTTGAAGTACAAATGTTCTATTAGTAGCACTTAATATTACTTTTCACTTGGCACTTGGCACAGAATACAAAACTATTTCTGATAATGAAGAATCTAAGAGATAAAAACAAAATAACGAAATGGTTATATTACTTGACCCCAACCTTTTCTAATAAACAGTTTGCACTACAAACCAAACACATGCTACAAAACACTTCTCAGTTCAACTAAATTAAAAATTAAAGTCACTGACAAATTTCTGAGAATTTCAGTGAGTTATCTATGTACTTGGACAAGATACAGTAGTTATTCTTAAATATGATTCCTAGTCTTAGGATTTATATGTTATAGCTATTATGTTGAATATATGTATAAATAGGATTAGTTTGTCAATTTCTACAAAAAAGATGAGATTTTGATATGAGTAGCATTGTACTATTCAATTTGGGGAGTACTATACCATCTTAAGAAAATAAAATTTTCTGATCCATGAACATGGATGTTGTTGTTTAGATAATTTTGTTGTTGTGGCAGTGCCAGAGTTTGAATTCTGAGCCTCATGCATTTCAGGCAAGTGCCCTAACACTGAGCTATACCATCACATCCACTTAGACCAATTTCTTTCCCCCAACAGTGTTTTAAGGGATGAGGTTGTGGCTCAGATGGAAGAATGCGTGCCTAGCATGTGTGAGGCACTGGGTCCAATTCTCAGCACCACATATAAGATAAGTAATAAATAAAGGTCAATCAACAACTAAAAAAAATTCTTTTAAAAATTGTATAAGTCTTAACACTATGGTGGTGGGGAGGGGTTGTGTGCTGGGGGTTGAACCCAGGACCTTGTGCATGTGATTTCCAATTTCATTCTATTATGATCAGATAACTTACTATGAATGATTGCAATCTTGTTTTATGGTCTAACATATACCCTTATCCTGGAGAATACTTTATGTGCATTTGGGAATAATGTATATGTAGGTACTGTTGGGTAGCATATTCTATAGATATCTGTTCTGTGTTGGTTTATATCATTCAAGTCTTCCATTTACTAGTTGCTTTCCACTTTTGAAAATGGTATAGTCTCCAACTACCATATTGTCTATTTTCCCCTTCAATTTTGTTATTTCATATATTTTAGAGTTCTATTATTCCTCAGCCTACAAAAGTTCAACTGACCTTTTTTCACCAAGTTCATAGATTTTTTTCTTCTATAAATTCAAATCTAAATGGTGTTCTAATGAATTAACTTCAGTTATTAAAATTTTCTACTCCAGAATTTATATTGGGTTATTTTTATAATTTCCATCTCTACTGATATTCACTATTTACTGAAACATTGTTCTCATACTTTTAATTTTTTTTCTTGAGGGTGTCATACTAGGGATTGAATTCAGTGCCTCACACATGTTGGGCAAACACTATACCATTAAGCTACATCCCCAACCCCTTTCCTTTAATTCCTTAAACATAGTTCTTTAATTCTTTGAATATATAGTTGTTCTGTACTATTTGCAGATTCCTTATCTGTGAATTAGCCTACTTGCTGAAATTTATTTGTAACCCCAATTATCAATACTATCTATGTGGTCTTTCATTAACTGGCAAGAAAATCTGAGTTAGCTGATGTGCATATTATCAGCTGCGGACACTATGTGATATTTTGCTTTGCTATTTCAGCTGTCATTCTGTAAATGATTCTGCATTCTATTTAGAGTCAGATTTTTCTCATTTTTGTGCTTTTCACTAGTCTCTTTAAAAATGACCCCATTAAAATGATGAAATTCCGTTTAATATTCTTAAGAGCAAAAAGATTATTATGTGCTTTTAGCAGAAAATACATGTGTTAGGTGAGCTTCATTCAGGCATGAATTATAATACTGCTGTCCATGAGTTCAATGCTAACAAAGCAACAATCTGTATTACATAAGGCAACTTTAAGCAGAAACACACATAAAGACAGGTATGTGTTAAATGGTTGATGGAAATGTTGTGATCTAAACTCATGGGAACGTAACCCTGTATTTCCCCTAAGGAGCAGTTTTTGATAATTTAATATCTGCAACAACAGTAGATCATAGCTGCCATGAATAATAAGAACTGACTGAATTTTTAACAGCTTACTTTAAATCTTTGCCTAGTAAGTCTCCCATCTGGGCTTAATCAGAAATAGTTTGTATTAGCTACTTTTTTTTTGTAGTATTGGGAATTGAATCTAGGGGTGTTCTACCATTTGAGCTATATCCCCAGTCCTTTTTTTTTTTTTTTTTTTTTTAATTTTTAAATTTTGAGTCAAGTCTCATTAAGTTGGTCAGGCTTGAGGTTGCTTCTTTTGCCTCAGTCTCCCCAAGAGCTGGAATTATTGGCACGTGCCACCATGCTATTGGCTGCTTTTTACCCTATATATCAGTTTATCATATTTCTTTGTATGATAAATAAATAGATATCTCATATTGTGAAAACTCTGTAAACCAAATACCCCCACCTCCTAAAGTCTGGTAGTTTAGTGACTTTTCTGGAATAATTTTGTAAAGTCTGAATTCTTTGTCTCTTGTGTTCACTTATAGTCACTGCTTGATTAGCCTAATGGTCAGCTATGCATTCAATGGAAATTTTCTTAAATGTTTTGAACAAGAGTTATAGTTTGGGTATGAGATGTCCCCTAAAGGTCCTGTGTTAATTCAGGAATATTCAGAGGTGAAATGATTAGATTATGAGAGATGTATCCTAATCAGTTTTCAGTTTGAATGAATTGGGTGATAACTAGACAGGTGGCATCTTTAGCTCCCTCTCTCTCCTTCATAGTTCAAATCTATGAACTTGGTGAAAAAAGGTCAGCACTCTTCCTCTACACCCTTCTTCCATGACATTCTGCTTTGCCTTGACCCGAGACAATGGAGTCAGCCAATCTTTAGTTTCTGAAACTAAACCAAAATAAACTTTTCCTCCTCTCAGTTGTTTTCATCAAGTATTTTGATTATAACAACAAAAACCTAACGTCTCTTTGCATTTACTAAATGTCTATGTGTGTCTGGTGGGGCATGCTTTCAATATTTCAGGCAGTTTACAACTTTTCCTTGCCTTGATTTCCTATGCAGAGCCTCAAGAAACCACAGGTGAGAGATTTGGACTTTCCCAGGCTATTCCTTGGCAGGCACCTAACCCTATACATGCATATTGCCTTCTATAGCTTCTAAAATATCAGAGGTAAGTAACCTATGAACATCTTGTATTCCAGTTTTTCCTTCTAATTTTTTTTTTTTTTGGGCCAGTCTCTTCTTAGCACAACTAGTGATGCCTCCTCAGACAACTGTCACATTAAACAATTACCACTGATTGCTTTTTGACAAAAGCCCTGAGGAGAGTGAGCTCTGAATCAAATATAGGCAAGTCCTGAGAATGGAGCTTTTCAGCAAGCTGTCTGTAGCTCAAACAGTGACAATTCTCTGGACATGGGCTTTTGGAGAACTCCAAACCAAAATGCCTCTTTAGGTAGCTGCTAGGTTGCTGTTTTTCACACCTACTGTGGTTGTGAAATCATTTATTTTCAAGGCTACTGTGGATCTAGGGAAAGGGAGATAGAAAGTAGGGCAAGTAAAAGAACCATCAAGCTTACTCTTCTGAGATTTGTTCAATGCTTTTTGAGAAAAAAAATCTCTTCAGATTATTGTAGCCTTTAATTTCTTTTTTTTCTTTTTTTTTTTTTTTTTAGAGAGAGTGAGAGAGGGAGAGGGAGAGAGAGAGAATTTTTAATATTTATTTTTTAGTTATCGGCGGACACAACATCTTTGTTTGTATGTGGTGCTGAGGATCGAACCCGGGCCGCACGCATGCCAGGCAAGAGCGCTACCACTTGAGCCATATCCCCAGCCCTGTAGCCTTTAATTTCCAAAGTCCTGACACGGCTAATTTCATTTACTCTCTGGCTTCAAATGCCGACGACCCAGAACTCTTAATTTCCAGGCAGACCTCTGCCTAAGTCTCACAGTGTATAAACACTGTCTACTATTCCTTCCCCTGTATCTTGTTCACCTTTCTATCCCCTGAGTTCTCCAATGAATATATACTTAACAAATGGAAGGCATTTCTCTATTATTTCTTATAATTACATGAGAATCTAGAATTATCTCAAAAAAACATAGTCTAATTTTATCTTAAAAAAGAAAAAAAAAAGATCACCTTGACTACTACAGAAAATGAAGAGGGTAGGAATAGACATAGTTAGAAGGCTTTCATAATAATCAGGCAATAATATATCAGGCCTAAGAGAAGGTGGATAGAGACAGCGTATTTATCTTCCCAAGTTATTTTCTTGCTTAGGCTACTGATGTAAACTAGTAGTCTGGTAGTGCCATTAATGGAATATTTTATCATTTACCTTTCTCTAAAACAGAGGTTTTCAATGCAGTATGTTCCCAATCAGTTCTGAGGTACATTGCAAATAATTTTTTCTTACAGATTTTTAAAAACTGAAGTTACTTGATGCTTTTTTTTCCCAAAAAGGAATGAAAGTAGTTTTAAGTTTTCCATATAATAAAATTTCTCTGACTGCATACTTCATTAGGAGAAAGGTGGGAGTTATACAGTTAGCAAGCATGTATTTCAAGTAACCTTGGGCCTATGTTTAGCGAAAAATCATCTGTTAGATTGATAGGGTGTGAAGTGGCACACATGTGCAGTCTCAGCTGTTTGGAAGGTTGTGGCAGGAGGATTGTCTGAGCCCAGGAGTTCTAAAACAGCTTAGGCAACATGTCAAGACTCCAGGGAAGAAGGGAAGGAGGAGGAAAAAAAAAAAAAAGTTATCAATACTTCTATTTAAACCTAATGACTGTCTATATCTGAGAGAAGCCTGAAATGTTCTACAGGATTTTTGAAAATGATGTGTCTACTTGACCCTCCATAGTGACCCTGCCAGTGTCACCACACATCAATCAAAACACTCACACATAACCCATACAAGTGAGACTAGAAGTGAAATCCAAATGCATACTAACTCCTGGGAAGATTTAATAACTTTCCAGTGCTATTTAATAACTCTGGGGCTCAGTGGTAAAGCGCTTGCCTAACACATGTAAGGCACTGGGTTTGATCCTCAGCACCACATAAAAATAAATAAATAAAAATAAAGGTGTTGAGTCTATCTACAACTAAAAAAATTATATATATATTTAAAAAATAATTGTTTTAGGAATTTAAATAGGTAACTGCTTAATGTCTTCATACAGCCTTTTTAACCATTAATGTATTTTGTAGTGTTCATCTCATTCCCCCCCTATGAAAAAGATAAAGTTAGGACATTAAGATTGTGATTTTAAAGGACTGGGGTTGTGGCTCAGTGGTAGAGAACTTGCCTAGTATTCGAGGCGGGTGGTTTGATCCTTAGCATCATATAAAAATAAATAAAATAAAGGTATTGTGCCCAACTACAACTAAATAAATAAATAATATAAAGATTGTGATTTAAATTTACACATTTTGTAACAACTTTTTATTCAGGATTCCTTTTTCTTGATTCTTATTTAGGCTACATCTGAAATTTGTATGCTCCTGTTTACTTCTACTCACAAACTGAATTCCCTCAAGGTCCTGTTTAAATGTTATTTGCTGTTTATCATTTATACCTAGTGACTGTGTCAATTCCCACCTGTGTTACACTGGTGAGTAAATTAGATCCTGTTTGTCTTTTCCTTTCCCCTTCAAGAGAATAAATATCTCTGCTATTGTGCCTATCAACCACATCAGACACTGAAGATACAGTTCATTCAGGGATCAAGAATGAAATGGACTCCTACTGTGCACCAAGAACTCTGATGACAGATTTCTTGGATCTTTAAAATAATAGAGGAATTTGTGTTTAAAAGAGTATCTGTCCTTTAATATATGGAAAGCTTGATTTTTGCAAAATTTCCCTTTTCAGTAATGAAAACACATAGGAAACATCTACTTGGCCATTGTCAAGACTGTAACTTTTACTAAAATCCTTTCATATGAAAAAAGTAGGGCTGGGGATGTGGCTCAAGCGGTAGCGCGCTCGCCTGGCATGCGTGCGGCCCGGGTTCGATCATCAGCACCACATACTAACAAAGATGTTGTGTCCACCAAAAACTAAAAAGTAAATATTGAAAAATTCTCTCTCTCTCTCTCTTAAAAAAAAAGAAAAGAAAAAAGTATAGTAATGTCATCTCTTTTGATTCTATGTAAATGAAGTAAGACAACCTAGAATCCTTAGTAATCTTCTGCTTTCTAGACCTACCCAATTTCTGAAAAGCCCAACTCTGTAACACACCAAGGTCAGGATTTTGGTTTTCATTAGACCGGGTCAATTAATGACTTTTTAGTCCTAGTTGGACACAATACCTTTTTAAATTTATTTTTATATGGTGCTGAGAATTAAACGCAGCACCTCGCACGTGCTAGGTGAGCGCTCTACCACTGAGCCACAACCCCAGCCCCCAGTCAATTAATCTTAATTGCATGTGTCTAGAAAAACTGTCCCCAGCAGAAGTTTCTTATTACACACACCCACTACTGGGATACCCACAGGTGCCAACATACAAACTATCTTTATTCCCAGCTGTTCCTTAAGTTAATTTAACTCTTCTTCTTCTTCTTCTTTTTTTTTTTAAATATTTTTTAGTTGTTGATAGACCTTTATTTATTTGTATGCAGTACTGAGAATTAAACCCAGTGCCTCACACATGCCAGGCAAGTGTGCTACCCCTAAGCTCCAGCCCCAGCCCTTAACTCTTCTCTTAACTGAACCCAAGTAGATGGCTAATGTGTAACTGTTGCCTTAGAACATATGCTAATTTTAATCTTCAATTCATGAACATCTAAGGATTCATTAGTACATTTCCAAAGCAATCTAGAGATTCTCTTTAATTCACTTATCATTACAAAAGAAAACATCACTAAATAAGAGACTAATTAATGTTGATACCATTATTTCCTTTAAAATAATTTTATGGGGTTGGGGTTGTGGCTAAGTAATAGAAAATCACCTAGGATAGGCAAGGCCCTGAGTTCAATCTCCAACGAGAATGAAGGGAAATTTATATGTGCTAAATGTTTTTACATTGATATATTTAAAAAATTAATCCAAATTATAAAAATATTTTAAATCACAACTATACCTATACATAAAAATGAATGGAATGACATACCACCAAGATGTTCCCTATCAAAACAGTTAAAAGATTGGGGGGGGGGGTATACCTCAGTAGTACAGTGCTTGCCTACCATGTGTAAGGCCCCAGGTATAATCTCTAGTACTATCACCCAAAAAACAAACAAAAAACTCAATGAGTGGAAATGCACCCTTAATTCATGGATGCTTTCAGTGCCCACCAAATGGAAATAAGTGGTAAAGTGGAAAGAAGGTTAGTCCAAAGATCCAGGTCCAAGTGCGCCCTGCATTCTAACCTGGCCATGGACTTGATAATTAGCTTAATGCATGTAGGGCCTTGGGGACATTACTATCTTGGCCTCAGTTCTGTCATTTGTAGAACATGGAGGACTAACTGATAATTTAATGGTTGTTAGCAGACTGAAAAATATGTTCTATTTTTTTGTGGCACTGGGAATTACCCAGGGGTACTCTACCATTGAGCTACATCCTCAGCCTTTCTATTTTATTTGAGACAGCTTCCTAGGCTGGCTTCTAATTTGTGATCCTCCCGAGTAGCTGGGATTACAGGCTTGTATTACTGGGTTCAGCAAAATATGCTAGAGCAAGGGTTGGCAAATATTTTTTGAAAAAGGGCAGAAACAAAATATTTGCCACACAATTTCTGCTACAACTACTCTGTCACTGTAGTACAAAAACAATCACAGCCAATAAACAAATTGGCATAACTGTGTGCCAAGAAAACTCTTTGACAGTATATACCATATAACCCAGATATATACTAGGTTATACCATTTATGTATGTGTAAATACATTACAATATTGGTACAATCATGAAGTGCCTAATGATGCACTACTCAGAATACACCCCCATTATTAAGCAATACATGATTATAGCTGGGTGAATTTTGGCTGACAGACCACAGTGTATGCATGTGGTCTATGCAGAGTAGCATAAAACCACACTTCCTATAACACAGTTCTTGCAAACTCAACACATTTGTTAATTAAGTAATTTAAGAAAAAATCCTATTTCTGTGATATTAATAAACCAGGAAAGATCATGTATAAAACAAGCTAATTATCTTCCTATGCTTCCCACTGTCACCTCCACCCCTTCTTTGCCATTCTTGTTAATAGGAGAGCACTACTGTTCTCCCAGTCTCAAAAGTCTTATGAACCACTTGAAGTCATTTTTGTACATCATCCTGTATTTATGCCCTGTCAGCAAATCCTACACTTTCTCCTCTTGTTAACTCCAACCTCTTACCCTAAACCTAATATAACTCCTTCTGTCTGATTTTCCTAAAATGTCACTTTAGTCACTAATGTGACTTTAGCTTCCTACCTCAAAGCTTCCCTAATTTTTACAGCATCAAATCTAAACTCTAGGGGCTGGGGCTGGGGCTAGGGCTCAGTGGCAGGCAGAGCACTTGCCTAGAACATGTGAAGCACTGGTTCAATCCTTACCACAGCATACAAAAATAAACAAATAAAATAAAGGCATGCTGTCCATCTACAATTACAAAAATTATTTTTTAAAAAAATCTAAACTTTAATACACTATAGTTTCTGAGGCACTCATTTTCCCCATCCAACAGTCTTAATGTCTCTCAAAACCTTAACATATACTCTTCTGCCTTAGGCAAGGTATTCTTTAGTGAGTCCCTACAAAGTATACATTAATTTCCATGCCTTTACTACCATAGTCAGTTATTCCTAAACCCTTCTATCTATCCAAATCCCACCATCATTTCAAAGTACAACTTAAACATCAATTTTTCTATAAAACTGTATGTAACTTAATCTATATGGCTATCTTCTATCTCTAAAGGGCAGAATCATATGAACAGGCCATTCCCACTGTTCTGTATTTGTCAATGCCTAATATAATGCTAGAAAAAAATAGGCTTTAAATACAAGTTAAGAGAAAAAACTATCTCTGTATATAACACACTATTTCTCTGTTCAAATCTACAGCTCATCTGTGATTAATTCTCCTGGATTATTTCTCCCCAGTTCTGTACCCTAGGCCTAAAGAACTCTTCTGTAATTTTAGCAACTCAGGAGGCTTAGGCAGAAGGATCACATGTTCAGGGCCAGCCTCAGCAACTTAGCAAGACTGTCTCAAAATAAAAAATAAAAAAGTGCTGGGGATGGAGTTCAGTGGTACTTTTCTAGTACCAAGAAAAAAGAAACAGGGGGGGAAAAATAATTATTCTTGCACTCTATGATATTCTAAAAACAATGTTAGATCCTTTTGATTTTATCCCTTTTGAAATATCTAGCCACACTGTGAGGTAGTTACTATTATTTTGACTACTTTACAGAACCTGAAAGCTAGCTGCCCAACATTGAATGGTTTGTAAATGACAACGTCAGGATTCAAGTCTATGTTTTCCAACTGTTGCTTTTGCTTCTCCAGATACCTTCTTAAAAAAAACTATGCTCCCCAATCAATTCAGTCCAGTAATCAGTCACCCAGAATTTTCAGAACTCTACAGCCAACCTCATCTCTTCTGACTTAAAAATAAGTATGACTGACTGTTTCTCCTCTGGGCAAACAAGAGAAGAAATTCTCCTGAGCAAAAAACCCACTGTAAGAACTGGTAATCAGGAAGAACCAGATCTATAAAAGAAGGTTGGCCATGCTGAAGAGCTGGACAGTACATATGACATGTGTGAATATGAAATTAATACGTACACAAGAGAAGCAGAGGCAGACCAACTAAGGTTTAAACCCTGGGCTCCCCACTTAGTGGCTATATAACTTTGGGCCAGTTATATAATCTCTTTGAACCTCTGTTAATTATTATAAAATTCACAGGATTATTATAAGGATTATATGCCAACACACTAAAGGCATTTAGCATAGAGCTTAGAATAGACAAGTTCCCAATAAATGTTTTCTGTAATAGTTGCTGTTCTTCTTTTCTTTCTTTCTTTCTTTTTTTTTTTTTTTTAAGTAGTACTGGGAATTGAACCCAAGGGAACTTGTCACTGAACTATACACTCCTAGTTTCTGAAGAATTTTTATTTTGGGCTGAGGATGTGGCTGAAGTGGTAACGCATTTGCCTGGCATGCGCGAGGCGCTGGGTTCGATCCTTAGCACCACATTAAAAAAAAATATTGTGTCCACCGAAAACTAAAAAAAATAAATATTAAAAAATTCTCTCTTTAAAAAACATTTTTTTTTTATTTTGAGACAGGATCTCACTAAGCTGCCAAGACTGTCCTAGAATTTGCAATTCTCCTGCCTCAGCCTCTAGAGTCATTCTGTAATAATTCTTGAAGTGAGAAGTCTGGGAAGACAGGCATTATTAAGCATTCTATCCTTCTTTTTGACCACAGTCCAACAAATTAGAACATGCATAATTGATGCCATGGGGTCACAGCTTCAACCTCATTTGCAGGAACTACATGCTGTTGCCCATTTCACAGCTACCAGCTGGCTATTTGATCTCTGCATTCTGTATCTGGCACTTCTCTCAAGGCCATATTCCAAAACAAAGATGACCAACATTCTTTGTCTCTATCCACATATTATCTGCTTAGATAATCCTCTCAGATTCAAGTGACTACCAAATTTCAATGTCTAGGCTAAACTGTTTCCCATATGGATATTCCAATAAAAAGTTTGTAAACACTTAAAAAAAAAATAAGGTAGAAGGCTGGGGCTGTAGGAAGGAAGGCAGGAAGGGAGGGAGGGAAGGAGGGAGGGACGAACAAACTGTCCATCTACAACTAAATAACAACAACAACAATAATAATAATGTAGTTAATAGAAATGCAAAGGCTACTAGGAGCCAAGATGGAATCACAAATTCTTGGAGCCACTATTTTGGCCACTGGGAAGTACCTCAAATTTCAACAATGAGTTGACAAAAGCTTCTCATACTGATGAGGTAAGACCTGTGCTATAGAGGATTTTAGCTATTTAAAATAACTACAGATCTATGATGCAACCAATCTCTACAGAAATCCGTTAGTCTGGCTTCATCTTGGTCTATGTTTTTATAAATGCACAGAGAGCATTAAATATTATATTTTAAGATGAAATACACTTAAGAAAAATATGCATCACTTTAGAATTCAAAAAGACATTCAAGCAAAATTTAAAAACTTACAAAGCATGACTGGAATGTTTCAGCTTGACATTCTGGTCATAACTCATATAATGAAAACTCAAAATCTTATTAACAAAAGAGTAAGGTGTGGAGCTGTAATTGTCATTCATTCATTTAACAAGTAAGTACTGAGGGCCTGTGCAGCTAAATATTCCTTTAGAATGTAGGGATATAACCGTGACCAACCAATTTCTCTTTCCATATGGATTTTTCATTGTGGGGTGGAGGGCGGGGGATGGACATAGAAAAGCAAATATGTCTCATGGAAATAATATGTACTAGAAAGAAAATACAGCTAGATAAGGTGACACAGAAAAGCCATTTTAGATGGGTTAGTATATATTTATAGCAATGATAGCAGATATTGAAAATAAGGTAGATCAGGGATAGAGGGCATTGTTTTATTTTTTGGATATACACAGGGTGCTTTACACACTGAACTATATCCCTAGACCTTTTTTTTTTTAATTATTATTTTGAGATATTCAAGTCTTGCTAAGTTGCTGATGCTGCCATTAATCTTGCAATCCTCCTGCTACAGCCTCCTTAGTTGCTGGAACTACAGGTGGGCATCACTCACACACAATTAAAGTAAAATTTGCTAGCAAGTTTTTTTCCTTCTAAATTTGGTTATAAAAATGGAGATTTAGGATTACCAGGATACCAATAGTCAAACAAGTATAATGAAGGATCAATAGAGGAATTGAGAGTGTATACACCATTAAGTGATGATTATGATGACAACAGGAAAGCAGAGTAAGAAAGGAAATGAGTACATGAGATTGAGGCTGAATGAAAATGTGTTAGGATCAACAGATCCAAGTGGAGTCTATACATTAAAGTGAACAAGGTAGAAAGAGAATAAAATATTTACAGGTAAAATTACAAAATGTTAATAAATATTATTATATTAAAAAATCTTTGGGATTCCTACATTTAGTAAGAAACTTCAGAGTAGAAATAAATGAAATTCATGGGTCAGATCTGAATGGTAGGTGAGAAAATTAAAGGTAGATAATGAAATAAAGATGAAGCAGTCTTATTTTTTCTGTAGAATCAAAAACTTTCAGTTTTCAGAGAAAACTAATCCCAAGTTTTCTAAGGAAAATGATAGGTATAATGTGACTGCAAAAAATAGTTTAAAACAACTCTGCCACATAATTATTTTCCATGGTATCTAATTTAGCTACTCAATTGTCACTCAATATATTCATGGACATGGGTTCAAAGCCAGCCTCACAAAAGTGAGGCATTAAGCAACTAAGTGAGACCCTGTCTCTAAATAAAATACAAAACAGGGCTAGGGATATGGCTCAGTGGTCAAGTGCCAAGTTCAATCCTCAATATCCCGCAAAACAAACAAAAAGATATACATATTTTTTTCAAGGAGTCTAGGAGTCCTACATTTTACAGAGTTAAATGCATAAAGTAACTAAGCTCCCAGTCTTTTTAGTTTATCTCTTGACACTACTATTAACAATTTCTGCATTTCTCAAAACAACAAAATTAAGAAAAAACTTTCATATTTAAAGATTTCACAGAAAACCCTCATCTAAAGATAAACATCATTTGTGTTTTATTTAATTACCTACTTTCAAATCCACCTATAAGTATTGCTATACATTCAATCTGTTAAACAGTTACAAACACAGTTAAAGCAATACTTTGCAGTACACTAAAAATAAATAATCTTGGTTTTCATTCTGATAGGAAATAGTAACCATACATCATCTCTACAAATAATAACAGTTATTTAATTTACTTACCTCCTTAATAGCATCTTCATTAGGGAGCATGGAACATAAACATGTGATATAAGCTTGCTGAAAAGATGACACATGTGAAATCTCTTTAGATTCTGCACATAGTTTTGATAAAGCAGTAGCCTGGGGGATGCAGTTAGATTTCAACAAATGTTTTATTCTCATTTGTAGAAAGGAAGGTCCTTCTTGTGCAATCAATTTATTGACTAGAAAAAAGGAAAAATAAAATTTTGATAAAAATACCACATATGGTGAAAGTTTTATATCTGTTTGTTGTTGTCTTGCTTTTGGTTAATAAAAATTCAGCAGATATGAATAGGAAGTTTATTCTGGTCTCAATATTCATCTTTCAGAGATAAGAGAAAAATGATGCTAATGATTTCCACATTAATTAGTATTTTTATTCCAAATAACAAACCTTTTAATCAAGTTATCAACATTTTATAAAAATAAATTATTTGACCTTGTCTTTCCCTCACTTTCTGATGAGACTAGTAAGGAATAGTGAAATGAACTATGCAAATAAAGGCAAGAAAATGAAGCAAGTAACCTACATAATATTAATAACTATCAACTGAATACTCATGAGGTATCAAGTTTTAAGCATTTAAAAATTTTCTTATATTCTCATTTATTCTTCACACCACCACCAAGGCAAGTATTATCCCCAGTTTAAAGTTAGGAAAATTAATATTCAGAGAAGTTAGGTAACTTGCCAAGGATTCCAAAGCCAGTGGTGCTCTTTCCTCTAAACCAGGCATTTCTCAAAGTGTGTTCCACCGACCAAAAGACCTGAGAGGTAGTCCTAGAAAAAAAAAGGATTCCTTGGTCAAATCTCTGAACAGTCCTGCAATAAAGAAAACTGTTCACTTTTATTTATCCCAATGTTTCCCAAACTGATTTGACCAGAGAACCCTTTTACACATATTATTAATGCCCTGTAAAATATATGTTCCTGGTTTAGTACACACTTTGGAAAATGCTGCTCTGAGTCAGGCGCAGTAGTGGTGGTACAAGCCTGTAATCCCAGCTATTTGGGAGGGTAATAGGAGGACTGCAAATTTGAAGCTAATAATTCGACAATTTAGACCATGTCTCAGAAATAAAATAAAAAGGTTTGCAGATGTAGCTATGGTAAGGCAGCCTTGGGTTCAATCCCCAGTAATGGGGTTCAGGAGAGCTATTCTTAGAACTATTAAATAATATGCACCTGAGTACTGAGTGTATAGTGCTCTGGAAAAGCCCTCAATTTTTGAATAGTCGATACTTGACAAACATGTGATATTACATAACATTACTTATAGAGCAGAGGTTGGAATACTGCATGGTAAGTCACATGATGGGTGAATAAACTGCTCTGGGTGGTTATTTTAGAATAGTGTTTCTCTGACTCAAAAAAGCCTTCTGAATTACCCAGGGAGCTCAAACGCAGATTCTGATTTATGGGGTTTAAAAAATTATTACGTCTTAGATGGGACCTTAAATTTTGTTTTTTGAACAATTTCCTTGATGATTTTCTCATTCTTTCCTCTTTATATGTATCAATCATAGAGTTTTAAAAATTATTTTTATAAAATAGCCTACACTAGGGCTGGGGTTATGGCTCACTGGTAGAGTGCTTGCTTAGCATGTGAGAGGCACTGGGTTCAATTCTCAGTACTACATATAAATAAATAAAATAAGGTCCATTGATAACTAAAAAATATATTGGGGAAAAAAACCAGATAACACTGTACTTTTCAAAAGGCAAACAAAAAGGTCTACAACTAAAAGTTGTCTCCCTTGTAGTCTGACCCCAATGCCCTGGTTTCCCTTCCTGAGAAATAATTGATTCCAGTTTTTTTGTTGTTGTTGTTTATACTTCAAGAAATATACTATGGGCACAAAGGACATTTTTATCCCACTTAATATATTATACAGATCATTCTATCACCAGCACATTTAAGTTATCTCATTAACAACTGAATAGTATCCATTGTATGGATGGATCATAATGCATCTCAACAATTTCCAACTGATACACTTGCAATCAGTTTCCAATCTTTAAGCAATCATCAATAATGCTGCAGTTTGCAACCCTGTACACACGTGAGTTTTATCAGTAGAACAAATTCCTAGAAGTGGAATTGCTAGATTAAAGGTTTTATTCATTTGGGTTTTGTTTGTTTTGGTACCAAGGATTGAACCCAGGGGCACTTTACCACTGAGCCACATCCCCAGCCCTTTTGTTATATTTTATTTAGAGATAGGGTCTCCACTAAGTTGCTTTTGGGGTTTGCTTAATTGCCGAGGCTGGCTCTGAATATGCAATCCTCCTGCCTCAGCCTCTCGAGCAGGTGGGATTACAGGTGTGCACTACTGTGCCGGCAGCTTCATTAATTTGTAATACTGACTCCTACTGCCAAACAGCTCTCCAGAAGTTGTACCAATTTGCACTCCAAACAATGTAACTGCCCATTTCCTAAGGCACTTGAGAAAATTATGGCTCCAGAGTTCCATCTCTAGAAATTCCATACAGACATAAGTGTTTTTCTTCCTGTTGTTGATTTGCTTTGTTTTTGTTTTCTTGGTAAAGGGGCTTGAACCAGAAATCCTCTACCACTGAGCCATACCCCCTCCCCTTTTAAAAAATTTTTACTCTGACACATTGTCTAAATTTCTGAGGCTGGCCTCAAACTTGTGATCCTCCTTGCTTTAGCCTCCCAAATTGATGGGATTACAGGCGTGGACCATCATGCCCAACTGTTTTTGTTGTTGTTTATTTTTCTGTTTGGTTTTAAATTCCAGACATTTAATAATATGTAGGCAAGTTGAAAAAGCATGAAGGGCCGGCCTTTTCTATAAGTCTCCACAAAATGAACAATCATATATCCCCTGCTTCTCAAATGGCTCCTTGTTTCTTTTCAGTAATGCTATTCTCCCAATTATACAAAAAGTAAAATTTTGGCTTTTTTTTTCCTTGTTACCTCCTTTCCTCAAGAAAATTAACTTAGCTCTTCTGTCCTTGCTATTATTTTTTTAAACTCTCTTCACTTTAATTCCTCCATATTATTTTCTGCCACACATCTCTTCCCTGTATCCTATTCTGCCTAATGTAAGACACTGCTCTACTAGACTGTAAGCAATCTTACAAATAACTCAGGAGGTAACACACCTGAAAACAGGCATGTCATTTACATAACTCCAAACCCTTTTAAGTTCCCACAACATTTATTAAATATCCATATTATAGATAAGACATAGAACAAGGCCAGGCATATAACGCACAATACTAACAAGTTCAATAGTACTGGATAGTATTTGTAATAACTCCTTTATTTCAGTGTCAGCAATTTGTAACCATGTCTTTTGTATTCCCTAGAGAACTATGCACAATGCCGTGCACATTACAGATATTTAATAAAACCATGTATTTAGTAACTGAAGGGTTATCAATCCCCAGTCAAAAACTTTTTTAACATCTCAACTTCATTCAAATTCTGCCTCCACAATTTTAACTACATGGTCTTGTGCATGTGTGATCTCTCAATAGATTAAATGAGATATAAAAGCACTAATATACTGCCCAACAAATAGCAGGCACTCTAAAAATTAGCTGTTATTTCTAGAAGGTAAAAACTATTTTATTCAATATATTATAATTAAACCATTGCTATACCCATTTTTAAAATCCTGTATTTTAAAAACTTTTTTTTTTAGAGAGAGAGAGAATTTTTTTTAATATTTATTTTTTAGTTCTGAGCGGACACAACATCTTTGTTGGTATGTGGTACTGAGGATCGAACCCAGGTCGCACGCATGCCAGGCAAGCGCGCTACCGCTTGAGCCACATCCCCAGCCCATAGCCATCGTTTTAATGTAATGTATTACTCACATATTTGTGATGATGGTGTCAGTGTAAATAAACCTACTAGACTACCAGTCTTACAATACTCTTTTTTATAGTTGAGTATACTCCTTCTATTTATTAAATAGTTTACCGGAAAACAGTATGTTGTGTTATACCAGCAGAAGCCTCATACATTTTGGGTTTAAAGCACATCTTTTTTGTGTCTGTGCATGTGGTACTAGGGATTGAACCCAGGGGTACTCTATTACTGAGTCATACCTCCTGCCCTTTTTTAGTTATTATTTGAGACAAATTCTAACTAAGTTGTGAGGCTCGCAGGAACTTGAGATCCTCCTGCCTCAGTCTCCTAAGTAACTGGGATTACAGGTGTACCTTGCTATACTACACCTCTTGACTGCAAGAGGGCACCTGAAATGAATGACTTTGTTTAAATATATTCTTTTTTTTTAAATATTTATTTATTAGTTATTGGCGGACACAACATCTTTGTTTGTATGTGGTGCTGAGGATCGAACCTGGGCCGCACGCATGCCAGGCGAGCGCGCTACCTCTTGAGCCACATCCCCAGCCCTTAAATATATTCTTGACTTTCATCTGAAAATTATATAATTAATGACAGTTCTCAAACAAATTCCCATTGTTAAGTGGCACATGAGAACAGGACTTAGTTCTGTCCTCTAGCAGCTTTTAACAATTATAAAGTTAATACTTTAGCTTCCACCTATGTATATTTACACATACCTATTGAGGACCTCAACAGAAAACAATAAATACCAATCTCTTTTCTATTTAATAGCTCTACTCCTTCTTATTTTTTAATTGTCACTGCAATGATAAGCAATAGACTCATCAAAGGCCAGGACCAAGATAAAATCTAAACAACTTTATGCTAATTTTCTTACTATACAGAAAGACTTAAACAGCATGTACATGGTGGTCAAATTTGGTGAATAAATTAATCAACTGGGATATTTTAAGGCACCAATGCTTCTTATTCCAAGACCTAAACTGAAGATTTGTAGAAAAGTATAATTGTTTTGAACCTGTTTTTATTATAACAGAAGGTGATCCTCTAAGCTTTCCATTAACTTCAAAAAATAGTTATAATTGTTGTCTATATCAAATATAGCCTAAAATGTCAAAACAATGTCTAAAATGCAAATGTCAACTCACATTTATACTTTAATTTTCATTATAAGCAAAGCTCTACCATATATCAAAGACTAGCAGATTATTGCAAAGCGATATTTTGAACACTACCTAAAATTCCAAGAATCCTTACTTACATAAGCAAAACATTAAATGCTAATAATTTTTACTACTCAAAAGAAAAGTGAATGACCAGGTATATAGAGGCAAAAATTCATAAAGTTTTAACCCATAATAAACTAACTAAATTCTCCTCCCAAATAGTCAATGAAGTATTAAGAGTTACCTTCTTCTGTTTCTACTGGCTGTTGAGACAGAATTTTAAGAAGAATTGGGTTTTTCCACACCCCTTCTTGGGTAACATGAACCAATATTTGTAGGTTATTATTTCCAAATTCCAACAATGTATTATGTGACTCCTAAAACAAAAACAGAAAATAAGCCAGTAATTAACACTTTGTCTTATCAATATAGCTGAACATCTGTGAACTGAAAGGATCTTTAACTTGGATTTCCTAAAAATAAACTAGCAAAAACACAAGGACTACACTATCCTCAAAGCTTTAAGCAGTTCTGTTGCTACTTTTTAAATTACTGAAAACTTTAAAATGTTTTCCTGAATTCCCCTCAGGTAAAATTATCACCACAGTCAATAATTTAGCTCTTGCACTACTACTGAGTATCTAAAGTGCCCTACTATTAAGATGGTCAGACACTCTGAAGACCCAACAGCCTTAGCAATAGCTGACTTAATTATTTTGAGGCCACTGGTCCAGCTTTCTTTTAAAAGATTTTGCAGTATTCACAGTCTATGCCTTCAAAGAGAAATATTGCTTAATTATATTAATTGTTATATAACTATTTAAATTCTTCAATTACCATTTAAATGAGAGGTGGCTCTACCTAAAATGTTAAGAAAAATCTAGGTTATTATTTGATATTCTATTTCAGCACATAAACATGGAAATTTATATAGTGGGTAAAGAAAAAATGGTCAGGAATTTTACTATAAATGATTATGTATATCTCACTGTCTTTTATTACTATAGAGGATGACTAATTATAATGAGGTTGTTCCCATATTCTAAAATTCTAAATTGTTTCTCTTATTTTAAACTTCTGAAATTCTCTACAAACATAAGCTTCCATTTACAGCAATTTTTCTTGAGAAAAATATTCACCAAAAATATTCAGAGAACTAAGAATATAGTTTTATATTCACTCAAGTAATATATAACTATAAAAGATCGGCTTTAACTGCACATACCCCAATATGCTGTTATCTCCCACTGAGAAGAGTTTAAGATATAGCACTAATATAGAAAATGATAATTTCAACCAACAGTTTGCTAATAGCAATACTAAACTAATGCTGCAATTTTCCTTTATCAGTTGACCGGTCCTCAGACTTCTTTCTCTTTAATTTAGGACAGACATATACTTTGCAGTGAAGACACAGATTCTATGTGGAAGCACCATAATTTTCTTTGCCTGGCTACCAAATTTACACTAACAGGACTGTACTGTGACACTTAGGTAGAAAATAGTTATCACTGCCATGAAACACAGCCACGTTAAAAAAACCAAAGTTTGATTTTTTTTAAAGCATCTTTTACTTTTCATTTGTTGAAGTTCAAAATACAAACAGTATATAACCCTGTTACCTACATATATCTATAATACATACATATATGTAATATGTGCATATATGATAACAAAATTACTTTTAAAAATAGTCTTAAATTGAGTTTTTAAAAACTATGGTGGCATTTTAAAAATCAGGTTTCCTGTTAGAGGAAAATATTCTGCACCACATCTAGAATCCACAACACAGAAACATTAACATAAGATGTTCACTCTCATACCATTTAAAATAAGTATTAAAAATATTTGGTCAGGGGCTGGGGTTGTGGCTCAGTGGTAGAACGCTTGCCTAGCATGCCCAAGGCACTGGGTTCAATCCCTGATACCACATAAAAATAAACAAATAAAATTAAAGAATTGTGTCCATCTACAACTAAAAAAATATTTAAACAAAAGAAAAAGTCATTTCAAGGCTAGGGTTGTGGGTCAGTGGTAGAGCACTTGTGAGGCACTGGGTTTGAGTCTCAGCACCACACATACATACATACATACATACATACATAATATCCACCAACAACTAAAAAATACATAGTAAAAAAAAAATCTTTTCAGGGCTGGGGATGTGGCTCAAGGGGTAGCGCGCTCGCCTGGCATGTGTGCGGCCCGGGTTCAATCCTCAGCACCACATACAAACAAAACCTAAAAAATAAATAAAATTCTCTCTCTCTAAAAAATTATTTTTTAAAAAAGAACCTATTATAAAAAAAACCTTTTCAGTGAATATTTTTATATCAATAGAAAAAAAGTCTGGAAGAGTTACATAGTTTAAACATGATTGAGAAATGTTGTATTTGTGGCCTTTTTTTTTAATATTTATTTTTTTACTTGTAGGTGGACACAATATCTTTATTTCATTTTTATGAAGTGCTGAAGATCGAACCCAGTGCCTCACACGTGCTAGGGACCAACTCTACCACTGAGCCACAACCTCAGCCCCTTGTGGCCTGTTCTCACAAAAACTGTTCTTTTGCTGAGCACCATCATCACATCTACCCTTAATCCCAGCTACTCCGGAGGTTAGGTTTGAGACCAGTTAGGGAATTTGGAGAGATCTTGTTCGGAAAAGACAGGGTCTGGCAGGGATGCAGCCCAGTGGTAAAGCACTTGCTTTGTATAGGTGAGGCCCTGGGTTCAATTCCCACTACCACAAAGCAAGCAAAGAAACAAAAAAGATTCTTTTGCTGAAAGTATCCTCAATACCATTTGGGCCTTGTCCACTTATTACATAAAATAAGAGAAATTCAGAGTTTTGTCTTTCAGATTTCAAAAGGGAGCATTTCTTAAATCAATACTCTTACCTTCATTAATTTTACTGAACACCTATTTAAAAATACAACCTATGTATCTGATAACCACTGAAAAACTTACATGGAGTAGGGAGAAGGGGTAGTGAGAAAGCATTTGTTTTATTCAGGCAAATAATCTTAAGAAAACAATGAAGAAATAGAGTATTTTCTCTAAAGACTAATAAAAATAATACTAATAGTGTTAAGAGTATGTGCTCTTCTGGAATGGCATATACCAGGATGAAACTACCAACAGGCCTTAAAACACAGTGACAAAAATCAATAGACTATGCTTAAAAGATGATTTTAGTAGCTATAAAGGCATGTGAAAAATTAGTACTGCATTACAAGGATTAAAATATGCTAAACCCGGTGTGGTGGTTCATGCCCGTAATCCCAGTAGCTCAGGAAGCCCTAAGCAACTTAATGAGACCCTGTCTCAAAACTGGGATGTGACTCAGTGATTAAGCATCTCTGGGTTCAATTCCTAGTACCAAAAAAGAAAAATAAGGAAAAAAAAAAAAAAAAAACAAGAACATGACAAAGATTCCTCTTCTCCCCAAAGAGAAAAACATAAACATAATTTCATTTTGGTTATACATCCCAAAGGAAAGAAATTTCCAGATAATGAGGTATGTTTTTTAATATGTAAATCTTTATTTGTCCCTATATGAAACAGATCCAAGAGTTTGTGTCCTGAAGAAAGCATTTAACAAAATAAGCTCTGGGCTTGAATGTGAGTGTTATTCTGGACAAGTTAATTAACCTCTCTCTATGCCTGTCTTCCTACTCGTAAATGGAGAGTAAAATCATCCTCAAATTATAAGGTTTATTTGACTAAAGGACATAAAGTCTGCCAGTATAGAGCAGTGATCATAATTAGTGATCAATAATTGAATGATTGCTATTATTTATTATGTCTATTTTTAAAAATAGTTTTTTGGTCTCCATCAGTAACAAGATTGTCTTCTGTTGCTGGCACTGTACTTGCTTTTTTTCATATCCTATCTCCCACCCTAATTTATCACTTTCTGATCTGCTTACCTAAGAAAGGTGACAACCAAGTCAATGTGAGAGCCTAAGTAGTTCTCTCATAAGTAAAATGCATGAACATAATCTATGCTACCATATAACCACATGTGATTTAGTTTTTTGTTTTTGTTTTTTAAATTATTTCTGTCATTCTGGGGATTAAATGCAGGGCCTCACACATATTAGGCTCTTCCACTGAGTTATATCCCCAACCCAGATTTTAAATTTTTGATAGCCTTATTCTGTCTATATTTTCAAATAATGAAAAATATTTGTTGATTTCCAAGCTATGTAAAGAAAGCAAAATCAAATGAAACAAAAACTCCATTTTTTTTTAACATACCCCCCTCATGAGGTAGACATTCTTTTTCTCATGTCATGAACTTACTATTGATATATAATGAACTTGTTTTTGTTTTAAATTTCTGATTTTAGTTTGCTGGGAGTAATTAAGTAGGTGTCTTGGATACCTATACAGAGAATATTTTGACTTAAAATCAACTCACCTGTAGAGACTGAAGGAATGGTACCCAGACTTCACAAGGCAGTTCACTTTCAGACACTGAAAGCAGTAATTCAAAACAACTCCTACCAAAAAAACCAAAAACAACTAAATAAGTATAAAATGGTGGTTACACTAATAATTACAGTATGAAAGCAATAGTGAATATACATTTTACATTTGATGAGATTATTTTAAACTTTTTCACTCTTCAAATTGATATCTTGGCTTTTCAACTTATATCCCAAACAGTTTTGTTTAAGTAGGAGGAACAGTTTTGGCTCCATAAATCAAAAACTGAAGCTCAAGCTATTGCTAATTTAGTTGTAAAGTGATAAATATATGTAACTGTCATCTATACAGGTTTCTGACACTTGAATAGGAAACACAATGATTAGCGAAGTCATTTCTTCATCACTAACAAACCAAGCAAAGAAAAAAAAAGTTTCTTTTTTGTGTCCTAATCATTACCCAGGCATAGGGAAAGCAATGACAGGAAGAATTTTTTAAAAAGAAAATGTATAATAACTTGAATAAAGAACAGCTCAAACAAGAGCTCCCTAAAATCTTGCAGAATATTACTTTATCACTCAGGGATTAGGATAGGTAACAGAAAATATGAGACTTGGCAGGAAGAACAATGGGATTATAAAACCAGGAATGTTTGTGTTCCGTAAAGGAATGATGTTAGAGGTTTTGGCTTTAAAGAACAGAAAGGAAAACAAGGCAGATCAGAGAAAAATAAAAGGAAATACCTAGACTAGAAGTTATCCCAGTAAACAATCTATAAGCTGAATAAGGTAATGCCAACCTAAACTTGAATAGCTGTTGTATTTTTTCAGTTTGCTGATGGACAATACATTAAAGGTGTAATTTTGTCTGCTACCAGGAAGTCAATATTAAAACAGCAAAATGACCATGGACCTTAGGATGGTAATTTTACATTGTATCCTGATGCTTTCTGCTGGTTAAATTATTCGTAGTTCAAGTAATATAATCAAATTGCAGGATTGCATGGTATTGTCCCCAAAGTATGTTGCGATCCTCAAAGACCACAGCAGTTTCCAGATATTCTGTCATCTGAACATATACCTAAGGGACAGAGGTAAAATGTATCATTCTTGGATTCTAAGAAAAAGTAAGAAAAAAGGCTCTAGAGGCAATAAGATTATGTTGTTTTGCTGGAACTCCACCTAGACTATATGATCTGGGAACCTGAAGAAAGCAAAGAGAATTTCATTCAAAATTATTAATTAATGGTGCTTTGAAGAATGTAATGTCTTTTAAAAAATAAGTCAGGCAAACACTATGACACAAGGTACTCAATATTTAGAGTGATTTATATTCAACTTACAGTACTAATCTGCCAAGCACTAAGAGGACATCTTCACATTCAGTAGTCAAAAATGGACGTGCACTGGCAAAACTTTGGATGGCAAGTCGATATACCTCCAGAAGATACACAATATGTTCTGATGCATTCTTGTTGCTTGCATATTGCAATAAAGTCTAAAAAATAAAAATATTTAATTATTTTACAATTAGAACTAATGAAACAATTTGTCTTTGTTCTCAAAAGCACTGACCTTCCTTTTCTTCTAACAGACACATACACCGTTTATTTGTCTTTTTAAGGCTCTGGTTTATTTAGAGGATACTATTTTCATCACTTAATTGTTTCCAGGACTTAAAAGGATGACTTATTCTTCTGATATGAGAATAAATTTAAAAGCAAAACCATAAAATGCCTACAGTTCTCTTTATAGCCCTGAAATGAAACAGTGAGTTTCATTAATACAACATTAACTTAAGAGAGAAAAAGAGGAGGAAGACAAGGGGTAAGGGTGAGGAGTTATTCTTACACAGGGCCCAATAGTTCTAGGGTTCCATAAAATCATCTTCTTCTCACAAAAAATTGATTAGGCTTCCAGAGATTAATTTATGTTGACCAAATTACAAAAGGCAAATTTTATATTATTTTTAAAAGGTTTATTAAAAAGAATTCATCATAAAGACCAAATGCCAGTTTATTTGCTCAAAACAAGGGATGATCACATCACCATGTAGCATCCCCGAATCCTTTATTGTAGCTGAGGAATGATAACTTCTGGTCAGCATGGAATTTAAATCAAAATTAAATGTAACTGTGATTAAAAGTTTGACAAATTACATGTGTCCTATCACTAAAAATTTGTTCAAATGTTGGTTTATGTTCTCCTTGGACAATGCTAAAAAAACTCCTGCCAAATTCTTATTTGAAGACTCTAGTTTCAAGGGATTTATTCTCTCTCCTATTATCATACACATTCTGACCAGGCTAGAGAGTTCCTAACTTACTTCTATAGGTAAGTCTTATTCTTAAAGGGTAGTTTTATCTTAAATACACTCTATCTGATATGAATTATTACCCCTAGAATAATTTCTTCAAAGATTCCTAACTTACTTTCTGTTTTTGATTTTCCTGCCTAGAAAACTACAAATAGATATGGCAAAACTTTGAATGGCAAATAGATATGGTTGCACTGCAGGATTCGACCAGATTTCTTGAAGCTTTAGTTTCTACAATAATGGTCCTTATTATCAGTTCTGATAAGTGAGATATGACAGCATGGTCATGGTTACTTAAAATTTTTAAGACCCTTATAAGGAAACATATGAGATAAGTCATTATACCATGTATAATGAAAATATTCCTAACCAACACATTGAATTGTCTGATTTTTGCACACTTTAATATCAGTCAAGCTATTTTAGTATGTCCAGTCAATTAAGTATCTTGCTACTTGGTTACAGTTATTTTAGGTAATTGGTTGCCTTCTATATTTTCAGAAGAGAATCATGTCACCATTTAATCAAATCCCAAATTTTAATAAAATGATGAGAGGATCATAAAACTGACCATCAAACAATTCTACCTCCCAGTTAAATGAGAAAAGGAATGTAAAATATGTGCCTAACTGTTACATAAATCATTTCTACTAATTTCTCAGAAGAAATTTATTAAAATCAATGTTAGGAATTCTGAATCAAGTCAGCAAATAACTTATTGCTTTTATCAGTTAATCTTAACAATCAGGGAACATTAAAATTTTAAATTGAGGGCTGGGGATGTGGCTCAAGCGGTAGCGCGCTCGCCTGGCATGCGTGCGGCCCAGGTTCGATCCTCAGCACCACATACAAACAAAGATGTTGTGTCTGCCGAGAACTAAAAAATAAATATTAAAAAAAAATTCTCTCTCTCTCTCTCTCACTCTCCTCTCTCACTCTCTCTTAAAAAAAATTTTTTTAAATTGATACTAGATTATTTTGGTAGTGTTGTGGATTGAACCCAGGGTCTTCTGCATGCTGGACAACCAGTCTATCAAATTATATCCCCAGCCTTTGATATCAAGATTTTATGATCTTTAAGTCAGATATTACGTCTTATCAATCTTTGTTAAGTTTACCATTCCTTGACCCACTTATTTTTTTTTAGTTGTAGTTGGACACATTAATTTATTTAGTGCTGAGGGTCCAACCCAGCACCTCTTACATGCTAAGCAAGTGCTCTACTGCTGAACACAGCCCCTCCTTGACCCACTTCCAATGGACATTCTCAAGTCTCCCTATTTGTAGAATACATTCACTTTTTTACTCATTTGATAACTATTGATAGTTTATTATTATCATACAGTTGCTAGGGGCTGGAGAAAGATAGGACCTACCTTCACAACCTTTGAGAATAAGTCAATATGACAGCTGAAACCACACATGCAAATTTACCAACTGTTAGCCAGGCATGGTGGCACATACCTGTAATCCTGTTAACTTGGGAGGCTGAGGCGGGAGGACTGCAAGTTTGAGACCAGCCTCAGCAACTTAGCAAGGCACTAAGCAATTTAGCCAGACTGTCTCAAACTAAAAAAATAAAATAAAAAAGACGGGGGATGTGACTTAGTAATAGGGCACCCCTGGGTTCAATCCTTGGTATCAAAAAGAAACAAGCAAGCAAGCAAACAAACAAAACAACCAACCAACTTTTGCTAGTACAGAAAAAGGAAGGGCAGAACACTTACTGACAGGATTGGTCTCTTCACAATCCCCAAGCCCACTAAGAGAGCCTCTGCCACCAATCTAATATCTTTTGATGCAGATATTCCATTAAGACTTCTATAAATTACACAATTTCAAATATTAAATTCACTGTGGAATGTTTGCTTACAATCTGCTCTATACTTTCTATATTTCTAAATCTACCCCCTCATGTTAGTTGAAATTAAATAGTGAAGTCTCCATAACATACCCACTATGAACATATTTCCAGTATTTGAAGAATCACTGGAACAATCTTCATTAATATCTTCCTCCCCTCAGCCCAGCACTGAGGATTGAACCCAGAGTGTTGTGCATGCAAGGGGCTAAGCTACCCTCCCAGCCCTCTATGATATTTTTTTTTAAATGCAAGATTAGGCTGAATGGGGCTGGGGATGTGGCTCAAGCGGTAGCGCGCTCTCCTGGCGTGCGTGCGGCCCGGGTTCGATCCTCAGCACCACATACAAGGATGTTGTGTCCACCAAAAACTAATAAATAAATAAATATTTAAAATTCTCTCTAAAAAAAAAAAAAGAAAAGATTAGGCTGAATGAATCATAGCCACCCAAATAACATTTTAAATACTTTATGTAAACAGAACCGCATCAGGAGCAGTAAAGATAAAAACAGAGATCTCTTGTTTCCCTTTTAAATTCTAGAAGACATTAACAAAACTGAAGGAGAAATGGGGCATAAATAATAAATATGACCCCTTCAAGTTCGGTGGCATTCTACAGAGATCAAATTGATGAACTCTTCCCTGTATTTCAGTAAAGTCATTTATTCCATCAACACTACAATGTGGGAGCCCAGTGCTGAGGATGGAAACTATCATTGCCTTTAAAAGATAATGCATACTGAGATTTTAAAAAAAAAAAATTAGCCAATTTAGACACTAAATTTGACCATTCTTAACAGGGATGCTTCCATTCACATCCCAAGTATATTACCCTCAGATCACTCTATCACGCCCTTGTTACATGCCTCAACTACCTATTATACATTCCTATCTGGATGTCTTTTCAAATCCTGAACATGTCCAAAACCAAACATCTTCCCCAGCAGATATGCTCTTCCTTCCACATTCTATCTGCCTCCTTTCAGAAGCCAAAACTAAGAAATTATCTTTGAAACCCCCATTCCAAAGTTAAGTGTTGTATTCAGGATTTGAACTAGGGACATCTAGCTCCAAAGACCAAACTTAATTACCATGCTTTACATCATCTCAGAATGCACAAGTCCACAACTTTCTTAAGTATGTTTTCAAATTCTGCTGCTTCTTCCCAAGCATTATCTTTAATATTTTGTAAAAAGTAGTATTGTGGTCATCATTTGGCCTTCTTCCTAAGAGTTTACATCTAATTTCCATTCTAAAGTGCCCAGTTTTCCAACAATGGTGCTGAAAACCCATATTTTAGAATGTTAGTGGTTCATACAAACCTGACAAAAGATAGCTGGTGTTTATTCTGAAAACTAACCATCCCATGGCAATAGGAACTAATGTGATTTTAACAGAGAAAGGTATGCATTATTTTGAATTTTGCATACAAAGCAAGAAACTTTTGTATGATTTAAATTTCTTAGCACATGAGTGTCTCAAAATCATAAATTTGAATAAAATGTGATCAATATTATATGAATTAATTTCTACAAGGAAGCAGCACTTGAGCTGGAATCTCTGAAGTATAAAAAGCTAAGTTTTAAAATGCAAAGATGAAGGCAATGGGAGGACTCCAAGGAGAGCAGCTTGAACAAAGTCAGAAAATGACTATGACAGATGGGGGATAAATGGTGAAGAGACTTAAATATCAGTTAATAATGAGGAAGTATTGAATGTTTCCTGTAAAGAAAATAAGCTGGGTATGAGATGAAACAAAACAGGAAGAAAAACAGCAGGCTGCTTATACTGAGAGAGTAAATGGCTAAAATAAAGTATAATCCTAAGTCTTTTACTTATCTGTCACTGTGCTCCAACTCACACTTTGTATATTAGTTACAGTTAACTTTTTTTTTTTTTTCTCTTCTAGGAACTGGGGATTGAGCCAGGGGCACTCTACCACTGAGCTACATCCCCAATCCTTTTAATTTTGAGACAGGGTATCATTAAATTGCTGAGTCTGACCTCCAACTTGTGATCCTCCTGACTCAATGTCCAAATTAGCTGAGACTACATTTGTATACCAACACTCATGGCTATGGTTGATTTTTTTTAAGGCCAAAACCAAAAAAGACCTACTTGTTAGTCCATTCACCTATCTATAATTTTTCTTCTGTAATGATTAAATCTTATTATTCATCATCTCAACCTACCAAGATTATTTTTAGATATAGATTCTGTTAGGGATTTAAGGATGCTTTCTAGCTTTGTTTCATTTTCAATTTCAAAACATACCTTCTGCTATTTTGCCATAATAGTAATATCATTTATTGTACTATTACCACTACTCAGAAACAGAATACTGTTAATAAGTAATATCAACATTCCTTTAATGTTTAAAGTATTTTAATAGACTCATGCTATATGTCTCTACATTTATTGTAAAGTTTTCTTCAACATCAGTATCCTCATGGCTGTACAACCTTGTGTGGCTACCACAACTTATTACCTAATTTTCTATTTATGGACACATGCTTTCTAACTTTGCAGTATTATATATAACACTGAAATGAGTACTGTATGCCTAACTTTTTCCATGTATTCATGACAATTTTCTTAGAATAATGTCCTATAAATAGAATTGCTGGGTGCATGATTTTGAAGACTTTACAGAGTATCAAATTGTGCTCCAGAAAATTTGTTCCAATTTACATTTCTATTATCAGCATAAAATGGTGACAGACTGAGGAGCTATCACAATTATTATATATTATAAATTAAACACAATTTTTTTGAGGACCAGCATGTTTGAGAATATATAACATTTTGTTTACTCAACTTACAATCTTTTCATCACTTGTGGTTGAGAAAAAAATTGTTTCTTTAATGATATAAACTTAAAATTTAATTACTGGAGCTATCAATAAAGGACAGAGGTCAGGTTGGAGGGGACAGCAGGGGGCATGGGGTTATTAATGATGGTAGAATGTAGTGATCATTATTATACAAAGTACATGTATGAAGACACAAATTGGTGTGAATATACTGTGTATACAAGAAGAGATACGAAAAATCATGCTCTATATATGTAATAAGAATTGTAATGCATTCCACTGTCATATATATGGTAAAATAATTTTCAACAAGTAGACCATGAGTATTCACTAGTGTCAGGGAAACCAGATAACCATATGCAAATCAATGAAGACTGGACCTTACCTTAGACTAGACACAAATATCAATTCAAAATGTATAAAAGACCTAATAACTGAAACTACAAAACACTAGAAGAACACATAGGGGGGAAAGCTTTGTAACAGTGGATTTGGCAATGATTTCTTGAACAGCATACCAAAAAACACAAACAATAAAATAAAAATAGATACTAGTCTACATTAAAATTTAAAACTGTGCACTGAAGGTCTCTTATCAACAGAGTAAAAAGGCAACCCACAAAATGGGAGAAAATATTTGCAAATCATGTTAATGAATTAATATTTAGAATACATTTAAAAATTTCTAAGTGTCAACCACTTAAAAACAATTTTTAAATGGGCAGAAGACTTGAATATATATACAAATGGCCAACAAGCACATGAAAAGATGCTTAGTACTACAAATTAGGCAAATGCAAATCAAAACCACAATGAAATACCACTTATGTTAATCAGGTTTTTGTTGCTGTAACCAAAATACCTGACAAGAATAACTTAGAGGAGGAAAAGTTTATTTGGGCTTGCAGTTTTAGAGGGTTAGTCTATGGTTGGCTGACTCCATTGCCCTGGGCCCAGACTGAAGCAGAATATGTGGCAGAAGGGTGTGGTGGAGGAACACTGCTCCCTTCATGAAAGCCAGGAAGCAGAGAGAGGAGAAGGCGCCCCTGGGGAGATGAACCCTTTCAGGGCAGTCCCAGGTGACCTACCTCCTCCAGCTGCGCCCACATGCGTACCTTACCACCCAGTCAGCCCATTCAAATGAGAATGGACTGATCAGATTACAGCTTTCATAATCTAAACATTTCACCCCTGAATATTCCCAAAATAACACAGGAGCTTTGGTGGGACACCTTATATCCAAACCATAACACCACTTGATACCCATTTGGATAGCTATTATAAATTTAATTTTTTAAAGTGTTGGATGTGGAGAAATTGGAACTTTCCGTACATTGTTGGTGGAAATGTAAAGTGGCACAGCTGCTATAGAAATAGTACAATGATTCTTCAAAAAATTAATCAGGAATACCACATGATCCAATAGTTTCACTTTAATTATTTACCCAAAATAATGGAAAGCAAGATCTCAAAAATGTATTTCGAGAATTATATTTACAGCAGCATTATTATCAACAGTCAACAGGTAGAAGCAACCAAAGTGTCCATAAACATGAATGAATGAACAAAATGTGGTACATACATATGATGGAATATCATTCAGGCTCAAAAGGGAATCAATTCTCACACATGCTACAATATGAATGAACCCTGAGAACAATATGCTAAGGAAATAATCAAGTTACAAAGAGATTCTGTAGTTCCACTTTCATAACGTACCAAATAGTCAAATTCAGAGACAAAGGGTAGAAAGAAGGGTGACTGCCAGAGGCTAGGGAAAGGGAAGAATGAAGAGCTAGTGTTCAATGGGTACAGAAAATGTGAATATACCTAATGCCACTAAATTGTGCACTTAATGATTGAGGCCAGGTGCTCTTGGTACACACCTGTAGGCCCCTTACTCAGGAAGTTGAGGAGGAAGGACCTCTTGAGCTCAGGAATTTGGGGTCAACCTGGACCATGGCAAGACCTCCATGGCAAAAACAAAAAGTTAAGACAGGAAATTGTATGATATATATATATATATATTACCAGAATTTTTTTTTAAGTGCTGTCTCAAGATTTTAGATTAGAAACCCTTAAGAAACCAAAGCAAGTATGCAAAAGAAAGATCATGGGGTGGGGGAGAAATGAAGAAAAATATAAATTATCTCCAATTTTTGCTTCAATAGTTCAACACATCCAATTCGTTTTGCTTCAATGAATTGCTACTCATTTAAAAAAATTGTAATTATAGTAGAACAGAATGCCATTATTTTATTTGTTTATTTTTAGGTGTTGCTAAGGATTGAACCCAGTGCTCAGTGGCAAGTGCTCTGCCACTGAGCTACACCTCCAGCCAGAACTGCTACTCTTAAAAGATCTTCATATATTTTTTTTAAGTCTGGAGATTTTTAAATCTAAGCTTTATCATACTGGGTAAAAGTACCACAATCTGAGGCAACTGTGTAAAACAGACTAGAACAACACACATTTTGGCTGTTTGGATTTCAATCAATGCCCTATCATTTATAAGATAATCTATCTAGATCATGAACTAAAATAAAATTCTATGCAGGTATGAGCTTATCAGGATAAACCCAACTACTATATAACGATAAAGCTCTAACTTAAGGGGAAAAAAAAATATATATATATATATAATAAAATAAAATTAAAAAGATAACCTCTCTGGGTCTTGATTTTTTCAGATTAATCAACTGATATCGAAAACCTGTTTGAACCAGACACTGTGCAATAGTTTTGGTGTTTTGTTTTGTGGTACTGCGTATGAAACCCAGGATTTCACTCATGCAAGGCAAGTGCTCTCTACTACTAAGCAACATTCTCAGCCCTTTTCAAAAAAATTTTTGAGAGAGAGTCTCATTAAGTTGCCTAGGCTGGCCTCAATAATTTGCTACTCTTCTGCCTCAGCCTCCTAAACAGTAGGGATTAAAGTCATGTGTCACCAAACCCTACTATAATATGGCTTTTAAAAAAGTTGTGATAATGGGCTGGGGTTGTGGCTCAGCAGTTGAGCGCTCCTTAGTACATGAGGCCCTGGGTTTGATCCTCAGCACCACATAAAAATAAATAAATAAAATAAAGTGTTGTGTCCAACTACAACCAAACAAATAAAAAATTTTTAAAAATTTAATAATTTAAAAAAATTAAAAAGTTGTGGTAAAATACATTTAATACAAACGTTACATTATGAACCATTTTTAAGTGTACAGTTCTGTGATACTAAGTATATTCACACTGCTGTGCTACCATATCCACAGAACTCTTGTCATCTTATGAAATGGAAACTCTGAACCCATTAAAATATAACTCCTCCATATTTTCCCGCTCCCTCCATTGTACTTTTTGTTGCTAGGTGCAATACAGCTTTCATGGTATATTTTCTGTTGGAAAAAACAAGAGTGTGGTATTAGCATTAAAGCAGACAAACAGATCAATGAAACAAAAGAATCCAGAAACAGGTCCCTATACATATGACTAACTGATTTTCAACAAGGTGCAATTCAAGTTCAATTCAGTGGAAAGGATAATTTTTCAACAAATGATAATGGAAAATTTAGATATTCATATTAAAAAAGAAATTCTAGCCAGATGTATGTAACCCCAGTGGCTTGGGAGGCTGAGGCAGGAGGATCACGGGTTTAAAACCAGCTTCAGCAACTTAGTGAGACCATAATGTAAGCAACTCAGCAAGACCCTGTCTCTAAATAAAATATACAAAAAGGGCTGGGGATGTGGCTCCGTGGTTAAGTGCCCCTGGGTTCAATCCCCGGAACTTTAAAAAAAAAAAAAAAAAAAGTTCCAGCCAGGGATAGCACATGCTTCTAGTCCCAGCTACTCAGGAGGCTAAAGTAGGAGGATCATTTAAGCCCAGGAGTTCGAGGCCAGCCTGGGCACCTTAACAAGACCCCATCTCAAAACAAAATATAAAGGACTAGAGATGTAATCAAGCTGTAGAGGTAGGGTACTTCTCTAGCACATGGGAGGCCCTGGGATCAATTGCCAGTATGGGGGGGGGGACCTAACAGTAAGAAAACCTTTTTTTTCTTTAAATATCAAAAGACACTTTGCCAAAGAAGGATAGCAAATAAGCAAAATGAATAAATGTTCAACATAATAACTCATGAGAAAAATGCACATTAGAACCACAATGAGGTACCACAAATTTGTAATTAGCTATAATTAAAACCCTGGGCACCCCAAGTGTTAACCAGGAAATAGAAAACTAGAACCTTCATACATTTTTTATAAGAATGTAAAATGATATAATTACCCTGGAAAACCTGTCATATGACCCAGTCACTCCACCTAAATATTTACCCAAGAAAAAAACATTTGTCTACCCAAAAACATACTTGGAATGTTCCTAGCATATCTATCTGTAGTAGCCCCAAACTGAAAACAACTCAAATGTCTTCCAATAAGTTAATGAATAACATATAATAAATGCTCATCAATAAAAGAAATTAACTTTTGATTTTATACAAATTAAATAAATTTAAAAATAATTATACTTAGTGAAAGCGGTCAAAGAGAGACTGATTAGTTAAACAAAATTCAACAGAATCTACAATGGAACAGTACTTGTGTGGAAATGGAAGACTATATGTGAGTGGGGCGTGAAAAAACAAATACAAAAGACTAGAAAGAAATTTCTAGGGAATGGATATAATCATTATTTTGATTATGATGATGATTTCATGCATGTGAAAGATACGCCAAATCTTATCAAACAGTACATTTTAAATATAAGCATTTTATTATGTCAATTATACCTCAATAAGGCCATTTAAAAAATGCAAATGGGCCATGGGAAGCAAAAAAAATCATAAATAGAAATAAGCTTTGCATTTAAAATAACAAACATATGATGCTTATTACAATAAAATGTAAAACTTCTGTGCATCAAGGCAACATAAAAAGTGAAAAGATAAACTGATAAGACATTTCCAAAGCTTATAACCAAAAGTATCTATAACATAAAAATTTCATAAAAATTATTAAGAAAAAGACAACCCAATAGCCAATATAAGGTAAATATAAGTAAAACAAGAAACAAAACAGAGAGGAAACAATGACAAGTACTGAAATATCTGGTAACAAGAAAAGTAGTTTAAAAGGCTAGTATATAGATGGTAAAAAGCACAAGTGCATGCCAGTAATCCCAGCTACTCCTGAGTATGAAGCAGGAGGACTGCAAGTTCAAAGCCAGCCTGGGTAACTTAACGAGACCTTGTCTTATAATAAATTTTTTAAAAAAGGCTGGGACAAAGCTCAGTGGTGGAATAACTGCTTAGCATGTGGGAGGCCCTGGTTTCATTCCCTGAAGTAATAGCAGTAGTAATACTACTAATAGTAATAGTAATTCTCACTCCGTCAGAATGGCAATTATCAAGAATACAAGTAATAATAAATGTTGGCGAGGATAGGGGGGGGGGGGGGGGGACACGACATACACTCATACATTGCTGGTGGGACTGCAAATTGGTGCAACCATAATGGAAAGCAATGTGGAGATCCTCAGAAAACTTGCAATGGAACTGCTATTTGATGAAGTTATCCCACTCTTTGGCATATACCCAAAGGATTTAAAATCAGCATACTATAGTGACACATCCACATCAATGTTCAGAGCAACTCAATTCACAATAGCTAAATCATGGAACCAACCTAGGTGCCCTTCAACAAATAAATGGATAAAGAAAATGTTGTACATATACACAATGGAATATTACTCAGCCACAAAGAAAAATGAAATCATGGCATTTGCCGTTAAATGGATAGAACTGGACATTATCATGCTAAGGGAAATAAGCCAGTCCCAAAAAAAACCAAGAGCCGAATGTCCTCTCTGATAGGCGGATGCTAACACACACGTGTGTAAGTTGGCGGGGATTGGGAATAGGAAAGACAGTGGAATTAATCGGTCATAACTTTCGTATGTTCATATATGAATACACAACCAGTGTTAACTCCGCATCATGTACAACCACAAGAATGGGAAGTTATACTCCATGTATGTAGATATGTCAAGGTACATTCTACTGTCATGTATAAAGAAAAGGAACACATAAAAAATTAAAAAATAATAATACCACCACAAACGAACAGGTGCACTGGCATATGTTTGTAGTTCCAGCTATTCAGGAGGCTAAGGTAAGAAGATCACTTGAGCCCAAGAGTTTGGGGATAACCTAAGCATCATAACTAGACATTTCCTCAAACAAATAACAACAACAACAATAACAACAACAACAAAAAAAAAACACAAAGAAGTCAGGCAAAGTGGCTCATGCCTATAATCCCAGAAACCTGGGAGGCTAAGGCAGGAGGACCACAAATTCAAGGTCAGCCTTGGCAACTAAATGAGACCCTGACTCAAAACAAAATATAAATGAAAGAATGAATGAATGAATGAGGCTGGGGATGTAGCTCAGTAGGAAAGCACCCAGTACTGGGAAAAAACTGAGTTTGATCCCCAGTACTGGAAAAAAAACAAAGGGGGAAAAAAAAACCCACAAGAAACAAAGCAAATGTCTCACTAATTATTCACTGAAATATAACAAATAATAATACTTTAGTATGTCTTTCAAAACATGTTCTATATGTTATTTCTTTATAAACTGAGAGAATAGTTTTCTTTTTTATTCTAATTTGTTATATATGACAATAGAATGAATTACAGTTCATATTACACATATACTGCACAATTTTTCATACCTCTGGTTGTATACAAAGTATAGTCACACCATTCCTGTCTTCATACATGTTCTTAAGGTAAAAGGATGTCCATCTCATTCTACCGTCTTTCCTACCCTCATCCCTCCCTTCCACTCCCACTCCTTTGTCCTATCTAGAGTTTGTCTAATCCTCCCTTGCTCCCACTCCAATCCAATATGAATCATCCTCCTTATATCAGAGAGAATAGTTTTCTTTATTTTCATTTTTTACAACAGATCTTGCATATTCTTTCATGGCAATACTAAAATTCACACACTACTACCACTTTAAAGGATGTACACAATAAAGAAGTGAAAGTCTATAACTCTAATCCATCCAATTCCATCCCCACTCCCCCCCAAAAAAAACAAAGCAAATTTGGTTCCTACCCTTGTAAGGCCTTATACACAATATAAGCTTTCTTTTGTTGGGGCTCAAATGCTATATGGTTCTGGAAAGTTAAAAAGCATATGTTAGTTTTGACATTTCCAAACCTAGAATACTTTATAAAAAGCCCTCATCCAGTCCAAGATGGAGTCTTGCATTCCTCTTTTCCCTTCTCTTCTGAAGCACACACTAGCTTCAATTGCAATCAACCTCAATGAAGCTGATTACAGAAACAAGGTAAGGATAATTATCTCCTTCTAAACTATACTAACTAGAAAAAAGCAATAATGCGGCTTATTCAGAAATTATTTATATTCGATTTTTAAATTATTATGCAAGAGATAGGCATTGAGGGTGGGGTTGTGGCTCAGTGGTAGGGTGCTCGCCTACCATGTGTGAGGCACCGGGTTCAATCCTCAGCACCATATACAAGTAAAATAAAGATATTGTATCCACCAATAACTAAAAAATAAATATTAAAAACTTCTTTAAAAAAGGGAGAGATAGGCACTGAGAGGTGGGGGTTTTTTTGTTTGGTTTTGTTGGCTTCCTTGCCCCACCCACACTAGTGATTGAACCCAGGGCCTTTATACATGCTAGGCAAGCATGCTACCACTGGGCTACATCTCCTGAAAGGTATTTTGATGTTTTAGCTCTTACAATTGAGAATGGAATCAGTGCAATTCACAGTAGCAAGACAAGCACCCTACCACTGAGCTATATATATCCCCAACCCCACTAAGAGTTATTGTACCTATGTTCCTGTTCCCTAAAGACAAACTGGTTAGAAGGTAGATAAATACACTTGATCATCATACTGTTCTTCCGCACCATATGCAAATGTATTAATGTTCATTCTCTACCAGAGAATAAACTCAGAGGGCAGGAACCATATCTGTTTTATTCAACACTGTAAATCAGAATCCAGCATTCTGACTACCACATAGCAAGTACTTTACAATTATTTGCTTTTGATGTTTTGTTTAAAAAGGTTTTTTAGTTGTAGATGGACACAATATCTTTATCTTATTTATCTATTTTTATTTGATGCCAAGATGGAACCCAGTGCCTCATGTGTGCGAGGCAAGCGCTCTACCACGGAGTCACAACCCCAGCCCTGTTTTTTACTTTTATGAAATGATTTGTTAACTTATTTTCAACGTTTAAGAGTTTTGCAGGCCAGGCACGGTGGTGCACACTGTAATCCCAGTGGCTTGGGGAGCTGAGGCAGGAGGATCTCAAGTTCAAAAACCAGCCTTAGCAACAACAAGGCACTAAGCAACCCAGTGAGACCCTGTCTCTAAATAAAATACAAAATAGGACTAGGGATGTGGCTCAGTAGTTGAATACCCGGAGTTCAATCCTCAGTACACCCCTCCCCCCAAAAAGAGTTTTGTAGACACCTATCTTTGATCAGAATATTGGAATGAGGATTTAAAGTGAAATATCCTGATGGGCATGGTGGCACTTACCTGTAATCCCAGTTACTCCAGAGGTTAAGGCAGGATTACAAATTCAAGGTCTCTGAATTTACTGAGACCCTATCTCAAAATAAAAAAATAAAAAGGGATGGAAAATCAACTCAGTAAGAGAGCACTCCTGGGTTTAATCCTTGGTACCACCAAAAACAGTGAAATTTCCTAACTTCAAATGTATTATGTATTTGTTCTCCATTTTATACAAGAATAAAACACAAAATTGAGCCAAACATATTTTATCTGCATTTACTGTTAGAACTTTATGGGATAATTTACTCTAGATTTAACAATTTTATTTACCAACTCCTTTAAAGACTGAACTCAAGTTTCCCTACAAAAGAAAAAAGCCAAATAAAGAGACACAACAATTAATGCAAACAAATAGTTTTAGTTCAAATTAGTAGAATGACTTCCTCTGGGGTGGTATTTACTCTAGAGAGGAAAATGAAAACCCACTGGGACAAGCATATAATATTTACACTTGCATTTAAATAAACTTTAAAAAGTCATCCCTTTTATGTATTTCTGGTATTGTTTTATAAACTTATACAATGAATCAGTATGGTATAAATAAAACTTACAGGTATTCATTTATTTAAAATATAAAACAATGAACAAATGTTTGAAGAAAGTTTAAAAATTAATCTTTAGGGCCAGGGTTGTAGCTCAGTGGTAAAGCAACTGCCTAGCACGTGGTAGGCACTGGGTTCTATTCTCAGCACCACACGTAAATAAATAAAATAAAGGTCCATGGACAACTAAAAAAAAAAGCCAAATAAAGAGACGTGTGTGTGTGTGTGTGTGTGTGTGTGTGTGTGTGTAATTAGTCTTTAGCAAATTTAGCAGAATTTCTCAATATAATTATAGGACTTTGAAGCACAATCAATTTAAAGGTCATCCTATGTAAGCAACAATCTGAAGCTCCCCAAACAATCAACTGTTTTGGCCAAAGGTCATAGATCCTTTAGTGGTACTCTACTAGAAAATTTAAAGCTCATAATGTAAACAAAAGTTAGTTAATGGAAAACACTAGGTCTTTCCTAATTATTCAGCTATGACTGTCTTCCTGGAGCCTAATGTATAAAAGACAATGCCTGATCAATTAACGATTACATTGACAAATCTCTCAAAACCATAATCACCATTTGTATCACATATTCCAAGTCTTCAGTTTAGGCTGTGACTGATAACCTTTGGGATTATGTTTTGCTTCTTGAGACCCTCAAAAGAGGATAGAATTTCAAAATCATATCGTCATACTCAATGATTAGACAAAATCTAGTTAACTATTTTTAACTTATAACATTTAAGACAGGGCTGGGGATGTGGCTCAAGCGGTAGCACACCCGCCTGGCATGCGTTCAGCCCAGGTTCGATCCTCAGCACCACATACAAACAACGATGTTGTGTCCGCCGATAACTAAAAAATAAATATTAAAAAAAAATTCTTAAAAAAAAAAATTTAAGACAGTTATAGGGGCTGGGGGTACGGCTCAAGTGGTAGCGTGCTGGCCCGGCATGTGGGATGCACTGGGTTCGATCCTCAGCACCATATAAAAATAAATTTAAAAAGATATTGTGTCAACCTAAAACAAGGGGGGGAAAAAAAGATAGTTATGTCAAAAAATTTTGCAGGGGCTGGGGTTGTGGCTCAGTGGTAGAGTGCTTGCCTCACATGTGTGAGTCACTGGGTTCAATTTTCAGCACCACATATAAATAAATGAATAAAATAAAGGTTCATCAACACTAAAAAATTTTGCAAAAAGTTTTAATGTCTGATATTCAGAAATATTTAATGTCTGAAACTCATGAAATAATACTCAAATTATGTTTCAATGAAAATTAACATTAAGTTAACTTTTTACCTATCAGATTGGCAAATATTAAAAAGTTTAACACCAGGTTGGCAAGGATATAAGGAAAGAAGGTATCCAAGAAGTATATATTCAGTTTTTTGTAAAAACATTAAGATTAAAAACATTCTGCTGGGCAGGGTGGCACATGCCTATAATCCCAGCAGCTCAGAAGGCTGAGGCAGGAGGATAAAAGGAGTTCAAAGTCAGCCTCAGCAACTTGGTAAAGCATGAAGCAACTCAGTGAGACCCTGTCTCTAAATAAAATACAAAAGAGGGCTAGGGATGTGGCTCAGTGGTTGAGTGCCCCTGAGTTTAATCCCTGGTACCCCTCCCCACCAAAAAAAATTCCCTCTAATCTAGTAATTTTAATTCCAGGAATTTATACTATAAATAACCAAGGTTTAATATTTAAAGACAGTCTTTGAAACACTATCTATGACAATAAAAAATAACATGAATTATTTATTGATGCCTGCCAAAACATACTGATAAAGAAAAATGTTCTCTATAAACTAAAAAGTTAATTGAAAAAGTATACTTGAGTTTTTAAGAATATACAAGAGACTAAGACAAGGATTTCCTCTAGGAAGTGACTGGAGAGATGGAGAGCAGAAGGAAAGGAGCTTTTCTTTTCCTTAAAACCCTATCTAAATAAATATATATATATATTTTTTTTTTTGCTTTAAGCCTTGCTTTTATAGTTTAAAAAATTCAAATCACTTTTGATATAGGCATTATATTTTTAAAATATTTTTTAAAGTTAAGTATTAAAGTTTTTCTACCTGTAGAATTTAAGAATGCAGCTGGGCGGGTGGTGCATGCCTGTAATCCCAGCAGCTTGGGAGGCTGAGGCAGGAGGACTGTGAGTTCAAAGCCAGCCTCATCAAGTTAGCAAGACACTTAGCAACCCAGTGAGACCCTGTCTCTAAAATAGAACATAAAAAAGGGCCAAGGATGTGGCTCAGTGGTTAAGGACCCCTGGGTTCAATCCTCAGTACCAAAAAATAAAATAAAATAAAAAATCAATGGTAGAATACTGAACTATGCATTTTTTCTTAAATACAGTAAATTTGGATATATTTAATAAAAAGGTTTCTCTATTAGTGAAATAAGGTTTTAATATATAAACTTGAAATGATTTTTCTAAAAATAGCACATGAGTTAAGTACTTAGCACACAGAAAAATTCTTCAAATATAAATTCTCAAACTTTTGGGGCTGGGGATGTGGCTCAAGTGGTAGTGTGCTGGCCTGGCATTTGTGCGGCCCGGGTTCGATCCTCAGCACCACATACAAACAAAGATGTTGTGTCCGCCAAAAACTAAAAAAATAAATATTAAAATTTTCTCTCTCTCTCTCTCTCTCTCAAAAAAAAAAAAATTCTCAAACTTTTAACATAGGCTCACCTAGGATAAAACAGCACTAGAACATAAGGGAGGGTATGGATGGAGCTTTCACTTTTTATTCTTTCTTTTTGTTATTCTAGTTTTTAAACATTTTTAAAAATTTTTTAGTTGTAGTGGACACAATGCCATTCTTTTATTTATATATATGTGATGCTGGAGATTGAACCCAGCACCACGCTCTACTGCTGAGCCCCAGCCCCAGCCCCAGCCCATTATTCTAGTTTTTTACAATGAGAATGTATTCATGAATTGCTTAGGCAATTAAAAAAATTTAATACTTACATAAACACATTCTATATGTACCTTTCCAACAGCTGAATTTATATAGTAATTTTACAGTTTCCTTTAGGTATTTTTTTGCAGTGCTAAGGATCGAGCCCAGGGCCTCAGACATGTTAAACAATGCTTTATGCATTTATAAATATTATTTTTAAGTTTTCAGAATGAGCATGTATTAGTTTTGAGTAAAAAAAACTAAATTATATAATTATTTTTGTTATTTAAAATACTGTACTTAAATATATATGAAAAAAAAGTAATTAGACATTGTGCTGGCTAATGTAACATGCTAGGGTTATTTTCTTGGGAGTATAAATACTATGAAATTAAATGTCAACACCATATGCTCCTATATCTAAAACAAATAAAAAAAGAAAGAAAGAAAAGAAAAAAATAACAATGAAGGCACTCAAAAAAAAAAAAGGACACTGGAGAAATCGGCACAAAAGTGTGGACAAATTACATTAGTAATTCCTAGGCCAGCTATGTTATAGAAATACAAGTAAATCTGAATAAACCTTGAAGAAGTCTGAAATATACCTCATCTCAACTTCTCTCAAATACATTAAAACCCATTTTATGTGAAATAAATGTAATTTACAACTTGGAAAACTTTGGTGGGAACTTTTTTTCATAAAAAGCTCATAATCAGGGGTGTAGCTCAGTGGTACAGTCCTTGCCTAGGATGTGCAAGGCCCTGGGTTTAACTTCCAGGAAAGGAAGGAATGAAGGAAAGGACTAAGGAATGGAAGGGGAAAGAAAGAGCATGGTCATGTTTTAGATGGAAAGTAGAGAATCAAAATTCAGTGTATGGCCAGGCACAGTGGCACATGCCTGTAATTTCAGCACCTCAGGAGGGTGAGGCAGAAGAAGCAAAGATGTGAGGTCGGCCTGGGCAATTTAGCAAGATCCCAACTCAAAATAAAAACTAAAAAGTCCAAGGATGTACCTCAGTGGTTGAGCGCCCTGGGTTCAATACCCAACATGACACAAACAAACAATAAAAACAAAAAACGCGCAGTGGTATGCCAAAAGGAAGGGAGGAATGGAGGAAGAAAGAAGATCACTTTATTTTTAATCTCAGGGACGTGCTGAAAGACAAAGCAACCAATTCTTCACTATCACATTTTGCTTCATTTTAGTGGGGGGGGGGAGGCTTGTGACTTTTGGACTGATATAAACATTAGACATGGCAAAGTGTTTTGGACCTGATAAGTGGTAAAATGCCGCATAAAACATGTCTCTTTAGAAGATTCCCACTAATCTTAATATAAAAGATACATTAAGAAACATTTATCCCATCATTATCCTAATTTACATGAACACAGAACCTAATTTAAGAATAAGGTTTATGTCAGGCACAGTGATGCACGCCTGTAATCTCAGAAGCTTGGGAGGCTGAGACAGGAGGAGCGGGAGTTCAAAGCCAGCCTCAGCAAAAGTGAGGCACTAAGCAACTCCCTGTCTCAAAATAAAATACAAAATAGAGCTGGGTATGTGGCTCAGTGGCCAACTGCCCCTGAGTTCAATCCCTGGTTTAAAAAAAAAAAAAAAAAAAAAAAGTTTACTAACTTACACGTTTTGAGGCACAAAACACAATTTAGGAAATTATGATTATGATACAGGGGAAAAAGAGCATGGGCTTTGGAGTCTACAGACCTTGCAACAGGGTATGCATATATAACCTTAGGAAAGTTAGTTAATTTTCTGGGCCTTGGTTCTCTATCTGTAAAATGAGAATAACATTACCCACCTGAGAGAATGGCACACAAAAGATACCCAAGAAATTATATAGTGCCCCTAATTTTTCACATAATGGTTTACAGGTTGGCTTTGTGCCAATATGAAAGTTTTATAATACAAATTTTTATTTGTTAAAATTATCTATATAAAATTTGTTGTATAAATTTCTGTTAAATCAAGTTCTCTTCTATTCCCCCCCCCACATGAGATATGTACATCAGACCCAATTTAAAGGTTCTAAGATAGGACTGGGGTCGTGGCTCAATGGTAGAATGCTCACCTAGCACAAGTGAGGCACTGGGTTCAATCCTCAGCACCACATTAAAATAAATAAAATAAAGCTATATTTTTAAAAAAGTAGTTTAGTTTTTTTTTTTTTTAAGGTTCTAAGGTAATCAAGATACAAATAAAAAAGGTTTGGCTCCTGCTGGTAAGGAGCAAAAACTGCTTTCTCCTTAAAGACAGGTAAGACTCAGTTGTTATTCTCATAAAGTCTAGTAGGGGATTTAGGGAAAGAAAGATATAAAGAGCATCAAGTATTTATTGAGTATTCAATAAGAGCCAGGAACTATTCTAGGGACTATTTTAAGTACTTAGTAAATAAAACAGTCAAGATTCCAGATGAAGACAGAGACAGGCAGAGCAGATAGTAGTGAGTTGAAGATAAAGCAGTGTTAAGGAGGTCAAAGGTAACTAGGAAGTGCTGTTTTAGATAAGATAGCCTCTAGGAGAGGTCACAGGTGTCTAGACCTGAATGAAAACAAAACAGTTTATCAGTATATCTGCCATTTTTTGCATTAAGTGGTGTTTTCTGTTTAGATTTTTTATTCATCGTTGTTCAAAAAAGCATGATCCATAGGAAGAAACAGAAACTTGTAGGTGTCCCAATATATAGCAAGAGACAAGAGTGGTAGGTACTACAGTGGATGATAGTACCTAGTTTTCACTGTTTCGCAGGTCACATTTATATTATGTTTTGGACACAAGCACTACAAAGTTAGCTCTTGCAATGATTACTACTTGTCATGCAATTTCTATCTGGACATCTCCCAAGAGAAGGCAGGGCAAAAAAAACAGAAGGTAATACACTAAAAATTATTTAAAATATATCAAAGAAATAGGCATGCTGGCACAGGTCTGTAATGCCCGCATCTTGGAAAGCTGAAGCAAAACAATCACCAGTTCAAGGCCAGCCTGGGCATGGGAACAAATATTTAGGCACTAGGCTTTTATTTACAGGATGCTAACAGAATATCCAGCCAGATTCTGTCTCAGAATAAAAAGGGCTAGGGATGTAGCTCAGTGGTTGAACACTCCTGGGTTCAATACCCAGTATCAAAAAGAAAAAAAGTGTGTGGTGCCCCCCAACCCCAAGTTCAAGAATCTTCATGGCCACCAACCTCAAAAGGTTGGGAGGACTGATCCTCTTAATCTCAACACCTCCAACTATTGTACTATTTGGTAGCTAACTCTCCACCAATACTATAATGCCTCCCATTTTCTCTCTCCTCTATTCCTTTTTACATATATGTAAATGTATATATTGTTATATGAATATAGGGTTAAGCTGATAAGTAATGTCTCCAAGAAAGGACCAAAATCTCTTATTCTGTTCCTTTATAGTAATATTCTACAATAAAATTGTTTTTACTTAACTAAACTTTACATTATGGGTTCCTTTTGATAAATGAGCTGGTTTTGTTTTGGTGCTGGGTATGGAACCAAGTTCCTGTACACACTAAGCAGGTGTTCTGTCACCGAACTACACCACTAGGCAGGTGTTTTGTTAAAATACTCATCTCTTGAGTGTATTGTGCATTTCCCACAATACAATGCATTCAACAAATTACTTTTGTGTGCCAGGCACTGTAGTAACTGCTAGGTACTAAGCACACAAAAGAGAAAAAACAAGATCTTTGCTTTTGTTGGCTTACTCATCAATACAAGAAACAAACATGGAAACAAATATTTAGGCAGTAGGCTTATGTACAGGATGCTAACAAAATACTCTGGTGAAAGAATCACCTAATTTCAAATGCTGAAATCCAAAAAAGGTTCTGAAAGACTATATCTGAGCCAGGTCTTAAAGGATAAATAGGCAGTTGTGGTGAATCCTAGGGCTAATCAAGCAGAAAAGGACATTGGTGATGGTGGACAGAAAAACAAGCAAACAAGACTAGAAAGGTGGGAGTTGGGGTCCAGATTCTAAAAATTTCAGTATGCCTGGCTAATGAGTCCAAGCTTTACCATGCCTTTAGGAAAAGAAACTAAGTTTTTTAGGAATAAAGTGACTCAATTATATTTACAACACAAAGGTGGACTGTAGATAAGGTCATTTAGAAGGCAAGAGTGCAGAGGTTGCTGCAAAAGGAGGAAGCTTAAATTAAGACAGTGACAGCAAGAAAATATGTTAAAGTTATGCACAAAGTGTCAAAACAAACAAGAGGAAACTTGTCTGATGAAATCAAGGAAAGCTTCACAGAGATAATACTTGTGCTGAGCACTAAAGAAGGAATTTTTGCCATGCCAAAAAAGGGAGAGAGACAATAAGAGAACAGCACAATAGTACAATGAGGGGCTGGGGATGTGGCTCAAGCGGTAGCACGCTCGCTTGGCATGCGTGCGGCCCGGGTTCGATCCTCAGCACCAAATACCAACAAAGATGTTGTGTCCGCCGAGAACTAAAAAATAAATATTAAAAAAAAAAAAATAGTACAATGAAAGGGAAAGACTTGAGAATGCTTGATGACTTGAAATCCTGTCAAAGTAGTAATTTTATCCTTTTGGAGATCAGTCAGTTGATATTTCCTTTTCTTAAAAAAAATATCTTAATAGAGATAATCTTATTTAGTCCTCATAACCATGTATTTACACAGAACAATAAGTACTATTATCATTCCATTTGCAAATGTGCAAATTAAGGTTAAGAAAGTAATATGCCCAAGGTTACAGAGCTAGTTTACATGTTGGTGCCTGTGAAGTAGCCCCATTTTATCGGTGGTTTCAGTTACCAGTGGTCAATTGCAGTCCAAAAATAATAATGATAAATAATAATAAATGAAAAATTACAGAAATAATGCAAAAAGTTTTAGATTGCACACCATTTTATGTAATCTATGAAATCTTGCATCATCCAGCTCTGTCCCACCCAGGACATAAATCATCCCATTGTCCAGTTTATCCAAACTGTATACACTACCCACATGTTAGTCACTTACTAGCCAGTTCGGTTATCACAGTGCTGTGTTTAAGTAACCCTGTGTAGTTATGTAGACTATGGTTAAGTCACAATGCCTACATCCTTCACTATACTTCATCTTATCTCTTAGGCACTGTTTCACCTCACCTCATCACAGGAAGAGTATAGCATAATAAGACATTATGAAAGAGAAAATATATTAATATAATGATATATTATAACTAGTACATCATTATAATTGTTCCATTTTATAATTAGTCATTGTTAATCTCTTACTGTGCCTAATTTATAAACTAAACTTTATCACAGGTAAGTAAAGGGGAAAAATAGTATATAGAGCTCATATCAGCAGTTTCAGACATCCATTGGGAGTCTTAGAATCTATACCCTGTACATAAGGGAGGACTACTAGGGAAAGCAAATATAGCACTTTTTTTTTGGGGGGGGGTGGTACTGGGGATAGAATCCAGGGGCACTTCACCACTGAGTTATATCCCCAACCCTTCTTATTTTTTCTTTAGAAATAGGATCTCACTAAGTTGCTTAAGACCTTGCTAAACTGCTGAGACTAGCCTCAAACTTGTGATCCTCTGGCCTCAGTCTCCCTGGCTGCTGGGATTATAAGCATGTGTCATTTATACCAAGCAGCACTTACTTATTTTAACCATTAAAAACATACAAGGTCACTGCCAGTCTAGAAATTAAAATTGTCTCATATAAAGTGGTATACTCATAAAATTCCTTTGGTATTCTCAAAGTATAAATATTCACCAAATAATTTCAAGTTTATTGGGCTGGGGTTGTGGCTCAGCAGTAGAGCACTCGCCTAGCATGCGCAAAGCCCTGGGTTCGAACTTCAACACCACATAAAAAAATAAACAAAATAAACGTGTTGTGTACAACTAAATTAAAAAAATTCAAGTTTATTAATGAAGTTTACTGAAAAGCCTTCAAAAATTTGTGTTACAAATAGAGCCACCAGTTGTAAAACTTTTGGAATCTTGACTCCCAAAATACAGCAAAATTTTAATTAAACATCAGTTTTTCAGCAAAACAAAGAAGGATTGTTTTGTGATGTTAATTTTATCTACACTGTCTGACAATGTTTTCAGAAAAGGAACTGAGAGTAACAGAAGGGGGGGGGATACATCCCATAGTCATTGAATACAAATTTTCATTGAATATAACTTGATCTAAGTATCATTTTCTTAGTAACTACTACTTCTAGAGTTTACCGTCTTCACAAACTCAAGAAAATTTAAAATACACCCTGAATGAGAAAAGATTCCCTATCCACTTAGTTTATTTCTTGAGTTAGTGCAATTCCAAAGATAAAGTGACTTATTTTAAATGATGCAAGAAAGAGAATATGGTGCAAGCATGTTACAGAAGGGATCTACTTAATATAATCTAAGTCTTCAGGACAATATTTCTAAAGTAAACACCTGATGAAAATAGATTTATGGTAGTAATTAAACATCCAGGCCTTTATGATAATTAATACTTACTACCTATCTCTTCATATCATAAGCTCCTAGCTTCCCATCTTCAGCACTTAGTCACACAGTAAGTGAATGAAAAAATCTTATGAGAAACCAAGAGCTATTCAATCAACTTAATAGTGTAATTTTTCCTGTTTCTTCATTAATTTTAAGGTTTTTTTCTGTGGCCTGGTGATGAAGGACACAGTTGATTTTATCTGAGCTACTGGAAAAAATGTAACAAAATATTATGACAAATTCTGTGAGGATTTGTACATAAACTTTCTGTTCTATTGTTTGTATAAAGCATCACGAGGACATAAAGGTCAGAAAACATGATATAGTTGCACAGTCATAGTTTGCCCAAAGTTATTAGTTAAGAAGTAGTAGAATCACAATTAGGACCCAACTAACATCCAATCCAATGTGCCTTCTAGGACAACCTAATGTTACAGGAACACTGTTCTTATTTTCTTTTTAGTCTAAAGAATATTTTTGGAAAATGTTCAGGAAAAATTTCATAGAAAAGACAAATCACAAAAGTGCTATCTTTTAAAAATTCTTCTGGGTCCTCACATTTCTAGGCCTTATCAAGACTTTTGACATTAAAACATTATTTAAAATAAAATTGGAAATACAAGCAGTAGACATAAAACGAATCTATAACTAAATCTGTATCTATATATCTATCTTTGATAAGCTTTATTCTGACTGGCCATATACATTCTTTTTATCTTTGCAAAAGACTACTCAAGCTTAGAAGCCTTACTCAAAACCCATGATTTTTTTCCTGTCCCCACACTCCCTCTGCAATTAATTCCCTTTTCTCCTATAGCATTTTATGTCCCTTCTCATGTCTACCTTTGGCACTGGAGTGATGTTCACCCCAGACCTTCACATGACCCATTTATATCCTTTCGGCCATAGAGCCTTATCCTATCTAAAGTGGCCTCTACAAGTTCTAAACACATATTACGCTCTATAATCAATCTTTTAAACTTTATTTTTACTAGTTAACTGTCTTTTCCACAAGGATGCCCCAAGAGGGCTCTCTCCTCACTACTGTCTCTACAACTCCTTTTCTATTATTACCAAAACTGCACTGGAAATACTGTCATTTCTAAAACCTCCCATCAACTATAAGCTCATCAAGGGTAGGTACTGTGCATTATTCATGCTTCCTCAGCACTTGGTAATGTCTGGCACCATTCTAAGGAAGTTGGTAAAAACGAGTTTTCTAAATTATTATCACTAGGCAAGGAAGCAGATAACAATTACACCTTGACATAAAATAAAGGGGAGGGAAATACTACAGGTTGAATACACAAAAATTGGAGCGATATAACGGATGAAAAAGATTAGCAAGAATAAAATTAATTCAGAGATGAGGTTCTTCTGGCTCAGCAAGAGGGGGAAGAAAATCACTCAAGCAAATCAACTTTTGATACTGCCCTGAACCAACAGAGAACACACACCCCACCCAAATTATAACTTTGGAACGCCACAATTTCTTCATCAAACTCAAATGCTAATTAGGAATCCAAGTACCAATATACTTCAATTAATTTATATTCTCTAAGGTACCACAGGTGGGGAGCAAAGGAATGACTGTGAAACCTGATGGAACAAACATCAGAAGTAGAAATAATAGCAAATATGTACGAATGTAGTAGACTTGAAAACACCGAGAAACACCTTGGAGTGATCATGGAAACCAATACATCCATAAACAAGCAAATAAATTTGGGACCCTCTATGGCACAGAAGCAATCGATCATTCAACTGCCAAAAAAGGCCACACTGTACATCTCTTTCCTGAACCTCTTCTAATCACCAGCCTCAGTCCTGGTACTCCAATCCACAAATGAACACAAAAGAGGTTAAAGAAGGCATTAACATATCTCCTTGCTCTCCAAAATGGGCAAAAACAAAACAACCAAACGGCTCCACAATCCCTAATCGGAAAGTCCGACACGTCTTTCAAAGCCAACTATCAAGCAAGCCTTTTAGGGGCCAGAAAACATTGACTCCAAAGAGAAATCTCTGGCCCCAATATACCCCTCCGGATTATTCAAGAAAACCTGGGTTTTCCAGTTCGGAGAGACCCATATCTCTCAAAGAAGCATCTCCCACCAGGAACGAGCAATCAAACCCTCAGGGGGCAGTGGCGCTCCAACCACCCGGGCAGGACTCAAGCATCAGCGACAGGGCACGGCCCTTCCAGGGAGCCGTCGGCGCTCTCGCGGCTCTCAGTATAGCCCAGCTAAACCCGCCCCGACAGTGGCCAAACTCAGACTGGGGCGGAGGGGGGCCAGCTGGGCCTTTGCGGCCCGGGGGCGCGGCGAGACACGGGGGTGGTGTCTTTCGAGTTCAGTCTCGGCTGCTGCAACGGATACCGGGCCTCCTTCCCTGGCCTCCCCGCTCCGCCGCCCTCAATCAGCCAGTCAGCCCCTCACCTGGCAGAAGCTCCGGCAGTAGTTCAAAGATGAGACCTCAGACACCTCCTGCTCCCTCAGCTCTGTCTCCAGCTGCCACAAACACGGTCGCAGGCCCGGGGCTCCCGGCGCCGGAGATGCAGGGCGATGACCCCGAGCCATGGACTCTGTTTCGGCTCCTTCTCCGGCTCCCGCTACCGCTGGAGCCTCAGCCTCGGCCCCGGCGGCGGCGGCGGCGGCGTCTCCCTTTCCGTCCGCCATCTTCCCACGGCCCAGCAGCGCGTAGGCAACCAAGCCACGTGACTAATCACCGACCCCGCCCCCTGTCGTCCGCGCGCGGTGACGCACCCTTTGGCGACGCTGGCGCGCGCCTGATTTCATCACTAGGGCGCCGAGGGCTGGTCCTTTCGGCGTTCTCAGCTACAGCCGCCTTAGCAACAACTGGTCTGAAGTTCTAGCCAGCCTCGGTTCTTCCAGGATCTTTGAAGTCGCCAGAAATGCCTATAGACAATCTAGATATGAAGGACGATCTGAAGAAAGAGAGGGAAAGGTACCCCTGAGAGGAACCAAGAGAGAAGCGTGCCTGATGAAGGAAAATAAGAAGCAAAGCTTGTTAGGCCGAAATGAAAACAAGCTCCAAAGGAACTTGGCTTATTACAAGAATTTGTATTACAAGTCAGTGGGGGGAAAGATATATTTCAATAAATAGCGCTGAGACATTTTTTTCCAAAAGAGAAAAATATAAAATTAGATTTCTACCTTAAACCATATCCAAAACTAAAGCTCACATGGATTAAAGTCCTCAAAAACGAAAAGAAAAAAAAAAGTTAAAAAAATTTAAAAGGTAAGAGCTTCTCAGGCACAGGAAATAGTAGGTTCAAAAGTCATGGGGTTTAATCTTGTTTTAGAATGATAAAGTCAAGGTGGATGGATCCCAAGGATTGGGATGAAGTAGTGAGAAATTAGAAGGCATGGTTATATGTATGGAAATGATACAGAAAAGAGTAGGAGGAACTGCAGGAGAAGTGTCTTGGAGAAGGCAAGAGGGGATAGCATCCAGAATACAAGAGGTTTGGTCTGGAATAGAAATTAGAGATGCATTTTTATTTCAACTGGAGGGAATCCAGAATATGGGTATAGTGTGTGTAGTTTTGATAGTGAGAGATTTGGGAGTCATTTCCAGAATGTTTATTTTTTTTCTCCATGAATGTGAGAGAAAATCAACTGAATTAGTGGAGAGAGGAAAAACTTTGTTAAGAGTTATTTTAGAATGAGTTAGTAAAGAACACATGCTAGATATGTGCAGGAATATTACAGGGCAGTGTTGAGTGGCATTTATTCATTTCTTCAACAAATATGTATCAGTAATCATGTTTCAGGCTCTTTTTAAAAATTTTTATTCTTTTTAATTATACATGACAGTAGAATGTATTTTGACATACACATGGCATATAACTTCCCATTTTTGTGGTTGGTACATGATGTGAAGTTACACTGATTGTGTATTCATATATGAACATAGGAAAGTTATGTCCAATTCATTCCACTGTTTTTCCCATTCCTAACCCCCCTTCCTTCCCCCATTCTCCATGTCCAATCTAGTTCAGGTTTTATCTTAAGGACTGATAATATATCGTGAATAAAACAAGTCCTGATTTTTTTTTAATATATATTTTTTTTTTTTTTTAGTTCTCGGGGGACACAACATCTTTGTTGGTATGTGGTTCTGAGGATCGAACCCGGGCCGCACGCATGCCAGGCGAGCTGGCTACCGCTTGAGCCACATCGCCAGCCCCAAGTCCTGATTTTTGTATTCTTTCATTCCACCACCTCCAGGAGTTACAATACAGCTAATTGAATTGTAACTTTCTTTAATTTTACCCAGTTCATATACTCCCAGTTCCCCTGGTTATTTCTCTTTTTCCTGTGTGGTTCCTGTGTGTTTCCTGAGATTGAATCCAGGGGTACTCCACCAACAACCTACATTCCCAGCTCCAGCCCTTTTATATTTTTTGAGACATGATCTTGTTAAGTTGCAGAGGCTTGTGATCAAACTTGTGATCCTTCTGTCTCAGTCTCCCCAGTTTCTAGGATTACAGGCATGTGCCCCTGTCCCCAGCTCCCTAGTTATTTCTCAGTCACCATCAATAAGACATTTACAAGTGAGGAATTAGGACAACTAATTTTTCAATATGAGAAATTGAACCGAGGGATGCTCTAAACCTATATCTTTTTATTTTCTCTTTTAAGATAGGATTGCTAAATTATCCAGGCAGACCTCAAACTTGGGATCCTCCTGCCTCAGCCTTCCAAGTATCTGGGGGGAAAAAAAAAAAAAAAAAAAAATATATATATATATATATATATATATATATATATATATATATATATAAATTATAGCTGTGTGCCACCTTGCCCAGAAGGGTAGTTAAATTTTGAAAATTCATCTATTCAAATTTTTTAAAAATTGTGGAACCTACTATGGTAATGATATTTTATTTTCAATGTAGATAAAATCCAGAGGATTCTGGGGCCAAGTTTGTAGATTTAGATCCCAGCTGCTTATTGCGTTCCTTTAGATCATTTAGCTCCAGCTGCTTATTATGTTCCTTTAGATCATTTAATCTCTTTAAGCTTCAGGTTTCCTTTTTTCTTTCTTTTTTTCCCCCTTTTTTTTGGGGGGGGGGTGTGGTATGGTTCTCACTATATTTATGGAAAAATATCCCAAGTCAGTGATTCTCTCCATTCAGAAGTTCTTTGAGACAATGCTATTAGCCTTGGCCAATTGAAAAATAAAATTTCTGACTCGCCCATTTGCAAAAGTTCCCACTGATAATAGGATTTTCAACTGCTACTAAGCTTTCTTGTCAACTTTATGTCATTGTAACAAATACCTGAGTAATGAACTTATGAAGAGAAAAAGTTAATTTTAGCTGACAGTATTAGAGCTTTCGGGCCATAATTGGTTAGTCCTGTTGTTTTGAGGCCTGTGCAAGGCAGCACATCATAGTGTGGAACTTGTGGTAGAACAAAAAAATGCTCACCTCATGGTCAGGAAGCAAAAAAAGAGAGTGGGATGGTTCCACAATCCCATTCAAGGTCATACCCCTAGCAACCTGAAGACCTCCCACTAAGCCCCATCTCTTTGTTTCCACCACTGCCACAGTCTGGCTGGGCACAAATAACCAAGCCGCCACAAAGCCTTGTAAGTTCAAACAGCAACTCTTTATTCCCCAACTCTCACCGGCACTGCACACACACTACTGGGGAACACACACCTTCCACCAGGCTCTGTGTGCCCAATCTCTCCCAACCCCCAGAGAACTCCCCAGGAACTCCAAAGCAGCAGGGAGGCAGATTCCCGGAGCCGAGTATTCCGGAGCAGGGTCCATACACAACTCAATCAATCCAGCATCACAGCAGTTATATACAGCTTAACTCAAATCATCATCTCAATGGTTCGCTGGCGTCACCTTTCAACCATTCCCTCTGGCAATATGCCAGGGTCATTCTGACTGGCTGTGGCTCTCAACACACCACCTCCCAGTAGTACCAAGTTGGGAACCAAACTTTTACCACCTGGGCCTTTCGGGGCACTTTAGATCCAAACTACAGCACCATGATCTTGTCAACTTCCATTCATCTGAATGAAGACGTGGTCCTTAGTATCTGTGATGTCACCACTAGTGGAGCATTTCTACTAGCAAATAGAGGTCTACAAACTTGCTGTTATCCTTTTGCATGTCAAGGCCACACCTGCTGCCACCTGTGACAAATGCAATCAGAGAAAAGAAGTATTGAGTCAATAGGTAGCAATATTGGAGCCCAGGTGTTTTCTTATTTTAAAATGGATATAATAATAAGATGGATTTCTAATGAGAAGTGTCCAAAGGGCCAGGGCCATACAAGTAGTAAGTAATCAATAAATGTTATTCTACAAGGTTCAGTTTCAGTGGATAACTTTAGTTCCCCTTATTGTAGACACTCCATACACATTGACCATGGAAACCATCTATTTTCTTGATTTTGTCCTGTATCAAAATGATCAAGGAACAGATCCATATTGTGGATCATTAAAAGAGCTGATGGGGATAGAATTTCCAATTTGCAAGTTCCACAATCCCATTCAACTCTACTGTTTAAAATTGTTCAAGAACTTTTTCATTTCAAACAGTAGTGATTAAGTCACAAGAGCCCAATTTTCTGATTTACCCTAAGAAATTCAATGGCATCCTTATAGAAAAGTCAACTTGGGAAACAAAATAACCACTGGAAGATTACTTAGGGAGGATGGAATCAATGTAAAGAAAGCAAGTTCTTAAATCACCACTGGTCTCACATTCAGGGTTCTTTCATGGTTATTTTCTATTTTCTTTTATTCAAAATCTAGTAAAGTTATATTTCAAGTCCTATCAATTCAATTTGTCTTAGAAAATTTTCTTCCATCTTTTATTTATTTATTTATTTATTTATTTGGACCATGGGAATTGAACCCAGGGGTGCTTTACTGAGCTATATCCCTAGTCCCTATATCCCTAGTCCTTTTTATATTTTTAATTTTGAGGCAAAGTCTCATGAAGTTGCTGAGGTTTTGCTAAATTGCCGAAGATGGCCTTAAACTTTGCAATCCTCCTGCTCCAGCCTCCTGAGCAGCTGGATTATAGATGTGCACCACCACACCTAACTTCCATCTATCTTTTCTTATACCCATTTCTATTTATTCATGCCTGAGGAATGAGAACATATTCCTCTAAAGGTAGGAGATAAACTTGAGGGATGAGAGTAACTGCAAGATGTGAGGAAGAGAGTATACACTTCAGAACTTCACTTTGAAATATTACCCTCCATGATTGTCATCATGACCTCCCAGGTTGCCTCCCCCAGAGTTGCTATTATCACTTCACTGGGACCACAGGAACTTTCCTTTGCTTCTCTTTGCAGCTTATGGATCCTTTCTAAGACGTCTTGTTGCTGTGTTTTGACAAAAGGAGAAAGGCCCAAAGTCAGAGAACCCCAAAGGAGAGGGTGACTCCAAAATCTCACAGACTCTTTCAGCTCTTTCAGCCTTTCCCTTTCTGCCAGAGATTCATCTGGAGAATGCTTCTTTGCTCTCCAGGTTTTTAAAGGGGACAATTCCTTCATTGTACCACCACCCTTAGACAAATCTTACTTTTTCTTGCTTGAACTATTGAAAATCTTTCTTAGTTTATCCCATTTATTCCATGAGATTCATCTTCCCAAATTTAACTCTGTTTAAAATTGTTCAGCCCCTTTCCCCTTGAAATAGAAATTGAAATCTTCAGCCTATCTTTAATTCTAACCATCTAGCTTTATTACCCGTTATTCCTAAGATTACAGAGTTCCTTGCTAACTTCTCAAAGCTGTTGTTACTCTGGCCCCAAATATCAATTTTCCTGCCTTTGTGTCTGTTCAATTTGTTGTTTCTTCTTGGAACTCCCTCTTATTGTAGTGATTGGAATTAAGGAATGATGTCATCTGGACCTAGCAGAGTGAACTCTAGTTACATTAATCTCTCTTCAGCCCCTTAAACTTTAATTTTTCCTTCTTTAGAGCCTTTCATGGTTATTTTCTATTTGTACCTGCTCTTCCCTCTGTCTGAAACATTGTTTACTATCCAGCTCATTCTCAGTCTTCAGAGTTCTTAAACTTAGTCCTCAATTTTCCATCTTCTAAAATTCTGGGTTTTTTAAATCTTCATAACAGTTTCCAGAATCTGTAATTATACATTTGAATATTCCTTATTTATTTAGTCCCCCTCTATCCTATAGACTTGCATACAGTGTTTGTGTTTGTTTGTTTTCCACCCTATATTAGTGACTCTCACAGTGCCAGGCCATAGGAAACATGAATTTTGCTGACTGCTTGAATGACTGAATGAGTTACATAGAACTCATGGTCTGTCAACAGAAAAATCCCCTATATTCTCAGTTGCTTCCTGCTTTCATTTAGTCATGGCTTTCCCCAAAAGACAGTGCTTCTGTGATATATTTTCCCTTTTTTTCACTTAATAGATTAGGCACAGAGTAGGTACTCTACATATGTTTATTTATTCAGTCACTATTTACTGACTATGTCCTATTGCCTTCAGTTTAATGAATAGTTATGAAGGTAGCCCTACAGAGTGAAATGAAGTTATTCTGGAGTCAGAGAGAAATTAAACCCTAGCTCTAATATTGACTCCTTCGTAATTTTGACCAAATTATTGAATTTCTCTGAGCCTCAGTGGTCATTCCTTGTGTATAACAGAATTTGAACTTGGGCAGAGGTAACTTTTTTTTTTTTTTAAAGAGAGAGGGAGATAGAGAGAATTTTAATATTTATTATTTTTTTAGTTCTCGGCGGACACAACATCTTTGTTGGTATGTGGTGCTGAGGATCGAACCCGGGCCGCTCGCATGCCAGGCAAGCAAGCTACTGCTTGAGCCACATCCCCTGCCCTGGGAAGAGGTAACTTATTAAGTTATTCCAAAGAATTTTTTCACACTGCCCTTAGGAATTTTGTTTCTGGGAGAACAGACTGTGAACCTCAAGAAAGTTTAAGGATTTTTGTGAGTTCTTCAGACACACTGGAGACAGAGGAGGGCTCCAGATCATCCCTGTGGGTTGACCACAGCATAGCAGTGGGTGCCAGACAAAAAGCTCAGTGGTCCAGGAGAGGGCAGCACAGACAGCAAAGTCAGCAATCGCTAAGCAGCAGTCACCGGGGGAATTGCAATTATTTCTGAGAATGGAGATGGAATGTAGTTGAAAACCTTCCTTTACTGATATGTAAAAGCTTATAGTGGTATTTCTTGAGTCACATGTAATATGGGGGTAATAATAGGTAGGTACCTTTCAGGGTTGTAAGATCAAATGAGACATGGATAGATTCATGCAAGTGCTAATATGGTGCCCAAGACATAGTAATTGCTTAGCAAATGGCAACTGCTATTATGTTGAAAATAAGGCATCCTCTCCAATTTCCTTTCTTTTGCCAGATTACAAGTTCTCTAATAATCAAGAGCTGGAAGAAATGATTTAGAACAAGAATATGGTCAAACTATGCACTTTTTTGTAGGCAGTTCTTTGCTTTTCTCAACATTTTATGAGATCTTCCCTATTTCTTTCTTTTTTTTTAGAGAGAGAGAGAGAGAGAGAGAGAGAGAGAGAGTTTTTTTTAATATTTATATTTTAGTTATCGGCGGACACAACATCTTTGTTTGTATGTGGTGCTGAGGACAGCACGCATGCCAGACGAGCCACATCCCCAGCCCAAGATCTTCCCTATTTCTGACCGTTAAGGCAGGCTCTGCAAACCTCTGGTTGATCTCCCAAACCCCATTAATTAGAAAATAGAGCATCGATCTCGTTAGTTGGTTTGTACCACAAGCCTTTTCAGAGTCATGAGCTTAATGGTTCTTGACATAGGTTTGTTTTATCTTATTCATGGAGACAAAATTTAACAAGTACTATATACTCACAGCATCCTTTAAGTAACACTCAACAGAATAAAATGATCTTTAATTCATTTGTTTAAATAATATAATGCACTTGAAATTGAATGATTCAATATAACTTCTAAGACAAGAAAAAGTTAAAAAATAATGTATTTACAAAGAAAACAGATATACAGATTCTGTGACTCTGTACTTATTAAGATAAGGCTGTTAAACTCCTGTGTCTCACATATTTAAAATGGAAAAACATAGAAAATACTTCATGAGTTTTCCTAAAGAGCAAAAGTACTAATATATACAAAATGGTTAAAACAATATTATATGAATACTATTATCATCATCATCATCATCATCTTCTTATCAGATGTTGTGTGAGGATTAAGTTAAATGAAAAAACTCGGTAGAGCCTATTGTACAGTGCCTGGCACATAGAAAGTGCTAAATAAATACTGTTTATAATTATAAACAAACTTTTCTGGATTTTTCTCTGACACACCTTTAATAACTTAGATATATGGGGGATTTGTTATCATAATAAGAATCATTTTTTCATGGTTATTCTTCAGCTAAAGCTAAATTCATTTTTTAGGCCTCTGCCTATGTTGTTCAATATGGCAGCCTGTGACCACATATAGCAATTAAGCCTTTGAAGTATGGCTAGTCCAAATTCAGCTAAGCCTCAAAGGAAAAATTTATACCAGATTTTAAACTCTTAGCATGAGAAGAAGAATAAAAAAAAACCTCATTAATAATTTTACATTAATCATGTTTTAATTATATTTCAAATATATTGGATTAAATAATTATATTACTAAATTAATTTTACCTTTTTCCTATGTGGCTAACATTTTGTATCTATTAGACAATGCTGCTTTATATGGTAATAATTAGTGATTGTTTACTCAAATCAAGGCCACAGTTTGGGGGGGGGTTGCTTGTTTTTATTTTTCAATACTAGGAATTGAACCCAGGCATGCTCTACCACTGAGCTATATCCCACCTCTTTTTATTTTTTATTTTGAGACAGTGTCTCACTAAGTTGCCCAGGCTAGTCTTGAACTTACCATCCTCCTGTCTTAGCCTCCTGTGACTAGGATTACAGGCATGTGTTAGCACATCTGGCTATGGCCACAGCTTTAAGGTGAATTTTCCCTAATTTGGCTTACTCAGAAAATAATGTTAATTAATAAACAATTTCCCAATATTCATAAACATGTATTGATAACTTACCTTTATATTACAACTAACTTTTAACTATACTTCATGTTAACATTTCATCTTTTATTTTGAGGCTGTGTCTCACTAAACTGCTGAAGCTGGCCTCAAACTTGTGATCCTCTTGCCTCAGCCTTTTGAATCTCTAGGGTTACAGGCCTGCTCCACTACACTTGGCAGTATTCAGCTTCTCATGGCTTGACTGTTCCTGGATGTGAAACTATCTTCCCAAACTATCTTCCCAAACTGTCCTGTGTGTCCAACACCATATCTGAAATCCCCAAAGGGTTGATGCTTCTCAGCAATAAAAAGATGTATCAGGAGTTTCTCTGCTTGGAGATTTGGCACTGGCTGCTAAGAAGCCCTAGTTCCTTTCAGGGATGGATAATATGAAGGATTTAGGGAGCAGGGCTAATTTGTATCATTCTCAGTAATTGTTGGTGTCAGCAGAGCCAACAACAAAAACACTAATCATTTCACTGGAAAGTGGAAGTACTTCAGAGTCTTGAGTTCAATTTAATCTTTTTTTTTTTTTTTTTTTTAATTTTTGAGGCACTCTTATTTATTTATTTATTTATTTTTAGTTCTCGGCGGACACAACATCTTTGTTGGTATGTGGTGCTGGGGATCGAACCCGGGCCGCACGCATGCCAGACGAGCGCACTACCGCTTGAGCCACATCCCCAGCCCAAGTTCAATTTAATCTTAACCTCATTACTTTTACCTAAAATAAACAATTCTAAATAAAAATAAAAATTCAGGGCCGGGGGGCTGGGGATGTGGCTCAAGCGGTAGCGCGCTCGCCTGGCATGCGTGCGGCCCGGGTTCGATCCTCAGCACCACATACAAAGGAAGATGTTGTGTCCGCCGAGAACTAAGAAAAAATAAATAAATGTTAAAATTCTCTCTCTCTCTCTGTCCCCCTCTCTCTCTCACTCTCTCTTAAAAAAAGAAAAAAAAAAATTCAGGGCTGGGGATGTGGCTCAAGCGGTAGCGCGCTCGCCTGGCATGCGTGCGGCCCGGGTTCGATCCTCAGCACCACATACCAACAAAGATGTTGTGTCTGCCGAGAACTAAAAAAATAAATATTAAAAATTCTAATCTCTCTCTCTCTCTCTCTCTCTCTCTCTCTCTCTCTCTCTCTCTCTCTCCCCTCTCTCACTCTCTCTTAAAAAAAAAAAAATTCAGCCAGACACAGAGGATTGTTGAGCCCAAGAGTTTGGAGCCAGCCACAGCAAGAAGACCCCCTCTTCTAAAAGAAAAGAAAAAAAATGAAAAATTCCACTTAACAAATTTAATAATTTAACATTGTAATCCACACTCTCCAATGTTCTTATTCCCCATATCCTCTTCTATTTTTCCCACAGTACTTATATTCTCAATATATCACCTTTTAATGTTTATTTTCTTTCTTACCTATGTTACCAGCTTCTTAATATTATTTTATCTTGCAGTACTGGAGATTGAATCCAGAGCCTTGTGCATGTTAGGCAAACTTTCTACCATTGAACTGTATCCTCAACTCTTCTTATTTTTTACTTTGAGACAGGTCTCATTAAGTTAACCAGGATGGCCTCCTCCTTGATAATCCTCCTACATCAACCTTCTGAATTGCTGGGATTATAGGTGTGCACTGCCATGCCTGGCAGCTTTTTATTTTTTTTATTTTTTTTAAATCTTTTTTTGGTTTTTATTTTCTGCTGGGTATGGGGGATTGAACTCAAGGGCACTCAGCCACTGGGCCACATAACCAGAACTACTTTGTATTTTATTATTTTATTTAGAGACAGGGTCTCACTGAGTTGCTTAGTGCCTTGCTGTTGGCTGAGGCTGGCTTTGAATTCATGATCCTCCTATCTCAGTCTGCCAAGCCACTGGGACTGCAGACATGCACCACCACACCCAGCAGCTTCTTTTTTCTTTTTCTTTTTATTTTTTTTTGGTACCAGGAATTGAACCCAGAAGCACTTAGCCACTGAGTCACATCCCCACTCCTTTTTATTTTTTTATTTTGAGACAGGGTCTCACTAAGTTGCTCAGGGCCTTGCTAAGTTGCTGAGGCTGGTTTTGAGCTTGTGATCCTCCAGCCTCATCCTCCAGAGCTGTGGGGATTATAAGCATGCACCACCACTCCTAGCTAGCATTTTAATTAAAAAAAATTTTTTTATAGTTGTAGATGGACATCATGCCTTTATTTATTTTAGTTTTTGAATGTGGTGCTGAGGATCGAACCCAGTGCCTCACACATGCTAGGCAAGTGTTCTGCCACTGAGCTACAGCCCCAGGCTGCTTTTTAATTTTTTAATACATGGTTAATTCATTACCATATACATCTTAATATCATATGGAAAGACAAGAATAGCCTGACATCTGGAGCTGTCTTGACATTCAACCTGGAGCAGAGCTTAGCTAGGAGCTGGCCTTGTATGCACAGCTCAGCAGTGGTATTTGCTTGTTGAACATAAAAGAAATTTTTACAAAACATAATATCAGCTAAGGCTGCCACTCTATGGTGATGGTGGAAGTAGATGAAACAAGACTATTCCATAATCATGTCTGAATAGACAAAAACAAGAACATGATCTAAGCCACAGAAACTAAATATGCCCCACATTTTCTTTTCTGGATAATATAAGTGATTACTATTCTTTATCAAGGACAGCTTTAACCCTGCTTTGTTCTTCCTGTCTTCTGGATAAAACGTTAAGATACGAAGTCATGCTGGCCAGGGTAGCACACACCTATAATTCCAGTAGTTCAAGAGGCTGAGAGAAGGGCCAATAGCAAGTTTGAGGACAGTCAGCATTTTAGCAAGACCCTATCTCAAAAATAAAGAGTTGGGGATATAGCTTAGCGGTAAAGTGACCTGGACACAATCGCCAGTACTGAAAAAAAAAAAGATATAAATGAAAATTTTTTTTTTAAAGAGAGAGAGAGAGAGAGAATGAATTTTTTTATTATTTATTTTTTAGTTTTCGGCGGACACAACATCTTTGTTGGTATGTGGTGCTAAGGATCGAACCTGGGCTGAACGCATGCCAGGCAAGTGCACTACCACTTGAGCCACATCCCCAGCCCATAAATGAAATTTTAAAAGTTAAAAAAAAAGGATACCCAGAGTTACTCTTGCTCCCTGAAGGCATTCAATTCAGAGCAGAGCCCTGCCTCTTTAAATCCTCCCCTAAACTGTCACAGCCAAAATCAAACTACACATGTTCTTCATGACACCTTCTTTCTGAGATATACCTTGGACCTAATAGTTTACTATCTCCCTCATTGCAATGAGCCTATAAACACAACTTTCATGCCTATAATCCTAGCATCTTGGGAGGCTGAGACCGGAGGACTGCGAGTTCAAAGCCAGCCTCAGCAACAACGAAGTGCTAAGCAACTCAGTGAGACCCTGTCTCTAAATAAAATACAAAATAGGGCTGGGGATGTGACTCAGTGGTTGAATGTCCCTGAGTTCAATACCTGGTACCAAAGGAAAAAAAATAAAAAGGAAGAAGCACAACAACAACAAAAATAAAAAACTCCACACAACTTTGACTATAGGTATGTTCCTGGAGGTCTTGGCAAATATGGACATATGCCAAATGGCCATACCAAATCATACATTTAAATGATCAGACTGGGAAAAAAATCATGTATTGTGGAGCTGAGGGTGTAACTCAGTGTCAGAAGATGTATTTAGCATTCAGTGCCTGAAACACTGTATTCACTCCCTAACACTACACACACACACACACACACACACACACACCAGAGTTTTGTGGCTCATGACTATATCCAGAGAAGGTACTTAAGGACTCAATAGGATAAACTTTTAGACATTTGAACTAACATATGGTATCATTTCACTAACAATATTTATCCAACTCAAAAACAGGATTATGTGGAATAAGGAACATTGAAACATTTCATAAAACCTGTGCCACCTCAAATGGATGCCCGCAGACTAGACTAACTTACTAATTGTTGGCTTTTTTAAACATTGAGACAGGATCTCACTAAGTTTCTAAGGCTGGCCTTGAACTTTCAATCCTCCTGCCTCAGCATCCAAGAAGTTAGGATTATAGATGTGTACCACTGGACCCAGCAATTTCACTAATGGCCTTAAACCACAATTATTTTTCACCATTACCTACAACTACAATGTACCAAATAAAATCATAAAAATAAAAGCACAAATTGTGTGAGTGTTTGGGGGTGTACTTGGGATTTAATCCAGAACTTTGCATATACTAGGCAAGCTCTCTATCACTAACTATCCCCATCCCTTAAACAACAAATTAAGGTCTCCCATAATTTATCAGATATCTTAAATTTGTGTTATTTTTATTATGTGAATCAGATTTTTCATTTATTTTCATCTCCCCTTTTGAATTGTTCTATACATGGTCACTGACTAAGTGATCCTATGGTAGAGCAAAATGGGAACTTTAGATGACAGGCTGTGGTTTTGCACGCTGATACACAGGTGTCTATACCAACCACATTAGCAGAAGCAGGAAACAAAGCAATGGGGACAGAACAATCTCCCTTGAGGCTTAGTGCAAGTCCCTAAGCTGTATGAGCTAAAAGTCCCTAAGTTGTTGACAAACTTGCACCCCTGTAAGGAATGTAGAATGAACCCTCCAGTAGAATTGCACCAATTCCCTTGCCTTGATGTACCCCAAACTTGCTGATGTATAAAATAAAAGTAAAAGCCCTTCTGAGCTTGGGGTTCAGACTTTGGGAGTTATCCCTCTGGGCCATGGTACCACTAATAGAGTGTTGCTTCCAGATCTTGGTGTCCTGACCCTCATTTTTTGCTGCAATCCTCCTTTAAAAATATTTTTTGACTATTTCCTGGAAATGAGTTCCTTTGTTCATATTTACCATAAATAGTTTTGCCAATAATTAAATTTAAAAATACAATTAGAAAAATACCTGGCTGAGCATGTGACTCAGTCAGTGGTAGACGCCTAGCATTGCAAGAAAGAAAAAGAAAAAAAAAACTTAAGAAAGGAAATGTAGGGCTGGGACATAGTCAGGGATAGAGCAGTTGTCTAGCATGCGTGAGGTTGTAGGTTTGGTCCTCAGCAACACACACACACACACACACACACACACATACGAGGAAATATAATTTATTTTTTTTAAAGAGAGAGAGAGAGAGAGAGAGAGAGAATTTTTTTAATATTTATTTTTTAGTATTTGGCGGACACAACATCTTTGTTGGTATGTGGTGCTGAGGATCGAACCCGGGCCACATGCATGCCAGGCAAGTGCACTACCACTTGAGCCACATCCCCAGCCCAATATAATTTATTTATATAAATTATAATTTATGATTTGGCTTTGCTCTGAATTAATAGACTATAAAATTTAATAGACTATAAAATTTCAACTTTTGGAATCAACTTACAGACAAAGCCCAGAAGTCTGAATGTAAATGCTTCCCCTGTTGAAGATGTGAAAATAGCGGCACGGATGACAAAAATTGGGGATGAACGTAGGTAAAAATGCTGAAGGAGAAACGGAAAGTCACTGATACAGGATGGGGGTGTAGCTCAGTGGTCCAGTGTGTGCTCAGCATGTGCGGGGCTCTGAGTTCAATTTCTAGCACCACAATGGAAAAAAGTCACTGATAGGAGCATTTTATAAAATGGAGAATCTAGAGTTTTGTTTTGTTTTTTTTTTTATTGTTGAACAGACATAAAACGAATGTGTAATAACATTAGTTAGAATTACTAAACTAAGAAGAGAGGATCCAGGGGTTGGGGGTGTAGCTCAGTGGTAAAGTGCTTACCACTGTGCGGTGAGGCCCTTGGTACAATCTGCAGTGCTGGGGGAACAGAGAGAGAGAGTAAGAGCAAGCAAGATGGAGAGAGCATGTGAGAGTGAATAAAGAGAAAGAGGAGAGCAGGAAGAGGAGGGAAAAGAAGAGAGAGGATCTAAATAATGCCATAACTATGTTGACAAAGGGAAAGGGGTGTGTTTAAATAAATTGTGATCTATCATAGCAGGAAGACAAAAATAGACAAAATAATAAATAGTGGCTCAGCATATTATTTAGAAATATGAAGGTAAGCACCAAGTGGAAAAACTCTTAATAGAAACAAAACAAAACAACAACAAAAAAACACTTTCTACTGGGGAATAGAAAGGGGCAGATGGTGAGGAGGGGTAGAACAGAAAAGTTGCCCTTCAGCATAAGTTATTTTGTACTGCTTATGATATAGTGAAAGTATTGAAAAACAGAACTGTATTAAGGAAAAGGAAAAAACACAACACTATTAGAACCAATAGACCAGTTCATTAAGATTTCAATATATAAGATTAACACACAAAAACTGAACGTGTTTCTACAATGGAAAAATCCAAAGTTGAACGACAAAAAAAAATAATACCATATGAAATAACATCAGAAGGGGCTGGGGTTGTAGCTCAGCAGTAGAGTGCTCTCCTCGCATGTGTGAGACCCTGGGTTCGATCCTCTGCACCACATAAAAATAAATAAGATAAAGGTATTGTGTCCAACTACAGCTAAAAAGTAAAATATTTTTAAAACAAGAAATAACGGGGCTGGGGATTTGGCTCAAGCCTTAGCGCACTCGCCTGGCATGCGAGCAGCCCAGGTTCGATCCTTAGCACCACATACAAACAAAGATGTTGTGTCCACCGAAAACTAAAAAATAAAACATTAAAAAAAAAACCCACAAGAAATAACATCAGAAAGAGTAAGGCCCTAGGAATAAATTTAAGAAAAAAGCTTAAGACTTTTCTAATGAAAAAACTACAAAACATTGTTGAAAGATGTTAAAGAAGCTAGACACAGTGGCACAAGCCTATTAGTCCAGAAACTTTGGAGGCTGCGACAAGAGGATCACAAGTTGGAAGCCAGATTGTGCAATTTAGCAAGATTCTGTCTCAAAATAAATCGTGTGTGTGTGTGTGTGTGTGTGTTTTAAAGAGAGTGAGGAGAGAGAGAGAGAGAGAATTTTAATATTTTATTTCTTAGTTTTCGGCAGACACAACATCTTTGTGGTGCTGAGGATCGAACCCAGGCCGCAAACATGCCAGATGGGCGCGATACCGCTTGAGCCACATCCCCAGCCCGTGTGTGTGTGTGTGTGTGTGTGTGTGTGTGTGTGTGTGTGTGTGTTTTAAGTGAGACTGGGGATGTAGTGCAGCAGAAGAGTACTTGCATAGCATGTGTGAGGCCCTAAGTTCAATTCCCAGTACTTCCCCCACTCCCACAAATTCAAAGAAGATCCAAATATGTGGGGAAGCGCATCTAATTCTGGATCAGAAGACTTACTATTGTTAAGAAGTTGGGCATATCCCCCAAATTAATAAATATACAGATTCAATGCCATCCCTATCAAAATTCCAGCTGGATTTCTTTTGCAGAAATTGATGAGCTGATTCCAATATTCACATGGAAATGCAAAGGAACTAGAAAAGTCAAGACAGTCTTTTAAAAAGAAGAACAAAGTTGAAGGATTCATACTCCTTGATTTCAAAACACACCATAGAGCTACAGTAACCAAAACCGTGCGCTAATGGCATGAAAATAAACATATAGACCAATAGAGTAGAATTGAGCTCAAAAGCAGACCCTCTTATTATGGGTCAGTTGATTTTTGACAAGGTTGTCGAAAACAATTCAAGCAGAAATAAATAAAAAGTTCTGGGACAACTGGACATCCACATACAAAAGATTGGAGTTGGGAAATCACTACTAACAGGGGTGGGGGTGAAGGGTGATGAAAGTGTTTAAACTTAGATTCTGGTGATATTTGTATAACAAGATGCATTAAAAGCAACTGGCTTTTTTTTACACTGCAGGTGTATTGTATAGTAATTATTGATATTACATGTCAATAAAGTAGTTTAAAAATATGCCAGGTATCACTGCTCCACTTCTGCCCTTACAGTGCCATGGCTGCCCGTGGTTCTTGACCAGGGTGGGAGGAAAGAAGGATTTTACTCCAGTAAACATTCAAAATGTCTGCAGGCAGTCTGGGGCTGTAGCTCAGTGGCAGAGTGCTTGCCTAGCATGTTTGAGGCACTGGGTTTGATCACACCACATAAAAAATAAATAAATAAAATAAAGACATGCTGTCCATCTACAACTATTTAAAAATTTTTTTTTAAAGTCTGGAGGCATTTTTGGATGTCCCACTGGCAGGATGCTACTGGCATCAAATGGGAAGAAGCCAAGGATGTTGGTACTCAACAGCTTGCAGTGCATAGCACAGTTCCTCACAAAAAAGAATTATCCAGCCCAAAATATCAATAGTACCCAAGTGTAGACATTTTGATTTAGAGTAAAAAGAAAGATGCTTACAATGGCTTGGAAGTCTCTACTGATCTGGCAATTGGGGACTCTACTGTTGAAAAACCAGCCTCTTTCTCAGAGCAAAGCCTGTCCAAGGAAGGGACATGGCCTTTTTCCTTGGAAAAACCCACAGAGCACTCCTAGGCACATTCCCACCCTGCTAAGTTGTTTATTTACAAATAACAGGAGAGATCTGCTGCGCCAGATGTCCCTGACTCAGTCAGGCTAGGTGGGGATCCAAAGTAACCCCCTAGCAGCCACCAGTCAGCATGAGACAGGGAAATACCTGGGATGCCAGATGACCCTCCCAGTAGTTTATGGTGTTGAGAAACCATGTAGTTCAACACGTACACCCCTCTTGGCTTAAACCAATCAGTTCAAATGAATACCCCTTTTGTACTGACCAATCACCCCTACCCAACTTGTTCCCCCCAGTGAATGTGCTAATCATGTTTTAGAGTTGTTATTTGATTTTCCCGCGGTGTGTGATGATTTGCTAAGAGATGCCATGATGTATGTGAAGTCCCTGCCTTCTCCAAAGAATGTATAAAACTGCTGCAAACCCTGGGCTCGGGGCCTCTCAGCATCACCAGTTGCTGTGTGTGCTCGCGGAGGACTGAGCTAGCTCGCAATAAACACCTCTTTGCTGCTTACATCAATCTTGGGTCTCTGGTGGTCTGTGGGGGTCCCAAATTCGAGCATAACACTGACATCTCCCTTCATTCTCCTTTCAACTCACTCTCCTTCAAAAGCACTGGCCCATTTGCCTTCTCAAACACACCAAACCCACTTCCACCTTGGAATCTTTGCACATGTTATTCTCTTTGCTTAAGAGCCTCTTCCCCTAATATGTGACTGGATCACTTCTCCTTTTTCAAGTCTTTAAATAAATTTCCCTTCTCAGTGAGACCTACCTTGTTCTCTTTATTTAAATTTACAACTTCTTTTCAATCCTTCTTGCTCTGTTCTATTTTTTAATTCTATTTCACTTATTACCTTCTGATCTATTATTTACTTTGTGTATTTAGTATGCTTATTGCTGTCATCTATATTCCCTGAGTGCTGTAAAAAGTTTTTGTCCATTTTGTTGACTGACCTGATTATGTGCCTGAAAGGGTACCCAGTGAGTAACATCAGTAAATATTAATTAAATTAATTGACTGAATGACCTTGAAAATCTCCAAAGCCTTTAAAAAACAATGTTAGCCAGCTACGGTGTCACATGCCTATAGTCTCAGTCACTTGAGTGTTGAGAGCCACAGAGTCAGAATGATGCCTGGCATATTGCCAGAGGGAATGGTTGAAAGTGGGAACATTGAGATGATGATTTGAGTTAAGCTGTACATAATTGCTGTGATGCTGGATTGATTGAGTTGTATATGGACCCTGCTCCGGGAATAGGGCGGCTCCGGGAATCTGCCTTGGGAGCCCACTACTTTGGAGTTCCCCTGAGCCCGGTGGAGGGAGTGTGTTTCCGGGAAGTGTATGTAGAGTGCCGGAGGGAGTTTGGGAATAAAGAGATGCTGTTTGAACCTACAAGGCTTTGTGGCGGCTTGGTTATTTGTGCCCAGCCAGACTGTGGCACTTGAGAGGCTGAGGTGAAAAGATCACTTGAGCCCAGGAGATGGAAAGCAACCTGGGTAATTCAGTGAGGTCACATCTCAACTATAAAAAAATACATATATATGGATATTTACTATCCAATGCCAACATCAAATTTCCAAATGATTTTCTAAAATTCAGAACTTTAAAAATCCAAATTTTTAAAGTTGGGGTTTTGACTCAGTGGTAGAGCACTTGCCTCACATGTGTGAGGCACTGGGTTTGATCCCCAGCACCACATAAAAATAAATGAAAAGTGGCCAATCTGGAAAGCAGTATGGAGATTTCTTGGAAAGCTGGGAATGGAACCACCATTTGACCCAGCTATTCCCCTTCTGGTCTATTCCCTAAAGACCTAAAAAGAGCATACTACAGGGACACTGCTACATCGATGTTCATAGCAGCACAATTCACAATAGCAAGACTGTGGAACCAACCTAGATGCCCTTCAATAGACGAATGGATAAAAAAATGTGGCATTTATACACAATGGAGTATTACTCTGCATTAAAAAATGACAAAATCATAGAATTTGCAGGGAAATGGATGGCGTTAGAGCAGATTATGCTAAGTGAAGCTAGCCAATCCCTAAAAAACAAATGCCAAATGTCTTCTTTGATATAAGGAGAGTAACTAAGAACCAGAGTAGGAAGGAAGAGCATGAGAAGAAGATTAAAATTAAACAGGGATGAGAGGTGGGAGGAAAAGGGAGAGAGATGGGAAATTGCATGGAAATGGAAGGAGACCCTCAGGGTTATACAAAATTACATACAAGAGGAAGTGAGGGGAAAGGGAAAAAAACAAGGGGGAGAAATGAACTACAATAGATGGGGTAGAGAGAGAAGAGGGGAGGGGAGGGGAGGGGAGGGGGGATAGCAGAGGATAGGAAAGGCAGCAGAATACAACAGACACTAGTATGGCAATATGTAAATTAGTGGATGTGTAACCGATGTGATTCTGCAATCTGTGTACGGGGTAAAAATTGGAGTTCATAACCCACTTGAATCAAAGTGTGAAATATGATATATTAAATTTTTATTGTTGGTTGTTTTGAACAACCAACAATAAAAATTAAAAAAAAAAACAAAGCTAATCTGAAAAAAATAAATGAATAAAATAAAGGTATTGTGTCCATCTACATCTAAAAATTAAAAAAATCCAAATTACATATAATAAATTATACCCAACAGTACAATCTCATACCCTTATAAAACTTTTTGAAAATCCATAGTACACTACTGTGCTGGTCTCCAGGACACTGGATCTAGTCACCAAGATGCTGCAAAGTCATTTAAACTGAGTTCTAAGGATCTCATTGCTTACATAGTAAAGATTCAAAAGTAAAACTGCGTTTCTTGTTGACAATAAGCCAGCCTGTTTACTCCAGCTTCTCTCCATTGCATTTTGAGATACACATTTGTTTATATTAACAAAATTAATAAATTGATCTCTACTTATTTTGGGTTTGCCCCTAAAGTTTCCAAATAATTGCAGATATAGACAACATACCCCATTACATACTTAATGCACAAATTACAGAAAAGTAAGCATTTAATTTTGCTCATAAAAATTTGGAAAACTCCAGGGCTGGGGATGTGGCTCAAGCGGTAGCGCGCTCCCCTGGCATGCCTGCGGCCCGGGTTGGATCCTCAGCACCACATACAAACAAAGATGTGTGTCCGCCAAAAACTAACTAAGTAAATAAATAAATAAATATTAAAAAAAAAATTGGAAAACTCCAAATTGTAAGGATGAGTTATAGCAGATCATACATAGCAATGAACAACCTCACCATATGGGATCAAATAATTCTTGATACTTAAACCAAAATAACATCAAAATTAGTCACGAAAGTAGATTTTTATTTTCGATATTTAAATGTGGAGCTGTTGCCTACAATTTTTAATTTAAATTTTCAGGTATGGTACGGTTATCTTTCCTTTTCTCTTTGGTGGTGTTCCTTTTTTAAAGTAGGAAACTGGGGCTGGGGATGTGGCTCAAGCAGTAGCACACTTGCCTGGCATGCGTGTGGCCCGGGTTCGATCCTCAGCACCACATACAAACAAAGATGTTGTGTCCGCCAAAAACTAAAAAAAATAAATTAATATTAAAAAATTCTCTCTCTCTCTCTCTCTCACACACACACACACACACTCTCTCTCTTTAAAAAAATAAAAAATAAAAAAATAAAGTAGGAAACTACTAAATTACATTCTACTGCTAAATCTGACACCATCTATGCCTTTTTTGTATAGAATTGATCAGAAAGTTAATTATGTACACAATACACATATATACATATGTGTGTGTGTGTGTGTGTGTGTGTGTGTGTATATATATATTTTTTTTTTTTGCAAGTGGAGATTGAACCCAGATCTCAGGTATGCTAGGAAAGTTCTCTACCACTGAGGTATATACCTCAGTAGAGTAATAGGTTTTTTTTTTTTTACACTGGCATTAAACCCAAGTGCTCTACCACTGAGATAGATCCAAGAACTTTTTATTTCAAGACAGAGTATCATTAATTTGCCCAGGCAGTCCTTGAATTTTCGATTCTCCTGCCTCAGGCTCCTGAGTCACTGGGATTACAGGCATGTACCACCATGCCTGGCTACAATAGACCTTTTTCCTTTGTTTTTGTGATGCTGGGATTGAAACCAGGGCCCTAGACATGCTAGGTAAGTATTCTGCCATTGAGCTGTATCCCCAGCCCTGCAATAGACTTTAAACTATATTTTTTAAGTTGTAGAGGGACACAATAACTTTATTTATTTTTATGTGGTGCTAAGGATGGAACCCAGTGCCTCACACGTGCTAGGCAAGCACTCTACCATGAGCTAGAACTCCAACCGCCCTGTAATAGACTTTTTTGGGGGGATACTAAGGATTGAACCCAGGATGCTAGACCACTGAGTCATATTCCCACTCCTTTTTATATTTTATTCAGAGACAGGGTCTCCCTGAGTTCCTTAGGGGCTTGCTAAATTGCTTAGGCTGGTTTTGAACTCGGTAATCCTCCTGCCTTAGCCTCTCAAGCTTCTGGGTTTATGAGGGTGCATCACTGTGCCCAGCTAGAAAACGCTATTAATGGGTACTGGCAGCAGAGAGTTGAAGCTTGTGTTCTCTGATGAAGTCCTATAAACTGACATTTTCTGGAAGAAGTGACCATAAAGCTAACAACTTCTGGATTGAAGGCATATTTGAGTCAAGCTATATTCTGCAAAAGTTTTTTTCCTATTATGGTATTCTTGCATAACCTGATTAAAATTTTAGTGCATTCATCCAATTCCTTCTTATGTAAAGATACATCTTCCCAATGATTATAGTTACTATTTTATTAAGGGCTGCCATCCACTGTATCATGAAATGCCATTCAACTATTACAAACAGTTTAGTTATGAAATTCTGGTAGTTAGCATAAATACAGCTCTGGGGGTAACCAGCAAGCAAGCAGAAATTGCTGAGCTCCATGTAACTTAACTATCTTGTAAAGTTTGCAATTTTGATAACTGGTCTTACAGGGAAATAATCTCATGTGCATTTTTATTTTACTTAGAAATAAGAGTTTAGTTTGTTCTAAGTAAATAACTGACATGTCTACTTGAATAGATTTTCTTTACTCTGATGGCTTAGTGTTTCTGGCTAACATCCAATAAAGCTGAGCCTCAAGCTTCCCGGTGTTTTTCGGGGCTAGACTGATATAGCATTTTTATTTTATTTTATATACTCAGCAGATAGGAACATTCTCATCAAAGAGAATATTTACTAATAAACTGGCATGTTTTGCTCTGAATGGCTCTCAAATGAGACAAAAGAATTAAAGATAGAAGAAATTCCAATTCTTCTAAATCTACCCACCAGAGACAATTAAACAGAGCCCTCCAAATAAGGGGCCATTAATAAAAGGGAGAAGTGTGCTTATTTATTGGGCACTAGTAGACAAAAGAGTAAACATGGCACCAACAGTCTCATTTTCCTAATTGCCCATTTTTTTCCCTCAGAATGAAGTTTCCTGGAAGTGCTGCTGGGGGCCCCTCCTGAACCAACTGTTCCTGCACCAACAACTTCAGTTGTATTGGGAAGGAAATGCCAAGGGGTCACCTGTAGCTTCAGGAGTCCTCTTAGAAGGTTTTCAATCCTTTTCCATGTAAGCAGATTAACATCTGGTCTCCTTTCCTCATCTCTCAGAGCATGACCATCAGAAACAGAACTTTCAGAAATCCTTTATGAAGGTTTAGGCTCCTACAAATTTGGTTATCATGAGCATACTCTCTGAGCCTGATTCTCTTTCTGCACACTGACAGAGCTCAGACCCTGGGCTAGGAGGTCTTTATTTGGGTAGCTTGGATGTCATCTCATCTCCAGCTTATCTAGACAGAACTTTGAGTTATAGTATTCTGTATATTTTAATAAACACTGCCCTACTAGGAAAAGGTAGTGATGGTTTATTTTCAGCTGGAGCTTTATGATCTCTCTCTATTTTTTTTAAAGAGAGGAGAGAGAGAGAGAGAGAGAGAGAGAGAGAGAGAGAGAGAGAGAGAGAGAGAGAGAGAATTTTTTATTATTATTACCCTGGGCTAATGAGGAACCGGCTCTAGTAGAACAATCAGGAGCCCTTTGTGGAGCAAACAACTGGCCTCTGAATCTCTCTTTATTAGAGACCAACTCACTATGATGACTCAATTAGACATATTAAGGAAGAGTTTGCTCAAGAAGGGCGTCAACCACAGTAGTTAAATGGACAAAGAATTTGAAAAGAGGAAATGAGGCTGTCTTTTTCTCTGGAGATGACTTTCCTTCTCCCTTAAATGTATAGTTCTTGCTTTACCCCTCAAAACTTCTCATTTTCAAGTTGGTCAGCATTCTCCCTTAAATGGGTATTTCCTACTTTGTCCCCCAAAATGTCTTACCCTTGATATAGCCTACATTCTCTCCTGTGTGTCCACTTTCCTAAAGGAATCTGTCTGTGCCTCTGGGGAAAAAACAATGAGGAAGTAAATAGTAAACAATACATATACCAATATTTTTTTTTGCTTAAAATGAAGAAAAATGCAAAAGAAAGCATATTTAGAGATAATATGGTGGTTCCATTCCTAGTCTTTTGAGGAATCTCCATATTACTTTCTAAAATGGTTGTACTAATTTGCAGAAGTACTAGCAATGTATGAATATGGTTTTTCTCCCACATCCTGTCACAATTTATTATTATTTGTATTTTTTTATTGTTATTCTAACAAGAGTGAGATGGAACCTCAGTGTAGTTTTGATTTGCATTTCCCTGATTGCTTTGGATATCAAACATTTTTTATAAAAAGAAAAAGAAAAAAAGAAAGTACATTTAACATTCCATTTGGCTTTTCTCCACTAAAGCAAACTATCCTTGAAACAAAGACTCCCCATTTCTGATGAGTCAGTGACAAAACTGAGATGAGAATAGAAATTAAAATAGGAATACCATTTGGGAAAACAAAATAGCCATAACTAATGACAGCTTTTACATAATGTACAGTTCAATGACTTTTAGTATATTTTACAGTTACACAACCATTTCCACAATCTAGAAACAGTCTTGAAGATATTATATTCTTGAAATTACTCTTGGCTCAATAATTAACAATAATAGTAGTTATTCCTTATTGAATGCTAGCTCAGGTTCAAACATTTAACATGTTATTTATTCTCACAACAGTCCCATAAGGAAGGTGGTATTAATGATTCAATTTTACAAATGAAATACTGAGAAACACATAAGTTGGGTAATTTGCCTGAACTACCACAGATAAGAAGTCATAGAATTACACTGACATTCTTTTTTCCAGAACCTACACTCATAATCACTATTCTATACTATATGGAAGTAATACAATGAAAGTAAAAAGTTCCATTCAGGAAGAGTTAATTGAAGAATTCTATAAGATTCAATAATGGGTCTGACTTACATGTTCAAAAATCCAATACAGATAGGTTTAATAAGTTATAGTAAGCTATTAGCCAGCCCTAAAGAGAGAAAAAAAGCAGAGCCTGTAGAAACAACGAAAATATTGATGAGATTCTATAATAGACTATAATTGTTGTTGGATGAATGAATAAACCAGCAGAGTCCCTGCTTTCTGTAACATCTGGCCTCTCCAGTGATCATCAATCACTGTACTCCCAGGGCTGAGCCATTTGTCTCCTTACCCAGCACTCTTTAAAAATGCCTGTGGATGGTGAAATCTCCTTGTTACCAACTCTATGGATTAAAAATAAATGTGTGTATGTATGTATGTATATATATATATATATATATATATATATATATATATATATATATATATATATGTTGTAGATGGACACCATACTTTATTTTATTCATTATTTTTATGTGGTGCTGAGAATTGAACCCAGTGCCTCACATGTGCTAGGCAAGCACTCTACCACTGAGCCACCACTGAAGCCCCTCCATGGATTCTTGTATTATCAGAAGAATTGGATAAAAGCACAATTGAGACTTTATGCTTGGCAAAAGAATAAAAGACCATTCTGCTTTGGGTGGGGAGGGGGATGTGGGGGACTGAAGATTTGGCAGGGAGTTTAACCAGGGGCATATAACCAGTGAGCTGCATCCCCAGTACATTTTAGTGTTTTATTTAGAGACAGGGTCTCACTAAATTGCTTAGGGTCTCACTAAGTGGCTTTGAACTCTTGATCCTCCTGCCTCAGCCTCCTGAGCTGCTGGAATTACAGGTGTGTGCCATCGTACCCAGCCCTGTGGCATTGGAGATTGAATTCAGTGCCTCACACATGCAAGGCAAGTACTCCACACTGAGCTACTCCCTAGTTTTATTTTGAGACAGGGTTTTACTACATTGCCCAAACTGAACTTGGAATCTTCCTGCCTCAACCTCTTGAGTAGCTGGGATTATAGGAGTAGACCACCTGTAAGGAAAAAGTTTTGATGGTGTCCTCTGTGTACGCAAAATAGGGAAAAGAGTTCTATCTGCATGTGGACAAAATCTGGAAGGCAGTGTACAAATAATTAAAATAGTTGCAAAGTTTGCTGGAAAACTACAGAAGTTTACTTAATTAAGAAATGTTCTACAATGTTATTACAGCAACGTTGCAGCAACATTTTAAAGAAAAGCAGTTGCGTTGACCTTTATTTTTTATTTTTATGTTTTTTAAAGAGAGAGAGAATCTTTAAAATATTTATTCTTTTAGTTTTCGGTGGACACAACATCTTCGTTTGTATGTGGTGCTGAGGATCCAACCCGGGCCGCATGCATGCCAGGTGAGCGTGCTATCGCTTGAGCCACATCCCCAGCCCAGTTGCCTTGACCTTTATATTGATATTACTAGAACAGAAGCCAAACTAATGGATGACATAGTGCTGGGCACATCCAACAAAAACCTTAGATCTTGCCAAAAATTCATCCCCCAGAGCCTGGCCCAGTGGTGCTTGTCTGCACCTGTACATGTTGGAGGGCTTTGTAGGCTGCAGGGCCCTCCTTGCACGTATGGAGGAAGAGCCAGATGTGCCTAAAAATGTAGTAACTCCTGGTAGCAGCCCTTACCAATGGCTGATGAGCAGGGATATTTAAATCCTTCAGCTCCCTTGTCCCAGTTGAGACAAGACCCTAAAAGTCTATAGGAGTCTCCTGTGGGCTTGAGCCAAACTGATTATCTGTGAGGCTTTGCCTGATATCATACCCTTGCTTAGTGGATTTGTCGGTTTTTTGTTATTGTGACAAACTACTTGAGCTAATCAACTTATAAGGAGGAAAGAGTTCTTCTGGCTCATTGGCTTTTGCTTTCAGGGCTTTCATTTTATCATTGCTTGGACCCCTTGTTTTGGGCCTGTGGCAAGGCAGAATATCATGGCAGGGAGCAAAGCTGCTTACCTCATGGCAGCCAGGAAGCAGAAGAGAGGAAGGGGCTTAGGTCTCAATGTGCTTGGAGTCAAATGAAAATGAAAACATCCTATCAGAGGCATACCCACAACAGCCCTGCTTCCTTCAACTAGAGCCTACCTCTTACAGGTTACCCCAGATCCCAACAGCACATTAGCTGGGAATCAAACTTTTTAATATAGGAGTCTTTGGGAGATGCTTAAGATCCAAACCATAACTCTAGACTCCTTTCATTTTCAGTCATACTTCTTTTTTTAAAAAAAAAAACATTTTTAGTTGTAGTTAGACATAATTATTTTATTTATTTACTTTTTGTATAGTGCTAAGGATTGAACTCAGTGCCTCATACATGCTAGGCAAGTGCTCTACCACTAAGCTACAGCCCCAGCCTGCTCTTTCTCTCAGTAAAGAGACTCATGATATACGTGGTTTGCTCCATTCACCCATCATGATGTTCCACTTTTACCAGAGACCCAAAGCAATGGGCCACCTGATCTTGTACTGAAAGTTCCAGAATTGTTAGCCAAAATCAATCCTCCTTCCTTCCTTCCTTCCTTTTTCACTTGGGATTAAACCCAGAAGTGCTTTGCTACTGAACTACATCCCTAGCCCATTTTTATTTATTTTGAGACAGGGTCTTGCCAAGTTGCTGTGAGTCTTGCTAAGTTGCTGATGCCACCCTTGAACTCCCTCAGCCTCCGAAGGCTCTGGGTTACAGGTGTGTGCCACTGCACTCTGCATAAACTTTTCTTTTTATAAGTTAGCTATGTCAGAGATTTAATTATAGTAACATGAAGATGACTAATTCACAATTCATCTGAGGAACAGACAGAAGTCCAGTGAGGTCAGGGCGAGAAGGATGGAGAGACTGCCATTCTGGCCTGGTGAGATATCTGGGGCCTACATAATAGGGTCTAGTAGACCACAGTACACCAAGCACCTCCTCTTACTTAAATAAATTGGATATAATTGAAGAGTTTAGATATAGGAATGATGTGATTTGATTGGATTTTTTAAAAAATTGCAGCTGCCTAGAGCCTTTGATCCATTTCCTTCCTGTGCTAGAGGCCACAGAGAAGGGGCCTGGGCTTCTCCTGTAGCAGCTACAGATGAGTAGACTGCAGGCTCCCCAGGTCTCCCTTTCATGCTTTCCTTAGACTAGAATCTGGACTGCTGTCCTTTGAAGGATTTTCATATTTGCAATGTTTGCCTTCAATACTCATCAATTATTAAATAAGAACCTGTGGAGCACCAATCTTATGCCAGATCATCTGAATACAAAGAGAATAAGATCTAACGTCTACTCTTGAGAATTTAGCAGTCTAATGGAGAGACTGGGGTAAATAGATGGGTGCAGATACTCTAAAACAAGCTGAGCACAAGAGGGCTACAGGAGAACACAGGAGTGTCTAGGAAAGAAAAAAATGCTTGAAATGAACATTAGAAGATTTGGGTAGTTCTCAGTGTGAATAAATTTTGAAAAGATCAAAAGTGAGATTTAGGGGCTGGGGATGTGGCTTAAGCAGTAGCGCGCTCGCCTGGCATGCGTGCGGCCCAGGTTCAATCCTCAGCACCACATACAAACAAAGATGTTGTGTCCGCCGAAAACTAAAAAATAAAATATTAAAATTCTCTCTCTCTCTCTTTTAAAAAAAAAGTGAGATTTAAGCTAAATATCAGGTAATTTACTAAAGTATTACATATTTTTTAAATGAAAAAAGAAAAACAATTGGGACAGTTGGGTCTTTATTCCTTTCCCTAGTAAGGGTATCTGGAACTGTACTCTTGGCCTTAAGGCCACTGTATAAGAATGGCCCTCTAAAGACAGAAGGGATTTGCCTGGGGAAGGCACCTAGAGAGAATATTTTACCTGACAGAAAGCATATCGAGGGGGTAAAAAGGAGAAGCAGCTTTTACTCAGGAAAGTTTTATGCAAGGGTTCCACCACCCTCATGATGGAGTTCCTTATGAAGGTACCTCACTGCCTGCCACTCCCTACCCATGCACCCTGAGTATGCTATCTGATGATATGCTCTTCCTGCTCTTTTAGAGCCCCTGGCTGGAATAGGCCTAAGGGGAAAATACCCATGCAGAGGAAACTCATGATAGCTTGCTCTATAGCAATGTGAGTGGACAACCAGGCATCCAAAGAGAGAAAAAAAAAAAAAAGCAAATAAAGCTCTCCCAGGTTTCCTTAAAGGAATGAGAAGTCATCTTTAACAATGAATGTCTTCAAAGTTGTAAGATAAGAAGTATTTGACCCTAGAATTATTCAAGAGATTTAGAGCCAGACCCTAAGTTAAAGGTAATAAAGACAGATTTCTTTCAGTACTATTCAATAAAGGAGTGAAATTCAGTAAAACTGAGCTGGACTTTGAATATAGTAAAAACAGCTAAAATGGCTGGAGAGGGGCTGGGGATGTGGCTCAAGTGGTAGTGTGCTCGCCTGGCATTCCTGAGGCCCAGAGTTCGATCCTCAGCACCACATATAAACAAAGATGTTGTGTCCACTGAAAACTAAAATAAATAAATAATTCTTTCTCTCTCTCTCTCTAAAAAAATAAATAAATAAATAAAAATAAAAGGCACTTATTTAAAAAATAAAAAATAAAATAAAATGGCTGGAGATCTATAGCCAACCAACAGAGTGATAGGTCAGTGGGTAGAGAATTACAAGGGAGACCTCAAGGGTGAGGGTACTCTTGGCAAATTGGCCTAACAGGACTCTTGCCAAAGGTAGGCCAAGGATTTAAGACATTGAGGGTGGGGAATCAGATATTAATGGTGATCAGATATCAAGGATGGAGGGGTGCTCATTAAACTGACTTTGTAAGAATCTTACTCTAAAACTGGGCAAGGCAGGCTAAGGACGGAGCCTAAGGATGAGGCCCAATTGAAAAGAGAACCCAGAGAAGCCTGTCGAAAGTTTGATCAAAGAGAGAGTTTGTCAGAATTTGTCAGGCTCTTACATGCTTCATGTGAAAATCTCTCAAAGACAGACTTCAGCAAATTGAAAATGGAATCTAGGGCTAGGGATGTAGGTTAAAGGTAGAGCACTTGCCTAGCATGCATGATGTTCTCCTTTAGATCCCAGCACAGAGAGAAGGAGGAGGGATGGGGGTGGGAAGAGGAGGAATCTAAGAGGAGCCTAGGGGATATAAAATAATTGAGATATATAAGCAAAGGGAAAAAAGCTAGATCTTAAGATCTTGATGCACAGAACACTCCTTTTTGAGTTTCAAAGTTTTAATGATGTAGGAATATACTTCCATGACTAAGGGTCTAATCATACTGTTTATTATATCATATATATATATATATATATATATATATATATATATATATATAATTATAATATGGCAAATATTGGTTTTGAGTTTTTAATTTTAATCTATATGCAAGTCACAGAAATATAAATATTACAAATTTTTACAATTATTAAAATGAAAAGGAAAGGTACAATGAAGGAAAAATTTTTAATTTTTTTATCTTTCACTGTGGGGAGACACAAAGTTGGTAAATCAATAAATAACTATACTGATTAAAGAAATACAGAGAACTAAATAGCAGGACTTGTTAGACTTAATCAGAAATAATGGAGAAAAAAGAGGCATTATCTTCTCTTTCATGAGCTTAAATTCTAAGCAGTGTGTGTGTGTATGCACTTTGTAACACTTTTTTAAAGTTTTTTTTTATTTTTTAGTTTTTTTAGGTGGACACCATATCTTTATTTTATTTTTATGTGGCGCCAAGGATCAAACCCAGTGCCTCACGCATGCCAGGCGAGCACGCTACCACTTGAGCCACATCCCAAGCCCGCACACTATAACATTTTTCAGCTTTAGAAGTTGTCTTAATGGAACATAAAAATGTTTATTTTCCATTTGGCAAGAAAATAGATAAAAGCATTTTCTTAAAAGTCTTTAGTATTGAGGTATGTCTAATATAACTTTTGAAATTTTTTGGTGCTGGAGATTGAACATAGGACCTCACATATGCTAAGCATGTATTCTACTATTGAGCCACATTCCAGCCCAAGCCCAGCTTTTAATGTCACTTTTTCATCCCTCAATAGTAAAAATGAAAAAAACTTGGTATTGCTTTTATCCATTGCTGCCACAGGTAATGGTATCACAGCTTTTTTTTTTTTTTTAATTGTTGTATTCTGCTACTTTTCCTATCCCCTACTATCCCCCCTCCCCTCCCCTCCCATCTTCTCTCTCTACCCCATCTATTGTAATTCATTTCTCTCCTTGTTAATTTTCCCATTCCCCTCACAACCTCTTATATGTAATATTGTATAGCAATGAGGGTCTCCCTTCATTTCCATGCAATTTCCCTTTTCTCTCCCTTTCCCTCCCATCTCATGTCTCTGTTTAATGTTAATCTTTTCTTCCTGCTCTTCCTCCCTGCTCTGTTCATAGTTGCTCTCATTATATCAAAGAAGACATTTGGTATTTGTTTTTTAGGGATTGACTAGCTTCACTAAGCATAATCTGCTCTAGTGCCATCCATTTCCCTGCAAATTCTATGATTTTGTCATTTTTTATTGCTGCATAGTACTCCATTGTGTATAGATGCCACATTTTTTTTTTATCCATTCATCTATTGAAGGGCATCTGGGTTGGTTCCACAGTCTAGCTATTGTGAATTGTGCTGCTATGAACATCGATGTGGCAGCATCCCTGTAGCATGCTCTTTTAAGGTCTTCAGGGAATAGTCCGAGAAGGGCAATAGCAGGGTCAAATGGTGGTTCCATTCCCAGCTTTCCCAGGAATCTCCATACTGCTTTCCAAATTGGCCGCACCAGTTTGCAGTCCCACCAGCAATGTACAAGAGTACTCTTTTCTCCACATCCTCGCCAGCACTTGTTGTTGTTTGACTTCATAGTGGCTGCCAATCTTACTGGAGTGAGATGGTATCTTAGGGTGGTTTTGATTTGCATTTCTCTGACTGCTAGAGATGGTGAGCATTTTTTCATGTACTTGTTGATTGATTGTATATCCTCCTCTGAGAAGTGTCTGTTCAGGTCCTTGGCCCATTTGTTGATTGGGTTATTTGCTATCTTATTGTTTAATTTTTTGAGTTCTTTGTATACTCTGGATATTAGGGCTCTATCTGAAGTGTGAGGAGTAAAAATTTGTTCCCAGGATGTAGGCTCCCTATTTACCTCTCTTATTGTTTCTCTTGCTGAGAAAAAACTTTTTAGTTTAAGTAAGTCCCATTTGTTGATTCTTGTTATTAACTCTTGTGCTATGGGTGTCCTATTAAGGAATTTGGAGCCCGACCCCACAATATGTAAATCATAGCCAACTTTTTCTTCTATCAGGCAAAGAGTCTCTGATTTGATATCAGGCTCCTTGATCCATTTTGAGTTAACTTTTGTGCATGGCGAGAGAAAGGGATTCAGTTTCATTTTGTTGCATATGGATTTCCAGTTTTCCCAACACCATTTGTTGAAGATGCTATCCTTCCTCCATTGCATGCTTTTAGCCCCTTTATCAAATATAAGATAGTTGTAACTTTGTGGATTAGTCTCTGTGTCCTCTATTCTATACCATTGGTCCACCCGCCTGTTTTGGTACCAGTACCATGCTGTTTTTGTTACTATTGCTCTGTAATATAGTTTGAAATCTGGTATCGCTATACCGTCTGATTCACACTTCCTGCTTAGAATTGCTTTTGCTATTCTGGGTCTTTTATTTTTCCATATGAATTTCATGATTGCTTTATCTATTTCTTCAAGAAATGCCTTTGGGATTTTGATTGGCATTGCATTAAACCTATAGAGAACTTTTGGTAATATCGCCATTTTGATAATGTTAGTTCGGCCTATCCATGAACAGGGTATATTTTTCCATCTTCTAAGGTCTTCTTCTACTTCTCTCTTTAGGGTTCTGTAGTTTTCATTGTATAAATCTTTCACCTCTTTTGTTAGGTTGATTCCCAAGTATTTTATTTTTTTTGAGGATATTGTGAATGGAGTGTTTTTCCTCATTTCCGTTTCAGAAGTTTTGTCGCTGATATACAGAAATGCCTTTGATTTGTGCGTGTTGATTTTATATCCTGCCACTTTGCTGAATTCATTTATTAGTTCTAGTAGTTTCTTTGTAGATCCTTTTGGGTCTTCTAGGTATAGAATCATGTCATCTGCAAATAGTGATAATTTAAGTTCTTCTTTTCCTATTGTTATGCCTCGGTAAAGACAGAGGGTGAGGGGAAAGATAATCATGGAGAAACAAACTAAATTTTTTAAAAAAAGGATAAATAATCAAACATGGATGGAAGTACAAACCATATATCAATAGTAACTCTGAATGTTAATGGCTTAAACTCTCCAATAAAGCGACATAGGCTGGTATCATGGATTAAAAAAACAAATCCAACAATATGCTGCCTCCAGGAGACACATCTGATTGGAAAAGACATACACAGGCTGAAGGTGAAAGGATGGGAAAAAATATACCACGCACACGGTCCTCGTAAGCAAGCAGGGGTGGCCATCCTCATATCGAATAAAATCGACTTCAAGACTAAGTTAATCGGGGCTGGGGATGTGGCTCAAGCGGTAGCGCGCTCGCCTGGCATGTGTGCGGCCCGGGTTCGATCCTCAGCACCACATACCAACAAAGATGTTGTGTCCGCCGAGAACTAAAAAATAAATATTAAAAAATTCTCTCTCTCTCTCTCTCTCCTCTCTCACTCTCTCTTTTAAAAAAAAAAAAAAAAAAAAAAAGACTAAGTTAATCAAAAGGGATAAAGAAGGACACTATATACTGTTAAAAGGAACCATTCACCAACAAGACATAACAATTATCAATATTTATGCACCAAATAATGGCGCTGCGATATTCATAAAACAAATTCTCCTAAAGTTCAGGAATCAAATAGACGAAAACACAATAATTATGGGTGACTTCAACACACCTCTCTCACCATTGGACAGATCCTCCAAACAAAAGTTGAATAAAGAAACTATAGAACTCAATACCACAATCAATAACCTAGACTTAACTGACATATATAGAATATATCAACCATCATCAAATGGATATACTTTTTTCTCAGCAGCACATGGATCCTTCTCAAAAATAGACCATATATTATGCCATAGGGCAACCCTCAGTAAATATAAAGGGGTGGAGATAATACCATGCATTTTATCTGATCATAATGGAATGAAACTGGAAATCAATGATAAAAGAAAGAAGGAAAAATCCTGCATCACATGGAAAATGAACAATATGTTACTGAATGATCAATGGGTTACAGAAGACATAAAGGAGGAAATCAAAAAATTCTTAGAGATAAATGAAAATACAGACACAACATATCGGAATCTATGGGACACAATGAAAGCAGTTTTAAGAGGAAAATTCATCGCCTGGTGGTCATTCCTCAAAAAAAGAAAAAACCAACAAATAAATGAGCTCACACTTCATCTCAAAGCCCTAGAAAAGGAAGAGCAAAACAACAGCAAATGTAGCAGAAGGCAAGAAATAATTAAAATCAGAGCGGAAATCAATGAAATTGAAACAAAAGAAACTACTGAAAAAATTAACAAAACTAAAAGTTGGTTCTTCGAAAAAATAAATAAGATCGACAGACCTTTAGCCATGCTAACGAAGAGAAGAAGAGAGAAAACTCAAATTACTAACATACGGGATGAAAAAGGCAATATCACAACAGATGCTACAGAAATACAGAAGACAATTAGAAATTATTTTGAAAACCTATATTCCAATAAAATAGAAGATAGTGAAGACATCGATAAATTTCTTAAGTCATATGATTTGCCCAGACTGAGTCAGGAGGATACACACAATTTGAACAGACCAATATCAATGGATGAAATTGAAGAAGCCATCAAAAGACTACCAACCAAGAAAAGCCCAGGACCAGATGGGTATACAGCGGAGTTTTACAAAACCTTTAAAGAAGAATTAATACCAATACTTTTCAAGTTATTTCAGGAAATAGAAAAAGAGGGAGCTCTTCCAAATTCATTCTATGAGGCCAACATCACCCTGATTCCGAAACCAGACAAAGACACCTCAAAGAAAGAAAACTACAGACCAATATCTCTAATGAACCTAGATGCAAAAATCCTCAATAAAATTCTGGCAAATCGAATACAAAAACACATCAAAAAAATTGTGCACCATGATCAAGTAGGATTCATTCCTGGGATGCAAGGATGGTTCAATATACGTAAATCAATAAATATTATTCACCACATCAATAGACTTAAAGATAAGAACCATATGATTGTCTCGATAGACGCAGAGAAAGCATTCGACAAAGTACAGCACCCCTTTATGTTCAAAACATTAGAAAAACTAGGGATAACAGGAACTTACCTTGACATTGTAAAAGCTATCTATGCTAAGCCTCAGGCTAGCATCATTCTGAATGGACAAAAGTTAAAGGCATTCCCTCTAAAATCTGGAACAAGACAGGGATGCCCTCTATCACCACTTCTATTCAATATAGTTCTCGAAACACTGGCCAGAGCAATCACAGCTTTTTTTTTCACGACTCAAATGATTAAATAGATTGTTTCTCAATCCAAGAGTATTTATTGTATTAAGTCAGTTGGTGAAATTTCATCTCATTTTATCGAAAGGCCTACAATAAGTTTGTTTTTAAGTATGTTTTTAATAGCAAGCAACTTTATTAAAATTTTCTAATCTATACAGTGTTTTCATTTCTTGCATGCAAAAATAGAAATCTGAAAAAAAAAGAAATCTAAAACTTCTGAGCACTCATATACTTCTTTATGTTCCCATTGTTCCCTGCAGTGTAGAGTCTATTCAAGGAATATCTGATATGTACCTTATTAACTTTCAGTACTCTTTGAAGTTACGTTGAAATTCAGGCTTTGCAAGTTCTTACTTCCCATACTATTTTAGTAAGCTTCGGAGGCTGCTTATTAAAAAAAAAAAAAAATCAGGAATTGACTCAAATTCAGAAAACTTTGTTTGTCTCCCATAAAATAGTTCCTCCTGAAACCAAATCCAGAGGAAGTAAGAATTCTCTACTTCTCTATTGCATACTTTAACTCCCTGATTAAAAAAAAATGTCGGGGGGCTGGGGATGTGGCTCAAGCGGTAGCGTGCTCGCTTGGCATGCGTGCGGCCCGGGTTCGATCCTCAGCACCACATACCAACAAAGATGTTGTGTCCGCCGAGAACTAAAAAAATAAATATTAAAAAAAAAAAAAAAAAAAAATGTCGGGAGGCTCTGGGGAAGTCACTGCAAGAGATGGGCTACAGGTTGAGCTATGCTGCATTTGTTTAAGCAGAATAAAGATGTCCAGCCTGTTCCAGATGGTAGAAATGATTTGGGCAAAGAAGCAGAAGCAGGGATTTCGGGGAATACCCTTATAGATTAGCTCTGTCAAATGTGGGAGTGAAGGGAGGTAGAAGTGGGAAGACAGTTTGTTTATTTATTTATTTTTCTTTTTGTACTGGGAATCACTGAGCCACATCCCAACCCCAGCCCCCACCCCCTTTAAAAAAATTTTTTTTGAGAGAGTCTCATAAAATTGCTTAGGGCCTCATTAAGTTGCTGAGGTTGGCCTTAAACTTGCCATCCTCCTACCTCAGCTTCCCAAATCAATGTAATTATAGGCGTGTGCCATGTAGCTGGCTTGTCCTATTAATTGGCTGAATTTAACTTTGAAGTATTTTTTTCAAGAAGAGTGCTTTTTCTAGGGGCTCTTTTATATTTGTGGAATTCTGCCTAGCATCCTTATTTACAAATGACATCTTGACTTTTTTGTTTGTTTGTTTGTTTTTTGGTACTGGGGATTGAACCCAGAGGTACTAAACCACTGAGTCATGTCCCCAGTCCTTTTTTTTTTTTTTTTTTTTTTTAGTTATACATGGAAACAATATCTTTATTTGTCTATTTATTTTCATGTGGTGCTAGGGATTGAACCCAGGTCTCACACATGAGTGGAGAGCACTCTACCACTGAGCCACAACCCCAGCCCCCACCTCCCTTTTATTTTTTATTTTAAGACAGGGTCTTGCTAAGTTGCTGAGCCTGGCTTTGAACTTGTGGTCTCTCTGCCTATTCCTCCCAAGCCACAGGGATTATAGGTGTGCACCATTGTGCCCAATTTCACAATTTTAACATACTCAGAGCACACTTTTGTTCTTTCAGGATCCTGTGGCCCACGCTCCATTGTCTTCTGTCTCTGGAAACTGCTACTGAGAAGTTTGAAAACAGTGCATTCTGTCCCCTCACCCCCACTTTGGATGCCTGTAATTCAATAAATTAATAAAAACGTGTTTCAGGGTTGAATATTCTGTATCAAAATGTCTTCTGTTTTGACCTTTAAAGTTACAGAGTAATTCTTCAAGTTAGAGAAAACTTCTGTTTTTACATTTTGGATCACTTCTTCTGTTCCATTGAACTGGGATACCAATAGCATGTCTTCCATATCTATTAGTTTCTCTTCAATTGTTTTTAATATTTTTTGTGTTTTACTATCTGCTTTTATTGAGATTATTTCAAGCCTTTCCCCACCATCAGTAATTACATTACCAGTCATGTCTACTCTGTTTCTTGTTGGGTTTAGTGTCTTTATTAGAATATTCAATGAAGGAGATGTTTGCTTTCTCAGATATATACATTCCCTACCCACTTACTTCAGTTGATTTATTATTTCTCTCTTTTTATGGGTCTTGCACATGCTAGGCAAGCATGCTACTAATGAGCCATGTCTCTAATCCTATTATTTATTTTTTGAGTTCTGATTCTGTTGTTCTCGTTGTCTTATTAGGTTGTTCTAGAACTTAAAGCACTTGAAGTGATTTTTTTTTCTATGTACCTGCCTTTTGAATTGCTCTCAACTTTATCTGAAACTGGTGTATCTTTCCTATTGAACTGTAGTTGGAGGTTGTTATTTTATGCTATCATAGTTTTTCTATGATTTATAAGCTTGTCCAAAGGACGGGAGGGGTCAGAGCTCAAGAGAGATAGTGGATAGTTTTTTTAAAGAATTCTGAAGTTCTGCGAGTACTTCTGAGGTTTTGCTGTGTCTGCTCCAGAATTCATTCTACCGGTGGTTGGTGTATCCCATTCCTATGGGGAGTACAGCTCCAATTCTTGAACCTCCTCCAATTCAGTATGATTTCCTGGTGCTTTCAGTGCCACCTTCAAGAGTTAATCTATGTCATGGTGTCCACTCACTTTTTTCTCCCCAGTAGATATTTTTACTTCTCCAAAGAGATGAAATAAGAAAACTGCTTAGTTTTCTTCTTTGTTGTAATGTAGTACATATGTGTATGCTAATTTTCAGGATATAGTGAACCCAACTGCTCCAGATTTGATGGAATGGGAGAAGGACTGGAAGCCTTGACATGCACCAGTCCAGAATCTTCTATTCCCTTCCTTGACTGCCACTTGTTGACATTTAAGACATGGAGCTGTTACCCTTTGTTTTTTGTGGATAAAAGTTGAACTTTTTTTTTTTTTTTTAAAGAATTTATTTATTTATTTTAGTTCTCGGCGGACACAACATCTTTGTTGGTATGTGGTGCTGAGGATCGAACCCGGGCCGCACGCATGCCAAGCGAGCGCGCTACCACTTGAGCCACATCCCCAGCCCAAAAGTTGAACTTTTTAAACTTTCTTAGATATTGGTGGAGAGAGTCTGTAAGACAGCTTTATTCCATTTTCTTTCTTTACTCTCAGTGAAATAGAGCATAATGTATTAATACAGATAAATCCCTCAAAATAATGTTGAACAAAAACATTTCAGAGCAATTATAGTAATATCCCATTAATATGAGACTGAAAAAATACATAAAATACCACACATTTTTACAGACACACACATGCATGCATTTGTAATGATTGTATGGAAACTTTTATCAGAATAATAAACACTAAATTTAGGAGATAACTGTGGGGAAGTAGGGAGGCGAAGGTATACAACGGGCTGCACCTGTATCCGAAATGATAATTTCCTAAGAAAAACAAATTTTTTTGTTGTTGTTGTTTACAAAAAGTAATTTGAAAAAGAAGGAAAAAAAGGGAAAAAAAGACAAAAAGTACCCTTAGACAAATATGAATCAAAAGTTAGTATTAAAAATTAATATTGGGGTTGGGATTGTGGCTCAGGGGTAGAGCTCTTGCCTAGCATGTGTGAGGCACTGGGTTCAATCCTCAGCACCACATACAAATAAATAAATAAAATAAAGGTATTGTGGAAAAAACACAAAAGTGTTCAACAATTAAAAAAATAATAATGTCAAATAAATACCCCAAAGTATATTAAGTAATAAGTTTAGGGAAAATGACAAACAAATAACTCCTTAGTAAGATGTAAGGCTTCATAATGCACAAGCACCTTAAAAATAAGTCCCCAAACTTATGGGGGGGAAACAATCTGATACAAGTACAAGAAAAATCCATTATTATAATAAATATTAACATCACTACCTGAAACTCAAAAATGAAATGGACAAATAACTATGTAGAAGAGATTTCTTATTGATGCCTACAGCATAATAAACAAATAGCTGATCTAAGGGACATGAAAACCTGAACCTCTCACATACACAGACTTTTCAAACACACATGGAACATGTATGAAAACTGACCAAATACTCAGCTACAAAATGAGTCTCAATTTACTCCATTTCTTAACCTAGAAGTTCAGTGGGTTTTCCCCATTCAGCTGCCTTGGCTTCTGTCTTTGGGGGGATGTGGGTGTTGCCAGTACCAGGGAGGAGAGTGCAAGCTTCTCCCAGGTGCCCAAACAAGATCAGGCTCCACCCTCACACGGGTGCAGCATGTTTACATGCACTACTTTCTAATATGCATATATCTTTATTTTTTTGTGATTATAAAAGTTACATATCCTTTGTAACTAGCCAAGCACTTGTGAGGCACTGGGTTTGATCCTCAGCACCACATAAAAATAAATTAAATAAAGGTATTATGTCCATCTACAATTAAAAAAATATTAAAAAAGAATAACTTTTGGGCTGGGGATGTGGCTCAAGTGGTAGCGCGCTCGCCTAGCATGTGTGAGGGACTGGGTTCAATTCTCAGCACCACATAAAAACAAAATAAAGATACTGTGTCCACCTAAAACTAAAAAATAAATATTAAAAAAAAAAAAGAATAGGGGCTGGGGATGTGGCTCAAGGGGTAACGTGCTCGTCTGGCATTCATGGGGCGCTGGGTTCGATCCTCAGTACCACATAAAAATAAAATAAAGATGTTGTGTCCACAGAAAACTGAAAATTTTTTAAAAAAAGAATAACTTTAAAGTCTCCAGATATACATCTACTTCATACATCTATTTTCATTTTTCTTGTCAATGCCCACTAGAAATATATGAATATATAGATGTATTTTTTAATATTTTATTTTAGTTGTAGATGGACACAATATCTTCATTTTATTTATTTTTTATATGGTGCTGAGGATCTAACCAAATGCCTCACACATGCAAGGCAAGCGCTCAACCACTGAGCCACAACCCTAGCCCTAGATGTCTTTTTTTTTTTTTAAGAACAGTTTTGTTGAGGCATGTTTTACAAGTCATAAATACACTTATTTTATCTGTATACTCCAATGATTGTGCAACCATCTCTGTATATAGGTACATAGATACATAGTTACTTTCTTAATCCCTATTTAACCTACTGCCAATTCCAAAATTTCTTATTCTTTTTTGTGAGAAAGGAGAGAGAGAGAGAGAGAGAGAGAGAGAGAGAGAGAGAGAGAGAGAGAGAGAGAATTTTTAATATTTATTTTTTAGTTCTCGGCAGACACAACATCTTTGTTGGTATGTGGTGCTGAGGATCGAACCCGGGCCGCACGCATGCCTGGCAAGCACACTACCGCTTGAGCCACATCCCCAGCCCCCAAATTTCTTATTGATGCCTACAGCATAATAAACATGACTACAAAACTTCTTTTGGCAACTTTGATAGTTCTATTCCTGTTGCCTGAGTGCCTATCAAATACCAATTGATATTCCACTTATATATCAGTGATATTTTCTACTGTAATTTAGATTTGTGGAAACATTTGAAATATGAATATAAAGAGATTTCTCTGCAAAAACTAAATTGGAGCCAGGTGCAGTGGTGCATGCCTGTCATCCCAGTGGCTTGGGAGGCTGAGGCAGGAGGATCTTGAGTTCAAAGACAGCCTCAGCAACTTAGAAAGGCCCTAAGCAACTAATGAAACCTTGTCTCTAAATAAAAATACAAAAGGGCTGAGGATGTGACTCAGTGATTAAGTGCGGCTGGGTTAAGTCCCTAGTACCAAAAGAAAAAAGAAAACCCAGCAAAACAAAACAAAAACACTAAATTGGATGCTTTGGAAAGGCTTGCTAAAGGCAAATTGCTAAAAAATTGTTAAATTAGGTCTGGGTGAGAAATCTGTAAGTGGAAATACTAGGATCATCCAGAATAATTTTGCATTTGAATTGTTTTACAAGTGTCTTTCAAATATCACTTCAGTTTAATAAAACCTTTAAAGAAACCACAGATGATTCATTAAACGTAAGAAACAGAATCATTTCAAGAAATGCTTCAGAGGTACCATAATCATAGAAAGGACCTAACTCAACCTAAAAAGATTGGTGAAAGACTTTACATTTATAGGCCTTAAATTTAAAAGAAAATACTTACAATATATAATTAATTTACTTTTCTTCAGATAAACAAAACTGCATATTGAATAATTCTATATGATTCTGCATTTTAATGGAATTTTCCACCTTCACCTACTAGTTGTAATTGTACCAGAAGGAAGGACTTCATGTCTAACAAATTTTTTCTTTTATAATATATTGAGAAAATTTTCATGTCACCATATCTACCTCATTTGTGAAAAGCCAGCTTCATAGTATTCCATTGTATGTGGACACCCTTCTTTACCTAACAGATTCCTTATTAAAACCATAAAACCATTTGCCTTTTGTTTTGTTTGTTTTGTTACTGGGGCTTGAATCCAGGGGCACTTTACCACTGAGCTACATCCCCAGCCCTTTTTGCTGTTTTTTTTTTTTAAACATTTTTTTAAAGAAATAGTTGGACACAATACCTTTATTTTATTCATTTATTTTTATGTGGTGCTGAGGATCGAACCCAGTGCCTCACGCGTAAGAGGTAAGCTACACCCCCATGCCTTGCTTTTTCATTTTTAGAACAATGGTCTCACTAAAATTGCTTTAAAACAAATTTTGATGTTTTTCTGGGGTGATGGTGGTGGTGGGTGGGTGAGTAAGAGCAGGGAACTGAGATGGTGAAATGGACTAAGAAAGAGGATCCAGCAATAGAACATAAAATGGATTGAAGAGGGGAGGATGGAAAAGGGATCATGGTTGATGAGGGCCTCTTGCAACAATTCAGCTCTGAGAATAGACTTGGAAGTGGCAGTAAATTTCACTCTTCAGCAGCCCACAGATGCTCTCGCTAGACTGGTAGCCCTGGCATTTCTAGAAAATACGTCTACTCTCTGTCCTCTAGGGAGCTAGGGCTCATGTCAGTCTTTTCCCAAATGTCCTCTTTGCCTATTGAAATCCTAGCTTTCCTTCATGATCCAGAATAAACACCACCCCTGTCATGATTAGTCCTGGCTGGAAATGATGTCTCCCCTTCCATTTCAAACACAAGGCTGAGTCCTTTCTTCCTCTCTTCCTTCCACAGAGCATTTCCTTCCAATGGCAGCATGGTGCAGTGGCCAAGAGCAACGACTTTGGACCCCACCAATTTGCTGCTCTCTCTGTGGTCTTGGCAACTCACCCAATTTTCCAGGGCCTCAGTGTTCTTACCTGTAAAATGGGAAGAAATGTATAGCGTTAAGAGGATTTAACCAGGGAAAGGATGTAAAGCATGGTGCCTGGTATGCAGCAAGCGCTGAATAAACGTTAGCAATAGTTTTGGTTTGTGGTGGTGGCCGCTGGACCCTGATGGGGGCGTGGTCGCCGGGAACTGTCCCCCTGGCGCGCACCTCGCGGCAGAACCAGAACCAGCGCACCCGCCGCCGGCCCCGCCCCGGCCCGAGCGCGGTTCTTGGCTCCGTGCGCCCGCGATCATGTGACAGCCAAGATGGCGGCGCCCGGCTTCTTGTGGCTTCTGGCTGTCGCCCTGCTGCCCTGGTCCTGCGCTGCCCGGGCGCTGGGGCATCTCGAGCCGCCGGCGCCGCTGCCGCTGGTGATCTGGCATGGGATGGGTGAGTGAGCGAGGAGGGTCCAAGCCTTCGGCGGCTCTCCGGGTTCACGTCTGCAAAATGAGGGTGTGGAGGGCGAGGACAGTGATTCTCTAGCACCCGTCCGTTTTAGGATTTGGGGCGCTGCTCTGCACCGGGAGAAGGGAAATGGGCTGTGCGGGAGTGAGCGCTCATAGCTGTGTACTGCGACGGGGTCTTAGACTGTCTCTGTGTCATCCTTGCAGCAGTTGCACAGCGTGCAGCGTCTTGAACTTGCTCAGGCTTGCTGGTCTTGCCTACCTGAGCGGGGCATCCATCCTTTTTATTCGTTCACACATTGAATCGAAATTCGTTAGGCTCTACATTATTTTTTTTTTAAGAGAGAGTGAGAGAGGAGAGAGAGAGAGAGAGAGAGAGAGAGAGAGAGAGAGAGAGAGAGAGAGAGAGAGAATTTTTAATATTTATTTTTTAGTTCTCGGTGGACTCAACATCTTTGTTGGTATGTGGTGCTGAGGATCGAACCCGGGCCGCACGCATGCCAGGCGAGCGCGCTATCGCCTGAGCCACATCCCCAGCCCCATCTACATTATACATGCAGCATATTAGCGAGCATCTGCTGCGCACAGAGGATATGGCATTGAATGAAAAAGTCTAATCTTTGCCTTTTTGAAACTTACTTTGCAGTGGGAGAGACAGCTTGTAAAGGAATAAATAAGTAAAACATTAATATGTCAAATGATAACAGGTACAATGGAGAAAACCAAAGTGGGGAGGATAGAGACCGAAGGTGATATCCTGTACATTTATAAAGCAAAGTCAGGAAAGGATTCACTGACCAGAAGTGGGTAAGAAAAGATGTCATTTAGATGTCTGGTAGAAGGAATAGCAGCAAATGCAAAGGCCCTGAGACACAATTATGTCCTGTATATGCAAGGAGCAATATTCGGATGAGTGTGGCTGGAACTGAGTGAGCAAGGGGACTCTGGCTAGAGTGAGACAGGAACCTTTTCTACATATGGGTGACATGATCTGACTTGCATTTTAACTGAAGTTGCTGAATTGAGAGTAGACTCGGGGTCATGCAGGGAAACAAGTTAGGAAGCTATTATTGCAATAACATAAGAGATGATGGTGGATTGGATCTGTCTATTAACAGTGGAGGTGTTGGAAGTGGTCAAAGTACAGGTCTGTTTTGAAGGTGGAAACTTGGGATTTAGATGTGACACAAGAGAGAAAGATAAGAGTCAAGAGATGACCACAGGTTTTGGCCAGAACTAGAAGGTTGTACTGGGGATTGAACCAAGGGGCATTAATCACTGAGCCATATTCCCTAGCCCTTTTTATTTTTATTTTGAGACAGGGTCTCACTAAGTTGCTTAGAGCCTTGCTAAGTTTGCTGAGGCTGGCTTTGAACTTGTGATCTTCCTACCTTAGCCTACTGAGCTGATGGGATTACAGGTGTGTGCCACCACACCCAGCTGAAGTTGTCATTTCACCAAGATGGGGGAACCTGTAGGGTGAGCAAACTTGGGATGAGGAACAATCAAGTATCTGATTTTGAGCTGGGTGTGGTGGTGCACGCCTTTACACGCCCCCCTCCCCCAAATATAATCTGGTTTTGGACTTATCTAAATGTGAGATCTTTGTTATACAACTGGGAGATGTCATAGAAACATAAGAGCATCTAGTGGAGGTGAGAGATACAGGCTGGAGATTTCAGTTGGGAGCCTTCAGCATCTGACTAGCATTTATTTATTTATTTATTTATTTAAATTTTTTTTTTTGTAGTTGTAAATGGACAGAATACCTTAATTTTTTTTGAGAATTTTTAATATTTATTTTTTAGTTCTCGGCGGACACAACATCGTTGTTTGTATGTGGTGCTGAGGATCGAACCCGGGCCACACACATGCCAGGCGAGCACGCTACCGCTTGAGCCACATCCCCAGCCCCCTGACTAGCATTTAAATCCTTGAGACTGTGTGAGATCACCTAGGGAGTGAGTGTAGACAGAGTACTGAACCTTGAGGCACTAAAGCATTTGGAGGTGGAGGAGATGAGGAGGAACTAGCAAAGGAGACAAGGTGGAAGGAAGTCAGGACACTGCAGTGTTCCAGAAGCCAAGGGAAGAAAATGTTTCAAGAGGAAGGGAACAATCAACTGTATCACATGTTGTTGATGGATTAAGTAGGATGAGGGCTGAGAACTGGTTATTGTATTGAGCAGCGTGAAGATCATTCATGATCTTGACGAAAACAGTTTTGGGGGAAAGTGGTAATAGAGCTTTACTGGAACGGATTAAAAACACGTTCAGAAAGGAATTACAGTCAGCAAACGTGGACAGCTCTTTTAAGACTCCATTTCAAGCTAGGAGCTACTACAGTGAGGTTAAAAGAAGATACAAAATTCATGCTTCCCGCTCTCCCAGTACTTGCGGTCAGTCACAAGGGAGGCAGTTCAGTAGCCAACAATAAACAGGTCAGTGTGATGAATGTTGTTGGGAGAGAAATAGACGATTCTCCAGGCCATAGTTTTTCCTTCTTTAAACTGGTACTTAAGCTTCTTCTAAGATTGAAAATGGAATGATTAAGTGAAAAATGGGAAATGATCTCAGTCCACTTCTCTGCTGAGTTTTCTTCAGTTCTTAGTTATGGATCCTTAATGGGAACAGAAACAAGTCTGGGACTAGGATGAGTCTAGGAAGCAGCTAGAATGCAAATTTAAGGAAGCTCTTGCTTTCAATTTTTTACAAGTGAAGGGTTGGCAATTAGAAGGAACTGGAGAGTGAATATCCCCTTAAATTTTTTTTTTTTTTTAAAGAGAGAGGGAGAGAGAGAGAGAGAGAGAGAGAGAATTTTTTAATATTTATTTTTTAGTTCTCGGCGGACACAACATCTTTGTTGGTATGTGGTGCTGAGGATCGAACCCGCGCCGCACGCATGCCAGGCGAGCGCGCTACCGCTTGAGCCACATCCCCAGCCCCTCCCCTTAAATTTTGTGCTAGGTGCTTCACTTGCCTTACCCTAATCTTGGCTATGAAGAGAAATTCTTTCTTTGCCTAAAATGTCCCCTATGGTAAAGGAGGGGGAATGTATACCTCTGCTTAGTTTTCAGTTGTAAATTTAGTGTCTCAAGTATATCATGCAGACCTTTGAAGTGTGTTATTATTTGATAAACAGGTAGAAGGCAAAAAAGTATTCTTTTAATCTTTTTATTAAGATGGAATTCATATAACATAAAGTTAACCATTTAAAAGTACAGCACTCAGTGGTATTTAGTGTATTCACAGTGTCATACAAGTGCCACTTATCTCTAGTTTCAAAAATTTTCAACATGCCAGCCATTAAATAATCCTTTCATTTCCCCTCCTACCACCCCCTGGTAACCTACAGTCTACTTTCTGTATCTATGGGATTGCCTATTCTGGGTATGTCATATAAAAGGAACTATGGACGTGTTACTTTTTGTTTTGGACTTATTTCATTTAGCACAATGTATTTGAGGTTCATTCAAGTTGTAGCATATGTCAATACTTTATTCCTGTTTATGACTGAATAATATTCCATCAAATGAATATTCCAGGCTGAGCGTGGTGGTGTACCCCTGTAATCCCAGCAGTTTGGGAGGATTACAAGTTCAAAGCCAGCCTCAGCAACTAGCAAGGCCTTAAGAAATTAAGTGAGACCTGTCTCAAAAAATAAAAAAGGCTGGGGATGTGTCTCAGTGGTATAGTGCCCTGTGTTCAATCCCTGGTGCCCCCGCACCAAAAAAAAAAAAAAAAAAAAAGAATATGCCAGAGTTTGTTAATTCATTCATCCATAGATGGACATTTGGCTTGTTTCCACCTTTTGGCTATTACCAGTAATACTACTGTAAACATTTGTGTGCAAGTTTCTGTATTGATGTATGTTTTCATTTCTCTTGAGTATATAATTAGGAGTTGCAATTGCTGGGTCATTTGGTAATTGTATGTTTATTTATTTATTTATTTATTTGAGAGATTGCCAGACTTTTCCATGTGGCTTTGTTATTACATTTCCACCAGCAATATATGAGGGTTCCTATTTCTCTATGTCCTTGACAACACTTACTTTCCATTTTTTAGAAAAGTTGTTATTAAAGCAATCTAGATGAGTAAGAATTTGTACTTCATTGTTTGTTTTGATTTGAATTTCCTTAATGATCAATGATATTTGTTGCTGCCCATTATAATATCTTATTTGGAGAAATGTCAGAGTCCTTTTGTGTGTGTGTGTATGTGTGTGTGTGTGTGTGTAGTACTAGCCATTGAACCCATGACTGCTCTATCACTGAGTTACATCTCCTGCCCTTTTTATTTTTTATTTTGAAACAAGTTCTTGCTAAGTTGCTGAGGCTGGCCTTGAGCTTGCAGTCTTCCTGCCTTCGCCTCCTGAAGTTGTTGGGATTACATGTTGCCGCCTCCCCTGGCCTTTTCACATTTCAAAAATTACATTGTCTTATTGTAAAGATTTTTTTATATATTCTAGAAATCCATCTCAGATATATGTTTTGCAAATACATCCTCCCATTCTGTATGTTTTCCTTCTCATATTCTTGATAATGCCCTTTGAGACACAAAAGTTTTAAAAAATAAGTAATGTTTTGATTCATGAGTTTCCATCATTGTTTTTGTTGGCCAGGAGACAGCTGTTGTAATCCCTTAAGCATGGGTGCTATTAAAAAAATGGTTGAGAAGAAAATACCTGGAATTTACGTCTTGTCTTTAGAGATTGGAAAGACCATGATAGAGGTAAGGCCCTTTGCTACTCTGTTCCTTGAAGGCTTGCTGACTGAATGTGCTGTTAGAATGCGTCACATTGCATTTTCAGAAGCAAATTCACTCTGGACGGCTTGTGTGCCAACTTGAGGTCACCTCTTGCAGTTGCTAGTGGTTGCTTCAGTCCCATCCTTTCACTTGTCTGTGACTCCTTTTTAGGATGTGGAGAACAGCTTCTTCTTGAATGTCAATTCCCAAGTAACAACAGTATGCCAGATTCTTGCTGAAGACCCTAAATTGCAGCAAGGTTACAATGCTATGGGATTCTCTCAGGGAGGCCAATTTCTGTAAGTCCTTCTCTGATATATATTGCTACTTGCATGGAATTGATTTTTTTCTTTTATTCAGATAAATTCTTTCCTCTAATTCTTTTGGGATCCTTCCCTGTCTTAGAAAGAAAATTATTCTAAAACGTTGCCATGTAAGAACATGGGAACATAATGTACTTTCTATGAGAAAAAACAACAATAACAAAAAAGGTTTTGTGTTTGACCATGGTAGAGGAAAGTCTTATAATAGTTTTTTGGGGGCACAGTTGGGTATTAAATAGCTTAATATGTGATGCTAACTGATGATGATACATTTTCATCTGCCAGCATTGATAATCTCTCTCCACCTCCCACTTTTTTTTTTTTTAATCCCCAGGAGGGCAGTGGCTCAGAGATGCCCATCACCTCCCATGATCAATCTCATCTCAATTGGGGGACAACATCAAGGTAACTCTGACCACTTTATTTCCTTCTTTCTCTGCTCTAACCCACATGACCACTTGATGTTTAAAAATCTAGCAGCTCTGTTTATATAAGAAGTCAGCCATCTTTGTAAAATCCTGTTTCTGCAGCTTTTGACAAACTAGCCAGCACTGATGAGAAATAGGAAGAGACTCAGGATTCCAGAGCCCAGTTACACAGGTGAATCATTAGGTTGCCATTTATTGTTCTCCAATTTAACTGATGTCATGTGCAGGTGAGTTGGTTGCAGCCACATGGCAGGTGGCACTTAAGGAGTTAGGAAAATATAGTGAATTTTCCTGTTTTCTGGTGTTGGTGCTATGCTATTGAATTTGGGCTTAAGGGAAAAAAGTGTGTATAACCCTTTTTGGTCATAAATTTAACAATATAGATTAAACCCTCTGAAAAACATCAGGTTTTCTAGTTAGAATTACATATTTGGGGGGGAAGGATATGTCTTTGGAATAGGATTTTATCTCTGTTCTGATGAATGTAACTGTTCAGGAACAGGATCATTCTACGTGTATTCAGAAAAGCTGGACTGACACTATTAACTGTTACTCATGGGCATATCAGTGTATCTTAGGTTCCTTTCACAGATGAAGTAAAGTAAACAAGGCCTTGTCCATTTTCTGGGAATTTTTCAGAGACTGAAGTAAAATGGTGGGTGGGAAATACTTTTCAAAAGTATAAGAATTTTACATACACACGTTGGTTAAAAAAAAAAAAAACATTTTTTCATTCATTCAACAAGTATTTATGGAGGGGCTCTGGAGCCAAGCTACCTGTGTTAAACTCCTTGTTGTAACAGTGCTATGTGACCTTGGATGAGGTATTTAACCTCTCTTTAAAGTTTTCTCTGTGATATGGAGAAAAAAAGGATGTCTATTCCGGAGGGCCATGGGGAAGATTAATTATTGTCAACACAGTTGGCCCTCTGAATCTGTGGGCTCCACATCTGTGAATTCAAACAACTATGGACTGGAAATACTTGGGGAAAAAAATTGCATCTGTACTGCACACATACAGGTTTTTTTCCTTGTTATTCTCTAAACATTATAAAAACTATTTGCATAGTATTTACATTATTTTAGGTATTATAAGTAATCTAGAGATGATTTATAATCTATAGGGATCTAGGAACATAACTCAGTGGTAGAGGGTATGCTTAGTATGCAAAGCCCTGGGTTCATTCTCTAGCACCTCAAAAAAAATTTTTTTTAAATGAAGTATATGGGAGGATGTATATAGGTTATATGCAAATACTACACAGTTTTATACATGGAACTTGAACATCCATAGATTTTGATGACCTCAGGAGGATCCTGGAAGCAGTTCCCCATAGATACCAAGGAATGACTATATATGCTTTAGAACTTTGCTTGGTACTTAAAAAAGTTATTGGCTGGGCACAGTGGCTTGCACACCTGTAATCCCAGCAGTTTGGGAGGCTGAGGCAGGAGGATAGCAAATATAAGGCCAGCCTTAGCAACTTGGTGAGGTCCTAAGCAACTTAGCGAGACTCTTGTCTCAGAATAAAAAATAAAAATGACTGGGGATGTAGCTAAGTGGTAAAGTGCTCCTGGTTAAATTCCCAGTACCTTCCCCTCGATCCCCAAAAAAGTTATTGATGAAGATGCTGAGAATAAAAGTATAACTCGGGGAGGGAAAGAGAATAGGAACAGGCACCACCTCACAGAGTGGGTAGTCTGACATCCACAAGCTAAGACCCAGGAGATGAGAATGAGTCTAGCCATGTGGTAGAGTACAGAAGCAGCACACCCTCTAGGGAAGAGCAGGTGCAGAGGTCCTTAGTCAACAAAGAATGTGGGACTAAGCATTCATTAGCTTTTTGTCACTGTGATCAAAAAAACTGATAAGAACAATTTAGAGATGAAAAAGTTTATTTTGGTTCATAGTTTCAGTGGTCTCAGCCCATGGTTGGCTGGCTCTGAGGCAGAAACATCTTGGCAGAAAGGCATGGCAGAAGAAGATTGTTCAGCTCATGGCAGCTGGAGAGCAGAGACAACAAGAAGGGGTTCTAGGACAGAAAAAGTCCCCAAGGCCATGCCCTTGGTGACCTGATTCCTCCAGTCTTGCTCCTCCTGCTTATTGTTACCACCAAGTTGTCTATTCAGATTTTCAGTCCATCAGATATATTAATCGACTCATAAGCCAGTCTTTTCACCTCTGAACATTGCTGTATTGCCTAACACATGAGATTTGCAGGGGACATTCCAGATCCAAATCATAGTAGCACCAGGATGAAGCTGGTTATATTAGTTATCAATAACTCACTTTCTTGAGGGAGAAATTAATGAGATTAAGGTCTGGCTTTTGTCGGTTTTTCTTTATCCCAGTGCCTTGAACATATTAGATCCAGGACATGATTGTTGAAGGAATGGATGTTTGTCTTTTGCTGTTTTAGGTGTTTTTGGACTCCCTCGATGCCCAGGAGAGAGCTCTCACATCTGTGACTTTATCAGAAAAACATTGAATACTGGGGCTTACTCCAAAGCTGTTCAAGAACGGTATGAGCTGTTTTTATTATTTATTTATTTACTTTTATCTGTGCTGGGGAATTGAACCTAGAACCTTATGCATGCTAGCTGGATGGAGCTATAGCTATGAAGCTATAGCTCCAGTTCCCAAATGAGACATTTTTTTTTATAACTATCTCTACACTATCTATTCTGTTTTACTGTAAACCTAAAATTGCTCTAACAATGACATTAATTTTTAAAAAAGAAAGAAAAAGGCATTTTGCTATGGGAAAAATATAATGATAACAAATAAAACATCATCATTAACAAACAAAACAGCATCTAGATAGTACTAAGCCCAGGGAATTATTAATATTTGGAGGACAGATTGTTAATGTTGTCAGCAGGGAGAGGTTAGCCACTCTTACATCAGTATCCCCAACTATTCAAATGTGTTTGATTATTTAAAAATATACAGAATCACTTTGGGAGTGTATTTTTGTTCCGTAGTTTACAAACTGAATTATACTTCAGAACTGCTGGGAAATTCACTAAAAAGGGCTCTATCCCTAGAAATTCTGATCCAATAAGTCTGGAGAATTCTAGGTGGTAGCTGGGGTTTGGGATCAACTAATGTGGCTATATCTATCCTGTGGGTTTACCCAGTGTATCATTCTTGTCAAATAACAATTCTTCACACAACACATCCTGGAAGCCATTTTCCAAAGTAGCCTTGTGACTGACTGACAGATACAAACACCCTACAGTTGGCTTTCTTCCTTTCCGACCCAATGGCTGCACTCCAGACACAAAGCTGTCCTGGGCTGACAGTTCCACCTGATGGTGAGTGCAAGAAGCTGTATATCTCCACCTCCTCTTTTAACCCTTCCAGCAACTCAGACTGTGCCAAGCTTTACACTATACCAGGTTTAATTAGTGATATATTGGTTGTTCATGGGCTACGTATTCTCTGCTCTCATTGGATGTATATGGCCTCTTTAAATTTCACTCTTACATCTTTAGTCTTTATTCTTCTAACTCTTGATCAGATGCTTCAGAAAAACCCATTTTTTGTTTCCTTATCTAAATTATAATTACTGACAAACTGGGCAGTGGCGCACACCTGTAATCCCAGCGGCTGGGAGACTGAAACAAGAGGATTTCTAGGGCTGGGGATGTGGCTCAAGTGGTAGTGCGCTCGCCTGGTATGCGTGCGACCCGGGTTCGATCCTCAGCACCACATACCAACAAAGATGTTGTGTCCGCCGAGAACTGAAAAATAAATATTAAAAATTCTCTCTCTCTCTCTCTCTCCCTCTCTCTCCCCTCTCTCACTCTCTCTTTAAAAAAAAAAAAAAAAAAAAGAGGATTTTGAGTTCAAAGCCAGCCTCAGCATAAACGAGGCCCTAAGCAACTCAGTGAGACCCTGTCTCTAAATAAAATACAAAATAGGGCTGGGGATGTGGCTCAGTGGCTGAGTACCCCTGAGTTCAATCCCCAATACCCGTCCCCCCCACAAAAATATAACTACTGGCAACCAGAATTACATTAATAATGATCAATAACCAGTTGAAGGATGGTAAGAAGTGACATCTAAATATTGATTGAAATGGTAGAATAATGTATTATCTTCACTTTCTTCTTAAAATTCAGTAGCAGAAGGATAAAAAGGGATAAACCCATAAAGTCAAAGGAGAATAGGAAAGGAGATAAGAGATAATACAAAATGCAAATAAATATGTCTTTAAAAGAGAAAGCAGATGAATGAGTAAGAGAAAACAGAAAAACTTGGAACCTTCAGGCCTGAAGAGAGTTACACTGACAAAGAGGAGCAGATTCATCTTCTATAGCTCCACGAAGGCTCAGGAATTAGAGCTAAAAGTTAATTTGAAGGTGGAAGTAAGTGAGTAGTACTAAAGCAGAGCTTTTTGTTGAAAATCTGTGGACTCCTCAATTCCATTAAATGTACATCCAAATGACTACTCTTCCCCTACTCTTCCCCCACCCTAACAGAAGAAGCAAACTTTATTCTTTGGAGCAACTTAACTAGAGAAGCTCCAGACTTAGAGATAGCAAGCACAGGATGGAGGAGCAATGCCATACTGAAAACACATCTCCTTCCCCAGCCTGCTCCCAGAACGATAGCAGCCAGCCAAGATTACCTACCAGGCAGAGTTTGGTCAACATTGTTTAGAACTGACTTAAAGAAAAGATGTACAAATCCATGTTTGAGGATCCTCCAAGGCAGGCCCCCCACCCCCTCCCCATTTCTGTACACTGAGCCCACCTGTAGATAAGCTCTGCTCTTACACAAAAAGCTTCTGTCAGCCTTGACATGCCTTGTTAAATATGAGCATTGAATCAAAGGCCCTGGCCAGACATCTGAGAGGAAAGCTTCCAACATGAAGGATAGGCCCATACAAACAAAAATTTAAAAGGAACTCAGAAAAAATGGATGACAATTGAAGGAACAGAAGAAATCTTTTAAAAAAAAAAAAAAGGCCTATATAGTTGGCCCTGTTTCTATGGGTTCCACATCCATGGGTTTATCTACCTTCAAATGAAAATATTTGGGGAAAAAACTGTGTACTTAACATGTACAGGCTTTCTTCCTTGTCATTATTCCTCAAACAATACAGCATAACAATTATTTATATAGCATACACATTATACCAGGTATAATATAGGTTATAAGTAAAGTAGAAATGATATAAAGTGTATGGGAGTATGTACATAGATTATACTATTTTGTGTAAGAGATCTGAACATCCTCAGATGCACATGTAAACAGCCTGTGCATGTTCAGTACACATTTTTTTCCCTGAATATTTTCACTTGAGGTTAGATGAATCCATGGATGTGGAATCCATAGAATCAGGGCCAACTGGACAGGCTTTTTTTTTTTTTTTTTTTTAAGATTTCTTCTGTTCCTTCTATTGTCATCCATTTTTTCTGAGTTCCTTTTTGTATGGGTCTTAGAACCAGTCACCCACAGATACTGTTGGATAACAATAATTATTATCTTCAGAGAGATTGCATTTATGATATTAGAATGTGAATAAAATCAACAGAGTAAGATAGAATTGTTAGAAATTAAAAATATAATAACCAAAAAAAAAAGGGGGGGGTATGGGAAAAGTTGAGGAAATCTCCTAGAAATTAGAACAAAAATTCAGAGGTAGAGAAACTGGGAGAACAGATAAAATTAGAGAAGCAGTTTAGGAAGTTAGTATCTGACTAATGGGAGTCTTTTTTGTTTGTTTATTTTTTCGTTGTAAATGGACATAATACTTGTATTTATTTATTTTTATATATTGCTGAGAATTGAACGCAGTGCCTCATACATGCTAGGCAAATGCTCTACCGCTGAGCTGCAATCCCAGCCCTAAATTTGGAATTATTGAATAAATAATACTAGACAGTTTGCTAGACTGGCAACCAAGCCATCAATATATGGGTCTTTGGGGACAATACAAATCTAAAGTATAAGCAGGTGCAGTGTCGCATGCCTGAATCCCAGTGGCTCAGGAGGCTGAGGCAGGAAGATCACGAGTACAAAGCCAGCCTCAGCAAAAGCGAGATGCTAAGCAACTCAGTGAGACCCTGTCTCTAAACAGGGTGAGTATATGGCTCAGTAGTTGAGTGTCCCTGAGTTCAATCCCCAGTACCCTGCCCACCCCCCCAAAAAAATCCAAACTATAACCAAGTATATTACTGTAAAATCTCAGAACAGTAGGGGTAAAGAGTAGATCCCATTGAGGCTGCACAGGAGGAGTCAGAATCCTGATGGCAGTACATGCCTAATAGCAAAACTACTAACTAGAAGGTGGTGGCACAGATCTGTGCAATCTGAGGGAAGATAATTTCCAACCTACAATTCTGTATGCTAACCCCCAAGTAGCACTAAACATGTGAAGGAAAATAAGGATTTTTTTTTCAGACATGCAAAAACAGGGAAAAAAATCACCTTCCATGCTATCTTTCCAGGGGGTGGATAAAGAGCTTCAGTTCTACCGCCATTTAGTTATGGGGTCCCTAGGCATCTTGAGCCTCATTTCCTTCGATGTCTATAAAGTTAGTACTTTCCTAGGGGGCTATTGTGAGGATTAAACAAACTGGATATAAAACATTTAGTGCACTGCTCAGTTCATGTTAAGTGGCCAGACTTTTGTTGTTATTACTAGTGGTGCTTTGTTCAAAATACTTATTTAAATTAGCTTTTTGTTTCCTTTATAGATATTGTAGTGTTTTTGTTTTCTATTTATTTACTTATTATTTTCAGTACTGGGGATTGAATCTAGGAGTGCTCTGCCACCAAGCAACATCCCCAGCCCTTTTAATTAATTAATATTTATTTATTTATTTATTTATTTATTTATTTTTATTCCTACCTTAGTGTCCATTACCTCCAGATTATAGGCATGTACCACTGCACTCAGCTTGTTTTCTCTAACTTTGAGTTGCAGTTTATAAATTCATCAAATATTGAGTTATTGCTCTTTGCGATATTGTAGGTTCCACAGATACCATGGAAAAGAAGATATTGGGGTCCCTGCTCTCATGAAGTAACATTAGTGGGGAAAGGGGCATATGGATGCCCTAAATAACACGGATAAAGCCATGACAAAAAGCAGGATGCTGTGATGCAGAGTAATGGAGGGAGTACTTACTTTGGACAGAACTGGTCTTTGGAGAAGAGATCTGGAATCTGGAATATGAAGGATGAGATGGAAAGAGAATTTAAGAAAAGAAGGACCAGGCAGAAGAACAGCTGGCAGAGGCACTGAAGCTAGGACAAGTTTAGCTTGTTCTAGGCCAGGGTAACTACAGTTTAGTGCAAGATGGGGAAAGTTGAACAAAAAAGTAGAGTCTGCATCATGCAAGGACTTGTAGGCCACATAAGGTATTGAGACTTTATTCTGAACAGAATGGAAGCTATAGGGAGGTTTTAAGCAGAAGTTAACATGACCTGATTTATGTTTTTGGAAGATCTTCATTGCTTTGTGGATTGTAAGGGGGCTAGAGGAAAAATAGAAAAACCAGTTAGAGGCTGTGCAGCAATCTAGGTAAGAGTGTACTGGTCATGGGTCCACATGGGTGGTGACAGTGGGAGTGAGAGAAGAGGAATGATTTGAGGTGTTTTATGACATTGTAGATGAATTATACTTGTGAGCTGAAATTGAGCTGTTTCCATGGGAAGCATTATGAATTTTCAGCAGCTCATATTTAGATTAACTTTTAGGATACTTTTCTAATTTTGTGGAATTGTTTGCTTTTTTTTTTAAATGTCTTTGTATGGGCAAAATCTCATTTTATCAGATGGCCAGTATGAGAGCTAAAGAGGCAAGTAGCTAAAATTCAGTGGTGGGAAAGGGGATAGTGAGAGCTGAAGATAACAAAAAGAAACAGGATTTCTCTCTGCAGTATTGTCCAAGGTTGCCCTTTGTATTAGGGAGGATCCTGATTACCAAAAAGAAACCAAATCAAGCCAAGGTAAATTAAAAAATAAATTTATAACATTTTGGTTCCCAAGGCCTCAGAAGCCCTGAAATCAGGAAATGGGAGCCATCAGGAGCCAAAGCATCTCTTTCTAGCTATTATTCTTGGTTCTCTTTATCACTGCATCTTTTCCCTTGCCATGCAGACCACCCTGTACTAACCATATGGTGATAGGTGGCTTTGTGCAACTTTCAAGTGTATATTCTTCTGTTTAGGAGATATTTTGGTCTGAGGCTAGAATCTCTCTTTTTGCAGTACTGGGGATTAAGCCCAGGGTGCTTTACCACTTACCTACATTCCCAACCTCTTTTTCTTTTGAAGCAGGGTCTCACTAAGTTGCCCAGGCTGGCCTCAAACTTGAGATTCTCCTGCCTCAGCTTCCTACATTGCTGAGATTATATGTGTGTGTCATCACGCTCACCCAAGGCTATAATCTCTTAGCCCTAGTTCAGATTCTTAGAGAAGGGCCATGTCGGGTCCCCACCTCTGCTGTCATTAGCTGCAACCCAAGATGTGGGACCTATGAACCAACCTTTCCCTACCCTGTAACTAGTGGGTGGGGCAGGAGAAGCGCAGTTCCCAAACAAGGGAGAATTGTTTTTAGATCAAAACAAAAGATGTCTTCTATACTTTCCAGGTAATTTAACCTTAGCAAAGCTAATGTGATATCCTGATACACTCAGTAACTAGTAGGAAGCATCTTTCAAGCCCTACCCCTGTCTAGGCCTGGCAGGGGCTGTGAGGACTGGTGTGAGCAAAACAGCTGTCTCCTTCCTAGATGTGAACTCTGTCCTTTCATTTTGCAGATGTTGTCAGCCCTTCCTGGCTTCCTCTTTCCTCTAGTTTTCTCTTGTCACCCCGTCCTGCCTTCCTATCCCCATTCCTACTCCCTGCCATAGTGAATACTCCATTGTTGCCTGGCCTTCATTTTGGCCTTTCATCCTGAGCCAGCTCAGAGGAAATTAGAGCTTTTACACACCTTTTTTTATGTGTGTGTGCTGGTGATTGAATCCAGGGCCTCATATGTGCTAAGCACTGAGCTACAACCCCAGTTCAAACTTTTACATGTCATTAACTGGGTTTTTCCCAGGCCCTGGCTCCAGCCTGTGTACTGGGAGCTTGGCAGGGTTTACATCCCTCCCTGCCCTCAGTGGCTCTTTCAAAGTACTTTTCCTCAATTGTTGCATTTCTTTACATCTTTGTGCTCAACTAGTAAACTTGCCACTTCTTTTTCTGGAAATATTCTGTCTGTTAAAAAATAATAGTATTGCTGGGCATCATGGCTCATGCCAATAAATCCAGCAACTCAAGAGGCAAAGGCAGGAGGTCTCTATCAGTTATTAATTGGCTAATTTGGGGAAAGTTTTTGCTTTGCCTCAGTTTCATCATCTGTGAAACAGGACAATAATTATACCCCATGTGTTGTAGAGAAGATTAAATGAGGTAATAGATATAGTGTGCTTAGAATAGTACTTGAAAACACTCAGTGTATGTCAGCTGCTGTTATGACAGTGATTTTTTTTTAATGTTTTTTTTTTTTAAGAGAGAGAGAGAGAGGGAGAGAGAATTTTTAATATTTATTTTTTAGTTTTCGGCAGACAACATCTTTGTTTGTATGTGGTACTGAGGATCGAACCCGGGCCGCACGCGTGCCAGGCGAGGGCGCTACCTGTTGAGCCACATCCCCAGCCCCATGACAGTGATTGTTAAAATGTGCAATTTAAACTTTAGTCAATATTGACGAAATGGCTGTACAAATTTTATTTCCACCAACAGAGAATGAGAGTTCCTGTTTTTACTGCTCTTATTAATTTTTGATCCTATGTCTTAAATTTTTGCCAATCAAATGTACATGGAATGGTTACTATCCTGATCTGCAAGTCTTTGATTGTCTGTCAGGTCGAACATCTGTTCATGTTTATTGGTCACTCTGGTTTCCCTTCCTGTGAATTGCCTATTCATAGCCTTAGCCTATTTTCCTGTTGGGGTGGGGGTTGTCTTTTTTTTTCCATTGGTTTGTATCATATATACACAATTTTAAAAAAATGTTTTTTTGGATGTTGATGGACCTTTGATTTATTCACTTATTTATGGTGTTGAGAATCAAACCAGTGCCTCACATATGCTAGGCAAGTGCGGGACCACTGAGCCACAACCCTAGCCCCACCTTTTTTTTTTTTTTTTTTTTAATATTAAGACTTTTAATATGTTACACTTACCTCTTCCCACCCTGTGGCATCTTTTAATTTAGTTTATGATGCCTTTTGGTGCAGCAGGGTTTTGTGTTTTTTGGCTGTTGTGCTGCTGGGAATTGAACCCAGGGCCTCCTGCATGCAAACACAATCTCTGCCACTAACCTATACCTTCAGCCCCAGGTTTGTTTTTTAACAGTTTTATTGAGATATAAATAAAATACTTATAATTTATCCATTTAATGTATATATTGTTTTTTGGTATATTTTTAATTGTTTTAAGTCATGGTAAAATATATATAACCTAAGATTTGTCTTTTAATCTTTCTTTTGGAGGAGGCAGGGGGATAGAGTCTTACTTTGTTGCCCAGGATGGTCTTGAACTCAACAATCCTCCTGGTTCAGCCTCCTTAGTAGTTGGAATTACTGATGTGCAACCTGTGCCGGGTTCCATTTTAACCATTTTTAGTGGTATTAATTCTACTCACACTGTTGTACAGCCATAAACCAGTACAGCGGCTGTACTGGTTTTAATTTGGATGTAGTCAAATTTATTCATCTTTATGATTAATGCATAAAGCTATTTTTCTATTCCATAATTTCCTCTAATTCTCTTGAATTTTATTTCTTACTCTTATGCTTTTCGTCTACCTCCTGTGTGTTCTGTTCTTGAGTCTGTTTTGGGGTTGTTCTGTCCGATTCATTTGTCTATTGTTACCTCATTACCACACCATTTTAGTTCTATAGCAACTTTTACTTAACTCTTCAAGTCTTGGCTATTCTTGGGCTTTTATTGTTTCATCTGAATTTTAGAATTATTTTGTCAGATTCCACCAGAAATCTTAAGGGTACTGGAGCTTAGTGGTAGAGTGCTTGCCTAGTTTTGCGCAAGGCCCTGGGTTTGATTTTGAGTACTACAGAATTAAAAGACAAACAAACAAAAACCAAAACTCACCTTAGTATTTCAGTTGGATTTCCTTAGTGAGTTTTTATATCATCTCAACACACCTTCCTGTGCGTTTTGCTCTCCCTCTTTCAGGCCTTTACCTCTCAAGCTGGGCCCTTGAGCAGCATGTCTCAATGTGAACCACATCTGTACTGATAGCTCAACTCAGGATAGGGGAGAAAAAGAGCAAAAGAGAATGACAACAGATCTAATATCACTATCTTATATTGATTTTATACCTTGGGTGGATGTAGCACTAGACCTTTCCTTGTTTAATTTTTATAAACTCAGACAGGTAAAAACCTGATTCCAACCCAAGTCTGTGGGACATCTGCTGGTACTGTCTATATCCCATATACAGAAGAGAGTGGAGGGGAGTGGTGAAGAGCAGGACATCTGGAGCTAAACTGCCTGTGTCTCTGCTCTGGCCCTGTGCTTACAAGTAGTAAGCGAGGTTCCTCAATCTCTCTGAATATCATTGTCTTATTTGGAAACATGAGGATAATAATAGAATTTGCCCCATGGAATTCATAGGAGGATTAAATAGGTTAATATAGCTAAAGAGCTTAGAATAAGCCTGGTATGGGAAATGTTATACAAGTATTACTATTATCTCTAAGCCACATGGCTAGAGCATGTCTCAAGTGGCAAAGACTTTTTTTTTTTTTTGAGAATTATTTTTTAATATTTATTTTTCAGTTTTTGGCAGACACAGCATGGTTGTTTGTATGTGGTGCTGAGGATCGAACCCGGGCGGCACGCATGCCAGGCGAGCGCACTACCGCTTGAGCCACATCCCCAGCCCAAGTGGCAAAGACTTGTCTTGCAGGCTTTAGCCTGTGTCTGATAAGTTTGGCCTGGGGAGCTGTCCTTTCCTGTTCCTTGAGCATGGTGCATTGGCAAGAGTGTGGACTTGATGGTTCAAGCTCTCATCTTTTTTCTTTTAATTAATTGTATATTTTTTAGTTGTAGATGGATATAATACCTTTATTTTATTCATCTTTATGTGGTGCTGAGGATCGAACCCAGTGCCCCACATGTGCTAGGCAAGTGCTCCATCACTGAGCTACAACCCCAGCCCCTCAAGCTCTTACCTTAACTTCATTCACTTCAGCTATGTAGCTTATTACTTGGCCTGTCTGAATGTGTTCCTTTTCCATCTGCCTTTTGCATTTGGAACCTCCACCTCCTTGGTGCCCCACCTTGTGAGCACCTGTAGCTCCTACTCATCCTCAGGCCTTCCCTTCACTCTTTGCACCAAAATTTATTTTATTATTTTTGGTACCAGGGATTGAGCCCAGGGGTGCTTAACCACTGAGCACATTCCCTAGCCCCTTTTTAATTTTTTAAATTTCTTGCTAAGTTGCTGATGCTGGTTTTGAACTTGGGATCCTCCTGCCTCAGCTTCCTGACCTGCTGAGATTATAGTGCCACTGCGCCTGGCTACTCCAGGATTCTCACAAAACAAAATGTCCTTGCCCCTTCGTGGCTCGTTTCCTTTTCATGCAAAAAGGTGACCTATGGCTACCATCCTTACTCTTTTTTTCATCCTCAACCATCAGGCCTCGCTCACTGGAATTCTGGGTCACCAGAAACCTTGCCTGGCAAGATCCAAAGACCTTTGTGTTCATTCCCTTATGGTGTCTGTGTAAGCCAAGAGTGGTCGCCTTTCTGAGAGGTGTGTCGTCCACCCACTTATTTTGTATTTGTGTGTGTGTGTGCGTGCACACTACTGAGGATTGAACTCAGGAACTTGGTCATGCTCACAAAATTGCCCAGGCTGGCCTCAAACCTGCAGTCCTCCTAGTTTTCCCACCCACTCTTGAAGCTGCCTCTCCCCCTTGTTCTTCTAACTATGCTGGCCTCCCCTCTCCTCCCACCGCTATTTATTTATTTATTTATTTTGGCACCAGGGATTGACCAGCACTCAACCACTGAACCACATCCCCAACCCTATTTTGTATTTTATTAGATACAGGGTCTCACTGAGTTGCTTAGCACCTCACTTTTGCTGAGGCTGGCTTTGAACTCATGATCCTCCTGTCTCAGCCTCCCTGGTGTGTGCCACCTTACCTTGCTTTTTTTTTTTTGGTACCAGGGATTGAACTTGGGCACTCAACCACTAAGCCACATCCCCAGTTCTTTTTTTTTCTATTTTATTTAGAGACAGGGTCTCACTGAGTTGCTTAGTGCCTCGTTAAGTTGCTGAGGCTGGCTTTGAACTCACAATCCTCTTGCCTCAGCCTCCTTAGCTGCTGGGTTTTATATATATTTATACATTTTTTATTTTTATGTGGTACTAAGGATTGAACACAGTGTCTCACACATGCTAGGCAAGTGCTCTACCACTGAGCTTCAATCCCAGTCCTCCTCACACCTCTTAATCCTAACCCTCTTTCAGTGGCAGCTTCTTTCAGAGTTCAGTCCATTTCACTCAGCAAATCCTTACCACCAAGCATCTCTTGTATGCCACAGAGCTTAAGGCCCTGTAGCTCCTGTAGGGGACAGACAGGACCACTTCTACATGTAAGAAACAGCAATACTAAAACAAAATGACAAGACCAGTACTAATAGTATTTTATAAATGTTCAGAGTTCATTGAATTTTTAAAGATCAGTGAAATCAAACATTTAAAGGATACAAATAAATTTATAAACAGATTATAGAATGTCATTCTAACTACTACTACTGATAGCCTCACTGGGATGTGTTAGCACTCCATTCTAGTTTGAGGAGGGCAAGATGAAGAGATGGAGATGACTGGATGGAGAAGGGGCAGAAAGTGATGTTTGAGGTGAGTCTTGCAGGATGAGTAGGATGCAAAGGACAGTAAGGGACGTGGGACTGTGGCACAGGATAGCATGTGCCAACATGACTGGAAGGCTTAAGTGTGATAAAGCTTAATGCCATAGAGGAATCAAATATTGATGAACCATTTCCCTAAATCCTTTGGATTTTCTGTACCATGCTGAATATCCCATCTTTGTCTCGGCAAGATGTATTGTCGATGAACTGTTCTGTAGGTAGAGGTCTTGTCTTCTGTACTGGAGGATAAGGCCTGAGAAGTGGGGACTCTGGTCTTTTATCCTTTTGAAGCCTCTTGGTGGCTTTTATACTGGCATATGCCTGAGGCATGTTGACAGGCAGCTTAGTTACCTTTATTCCTTTTTCTCCCTCTAGCCTGGTACAAGCAGAATATTGGCATGATCCCATAAAGGAGGATGTGTACCGCAACCACAGCATCTTCTTGGCAGATATAAATCAGGAGCGGGTAAGGACCCAGCTGGGCTCCCAGTTTGGCATTTTTTGGGGCATCAGATGCAAATGAGCAGTAACAATTTACCCAAATTGTCCTGGGCAGAACCCAGGAATCAGAAGTTCTGTTTTCGGGGAGACAGTGCTTATGCAATGAAGTTCCTTTCAGGGAGACTAGAATTCATGAGGCCTTCCTCCCCAATGGCCTTTCCCTTTTGGTCAGTAGATTGCTGACTGAGCTATATGGAAATTCATACCTACTGTCTTCATGAGGGAATCTTCCTAGTGGGACCTTTTAGGGCAGATTTTCTCAGAAAAGAGATTAACCTAGTAGAAACACTGCAGAGGGCACTGAGTGTGCCCCAGACATGAGCATGGCTTTGGAGGTTCTGGTAACTTGTTGGTTGTATTTTTATTAGGCTCATTTGAGGGTTTTCGTTGTTTTTTTTTTTATTTTATTATTTATTTATTTTAAAATTTATTTTTTAAGTGTAGATGGACACAACACAATGCCTTTATTCTTATGTGGTGCTGAGGATTAAACCTGGGTCCCACCCATACTAGGCGAGTACTCTACCGCTGAGCCACAATCCCAACCCGTTCATTGTTTTTTTAAACAGAAAATTTGAAGGGGAAAATAAATAGAAAACAACCCAGAATAACAAGAACAACCCAGAATTTTCTGTTTATTTTTCCTTGGCATTCTCTGGCTAGAAGCCTTTCACCTATGGGACTGATGTCTATAGAGTGTGGATAGATTCATCATAGTACCTGTTTGCCATGGTTGGTGGCATGTCAATTAGATGAGATGGTTAAAAAAAGGCTACTCAGGGCATAATCTAGGCAGAAAGCTGGAAAAGCAGCCATGCTCATGGGAATGAAACTGTTGCCCAGGGTCAGGAAGACAAAGCACTGAGAGGCTTTAATCCCTCTGTTGGAAAGTGATGGTAATGATTCTGAGGTGCTGCTGGCCTTTCTTCCAGAGTGTCAACGAGTCCTACAAAAAAAATCTCATGGCCCTGAAGACATTTGTGATGGTGAAATTCCTCAATGATTCCATTGTGGACCCTGTAGACTCTGAGGTGAGGTACTACTTAGGCCAGAGCATGCCAGGGGACTGAGTGGCACTAAAACACAGCTGCCTACTGGGCAAAAACCTTTAGTCCTCCCCACGTACATTAGTTGTTATTTTGTTCTGTTTTTGTTTTTTGTGCTCAGGATTGAACCTCAGGCTACCACTGAGCTACATCCCCAGCTCCACTTACTTCCTACAGAGCAGTGGTTCTGAGTTCCATAAATGAATACTGAATTGGTTGTAATCCTGAATTCCACCCCAGAATTTTATGTAAGAGTATGTGATTGCATTCTCTGGAGAAGGGTCTATAATTTTAGTCAGATTGTTTCAGAGATCTATGACCCCCAAAAGGTTCAGGAATTTATAAATTCCTAAATGTAGCCTTGATTTGGCTTTGACCTATCTTTCCAGCTTCATCTCCCTTCACATCATTTACTTTTTTGATCAAGCCATATTGTAGTATTTGAAATGCCCCAAACTTGGCATGAGCTTTTCCCCCTCTTGCATGCCTTTGCTCATGCTTTTTCATTTCTAGAATGTTCTTTCCTGTCTTATCTTAACTCCTATTTGTCTGTCAAGGCCAAATGCAAATGTTACTTCCTCTAGGAAGGTGTCCTTATCCCCAACAGAATTTGCTTCCTCTTTTATATCATCACCAGCCCCTAGTAAAGCCCTCCTCACATTGCCTCAGACCACCAGTGGGTAGCAAACAGGCCTATAGGACGAAATCCAGCCTGCCAGTTTTGAATGACCTGTGAGCTAAGAACTTTATTGATTTAAATTGTTCGGAAAAAAACTAAAAAGAATATTTTATGTGAAAATGACATGAAAGTAAAATTTCCGAATCCATAAATGGAGTTTCATTGGAATACAGCTGTTATCTGTATATTATCTGTGGCTGCTTTTGTGTTAAAATGGCAGCACTGAGTAGTTCCAAACATACAGCTCTTAACATTTTATATCTAGCCTTTATAAAAAGAAAAGTTTGCCAGCCCTCTGCTAAACAATGAATTGTCTCTGTTCCTTGCTAGACTGGGAGCTTATTAGAAAAAGAGATCATATATTCACCTTTGAATGGCTAGAGTTCAGCACAGGGATTTTTCTTTTTCTTAAATTTTATTTGTTTTTTTTAGTTGTAGTTGGACACAATATCTTTTTTTTCCCCTTCAGAACAGTTTCTTAGTTATTGATGGACCTCTATTCAATTTATTCATTTATATGAGGTGTTGAGAACCGAACCCAGCGCCTCACACATGCCAGACAAGCACACCACCACTGAGCCCCAGCCCCCAAGTGATCACTGTGCTAAGTGATCACTCTACTGCTGAGCCCAGCCCTCAGCACAGGGATTTTCAAGATTGGTATACAATAAGAAAAGGAAGCAGAAATTCTGAGGAGATGGAAAGCTCTTTGGGAAGATTAACGCATCCCTCAGGATTAACCTTTAAAACAAAGTGACTCAAGATATCCCCTTATCCATTTTTCCTTCTTGCTAGCTACATATATAGCTTTGTGATATTTGTTGATATGGTAGCCAGTTTCAAATGAATTTGGCAGTGTGTGCTGAGTATCTGACTTTTTTTTTTTCCTCGTTCCCTCCTGCAGTGGTTTGGATTTTATAGAAGTGGCCAAGCCAAGGAAACCATTCCCTTACAAGAGACAACTCTATACATACAGGTAACTGGGAGAGAAAGATCATCTTTCATCTCTGGTTCCTGAAGCTCCTGGGTTCTCTGGTGCTAGAGCCTTCCCCTGCTCTGCCTAAGGAACCATCTGACTCCTGTCTGATGTGGACAAGCCTTGGTAGGATGATTGCACTAGCTTCTTAGGCACTGGCTTATCAAAATTCATTGGGTCATAAGGTAAGACCTGTCTCATGGTTTTCAAGCAAAAACAAGAACAACATTGGTAAGGCTTTCTTCTTGAAGAAAAGATTTGGAACTGGCTTCCTTTGTAAGGTGGGTTTTGCTACAAATCCAAGAAGCCTCCACAGAAATGAAAACAGAACAAAGCTACTTTCAAAAAAAAAAAAAAATCACAGACATAAAAATCCTGTTTTTAAATTAAACATTGGGGGACTAAGGATATAGATCAGAGCACATGTTTATGTAGCATGTACAAGGCTATGATTTTGGTCTCCAGCACCAAAATATCAATAAAGATGGCATTGATGAAGAGAGCTCTTTCTGCAGGTCAAGCAGGTATAGAGTTAATTTTGTTCAGTAATAGGTCTGTTTCTTAAGAAGAACCTACAATATTTCACATCATTATGGGCCTGATGCGCAGAATCTCTCACAAATGCACAATCACCATATCATAGAATTCTTACACTTTTCAAAGGCCACCTTATCCTCTTGGCTTTTCTCTTGCTTTTTGTGTTCCAGCTGGGTAAGGTAGAAGAAAGGGCAGCTAGGATCTGATGAAGATTTTTGGAAATTTCTCCCTGAGAAATTCAGTCTGATGGTAGCCATAGCAGAAACGCCATTTTGGCCCTGCCATAACTACTTATCTTCTCTGCCAGAGGCAATTATGTGTGATTGTTATTAAGAACTGGGTATGTTTAGCAACCTGCTTATAATCCCAGCAACTCCAAAAGCTGAGGCAGGAGGATCACAAGTTCAAAACTAGCCTCAGCAACTGAGCAAGGCCCTTTGCTACTTAGCAAGACACTGTCTCAAAAAATAAAATGGGCTGGAGATGTGGCTCAGTGACTTAAATGCCCCTGGGTTCAATCACCAATACCCCGTCTAAAAAAGAAAAAGGAATTTGGTATGTTGGGGCTGGAGATGTAGCTCAGTAGAATGTGTGAGACTCTGGGTTAGAAATCCAGCACCACAGGAGTGGTGTTGGTGGGGTACAGAATATAGCTAAATAAAACAATTTCAAATTGCACATACATTTAATACTTAGTGAAAACTGAAGGAGGTGTCCTTTTTGACATTTTCAAACAGTATACACCTGGGATATAGCTCAGTTGGTAGAGTGCTTGCCTAGCATGCACAAGGCCCTGAGTTCAATCCCCAGCAACCACCACCCCCGCCGAAAAGAAACCAGTATAATAGTACACCTCTAAGGTACTAAGGGAAAAAATGCATTTTGAGAATATATAGCAAGTGAACATTGTCACTTTACTGTACTTAAACCTTTCATTATGCCTTTCTTTCTGCAGGACCGCCTGGGGCTAAAGGAAATGGACAAAGCTGGACAGCTGGTGTTTCTGGCTACAGAAGGGGACCATCTTCAACTGTCTCAAGAATGGTTTTATGCCCACATAATACCCTTCCTTAAATGAAGCCCCTGCAGTTCACAATACAGCTCAGGGAGTCCCTAGCTCTCCCAAACTACATGGAAGAGTTCTTCATGCCCAACCCTGAGCTCAGATCCAGCTTGCAACTAATCCTTCTCTCGTTATCATCTAACATCCCTTACTTGGAATGATCTAAGATCAGAATCTTATCCTTTGCTGCCTCCTATCACCATATGGTGTTGAATTCAAGTTTAATCAGCTAATAACCATGGAGATTGTTTTACAACCTTATGATGTGGTCAGTCTTAGGAAAGGGAGTCTGCTGCAGATCAATGCCAAAATTGTGCTGGACACAGGTGACTGAACAAACTAAAGCAGTAGAGATTCTGAAGGCAACATCTAGCCACATTCAAGCAAGTAGAAGGCTGTTAACCAGGCCTGAGGTGTTCATATAAATACTTTGTGTTGCTGGTGAAGATTTAACTAGTGCTTGGGAAAATATTGCTTGATAAGGCTGCTTTCCTCTTTTGAATATGTTGCCTTCTGTGGTATTTAGCAATTACTAGATAGGTTCCACTGGCCTTCCATCTTGCCTCTATAAAACCACTGTCTCGTAAGGTAATAATGAATTAATTGCTTTGTCATTAAAAAGAGGGAAATGGCACCCAATTGGGTTGCTTAAAAGAGGAAATGTATACCTTGCATAACTTAAAAGACAGTGGCAGGGTAGGGTATGACCAGGAAGAAAACAGGATTGGAAATAAAAACAAGGCAGCTGGTTCTTTCCATTCCATCTTTCTTAAATGGCTTGGATGTAACTACTCTATTACTGGCTTTAGCAGAGCATGGGAGGAACAATATAGAGAGATCAGGTTTTCTAACTTCCACCCCACAAGTCATATTTACCAGCGTATCCCAAACTGAGCTGTTCTTTGAGAGAAGGACAAAACTTGAAGAATTCCTTCTCTGAGATGAACCCACATCAGACTAAGGACTGAGAATTCCTAATAAATAGTAAAGGAAAATAACCATTAATCTACCATTTTCTACCTTATTTGAGCATGGAAGTCTTAGCCCCCACTCTATGAAGACCAATCAACATTTTCTGGACAACTTCTGTAGAATGCCAAGCTGCAGAAATGATTAAGATGTTTTCATGAAAGAACCTTGTTTGTGCTGCGGTTTACCTTTTTTATGTTTTCTTTTTCCTCTCTTAAGCCTTATTCTTCAACTGAAAGATAAGGATTAAAGACAAGAAGTGGGATGTGAAAATTTTATGAGGTTGTCTAAAATAAAGAGTAATTTCTTATCCTTAGTGTTACTTTTCTTTTCAATATTTTTATATCTCTGTTTATCAAATATCATAGGTAAATAAGCAAGTTTGGTATTAACTTTATTCTATTTTCTGTATAACTTTAAGTACATAAAGGTTTATTTCCACAGGCCTTAGGAAATGGGTAGAAGTCACAGGACAATCTCTCCTCCCACCAAAAAAAAAAAAAAAAAAAAAAAGTTGCATATTTTGGTAAGTGTGTCCTAGAAGGGAAAACTGATATTAGCAATGCTGTGTAAGATTCTTACATAAATTGAGACCTAAAACCAACCTGCAGTGGAGGTTTTAGTCCTCTGCTCAGGGATCTGGACAGGAGCCCTAAGCTGTTGAGCATGACACGCAAAAGGAGGCAGCAAAGGTGGATGACAGGCACCTAGCAGGGGAGGAGGAGGAGGGCCCCATTCCTTGGAATGGCATGATGTTTTTCTTTTAAAGTTATCTCTGTAGGAAGGTGGTGAGCAGGGATCCCAGAGAAAGAAAGGGTACAAGACCCATAGCACTGCTACTGCAGCCAGGACTGGAGAACCTATTGTCTCATGATTGAGGCAGACCCAGGATGGAATGCAGAATAAAGGAATGCTTAAAGGAAACAAAGTTTGCTTGGAATGCTAGATGGCCAAGCCTCAGCTGTTGGTCCAATGCAACCCTTGCCTCACTTGTCAACAGTGAAAAATTAGTTTGGTTAGGAAAACTATCAGGAATCATACTAGCTTCTGCTACCTCCATGCTCACTGTTAGGGAAAAAAAAAAATTAACTAGTGTGCACATTCTGATCTGTTAACTCCTGGGACTGTTTTATTCCTCCCAAAGGACTGTGTGTTGGAAGAATAACCTCCAAAAGCTGAAAGCTAAATTGCACCAGTCCAGGTCTGCAGTTCCTTAAGAATGGACTGGTGGTGTGGCTACACCGATATGGAGAAGCTGCACCTTCCTGCAGAGGATCAACTGACCTGCTATCCCACCCCAAATCTTAGCCTGAGGTATATTCAGTGAAGGCAGGTAGCTGGGCTTCTCAGAGCAGAGAAGCAGTTTAAGAGCAGAAAGGTAGAGGAAATCTAGAAAAGAACCGTCTTGATAACAGATTTATCCCATGGTGTGAAGGGAGAGGGCAAAGAACCCACTGGCACTTTGCTTATCCAGCAATTTCTGTCACTGTGGTGACCAACTTCTGCCCATTCCATAGGGTCTTGAACTGCTCAGGGACTGGGAACTCATTCTGCAAATAATGAAGAGATAATAGGTTGAAATCTAGGCTAAAGAACAAGCTGGAGCTAAATCTCACACTTTTTCCATTTCTTGCTTCCACTTAACCCAGACAGCAGGGTAGGATGGAGTGACACAAACTGAAGCCACCCAGCCATGCTGTGTTATACTGTTCAGTGATCTGTAATCTTCAGACACACTATGTGAAACAAGAAGATGAATGCTTTAATAGTGCTAGCTTCATAGGGTGCTGGGACTCTTTTTCCTACCCTGAGTTCAAGAAAATAAAGGCAAAAACCACCTTCCTTTGGAGCTCTACTACATGGGACTACCTTGTTTCTGTGCACTTCTATTCTGGTTTGCATTGGTGTCCAATGTCCTTTAAATAGCTTTTTTTTGAGTGCAAGATGTCTTATTAAGTCCCTTCTGCTTTTATCATTATACTACTAAAGAAATCAAGAAACTTACAAAGTCACCGCCTTCTGTAGGAATGAGGACATTCATCTCAGAAGATTTGGCACTGACTATCTCACAATCCAAAGAATTCTTGCTCAGGTAAACATGGCAGCCATCTGTTTTGTTAATGGAAATGGTTGGCACTTTACCCATTACCTGCAGAGAAAAACAAGAGAACTGAGTCCCAGAAGGCAGGGAAAGACAATAGTAAGGTGTAGGGAAAGTTTTCATTGTTTCGTGTGATTTAGCAACTACATGAAAAGCTCTCAGGTGCACAACAGATACTAGATACTGGGGGTGGATTGGGATGGATGCTGGAAAGAGCTCCCTTGAAGCGCCAACCCTCTTCTGCTACATCCAAAGCAGCTCAGCTTACAGACTTTGTAGAATCAGATTCCTACCAAGGCAATATCTATGAGTCCACTGTCTCTTTCAATTAATACCTCAGAGACCAAAAGAAGGAGCCAAGATATCAGGTTACCTGAACTTTGACATCCCTACTATTGATTATCTCCACAATGCCCACCACGTCATCAAATACCAGACCGAGTTTCTTACAGTTATCTAGGAGAAGAAAGGAAGCAGGTCAACAGTGTAACTTTAAAAGAAAGTTAACACATTTTTTTAGAATCTTTAGGATGAGGGTAGGCAAAAAGGTTCTAGCCCACTCAGGCTATACCACAGAACGTGCCCAGGACAACTACAAAGACTCACCTACTGTAATAGAGTTAATTTTGCCCTTGATTTGCAATGTCGTGTTGACACACTTGTATATGTAAGCCACCTGTTTCAGTTCTGTGTCATCAATCACCAGGTTGGAAACATTCTCCTGATTTTCCTGTTAAAGAGATACTCCAGAATTCTTATCATAAAGCACACACCAACAACAATAAGAGGTTATCCCAAACTTTTGTTCTTCCATTATAAGTCAGAACCCTGCATTTATTTGGCTGAATTCTGTCCTCATTCCTCCTTCCCCTACTCCAGGTATTTTTAACTCACCACTCTCCACTTCTTGCCCTCCAGTTCAAGGAGAGGTGGCTCCTTTGTGGCTGGTTTGGAGGATGGAATGGTTTGGGGTTTAGGTGCAGAAAATGGTTTGGGACCACTTCGTACTGGGCCACTCTGAGCCTTCAGGGCAGGGTTCTTGTGAGTCTTCATATCATCAGATACATGTTTCAGGGCTGTAAGAACAACAGCTACCTTGTTCCCATTCTTCCTACAAGAGCTTTGGGCTGAGCCAATTATCAATTTTTGCCATTGGAAGTTAAAACTGATTATTAGTAGAAAATTTAAAGCAAAAACTGGAGACTTTGGGATGTTTTCTTGTAAGCAGTTTTGGAGAAGTACTTTTATAATTTCTCTTCTCTCCCTAGGTTAAATTACATGGCTTCATTAAAAAAAAAAAAAAAAAAAAAAATGCACAGGGCTGAGGTTGTGACTCAAAGTTAGAGCACCTAGCATGCATGAGGCACTGGATTTGATCCTCAGCACCACATAAAAATAAAGATATTATGTCCACCTATAACTAAAAAATAAATATTTTTTTAAAAATGTGTGTATGTATATAGTTTTAAATTAGCAATACAGGGCAGGAAACATGATAGTAAAGAAAATTTGGTAAAAGGAAAAAAACCCAAAAAACAAAACCCTCACCTCTAACTAACCTTCTTCCCCCAATACCAATGCCAATCATTGTGGAAAATATCCAGTATTTTTTTCTAGTCATATTGTTTTTATTTGGCCCAAACTGTATACACTATTAACAAAATTGGTTCAACCAATTAATGCTTAATAAAACCTCTGTTAACCTATGGTTCTAAAATATATCTATGTAGATATATATACTTTTTTAGTTGTAAATGGACACAATACCTTTAACTTATTTTTATGCTGTGTTGAGGATCGAACCCAGTGCCTCACACATGCCAGGCAAGCACTCTACCACTGAGCCACAACCGCAGGCCTTATATATTTATATAGCTAGATATATTAATATCTATCTCTATCTCTCTCTCTCTCTCTCTCTCTCTCTCTCTATATATATATATATATATATATATATATATATATATAAATTTTTTTTTTTTAAGAAAAAGATTCCATAATCTCCTTTAGTAGACTGACCCACACCTTACTCCTAAACATGGCCCAATCTATACTGACCCTAGAACCAATACTGGATGATGTTTTTAATTCTACCACAGTCAATGGTTATAGTTTATTTTCTGGGAGAGGGGAGCCATTTTGTGGAGGGGCTTGTAGTTGGTGGGGAGGACAATCAGATCCAACTTCTTCTGCTGGGCTGGGTCTACTGAGCCTCATAGTGGCTGAAAGTGGTTATAGTTTACATATTTTTCCCCTTTAAACATTACAAGTCTTTAGGTAGAAGAAAATATAACGGTTACATAATACCCCATGAATAGGATATAGCATAGTTAACTAGCCTTTTCCCTCACTGTTGGATATTTTTATTGTCACACCATTTTTAGTTACTATTATAATACAAAACTTTTTAAAAATATTTGAGTCAATTCCCAGAAAAGGGCTGTACAATTAAGACTTCCATCAGCTGTGTATAAGGCTTTCATATTTTATAACATTAGGTCTAGTCCTATGCAAACTTCCCATGTGGCTAACAAGCATCCTCTGAGAAAGTTAGCTCCTGACATAGTGAAATCCCAGAGGGATCATGTGGCACTATGGAGAAAGTTCTGGTGAAAACTGCCAGTACTGTATGGTTGGCACAAGAAGCTATTCTACATATGCTGTTTAATATTTAGTCACTTTCTCATGGGGCAGAGGGCTTCCCCCAACTAATATCACCTAATTTCAATTTCTACCTAAGCCATGTTTGCTGTCCCTGTGGGCAACTTGAAGGAAAGTGACACCCAAAAAAAGTCCTTCCACATGCAGACTAGCTATAGTGTCTGGTTGGTGAGGTCTAGTCCAATTTGCTGTACCAACTGTTCTTGCCAAAGTACTCACCATGTGTGATCCTCTCCCCCTGATTAATCTGTGCAAACAGTGCTGAGCGGGAGGCAGAGTCATCAGAGCCTGAACTGGTAGGGACTGGGGGTGGAGGTGGGCCTGGTGGGGGAGGAGGAGGACCAGATCCAACAGAGGGTCCAGATGGCAATCCACTCAGTTCTTTTGCCACAGGCCCCTGGAATAGAAGTATAAGTTAATAGTCATCCTCTCTCTTCCACTCTGTACCATTCCCAGTAGGGACTCAAATGTGTCCAGTGTATCTGGGCTCTTTTCTATAGCCCTAAGGCAACAATTAACACCCCTACCCCCACCACATTTGGCTTTATTCCTTCTCAACCTTTCCCAAGGATCCCACTCTCAGCTCTTATTTCTCAACCTTCACATTTTACCTTTGACCTCACCTGACTCCCAACAAAACCCATATTTCTAAAAGTCTACTTGACATCTTCCTTAGTATGGTACCAGTACCTCAGATTCAACACATTTAAGACTGATTTAATCATCCCTTGCCTGCTCCCTTATCTGTACATCATTCCCTGGTCCCTATTTCAGTGAAAAGACATCCAAGCTTGACTATTTGATCTTCTTTGGGGCTTCCAACTCCCTTGACCTCATTAAATTAATCTTGAAGCTATCTTCTGCAAATGCTTTTCTAATAGCCCCTGGCATCATGACCACTTCCATGGTCTGAGAATGAGCCCATACCCCTCACTCCTATTAAAGTAATACAGGTTTTTCACAAGCTTATCTGATTCTATCCATAATTACTGATTTTCACATTATATCCCATTATATACTGATTTTTCACAAACACCACGGCTGGTTTTTCACTGTGAAGAAGTTATGGTTTCTTCTGTGATTTCTTTTGCAAATTTTTCTTTCTTTCTCAATCTTGCTTTTCTCTACTGTAAGGGCATCAAATATTCTTTTAGCTAGTGGCCTCTTCTAGATCTTTCTGCAGCTCATCTAAAGTCAGAGCCATAGACAGGCTGGGTCATGCGCAAGGGTTCATGCTGAACCTGTACACTGGAGACAGGAAACCCCATGCCAAGTGCAACCACCACAAGAATCCTAGTATCTATAGGTGCCTTGAGGGCTGGGATAGTGTGACTCATTCATCTGCCTCCTCCTCTCTAGCACCAATTGCTCTCCGTGACCTGTTTATTAAAACTGAACAGCGGGGTAGAGCATTTGCCTAGCATGTGTGAGGCACTGGGTTTGATTCTCAACACTGCATAGAAACAAACAAAATAAAAAGGTGTTGTGCCTGTCTATGACTAAAACACACACACACACACAAAAAAAAACAAAAACAAAAACAAAAAAACCCCCACACAACCCAGAGCTCAATTTCTTCTTTCTGACACTTGTTTTTCTTGGTACTAGGGATTGCTGAACCCAGGGGCCTCTTACCACTGAGCTACTTCCCATAGTCACTGACTCACCCCCTCAACAAACTTTTTTAATGTGGCAAGATAGGGTTGAACTGCTGAGGCTGACCTCCAACTTATGATCCTAAGCCTCCTGAATTCCTAGGATTAAAGACTGACTGAAACTTGCTTTCTTTACTTTTCCCCTTTCCTTTCTACTCTCCACCAAAGAAAAACTAGGATTCCTTCTCAGGCTTTCTGGTTCTACGGTCCTGGAGAAATAGAGAAGGATGGAAGACTCACTGACCGTTTTGCTCCAGGCCAGTCCAGTGGTATGGAACTCCTTGATATAAGCCTGTAGCTCTGTCCATATACTCAAGTATGCTTTGACCCAGTCCACATGTTTCTTATCCCTAAAAGAATTAAAAAGAACTTGTGATAGGCAGTTAGTGATTCCAAAACCTCTCCTGCTTATAAGTCATATCTTCGCCTGTGGTGTTTCTTAGGCTCTGGTCAATGGTAGCTTTTCATCAATACTGGGATTTTTAAAATATTTATTTTTGTGGTGTACTCCAGAGTAAACCCAAGGGCACTCTACCACTGAGCTACATCCCCAGAGTTTCTTTTATTCTGAGATAGGGTCTCACTAACTTGCCAAAGCTAGTTTTGAACTTGTGATCCTCCTGCCTCAGCCTCCCAAGTAGCAGGAATTACAGGTGTGTGCCACTGTGCCCAGCCACTAAGCTTTTTTACTTTTATTTTTATTTTTTAAAGAAAAAAGAAGAGGGGCTGGGGTTGTGGCTCAATAGTAGAGCATTCACCTAGCACGTGCGAGGCCCTCGATTCAATCCTCACCACCACATAAAAATAAATAAAATAAAGGTATTGTGTCCAACTACAACTAAAAAATAATTTTTTTAAAAAAGAGAAAAAATCCTAGCCAATTATCCTAATTAGACCAAACTCAGTAGGACAGGGACACTGGATTCCATCTCCTTCCCTCTCTTATAGCAGCAATATTTCTCAAAACTTTCTTTTTTTTTTTTTTAAGATAGAGTGAGAGAGGAGAGAGAGAGAGAGAGAAAGAGAGAGAGAGAGAGAGAGAGAGAGAGAGAGAGAGAGAGAGAGAGAGAGAGAATTTTTCAATATTTATTTTTTAGTTTTTGGCGGACACAACATCTCTGTTGGTATGTGGTGCTGAGGATTGAACCCGGGCCGCACGCACGCCAGGCGAGCGCACTACCGCTTGAGCCACATCCCCAGCCCTCTCAAAACTTTCTTAAAAGCAAAATTGTTTTTTCAAAGTAGGTCTTAGCCAGAACCTAACATGTAAAACACAAAAGCAAGTATTTTGTGCATGAAGCCATGGTAGAACCAAGATTTCTGAGGCATCACTATGGAACTCAAAGACTCGAAGAAACTCACGTGTCTCATGAGACAGTGTCTTGTGTTAATATGTTCCATCCCCTCATAAACAAACAAACAAATGAACAAACTTTCCTTTAGGAGAAAATAATCAGCGCTGAATTATAAAAATAGAACTGCACTGTTTCAGGTCCTCTCTATTCCTACCTATGAGCTATAAGTCTTTAAGGTAACTTAGCCCAAGACCTACTTTCCTCAACTGCAAAATAATGAGGTAAATACAAATCACTGTGATGTTCACTCCAGGTTGCTAGAGAGATCAAAGATGTGCCTGGTTTTCTGCAACACGTTTCATACAAATGAAGGCTTATTTCTTGCACAGAACAGTTATTCAACAAATGTTGGTTGACCAGTGATGGTCAGAGGTGTTTAGAAAGCTATGTAACTAAGTAATTGCTGCTTACAGTCACCCCAGTTCAAAATTAGCAATCGAGAAGCCAGTGAGGACAGGTCTGCCTGTGTGTTAAGACATAAAATAACCTTCCTAGCTTCATGCCTGCATTGGCAAGGCAGCCTTACTCTCTCATTTTATGTGACTGCATTAATAGTCATGGTATTTTCTAGCTAAGTCCTACTAAACCCCTTGCCATGGCACCAGTGAGAAATCTGTGATAGAGGAACAAAATCTTGTATAAATAGGCAAATCAAAGGACATTAGTCCACATTACCTACAGCAAAACTTCCTAACCTGGAAGGGTAAGAATCAGAAAACTAAAAGGGTCTCTACCAACTACGGAGGAAAAAAAAAGAGATGTGAAAGCAGAAACACTTCCTGCTTGCAAATGTACTTTCAATGAACCAGTATTTAGCAAGCTTTTTAGAAAGTAGCCCTGGAGCTGGGACTGTGGCTCAGTGGTAGAATTCTTGCCTAATATGCGTGAGGCACTGGGTTCGATACTCAGCACCACATAAAAATGAAATAAAGATATTGTGTGCCACCTACAACAAAAAAATAAAAATATTAAAAAAAAAAAGTAGTCCTGAAAATAGAGAACTGATACAGAAGCCATGCATAGCTTTAATTAACCAAAGTGCTATTCCAGGAAGTAACCAGCTTGATTTATCCTCTACCCCTTGAGGAAAAGCTAGACTTACACATCTTTATATTCCTTAAGGACTCGGTTTGTATAAAACATGGCAGCATCATTCATTTCTTTCACATAAGGACCAGGTTTGGGAGCCTAGAGAGAAAGAAGCAGACAGTTACTTAGCTCTTCCAATCTTATCTTCTTCCCTCTTTGAGTGTATCCCTTTCATCTCCTGAAACTAATGCTGCTCACCATAGCCACCCAACCCAAGGCTTGGATGCTTTCACTGACAGCAGACAGGTGATTGAACAACTTGCTGCCTCTGTTCTTCTCCCGAAAAGTTATCACTTCTTGGATCTGCTCTGAGATGGGTGCCAACAGGTCAGAGAGCTTATTCTAGGAAAAGAGACAGGAAAAGGTTTAGATTAGAATCTTTCCTCAAAAGCTGTATATGTTGGTCAACTCTGATCCTGAAAACAAGAATTCTTTATGGAATACAATGAGCACATAAATAAATATTCATCCTATCCTGATTTACATGACTAAAATATTCCTCATCATCTCACCTTTGCATAAAGTTCCAACTCCTCAGGATGGGTTGTGTGGTTCTTCATGCTTAGTACCCATACTCCAGTTATACTAGAAAACCCCCATCATTTCAGTTACTTGTCTCTTTTCTGTCCTACTAACAGGATATATTAGTTTATGTCTGCATCTTGTGATGATGTTTTCTTTTTCCATCTATCCAAATATTTCTCCAACCCCAGCCACACCAGCCTCCTATAACATTTACAGTTAGCAAAGCTAATTTTGGCACTTCACCATACACCAGTACAATGGACCATGTGAGCATGTTTTTCTTTCTCATTAATTCTTCAAAGGCCAGGGGTTTTGTCTTAGTTCTCCTTTGTCATCATTATAGCCCTCAATGCATTGTTAACCATATAGCAGCTGTTGAATAGAGATGTAATAAATCAAATGTAATTAGGGGACTTGACATTTGAGCAGACAGCTCAGCAAAACAGATGGATCTTAAGTTTCAGTGTTTATCCTTCCTTCAAAGCTTCGTTTCCAAATACCTCAAATCTTAGGTCTTTATATGAATACTGTCTAACCAGGAGTCTGCAAACATTTTCTCTGAAAAAACCAGACAATAAACACTGGTTCCAAAAAACCCTTCATTTACAAAAAAAATAGGTGGTGGACTAGATTTGACCTGCAGGCTGTGGTTTGCCAGCCCCTTCTACAGCAAAGAAAATGTAACAGTGTCTCAGCTGCTTGACTTATGATCAAGTGTGGGTTTAGAGAATATATTTAGATAAATAGCCATTCAGGGCAGATTAAAGACTAAACTCTAATATATTCAAATTATCTTACATTATTTTTACACTATGTAATGACCCATGCCAAGGTCAAGGCTTTTAATAATACAACAGTAGCAGGAAGACTGCTGGATTACCCTCCTATGCCTAGAATACTAAAAATCTTCCATTCTGAGAAACATCTCAGCTTTTTCTAATTCAATTTTTCATATCCTGCAGCATAAAATTTTGAGTTGGGGTAAAATTAAAGGGAAATTTTCCCCAATCAGTGAGTAATAAGGGGAGAAGCAGTACTTCAGATGTTTTCAGATTCCATAGAAGCTTTACTAAATCCTACCCATGATGAAGGAGAACTATCTCTACAATAATAAGCTGTATATTCAGAGAAGTGGCTAAGTCCCATGGGTAAATAAATCCTAAGCAAAATGACAGGGAGGAAAAAAGCCAGTAGAGACCAATAAATACTCAATGGCACATTCCCATGATGGCACTTTTAAGTCTGATTCTAACCCTGGGACATTGTGTGAGTGTCTGGTAGGTCTTACCATGCTGTGATAACTTAGCAGAAATCTCTCAATTTGACCTAAACATAAAACCGAAACTAAACCAGCTAGTCATCAACTTACACCAGCTGGCTGCTGACACTGAGAAGCTGTAACCAGGAGAGCTCGCTCCAACTTCAAACCAGTGTGGACCATCTCTGCCTGCAGGAGAGAAGCAAAATCAGCTCTATCGATGACACATTACAACTGGAAAGATCCTGATAAGAATAACCTGAAACCTCTACTTCCATGAGGTCTGGTAGCACCCAGGACCTTCATATTGTTTTCCTCATGTATTCCAGATTCGAGAGACTGATATCAGAATCACATTTACTACTGTTCCTGCTAAAACAAATCAGGGATATGTAGCCAGATTTAGGAATGAAGATAATCAGGGCTAGCTTTAGATGAAGACAAGTCAGCCACTTCACATATGTTGTTTCTGACATGCACTGAAAAATCCCTCCTCACATCACCAAAATTAATAAAAACAAAAATCATTTTCCTCAAAAACTGGAGGTAGGAGTAAAGGGAAAGGCCCAAATGTATGCCTAAAATTTTTAAGGTATTTACTCCTTCAGGTTAAGTTATTGCTCAAATGCTAGATCATGCATACAATTAATGAAATCAACTCAGTGAGACATAACCAGTTTTTTTTTTAAGTTATAGACAGACATAATATCTTTCTTTAAATTTATTTTTATGTGGTGCTAAGGGTCAAACCCAGTACCTCACACATGCTAGGCAAGCACTCTACCACTGAGCTACAACCCCAGCCCATAACCAGCATTTTATTAAAAGTGAAAACGAATAAAGTAAGAGAGCAGCAAACTAAATTGAAATTATTTCCAAAACAGTGAAAAAATTAAAAAGTGCAATATAACTATTATAAGCACTACTTTGTCAAAACTTTGTAAATACGTGTGTGTGTGTGTGTGTGTGTGTGTGTGTGTGTGTATGCCTTTATTTTATTTATTTATATGCAGTGCTGAGAATTGAACCCAGTACCTCACATATGCTGGGCAAGTACTCTACCGTGAGCTTACAACCCCAGCCCAAAAACTTTTTATCTCAGTTACAAATATGTTATTTCTTACTAAGGGGTCAAAGTCAAAAGAATTTAAGAAACTTAAGGTTACTAAGCACTATTAAAATATAAAAGTACTACTAAAAGAAGATAATCTATTTTTTTCTGAATTTGCATTTTTCAAAGATAAAAAGTGATGCACATTTTAAAATTCTTTCAAATGTTACAGAACTATATAAAGAAAAAAGGCAAGCTCCCACACACCTGTGTAAGTCCAAGTTCCAGTCCTATTCCCTAGAGCTAAGACCACTGTCAACAGCTGGTATATGAGTGGCTCAGGGTTTAAGTGAGGAAGAGTCTAAAAATGGGTCATTCAGTGCATTAGTAGGAAAGTTCTGGGTTCCAAAGAGAGGCAGGATGTATATGAAGAGTGGAGTATGTGATGGTAGTGGTGATAATGTAGGAAACAGAAAGGAGGTGGGTAAATAGGCAACCATCATTACTTATTTCATATTCTTGCAATGGGCCAAGTGTGAAAATAACCCACATTAGCATAACTAATACCTAGCAAACACAGTTTTGTGAAGGCTAAGTCATGATAATGACTCCTTGGAATAAGCCATCCTAGGCCTGGTTACATAACATGTTGGGATCAGGCTGGTAGCATATTCTTCCATCACAAAAATGAACAGAGTCCGATTTTATACAACAAGCAAGCTTTCTATATAAAGAAACCCACACAGAATATGTAATAAAGGCAGCATACCTAGAAAAATGAAGAATCATTTCTGTGCCTGGAATGAACTCCTTGGTGCAGGTACAGAAAAAGGAGTCAGGAGCCTCTCAAAAGGGTTCTTAAACCAAGGATAAGTGGGATGTTAAGAAAACCACCAGCCTTTAAAAGGAAAGGGCACAACATCCTTACATGTTTCTGTACGTCTCCTCCAATCTCTTTACTGATCTTCAAGTACTCTGCCACAGGACTGGCAAGCAGTGAGTCAAATGCTTGCACGTATGGAACTGCTCCTGGTAAAGACAAACACACCAGGAAGAATCATTCATAATCCAAAGGATGTGCACTTTAAAGCGCACTTCCCTGTGAAAATGGGGGAGAAGGGACAAGGTAGTATAGTACACAGAATACTGGAAAGGGAGTCAGGAAACCCAGGTTCCAGTTCTAATATCACCACTAACTGGTTGTATGATCTCTCTTCTCTCTGAGCTTAATTTTCTATATCTATAAAATGAAAATAAACAAAATGATCCTTCAAGATTCCTTTTAGCTCTAACATTCTATTTTCAATTAGTGCTTGTGCAAAATGGTTGATCTGACAATCATTTGGAGAAGAAATTTTAATATCACTTGTCATTTGACTTAAACTGGAGTCATCTGCTAAAAAAGAACTGGAAATATCACACAAGCAGGAAGTTCTTGTGTTAAAATAACTTAACCACAGGCCTCCCTGCACAAGTCACTTCCTCCCTATCTTTTCACAGCAGTAAGAATTAGAAACAAACTACCTAGAATAAGTGTTTTGGGAGGTCAGCTCCAAAGAAAATTCACTATGACAGAAAAATTAAGGTCAAGACACTACTCAAGGCATTCTGTTGGGCTACAGACTTCTTACCTTTTGAAGGACTGTCTCCATATCCTAGATGCATGTCAGTGGTATGGGATACTGCCTCCAGGCGGCCCACTGCCCTCTCCAATCTTTCTACCAGATTTTGCATGTCAGCCATAATGTACCACTTGCTGAAACAAATGTCATTTGTTACTTTAATATTACATAGCACCCACAGGAGGTGACGATAATATTAAGATGGAAAAGTTGTCTAGCAAATTTGCAAAATTATATAAACTTCATTAAACAAGAGAACTACTTAGAAAAAGGTATTTACTAAAGCAAATCATACTCGTTCACATACTTATTGACTATTATAACACTAACAAGCATTTGCATAGATATTTATAATTTACAAATATGGTCATTATCTCAGTTACTTAAGACTCCCAACAATATTGAGGAATGGAAGGATGATTACTACACTCCTAAAAATAGAAAACTAAATTTTAGTGACATTAAAGGACTTGCAAAATAAAGGACTTGTCTATAGTCACACAGCTAGTAATTGGAGACGTCAGTAGTCAACTCAAGTCTGGCTCGAGTTCAGTGTAGTTCCCCTATAACTCTCAAACCCACATAACATCCTACTACCTGCATGCAAAATGTCCCAAACCAAGATGAATGGAATATTTGCCCTACCCTCAATTACTTGTGATCTATATGGGGAAAATTTAACATATACACTAACAACTATAAAGCAAATAGAAAAAAAAAATGCTTAACGCGATGAACTGAAAATAAAGTGCCACGGGGTTTCAGGGAAGGAAGAGGGTTTCAGTTGGAAAGATCAGATAAGGATATCATGGAGAAACTGTCATTTGAGCCAGGTTTCAAACGAGGATGGGAAGGATCTGGATATGATAAAGAAGACTGAACACATTCAAAAAAGCTTGTTATATATTTTTCACAAGTACTAACTTACCTGAACTGCCTCATTTGATGTCTAAAATCCTAAAGTAAGCGAACTCCAAAATACAAAGAACTTTATCTAACTTGTTCCTTATTATACTCTACCATCTAGATCACCACCTGACAGGTAGTAGGTGTTCAAGCAGTTAGCTGGGCATGGTGGCATATGCCTGTAATCTCAACCACTGGGGAAACTAAGGCAAGAGGATTACAAATTCAAGGTCAGCCTGGGTAATTTAGTAAAACCGTGTCTCAAAATAAAATAAAAAGGGCTGGGGATGTAGCTCAGTGGTAGAATGACTCTAAGATGTGTGAGGTCTTGGATTCAGTCCAGTACCATAAAAAATAATAAAAATTAAAAAGTTAATGAATCTAACATATAGTGTTCCAAAATGCTAAGACAAGGGTTCTTAAAGTTGTCCACACTATATACCTAAGTGTAAATAAAATGTCACCAATATACATTTACATAAAGAACTAGAATCCTTGAGTGATCTTATAAAAATCAGTCAGTAAAATTTCAATTAAAGGGGCTAGAGTTGTAGCTCAGTGGTAGAGTGCTTGCTCCTCATATATGAGACCCTGGGATCGAGCCTCAGCACCACATAAAAAAACAAATACACAAAAACAAAGATATTTTTAAAAATTTTCAATTAAAGCCTTGACTTTGGAAGATCCTTCATTAATTAATTTAGGTAATTAAACTTGAAAGACTTTAACTCCTTTGGAAGATGCCTAAAATGACCACAGCAATTATGATTCACCCCAAAATGATGACATGCCAGAATATCTCAACACACTGTCCTCACTATGAAAAAGATCAGCAGCTCACAAGACAATATAATCCCTGTCCATTCTTTTCTGTGTATAGGCCCTGGTCTCTCTGTGTCTAGTCACTTGCCAGAGAATCCTGTCTGAAAGACTCCCAAAGGCTAGTACATGCCTGTAATACCAACTACTTGGGAGGCTAAGGAAAGTGCATCTCCAACTTCAAGGCCAAGCTGAGCAACTTAGACCATATCTCAAAATAAAAAATGAAAAGGGCTCAGTGATACAGAGTCCCTGTTCAATCCCCAATACCACAATAAAGAGAGAAAGGATACCAAAGGAAAAAAAATGACAAAGAGAACCAAATCAGTCTCCATTCCCTGGCCTGGAGAAAAAGCAGAAACTTCCAGATCTATACTCTATTCACAGATAGAAAAACTAGAAGCAGCCAATATACTCTCCCTTATATTACACTATTGACCAATATCCAAAGTGGGTATTGGCCAAGGACAAACTGAGACATACTCCATACTTTATAAACCTAGAGGAGCTGGGTGTGGTGACAGGAAACTTCCAGATCTATACTCTATTCACAGATAGAAAAACTAGAAGCAGCCAATATACTCTCCCTTATATTACACTATTGACCAATATCCAAAGTGGGTATTGGCCAAGGACAAACTGAGACATACTCCATACTTTATAAACCTAGAGGAGCTGGGTGTGGTGACAGATGCCTGTAATCCCAACAGCTCAGAAGCCTGAGGCAGGAGGATCACAAGTTCCAAGCCAGCCTCAGCAATTACCAAGGCCTTAAGAAACTTAGTGAGATCCTGCCTCATAATAAATAAATAAATAAATAAATAAATAAATAAATAAATAAATAAGTGCTGGGGAATAGATATTACCCAGTTATGTTATAAAACATATTCTTCATATACAATGGACACTACAAGTTGAGACTAGTGTTAACATGAAGACAGGAGTACAAGATGTGTAGGTTTGTACAAGCTGCCAGGGTTTCACAACGACCAATCTCAAAAGCTTAATAATATAATTTTAATATAATAATAATTTTGGTTCCCTTTTTTTATATTTAACTTGTACATACAGGCTATATTTCTGCTGAGTTAAGAAGCATGAAAAAGAGACAATACAGCTAGCTACCACTTATAGCTAATCTCATTCTACCATTAATCAAACACAGAGGAAAAGTACTTGTTTTTTTGTTTTTGGTGGGGGAAGGGTGAGATTTGATATGTTATGGGAAAGAATGTCCTGAATTAAAGGGACCAAAACACACACCTTTTCTCACTCTCTAAAAACATTCACACTCTTTAGGTGGTCTGTGCACTCCTTGTAGTCTTCAGCTACTATTGTTGAAATCTAACTAAGACACCTAGCTTATTTGCCAATGGTACCACCGCAACCACCTATAGATACAGATGCCTGGAGCAGCATATCCATTTTGGGCCATTCTTCTGCGATTCCGAATCTTGTATCCAGCACATCTTTACACAGATGTTCCAAAGGCAACTCAAACTGAAATATCCAAAACAAAATTGCTCTCCTACCCCTGACTCTCACACACAGTCTCTACAATCCAACATTATCAGCAATTACTTGAATAACCAAGATGGTAACTGGGGAAGTAAGAGAGAAACAAGTGTACAAGAATTGTCCTTTTTTTGTTGTGGGGGTGGGGGTGGGGTGTTACTGGGAAGTGAACCCAGGAGTGTTTTATCACTGTGCTATATCCCAGACTTTTTTTTTTTTTTTTTGAGACCCTTTCCCCCTAAATTGCTAAAGGGTCTCACCAAGTTGCCCAGGCTGGCCTCGAACCTGTAATCCTCCTGCATTAGCATAACAAATTGCTGGGATTACAGGCAAACACCACTATGTATGGACAAAAGCAGTCTTTAGAGAAGGCAGATAGGAAAAAAAGAAGTAGTAGTCAGATAGATTGGGGTTTGAATTTAACTCACCTCGCTCTGAACTGTTAATTGAACTTCCTGAACTGTTAATTGAACTTCCTGAGCTTCAGTTTCCTTATTTACATAATGGGGACAACAATCCACAAAATACAGAGAGTTACAGAGAGAATAGTCCTCGAAAATAGTAAAAATTCCATAAATGTTAACTAAATTGTCTTCTTCCTTATTCCCCACAGCTAATCAGTCATCAAAATCCATAGGCTTGGGGGCCAGGGTTGTGGCTTGATGGTAGAGTGCTTGCCTAGCATGCATGAGGGGCTAGGTTCAATCCCCGCCACCAATAAAAATAGAAAAAAACAAATAAAATACAGGTATTGTGTCCATCTACAAAAAAAAAAAAAAAAAGATCTATTTTGCATATCTATCTGATAGAGGTACCTTGCTCCATTCTAATTAAAAAAAAAAAGTTGTCATCAAGACTTTGCACAGATTATTGCAGTAACTTCCTAGCTAGTCTCCCCTAATTCTAATAATATACCTTTTCTTCATCCATTCTCCATATTATAGCCAGAATGACCCATCTCACATGCAAATGTAAATAAAGATATTCTTTAATGTCATTCAAAACTCCCCACAGATTTCAGGGTGAAGTTCAAACAAGGGTTTCCAAAATCTAGTCCTGTTTTATCTCCTTTTACTCCATAGTTTTTTCTCGTTACACCTTTCTTCAGCACAAACACAGCAATTCAGGACCTACTTGCATTTTCTAAAGTCGTGCTCTCTCTCTCTTCTGAGTTTTTATGCTATCCTATCTTGCTTTCCCTCTGCAATTTACCCTTTCTCTGGAACTTTTGTTGTCCTTTAAGTCTAAGGTATGGTATCACCTCCCTACAAAACACTTCCAGCATGTGCTTCTATGACATTGTGCACTTTTCTCTAACAGAGAACATTTAAAATAATTTAACAGTAAGCAATTAGCTTCCCCAGGGTAGGGACCAGATTTTGCCTTTGTAATTCCAGAACTATAAATGTAGTAGGCATTAAAAATATAACAGATCAATAGGAGTTTTTGGTAGATGTAGAGATGAATGAATTAAGGCCCATATCCACTCTCCCCTCAATACAAGTCTGGCTATCTCTTCTTCCTGTCAAGTCTGTGAAGTGTTTCCCCTTACACTCCCTCTTCTTATTTTGTAATTCTTTTTGTCTACCTGCCCTTTGGGGTGGGGAGCAGTCCTATAGATAGAACCTGGGCCTTATACAGGCTAAGAAAGCAATCTACCACTGAGCCAAACTCCCAACCCCACCTACCTGCTTTTGCAGAACCCTATAAACACTTCCATCTTTCAAATAAATGATGTTTTCTAAGGCACAAATCACACTGATATAGAGGTCTTCAAACTAAGTACCATAAGAAAAATAACGCTATTTATTAGAATATTAATTAGAAACTGATCCCACAGAGTTGTGCTCTACATCATCAATCTGTGGTTTCTTGAGACTTAAAAAATTTTGTCAGGTGTGTTATATAGATATTATTCCCCATTTTTAGAATGAAGAAACTGACATTTACAGAAATTTAAAAGCTTACTAGAGGGGCTGAGGTTGTGGCTTGGTGGTAGAGCATTTGCCTAGCATATGTGAGGCACTGGATTCGATCCTTAGCACCACATTAAAAAAAAAAAAAAAAAAAAAGGAACTATTGTCCATCTACAACTAAAAATATTATTAAAAAAAAAAAAAGTTTACCAGAGAGCAAATAACCAATAAACAGAGAACCTGGGCCTTGTGTACAAATATTTGGAAGGGTCTGAGGCTCTGTCATTCTATAATGGCTTTTAAAGGACTTATGTGATTCATCAGAGCATCCATCCCCTACTGTTTCTTGAGAACATCACTGTGGGTTCAAGACCTCTTTATAGTGTCATTAGTTACATTATTAGCAACTTTAAATTTCTCTGCTTTCAATTTTCTCCATGGAGGCCAATATTTTTTTCAATCACTTTCAGGATAGATGACATATTTGGAAAGAAGATATTTAAAATAAGACTTCTCCCAAAGGATAATTGTCAGAACAGAAAACCAGTTCTGCCTAACTTTGTTGCTTGCCATTTATTTCTAAATGGTAATAGCCAAGAACTATAAGTAAACATACACAAGTTAAAGTAAAACTAGAATTTAGGAAATGAAGATCTGAATCTCAACCAGCCACATATTAATTGTGAAACTTGGGGACAGTCGTTTCATAGATTATAATCCTCATCTAGCACAGAGTTTTGTGGGGGAAAAAAAAAAATTCAAAGAACTTGCTTTCCTAGCTGAGAATAATCACCTTGGAAGTCTTAAAATGAAACTCAAATGTAAAATGTAAAAATTCCAGAAAGATAGGAACTTATCCATTCTCCTGCCAGTTCCACCCTATCTCCCAGCACCTAGAACAACCAAGTACGTACAAGATGCTCATAAAATCAAAGTGTGTTGTGATTACTGCAGAAGAAACAGTCCCTACAGTTCAGATGCTTTCATTTTTGAGAAGGCCAACAACATGGAATGCCAATAAGATGCTGAATGCTATATTTTTAAAAATTCTGTTAGAGATTATCTAACTTCAGATAGATAAGGGAAAGTAAAATATCAGAATACTGAAGATTTTTCTTTGCAGAATGTTGTTGCTATGGTTCTGAATTACATGGTATAAATGAATATATGCTCTCAGCGTTCTGAAGAAATGAATGAAGACTGGAGGCGGTTAAGTTTTAGAAGGGAAGTGGGGTGTCTTAATAAAAAGGCAAGAGGAAAAAAGGGAAAAATTCTGCTGCTAACATTTGCCTAGCATGTGTTAATAAGCCCTGGGTTCAATCTCCAATACAAAAAGAAACAAAAAAATAAAGACATTTCAGTGAAAATCAAAGTAAAAAGACTAAGCAAACCAGATACAGAAAATAAGAGAAGCATGCACAGAAAGATTAGTCTGTCAAGATCATGGAGTATCATGGGAAATAAGAATAAATATGCAAGCTGGGTCAAATTGTGGAAAACACTAAAACACAGGTAGTATTTAGATCTAATGTTGTGATAAATATGACATTATCTTTTAAGTGAAGGGCTATTGATAAAAACTAAGTATTTACAAGTACACTGAGTTGGCACTGTGGTACCTGCCAGTAATCTCCATGACTTGGGAGACGGAGGCAGGAAGATTTCATGTTTCAGCCCAGCTAGACAACTAAGCAAAATCTATCTCAAAAGAAAAAAGAAAAAAAAGGACTGGGTAGATATAGCTCAGTGGTAAAGTACCCTTGGGTTTAATACCAAGGACTTAAAACAAATCAACCAGCAAATAAGCACTATTTGATATACAAAATGGAATTTGGAGAGAAGAGAAAATGTTAGGGCCTGGAAGTTCAGGCTAAAAGCTATTATTCATCTAGCTATAAAATAAGAAGGCTACTAGAAAACATTTGGTTCTAACCAGATACTGAAACTAAATGAAAAGAATTAACCCATGAATAATTACCTTTAGGCAAATAAGGAACCAGCACCTGAATTAAATGTGTGTGGACTATAAAAGTAGAGTAAAATAATTTCCCTGCCTTCAGGGGAGTCTAGCAGAAGAGAAAAGGCTTCCTTCAATTGAATTACCATTTCTCAGGAATAGCAGCATTTCTAGAAATCATAAAAGCACCATTGATGGTAGAACAGTCCTTTCAAAATTCTAAGCAATTAGTTTGGCAACCTCTGATCAAACACCTTCAGTGATGGAGAACCTGAAACTTCTGAGACAGCCCATTCTATTAAGCAACTCAAAAGTATCAAAAAATTCTTCCTTATATGGATGCAAATCTGCCTCCCTGCAACTTCCACCCACTGATCTTGGTCGGCCCTTGGAGGTCACACAAAACAAGGGTGAATTAAACAGAAAACAAGTCTTAAACTGTGTGGTGCTGACTGAAAACACAGTGGCATTCAGAGAAGGGAGGTAAAGATGACCCCAGAGTTGTACATATGGGGGGCCTTAAGAGAATGATGACATTATGGACAGAAACTCGTTCTAGCATTTTCTATTAAAGAAAAGAAGATGGGGTCAGTTTGGGATATGCTGAGTTTGAAGTGAAAAGGAAGTTTCTAAGTGAACATGTGCAGTATTTAGAAATAAAGCCTGGAAAAGGATCAAGCCTGGAGATTATGTTTGCAAATCATTGACAAAGAAATGTCATGAGATCATGAGAATGAATAGCACACAGAATAAAAAGAAACTGAGCTTGATTCTCCAGCAATTTCTTTGGTGCTTTGAAACCAAGACAAAACAGAAATGGCCAGAGATTCTTATCAAAGTTGCTTCTCTTTCATCATTCTAACAATTCAATATAATTCCTTCTGGCTATTCCAGAAGTGGAACCAGGCTTCTCCTGTAGTTCTGTCACATCTCAACAGGTGATTAAGCCAGTAGTAAGAATTTCTATCTTGGTAGGTAACTACTATGTTAAAATATTTCCTATTTTGCCCCTTAGATGTTCTTCTAAGTTATCACTCAAATAAAATTAAAAAGCAACCATACAAGTCAGCCTATATACATACTATGGTAGCCCAACTGATCTGCTTCAAAATTGGTAATCCTGTTCCTGAGACTTTATGCTAAGAAAATAAATCCTACCTGAGACTTTATCTTTTTTTTTCCCCCTTAGGGCTGAGGACTGAACCCAGGGCCTTGTGCGTGCTAGGCAAGCACTCTGCCACTGAGCTAAATCCCCAACCCCCTGAGACTTTATCTTAAGTAAACCCTAATGAGGAAAAGTGATGGGCAGGAAGATGTTCACTGCAATGTTAGACATCTAACTGTAGTTATATGTATCTTAGACTTCTAATTATGAGGAAATAGTTAAATGCACAGTGGAAAAAAAAAATGTGACGAGACCATAAAATTTACAGTATTTGTCACATTAGGGTGATGGGGTCTTCAAAAATTCCCCCCTTTGTTTTCCAAATTTTAACAGAGAAACGTAACTTTTATATAACAAAAAAAAAATTTCTATGTGGATATCTCTTCTAAGCTACCACTAAACTATATATTAGTTAGTTCTACTCCTAACAATATAGAAATTCTTACCACTAGGCTCCAATATATCACAAAGTAAAACCTAAACATGCTAATAGGAGATACTTTCTGGCTGGTTTAACCCAGAAACCAAAGGACACCACTTTGCTCCAGTAAAGATGTCATCTAAATCTAACCCAAATCACGAGCCACTGTTCTTCCCTAAGCATTTGGTTTCGCTGATGAAACCAATGACATTTAGAGCCTGAGTTACTGCCACCTGAGGTTTAGATTAAAAGAAAAAGAAAGGCCTTTCTTCTAGGGAGGGAAGGAATCCAACCCAGTATCAGTGTTTTGTCTCCTGTTCCCTCCTTACACGCAGTCCTCTATCTGAAACTTCAGGAGTAAGCAAAATGAGTAACAGTGTACAAGCTTAAGTCAGACTTAGAAACTAGCTGTTTCTATGGTTTAGGGCAAACCTACCTTCATGTGGTCATTGGCTCCATTCTCCCTTAAATCAAAGAATATTTTAAGACTAACTGCATTGAGTACTCATCAGGCCCTTTCATCTTGTACATATTTTCCATTGTAGAACAACTGCATTGGCTGATTTCATCCTGAATTATTTTACTAAAACAGCATTTCATAGGGCTGGGATTGTGGCTCAGGAGTAAAGCCCAGCACGTGCGATGCCCTGGGTTCGATACTCAGTGCCATATAAAAATAAATAAATAAAGGTATTGTGTCCAACAACTTCTAAAAAAAATAAATAAATGTTAAAAAACAAAAACAAAAACCCACAGCATTTTCTACTCCCACATGTAAATATACAGTTAAGGATATTTATCCTCAGCCATGATTCAACAACAACTAAATATATGAAAAGACCTGTAATTGTTAAGTCAATAATGAACAATACACGAGTTTTTTAATGATCTATGAAGGAAACAACAACAAAAGCAAACAAATCCCTACCCCCAAACCAAAACCTCAAACAAAAATAGCAAGTCCATTCCTTGTATTACCAGACTTGTGCGCCAAACTTTTCCATTTCAACTATTTTCCGGCCAAATGGAAAAGTCTGGCACAAATGTGTGGTAATACAAGGCAAAGGAAGCTGCAAATGTAGCTGAAGAATATTTTTAGAGCAGTAGTTGTTTTTATTAGGTTTACATGATAGTATATCAAGAAGAAATAGTTTCACTGTGAAGGCTATAACTGCATTAACAATACTACAATAATTTCATCGACCAAAAGAGGTGAACACCAATTCTATAAATCATAGGCAACTTAAATAAACATAATCCCTGCCCAATGAAACTAAGCAGGTTAAACAAAGGCAATATGAACATGAACAAAACGGAAATTTATATATCCACAATACAGAGGAAAGGGAAATCTGATGACTTGCACTGACAACACAAAGCTTACTGCTAGTGCAAATCAGTGGCATTTCTCTATTAAGACAAGATCACACCCAAAATGGGGGGAAGGGGCCAAGTTCTTTGAGGACCACCCAGGAATTCCTTGAAGGCCCAATAATTTCTGGATGCCTCAATGAAAACAAATAACTGATTCATTCTAGAGTACTGAGTGTTTAATCTGTACATTGTGCTAAGTACAGCCATGGAGCCTGTCCTCAGAGAATTTAGCTGGGGAGATAAGACATTGCACAATTATTGCCAGGTCAGTAGTAAACTACTTGCTAATGCAGTAGTTCTCAAATAGGGGTAATTCTGTCCTCCAGGAGGTATTTGGCAAGGTCTGAAGACATTTTTGGTTGCTGCAACTGAGGAAGTGCTACAAGCATTCAATGGGCAGAGGTGAGGGCTGCTGCTAAACATCCTACAATGCACACGACAACACCACAACAAAGAGTTATCCTGCCCAATATATCAACTATGCCTAGACTGAGAAACCCTGTTCTGATATAAAGGAACTGCCAATGAGAAGAGAAGTGCAAACAACTCAAATAAAAAGCCAATCTAAATTAGAAAGTCAATCTGAAATCCCAGCTACACAGGAAGCTGAGACAGCAGGATCTCAAGTTTGAGGCCAACCTGGGCAATAAAGCAAGAACCTGTTTTAAAATTAAAAAAACCAAAAGGTCTGGTTTATAGCTCAGTAGTAGAGCTAGTAGAGCTGTTTGTGCCACCCAATAAAAATTCAGATAAGGATCTGGGTAGAATTGAGGACATAGTGCAGTGGTAAAGCTCTTCCCTGACATACATAAGAAGCTAGGTTTGATGCCCAGTAACACACACACACACACACACACACACACACACACAAAAAAAAAAAAAAAAAAAAAAAAAACTGATTGTGGAGAACTTTTAAGTAAGATAAAGGAGTTTAAACATGACTTTTTGAGAACACAAAGCTAGCGAAAATAATATTTAAATTATTCTAAAGAACTGATAAGAGATTAATTATAGTAGAGAAATTAAAAGATTAGGTATGAAAGCCAGGTCAGTAGTAAACAAAGAAAATGATGATGACATTTCAAAAGAATAATCACTAGGACTGGGTAAGACACAGGTTAAGGACACTTAAATTTCAAACCAGAGGGTTCAACTTGCAATAACACTTTACATTTGGTTGTTCTAAACAAAATGAATCTCAGAAAACCAAAAGGAGGAAGTCACTTTTTATTGATTTTTTTTTTTTAATTTTGTTTTTAGAGTTGAAGTCTTGTTAGTCTTGCCCAGGCTGGTCTCAAACTTGTAGGCTCAAGTGATCCTCCTGCCTCAGCCTTCAGAGTAGCTGGGACCTCAGGCATGTGCCCCCATTCCTGATTCAGGAAGTCACTTTTTAAGGGCTTAGATTCTAGTTAAAAACATAATTATAACTAAATAAATAAATAACCAAGAAAAGGGTAAGAAGAAAAGATCAACCCTCAGGCTGGAAACAAAACATTTTACAAACTTAATAGCTAACCTCCTCTAAACAAAAATATACTTACAATACCCCACTTCCGATTTGCCTGGCAGGCTGTACTTCATAAGGTACGTTCATTGCTATCATTTTATTTCAACCCCTCTGAGATGTCAATTACGCCCATATGATGAAGGTGGGAAATGCCTAAAGAAATTTCTTTTATGTTGGACTATGGCTGTCCAATTACAGAATAATCCAAGCAAATTAGCTGTCAATTACAGAATAAATCCAAACAAGGAGCTAGGTGAGGTGATACACACCTGTAATCTCAGTGGCTCGGGAGGCTGAGGCAGGAGGATGAAGAGTTCAAAGCCAGCCTCAGCAATTTAATGAGGCCCTAAACAACTTAGTGAGACCCTGTCTCTAAATAGATAATCTAAAAACAGGCTGGGGATGTGGCTTAGTGGTTAAGTACCCCGGGTTCAATCCCCAGTACAAAAAAAAAAAAAAAAAAGAGAGAGAGAGAGAGGAAAAAAAAGAAATCCAAACAAGGCATCAAAACCCTCACAACCTGGCAGATGAACCCCACCCCACTTCCCCAGTTTCTGCCAAACTCCAGGCTCCGTTATTACTGAATAAAATAGGCTCTTTCCTGCTTCACACCTTTGCTCTTGCTGTTTGCTCTAGCTGGGACACCTTATTGGACATCTTTGCCTAGATATGCCACAAACACCTCCAACAGAGCAAGTCCAAAATTCATTTTTTATGTGCCACTTCCCTAATTTACCACTCTCCCAATGTACCTCTTATATCCCCTATTTGAATTCTACTCAGCTTTTTAGGCCAGAAAAACCAGGCAATTGTCCAGACTATTCCTACTTCTTCATTACCATAATCAGCCTCCAATCCCTGGTTTTCATTTTCTTAACATTTCTCAAATATGATCCCTCTTGTCCATTTCCACTTCCCCTCTTAGTTCAGGCCATGACTACAGCAACAGCTTCCAAACACTTCTACTTCTCCAGTGTCTGGTTCCTTTCCACTCAAGAGAGTGTATTTTCTAAAACAAATCTGATCACATCTTTTTCCCACATAAAGCCCATCAAAGCAGGGGCTGGGGTTGTGGTTCAGTGGTAGAGCACTTGTCTAGCATGTGCAAGGCACTGGGTTTGATTCTCTGCACCACATATAAATAAATAAATAAAGGTCCATGAACAACTAATAAAAATATTTTTTTAAAAATCATCAAAGCATTCCCATAACTTCTGGTGCAAAATCCAAATTCCTCAGCATGAAGTCCTCCATAGTTGACTCCATCACATATTACTTCCTCCACTTCTCCAAGCATTTATGGAATTCCAGTCAGTCTTTCACAAGTCCAGGTCTCCATGTCCTTGCACATGCAGTTCTCTTTACCTGGAAATACCTTTCCCAGATCACTATATGGTTAAAATAAAAAAAATCTTATTTATTCTCCCATTCCTACCTGGAAGCCTGGAAATCTGGTTTAGGTATTTCTCCTCTATGTTCTCATAGCCTTGTATTCATTACAGTACATAAAGTAAGCTATCTTTGATTTACTTGCCTGTTTCCTCCTGTTCTGTAAACTTCATGAGAACAAGTATATTCTTAGCCACAAGGGCTAAATGCCTCATTTAATATGTACTTCACACATTTAAAAGTCCAATAATAGATTGGTAAATAATGAAAGTGTTGAGCTACCCCTAGATTTTCATTTAGAGATCCTTACAAAGAGCTCAAATTTACATAGTTCTGAAAATAACCTCTGTATAAAATGTCCTCATCTCCTCTTCATTATTCTATTCATCGTTCAAATTTTTCCCCCTTGTTACATAATTCCATAGCACCCTGTTATTCCTAACACTCAACACATTTATACTTATTTCTGAAAGGTTTCTGCAAACACTGCTAGTCCATGAGGGCAGGGACTAGCTTGTTTTGTTTCAAAGCATCATTCACTGAATCCGGGAGAAGGCTGGTACAGAATAAACATAATGTTATGCACTGAGTTTAATCCTGGGAGGTGAGCAGAGACCACTTAAAAATAGGCAAAATGAGACATAAAGAAGTTAAATAAAGCCAACCGTAGTATCTACTCCGGAGACTGAGGCAGGCGGATCAAAAATTCCAGGCCACCCTGGGCTACTTGGCGGAGATCCTGTCTCAAAATGAAAAATAGAAAAGGTTGGAGATTTAACTCAGTGAGCGAGGGAGCGAGGGCAGTTAAATAAGGCATCTGTAACTACAGATTCTCAGTAATGGGGCCACACCAACACCTGATTTTAGTTCCGAAAGCACGCAACCCCGCCAATAAAGTTAGCTTGGCTTTTCGGAGTTAAGAGCAGCAATCTCGGAGTAAAGAGATGCTATCTGAATGCAAAGGCAGGACTTGCCTCTTTTAAAAACTTCCCACGTATCTCAAACAGCTAAATGTATTTAAAAAAAAAAAAAAAAAAGTTCCACGCATCAGGTGGCCTTTAACCAACAGCTGCCCGGACCGGAAGACTACTCCAAGTTAAGAGGCATATCAAGGTAATGAACGTCGGAAGGATCTGGTACTGGTTATCTATGAAAACAAAGTAATAATTCCGATTCTCTTCCTCACTCTATACATGATCGTAGACCAACTGCTTCCCGTTTTCGGGGATCAATTTACCCATCCGTGAGATGGGAGCGAGTCGGGGGAAAGGGAAGACTCTAAGGTCTCGGAGGTTCCTTTCAGTTAGGGCACGTTAGGAATGAGGTCTCCGCTGAGGTTGACATACAGCGCTGTGAAATCGAATGGAGGGGCCTCTCCAGGACCGCCCGGCTCAGCCGGTCACCCCGGCCCCACCTCAAGAGACCGCACCCAGGAGTCCGAGTCAGCCTGAGGGCCTCACCCCAGCCCCTTCAGCAGGGATCGGCCACTAACAATACCAGGAACCGGTGGGCCCCGGAAAGAACCCCAGTCCCTACCCAGCCGCGTACCCTCACCTTAAGAGTTCTGCCTCACCTCGGGACTCCGCTCAGCCGCTCTCCACTTCCGGCAAGAACCGCCCAGCAATCTTCGCGCGCCCCACTTCCGGGCCCTCACTGGGCGCGGCACTCCCACCGGAAATGAACCTCAGATTGAACCGCTAGGCTGGACCCGCACTGGGGAGGAAGTCGGCTGCCCGGCTCGTGACTCCGCCCCTATTCACCACGCTTGGGAAAGCGAATCAGGGCTAGCGCAGAGGGCACTTGGTAAAGAGCCCCGCCCAGAGGCGGGAGCGAGCCGGGGAGGGCGTGTTCGTAGGTCCGGCCATGCTCCTCTGTCCACCGCTCCTATCAGGAGTCGCCCCGGACCAATGAAGGGCCGAAATCACAGGCTGAAGCCCCTCCTCCAGAAGAGAGAACAGATGAGTGGCCGATTCTCCTGTCAGTTTGGTGTCAATAGCAAAGTCCGGACCGTTTCACGGCGTTACGGAAGGGGCCTCGGAAGGACTAGAGAAACGGAGTCAGAGTATCCGAGCCCGGGAGGCCATCAACTCTCTATGGGGGGGTCGAGGCCAACTTCACCTCTACTTCGGTTTCCGGGTTTGTGATTCGCAGAGGCAGCTGGACTGCCCAGTGTTCTAAGAGGACTTGGGGAGGCTGGGCGATAGAAAGGCTATTAGCTAGCACGCTCTGTACCCAGCCCGTGGGTCTGGGCGTTCCCGTCCTCGCCCGACTTTCTCGCCCCGGGCTGGGAAGGTGGAGAAAAACTCTCCATTCTCACCCCACTTCCTGTTTGCTGGGTGCACTCTGTGACCATAGATGGTCAGGTCTGGGTCTGTGCGGAAGCCGCCGCCGCCTAGCAGCCGCAGTCCTTCCTCCCGGCGCGCAGGGTGTGGTCCCTGAGAATAAGATGAGCTGAATTAAGAAATTCTGCCTCATTACGCAAAAATCCGGTTTCTGAGGCATCCTTGCTCCAGGCAGGTATACCCAGTCCTCTGCTAATAAGTCCGAGGGCGATTTAGCGTTGCAGCCTATGGGAAAGACTTCGCTTTCTTGCTCCTTGGACCGATGATTGCATATTTGTTCCTTCTGGGCTCACACTTTCCCAACCGGTCGTTATCCTCCCACATGATTTATTTCTAGAAAAAAAATTGGTAAGTGCTACAGTTCCCACCCCTTCAACCGAATGCCTGTGACAGCTCCGTGTTCAAGTGGAATGCAGGTATTATATGCCAGAGTCATTCAACAAATATAGTTCTTATAATAATAGTTACCATTTTCTGTGCAGTGACTACACTCCAGGTCTGTGCTGAATGCTTCAAACGCGATTTCGTTTAATTTTAAAAGCATCTCTGTTCTATGCCCTCAGGTTTTCAAATAAGGAAGCTGAATAATTTGCCAAGCAAGGTCATAAAGTAACTGTTGGAACTTTGAAGGGAACACATCTGACTCTAACCCCCTTGAGTTTAACCCATATGAAAGACCATACTGGAATTATTTGAGGCAGTGAAAGCCTCTGCATCTGGAGATCTCAGGTTCAACATCTCAGTCCTATCCTGAGCCCTTTACTAGGGGTCAGACTTTGCTCGATTACCCTGGATAATTCACTGGGCCTCTTCCCAATTTTATAACTTCCAGTATGTTTAAAAGAAAAATGACAACATGAGAAAGTATGGTACAAAAATTGTAGTATATTTTAAATTTTACATTTAACCAAAAACACTGTCTCACAGTACACACTAACTATATTTGGACAACATTGTCATGTCATATTTAGGCTGGGCATAGTCTTTTTTTTTCTTTTTATTTGTTCTTTTTAGATACACATGACAGTAGGATGTATTTTGGCATATTATACATACATAAAGTATAACTTATTCTAATTAGGATCCTATTCTTGTGGTTGTACATGATGCAGTTATCCTGGTCGTGTATTCAAATACAAAGATAGGAAAGTTATGTCCCATTAATTCGACGTCCTTCCTATTTCCCTCAGAACATTCAGCCTTTGGTTTTGGGGGACTGTTTTATTTCCTTAGCATGATATTCTCCAACTCCATCCATTTACTGGCAAATGCCATAATTCCACTTTTCTTTAAAGCTGAGTAATATTGCATTGAGTATATACACCACTTTTTCTTTATCCATTCATCTATTGAAGGACACCTAGGTTTGTTCCATAGCTTGGCTATTATGAATTGAGCTACTATAAACATTGATGTGGCTGCGTCACTGTACTATGCTGATTTTAAATTCTTTGCATATAGACTGAGGAGTAGGATAGCTGGGTCAAATGGTGGTTCCATTCCAAGTTTTCTAAGTAATCTCCATACTGCTTTCCATAGTGATTGCACCAATTTGTAGTCCCATGAGAAATGTAAGAGAATACCTTTCTCCCCACATCCTCACCAACATTTATTGTTACTTGTATTCTTTATAATTGCTATTCTGGAGTGAGTTGGGCAGTCTTACAGGCCTATAATCCTAGGGACTGGGAAGGCCTCATCAGAAGATCACAAGGTGGAAGCCAGCCTCAACAATTTAGTGAGATTCTCTCAAAATATAAAAGGGCTGGGGATATAGCTCAGTGGAAGAGTGTTCCTGGGTTTAATCCCCAACAGAAGGAAAAAAGAAGAAGAAAAAAGGTTAAGTGTATGTGAAACCTAGGGCAAATAGCCCCACTAGCCCTTGTAATCTTCATTCTACATTTAACCCTTCCAAATCTCTTTCTGTGATAGGGACACAAAATGCACAGACCATACATGCATCCTAAAGGAAGAGGAGAGAGGAGGAAATGGGAAGAAGAAAAAAAGAAAGGAAGCTTCCTCATCTATAAAATGGAGATGGTAATTCATGGGGTTGTAAAGAGAAACAGAAGCAATAATCCGTGTGAAACCACTCTGTAAAATAATTGTTTGTGAAAAGTACACATAAGTCATAACTCCTACCCCTCAGGATATTCTCTTTTAAGGAGTCTAGACCCATACACTTTTAACTTTTAACTCCAGAGCAAGATAGTTTAAGAACAATATCTGGTTGGTGTAGTGGTGCGTTCCTGTAACGCTGGCTACTCTCCTGGCTGAGGCAAGAGAATCACAAGTTCAAAAATAGTCTGGATAATTTTGGAAAAACTTGTCTCAAAATTTTTGAAAAGAAATGGGGATGTAGCTCAGTGATAGAGTGTTTGCCTAGTGTGTTTGAGGCCTGGGTTTATTCCCCAGACTCCAACAACTGTCACTTTTATTCATTTATTTATTTATTTATACACTAAAATAAGTTTATTGAGTTATTTCTATGTATCATTTAACCAAGGATACTGCAGTATCCTTAGTTAGACCCTGTTGCTGCCTTCAAAAAGTATGTAGTCTATTCTGGAAACAGGTATTACCATCTGGGGTGGTCATCAAATGTGCTGACTTCTGGCTTCCAGCTTTTTCTTCCTCACTCATCTTGCCCTGTGCCTAACAAAGTGCTTCATCTATAGTGTGCTCTCATTAGTGAATGCCTTGAATTCAGAAGAGTCATTTCTTGTACTGAGATGGATACATAAAACACTGCAGACCATGAATAAACAATATGGGAGATGGGAAACTGTGTCAGGCTGAAGTGAGAGGTCCCTGTAGAAGAATGGGAGATAAGGCTTTTTTAAAAAAATGAACAAACTGTACAGGGAGGAGAAATAAAAACTTTAAAGCGAAAGCAAGGAGGAGCTTGTATTTTACAAATTATAGCTTCAGTGTATAGAATGGGCAAAATAAAAAAGAAACAGGAAGACTTATTAGATGATAGATACAATGATCTAGGAAGGATCTGAATCAAAGCTGTGGTATAGGGACACAGCAAAGGGGCCAATTCAGAAGACACCATTCTTATGAAAGGAATAATGAGGGTGATGATAGGAAGAGGACAAGTGAAAATGATTTGAATATGATCCTTCAGATTAGATCTGGCCCCAGGTGCTGTGGTTTGAATGTTTGTACCCCTCAAAAATCCATATTAAAATTTAGTCACCAATTAAGAGGCTTGTAGGAAATGATTTGGCAATGAGAACTCTGCCCTCATGGGTGGGATTAGGGTCTTATGAGAGGATTGAGGAAACTAGTAAGGCCCTTTTGCCCTTCTCCCTTCTACCATGTTATGATGCAGCATTAAAGCACCATAATGGAAGTTGAAAGCAGGTCCTCTAACCAGGCCCTGAATCTACTGGCACCTTGATTTGAATTTCTAGTCTACAGAAATATGAGAAATAAATATATGCTTTTTATAAACAATCTAGTCTTTGGTATTTTGTTAGTATCAGGAAGAGCTAAGACACCAGGTATTCGCTCTCATTTGATATTACTTTTCTTTTGTCACAGGTATTACATCCTCATTATATATGCAATTATCTTTCATATCTTTCTCCCCTGTATAAGTTTCTTCCTCCCTATAAGGCCTTGTCTACCTGAAAAAAATGGTACTCAATAAATATTTGTAGGAAAAATTGACTAAATGGAAAAGGTGAGAGGGGCCAAGGATTTCTGAGCCTTGGAATCTCAGTGATGGAAGGAGTGAGGGGAAGAGGAGTGATTCTGGATTTATGGGCAGTGAGTCTCAAACTTCAAAACCCAGTCTAGAAAGAAAAGGGGAGAAAGGAATGTAGTTAGTTAATTTACAAGCAAGAATTGCTACAAAGTTGATTGATTTTCTCACATGCCCCGCTCTTTAAATATATTACCACCTTCTTGGGTTTTGCTGGGATTTCAGCACATTCCAAACCTGCAGAATTGCTTTGTCTCTGAGGGTGCCACCCAAGTTTCCTCCTTATCTCTCAGAGTTTCAGACACAGAAGTCTGGCAGTTCATCTGGAGCATTCCCAGCCTGGCTCAGAGGACTGTGTACATCTGTGCAGCCTGGCTCAGAGCCTGTCTACATTTGGGCAGATCCTGTATCCCCCTGCCAGAAGGAGCTGATGACAGACAACAGTCTATGGGAGCCTGTCTTTCTTCTCCTCCTAAGATAGGGCCCTAGGCTCCAGTCTGAGCAGGATCCCAGGTCCAAAAACTAGGAGTTGCCAAGAGAAATACAACAATATAGTTGTAGTGGATATGAGCTTGCCTTGGAGTCACTCTGACCTGAAACAGAATCCCAACTCTGGCACTGACTGTGTGGTCTTGGAGTTATCCTCATTTAACCTCAGAGAAGGAAATTAACACCCATCTTGAATGGTTGATGTGAATTAAAAGAAAATGTATAAAACACTTGACCCACATAGACCTTCAGTGACTACTAACAATTATAATTCAGTACAGAAAATCTATTGTTTGTGACCTTGGTGAAGGAAATAAGCTCTGAAGTGTCAACACAGTAGATGATGCTACCAGAATTATTATCACTACTATCCCTGTCACCAGACAGTTTCCCCAGTCTCTGCTCATTTTTATCGCTATCTTTTTGATTCAAAGCCAGGACCTGGGCCCTTGGCTGCAAGTGAAAATAAATTAAATCAGTTAGGGATATGAATGCTTTTGCCTACAGATAACAGAAAATTTGATGGTAGTGATACTTCTTATAAAATACCCCCCCCCCCGTTATTGAGGATTGAACTCAAGAATGCTTTATCATTGAGCTATATCCCCACCCCTTTTTATTTTCTTATTTTGAAATAGGGTCTGTGTTGTCCAGGCTGGCCTTGAACTTGGTATCCTTTTGCTTTAACTTCCTGAGTCTCTGGGATTAGAGGTGTGTGCCAAAATTAGCACGACTAGCTAAAGTTTTTTTTTTTTTCTTACATAGAAGAAAAGTGGAGATAGGCAGTTTTACCAGCTCAGTAATGTCAGAGTTGCTGTGTCTGTGATTCAGGCCATCTTACCCTTAGAGTAGCTTATTGCCTTTGCAGTCCCTACTGTCACATCATGTTCAAGGAAAGAAGAAAAAGAAGGGAAGACGCAGCCTCTGAAACTGGGAAGCTAGTTTTCTAAGGAACTTACAAAATAAACCCTGCTTCTTGTCTCATAGCCAGATCTAATGGTGAACAAAAAGTTCAGCTTCCTTGTTTCTCAGAGGAAGATTTTTGAGATGCATTTCACACTGTTTCTGAGGGTCCACAAAGGGCCTTAGCCCAGTTGCCCACAGCAATAACCACTCACTTACAAACCCTATTTTGACTTTTCTGCCTTCTACAACTTGTTTCAGGGAACCCAAACTAAAGAGAATGGAATTGGCTGGGCCCACTATAGTAGGAAAGTGACAGTTAGCATTGTCAGCTTTTGAAAATTTAAGGTGCACTATCTCATACATTTGGGAAGTCCCTGGAAGGGGATGAAAATGTTTAGTGTCCAATGAGGAAGGTAGATGTCCTCTATAATAAATCTTTGTAGTTTGGTGGCACACACCTGTAGTCCTAGCTAGAGGAGGCTAAGGCAGGATCATCACTTGAGTACAGGTGTTCAAGGCTAGCCTGGGCGACACTGTGAGACCATCAAGACAACAACAACAAAATAGACAAATTTTTGTGATTGCCCTATATCAACATATACCCTGTTTTCTATACTTCACCCTTCAAAAAAATAAAACAAAGTAGGACTCCAAACTCAAGCAAGCTTCCCTTTTGAAACCAAAATATCACTTACTACACCACCTCCTACCCAAAGAAAGGAATCTATCCAAATTCTCATAATTTTCAAATCCAGGATCTCTAAATAATGTTCCTTCTTTTTCCAGTTTTATAATGATCCTGCTTAAATGTTCTAAAGCCTATGGACTAAACTTTAGAGTTAATACTATGACATAGCACACTCTACATATATTGGAGTAGGTAAGGAAAAAGAAAGAAGAAGAAAATTAAATACAGTATAAAATATTTAACTGACTTGGCAAGAAATCTTTCTATAGCTGATCATAAGGCTTTAGTTGGAAACTTGGACTGCATCTGTCCACCACCCATTCCACACTGTCTTTAGCAGTACCTCTCTGTTCTCAGGATCCTCTTGATGGAAAAAGAAATGAAAGGGACATGCACTGTCTAAAGGCCCTGAACCAGAAGTAGCATTTATCACTTCCATTTATACTTGATTACTTCATCAACTAGAATTTAAGTCACACAGCTTCTAGTTGGGGCTATAATTGAATTTTCCATAGGTGATCAAGTTTCTGTTTTCAAGGTTTAGAGACCTCAAGGGTCTAGCCTGTATAACATTCCCATAATTTTCCATTAGTTTTTAGCACTGGATGTAGCAGTCTGTGGGAGCAGGTACCCTTGGCATCCTTTGGATTATATCCATAATACTCCTTTCCTCTATTATATAGTGATAATTCTCTTCTGTTTTATAATGGGCCTATCATTGTAACCAGGGGTATGCAGGGAGAGTTGGACAATAAGTTCTCTAAGGGGAAAGCCTTGATTTTTAGAATTTTTTAATTGGTGTAAATACTCATACCATGGCCTATTTTAACCTACCAAAGTTTTGTCACTGAGTGTAGAGTTAGTAAAAATGTCCTGTGGTAAGAATAATGGCTCTCCAAAGATGTTCACATCCTAATCTCTAGAACCTATGAATATACAACCTTAGGTGGCAAAATTGACTTTGCAGAGGTAATTAAATTAAGGACATTGAGATGGGAGATTATCCTCGCTTGTCCAGATAGGCTCATTATAATCACATAGATCCTTTATAAAGGAAGAAGGGAAGCAGGAGAGTCAGTGTCAGAAAAAAATAGATGTGAAAATGAGGGCCAGGGGTATAGCTCTAATGCTTAGCTTAAGCACACACTAGAGCCAGGAATCAGAAAGTCTTTAAGATGGAGAAATGACATAAGGCCCTGGGTTCAGTGAAAGCAGAGGTCTTGGTAATGCTACCAAGAATGTTGGCAACCTCTAGAAAGTGGAAAAGACAAAGCAGTTTTTCCCCTGGAGCTTCCAGAAGGAACATTTTGGAACTATATGGCATGAGAGCAAGTGCTATTATAAGGATTAGCAAAAGCCATTTTGCCAATGATACAAAATAAAGTCAGCCACTAATTCAAATATGTAAGTCAACCTTGAATGATACAGTGAGCTATGTTTGTCTCTCCTGCTTCATCAACCCCTTCTTTATTCCCTTTCCCTTGACTCTCTGTGGCATGACAGTTCCTAAAGGTTCAGTCTTAGATCCTTTATCCTTTGCTCCTTCTGGTGATGAGTTGCCCTCGTCTCAGGTCATTAGTAATTAGTTATTATCTTTATTTCAGTGTTTTTCGGGTGTGCCTGCCATCTTTGTATGTAGCTTTAGTTTCTTGAAACATCTTTCAATCCTACTCATTGGACAGCATGCCAGTAAATTACCACAAGATGGCAGCCTTGCTGAATTCAGCCTATATTGAATCCAGTTTTACACTCCTTCAAGTTGGAGGTAGAAGAGGTTTCTGAACAAGATTTAATCTTATTTATTTAACATTACTTGAGAACCTCCTACATTTGGGGTCTTTTAATGTAAGGTTTTTTAATTTACAAAAAGTTGGGTATTATCCCCTTTGAAGATGAGAAAACTAAAGTTGAAAATGGTTAACTAGCTTAGTCAGGAATTAAATTTTAAACCAGTGTTTTCTGACTCCAAAACCAATGTTCCTTCCATTACATAAGTGAATATCAGGCTGCAACAGTATTATTTAAGTTTTTTGTTCTTGTGTGTTTTTAAAATTACAAGTAACAGAAAACCAACTTGAACCAGTTTGACAGCAACAACACAACCAAGTATTTGAGGATGCTCGTGAAAATCTAGAACAGAAATGATGCCCAACTTTAAAAGAGGGAATAGAGCCAGGAATTGGAAAGTCTTTTAAGACTTGGAAGAAGGACAAGAAAAATGGGGAAAGGAAACGAAAAGGAAAAGCTGAAGAGGTCCAAGAGATTAAGCTCTGTTATGTGCCCCACTCAAGCAGAATAACCCGATTTTAGTGCATTTTACATATCAGGGTCCCATGCAATGTTTTGTCTGAAAACTAAGGATTTACAATGTTAGACAATACTTCTAAACCACTGGTGTCATATATTAAGCCATCCCCCATTGTTGGACATTTTAGATATTTTCCAGTTGTTCACTTATAATAAGTAAAACTGTGATGAATATTCTTCCATACTGTAGTAAGCAGTGCATGGAGTCATAGAATACTTCTGTTTCCCTTGTTCTTACAACTTCCCTGAGGCAAGAAGAGGGAGGTATAGTCTGAGAGTCATAGCCTATGCCCTAAGTCCAGTGCTTCTCAAAACTTCACTGGTTCTCAATCATCTATAAATACCTTGTAAGCATCTAACTACATGCCCAGTACTACTGGGCACTGTGGAAACAATGGTGAATAAAAGATAATCTGTCATCATAGAGCTAACAACTAGTGATGAAGACAGATCCAAAATGGATACACTGCTAAATTATTTCAAGAGGCATAAGGAAAGTGCTGCCAAACCGAAGTTCAGAAGGCTAAAGGACAAGTATGAGTTAGCCAGAGAAAGAGAATAGAGAAGAGTTGTGTGAGGAGAGAGAAAAAGCGTGAAGATCTAAATGTGAGAGAAAGCTCATTAGGTTTGAGAAAAATCAGTGTGGCTGGGCACAGAGAACAAAAGGAAATGATAGGAGACCAAGGTAAAAGGAACAGCAGGGTCCAGATAGTGCAAAGTCTTATTGTTATAGTAAAGATTTTGGAATATATTGCAAGGGAGATCACTGAAAGACTTTTAAGAAAGTGCATGGTCCTACTGATATTTGAACATGAACATTCTAGCCATAGAATGGAGGGGAACAAAAGTAGATACCAGGAAATCAGAAAAGGGAGCTAGCTGATGCAGAAAATAAGGCAAGAGATGATGAAGGCTGAGATTAGTAGGAATTAAAAGAAATGGACAGATTAAGTAAGAATGAGTGATCTAAGAAGTGGGAATGATAGGAGGTAGTGATTGATTGTGTATGGGAGCATGTGTGAGAAAGGGTGAGTATTCAAGACTACTAGTTTTTGGCTTGAACAGCTGCTTGGATGGTATTTCCTTACAGAGACTGGGCACACTAGAGGAAGAGTCCATTTGGTGGGAAAAGATGATGAAGTCTGTTCTAGTTGTGTCCCACTTGAGTTGTCTGTAGGATTTCCTGAATTTGCAGGTAAATATGTAGGACTAAGCTCAGAAGACAAATCTGGCCAGTAGGTGCTGATGTAGGAGCTCTGGGATTGAAAAAATATAAACTGAGCAAGAAGAGGATCATCCTGGGCTACTGAAAAAAGCTACATTAATAGCAAATTGGAAGAGAAGGAAGAAAAGAAGGTTTAGAAGAAGCAACCAGAGAGGCAGCAGAAAACCAGAAAAGTTTCTGGTTCAGAAATACCAAGGAAAGAAGCATTTCGAAGAGCCATGGATACCTGTATTAAATGCAGCCAGAGTGGTCACGTGAAAAGAGTATGGAAAATTGTCCATTGGGTTTAGAAAAAAAATAAGGCTATTGATATTATCAACAGCATGTTTTTGTAAAGTGATAGTGGGCAGAGACTACATAGGAATGGGATGAAGGAGGTGAGAAGTTGGAAACAGTAGTGTAGGGCACTCTTGACAGTTTTCATCTAAAATGGGACAGATAAAATGAATTACAAGGGGAATGTCAACCACCAAAGTTTTCAAGCTAAAGACTGAAATCATATTCAGCCCTTCTTTTCCTTTTATGTCCCATTTCTAATATATCTACTAAACCTGTTGGCCCAAATTTTGAAATACATTCTGAATCTCACCACTTTAACATTTTATCCACTGCTTCCTATTTAAGACACTGCCATCTCTTACCTAGACTGTCTTATGAATTCTTTGATTTATCTCCTAATTGGACACTCCTTCCCTATACTGCAAATCTGTGAACTAAAGAGGCAAGTTAAAAAAAAAAAAGAGGCAAGTTATCAGTTTCTATACATCCTACATACAATGGTAGAAAAGGCATAGGACAATCTCTATTGGTCATGCCCTTTTTAAAACTGAGAGGTAAACTGAGAGGTACACAGCAGAGATAATTCTGAAATCCAACAGGCCTAGGTTAATTAGAGTTTAGTCAACTGACTGGGAGTCATTCTTTGTGGTTTGGGCTCCAATGTAAGCAGTCTTGGCTCCACCCTCTGAATCATCTTTCCTTTCCATAAGAAAATTGAATTTGCATCCAAGTAGTTTTCTCAGACTGCTTCCTGCCTGTAACAAGGTAGGAGTGCAAAGCCCTCTTTCCATTATATATTTATTGCCTATGTCCCTTTTGATCCCAGATGAAAAAGCTTCTGCCTGAACAATTCTCTTAAAAGCATTGTGGGTGTGTTGTTTGTTTTGTTTTTTGGTATCAGGGATTGAATCCAGGGGTGCTTAACCACTAAGCCACATCCCCAACAACTTTTTTATATTTTGTTTTGAGCCAGGGTCTTGCTAAGTTGCTTAGGGCCTTGCTAAATTACTGAGGCTGGTTTTGAACTTGGAATCTTCCTGTCTCAGCTTTCTGAGCCTCTGAGGTTATAGGCATGGGCCACTGTGCCCCACATGTTGTGGATTTTTTTTAAATGCATACCTTCTGTGTCTTAGAGTCAGGAGCTGTATAAATTTAGATCTGTTCACAAGCCAATGCTAAGGATGGAATTAGTAGTTTTATTTGTGCTAGGGATAGCACTCAAGGCCTTAAAAGCTCTAGCAAATCAGATACAGTGGCACATGCCTGTAATCCCAACAACTGAGAAGGCTGAGGCAGGAAGATTGCAAGTTTGAGGCCTGCCTTAGCAACTTAGCAAGACCCTGTATTGAAATAAAAAGGGCTGGGGATGTAGCTCAGTGGTAAAGCAACCCAGAGTTCAATCCCCAGTACTGAAACAAAACAAAATAAAACAAAACAAAAAACAAACAGTGCTGGGCAAGCTAGGCAAGCTAGGCAAGTGCTCTATCATTAAGCTACATCCTGGTCTACAAGTATAACATTTTTCCTTTTTTTTTCTCTTCTTTTTTTTTTTTTTTTCAATACTGGGGATTAAAACCAGGGTCTTACACATACTAAGCAAGTACTCTTCAACTGACCTCATCACTAGCCCTTTTTATTTTATTTTGAGACAAGGTCTCCCTTTAAATTGCTGAGGCTGGCCTCAAATTTGCAGTCCTCCTGCCTCAGCCTTCTGAGTGTCTGGGATTATAGGTATTTACCACCACACCTGGCCTGCGAACATTTTTACTATCATTTATTTCTCTTTGGCCTTTTTATCTTTCATTATTAAAAAAATGAATTTTTATGAGGTAAAGTAAACATAACTTTTTCTTGCCCATCTGTTTTTTCTCTTGTTTAAAAGGTCTTTATAAGTCATAAGTTATACATTTAGATTCCAAAATTTAATTTTTTTTTTACATTTAAATTTTAACGCATCCAGAATTTATTTCTGAATGTATTGAGTTTGGGAGTTCAATTACTTTCTTTCAGATGGTTAACTAACTGTGCCATTACCATTTGTTAAAAAAAATGTATACCTCACTCACTGAATTTAAATATTTGTCATTTCTAAAATTGCCATGGACACTTGGATATATGTTTGAATTCTGTCTACTTTTTGCTAGATATATATTTTTTTAAACAATAATTTTTGTCATACACAATTTTATACAGAGGATAGAGAGAATAACATTCTTTTTTTTTATTTTAATATTTATTTTTTAGTTTTCAGCGTTTGTATGTGGTGTTGAGGATCGAACCCGGGCCGCACGCATGCCAGGCTAGCAAGCTACCGCTTGAGCCACATCCCCAGCCCGCTAGATATATTTTTATAATCAATATTTTATTACCTTTGTTTCATGATCAGAACATATAGACTGCCAAGGCACAGTCATGCACTATAATCTCAGCTACCCAGGAGGCTGAGGAAGGAGGATCAAAAATTTGAGGTCAGCCTGGGCAATTTAGTGAAACTGTGTCTCAAAATAAAAAAATAAAAAGGACTAGGGATGTAGCTCAGTAGTAAAGTGTTACTGAGTTCAATCCTTAAAACTGGGGAAAACAAAACAAAACCTGTGAATAGTTTGGAACAATTTGTATGTAATTCTTTTTTTTGGCCAGGGCACATTACAGGGGATTAAACTCAGGAGCACTCAATCACTGAGCCACATCCCAGCCCTATTTTGTATTTTATTTAGAGACAGGGTCTCACTAAATTGCTTAGTACCTTGCCATTGCTGAGGCTGACTTTGAACTCACAATCTTCCTGCCTGTGCCTCCTAAACTGCTGGGATTACAGAGGTGCATCACCATTGTATGTAATTCTTAACCTAAACCATGTGACTCAGAGATTTCAGCACATGGTTATAATTACTTTCTAAATTATTTTACAATGATTTGGGAGTCATTTTGTTCATATAGAGAGGGTATCAAATATCATTATCTCAAAATGTTGTCAAACTCCATAAATTCACAGTTCAATATCAAGCATACTAATAAACCATTGGATTTTCAAATATTTCACATGACATTAACAAAGAAAGTGAAAAAATTAATTACTCTTGCCAAAGGTGTCACAAATAGCATACAATTCTGATGGGCAGTGGGCAGAATCCAAAACTCGGAAGCAGTTTTAAAAATTGGTTTGATTTAATAGATTATATTTAGAAAATGTTATTTATTTATTTGTTTGTTTGTTTTTGGTACCAGGATTGAACCAAGAAGTTCTTAATCACTGAGCCACATTCCCAGCCCCCTTTTTATTTTTCATTTTGAGACAGGGTCCCATTAATTTGCTTAGGGCCTCACTAAGTTGCTGATGCTGGCTTTGAACTTGCTATCTTCCTGCCTCAGTCTCCCAAGCTGTTAGGATTATAGGCATGTGCCTCTGTGCCCAGCCTAGAATGTGTATTTTTATTAAATATTTCCATGGAGTTTTTTATAAATGTTGACTTATGTTCTAGGTTACAAAATAAATAATAAATACCAAAGAATCAGTAGGTTTTCCATAATGTGTATCTGTATTGTAGCTGGAGAACAATAACAATATCAACAACAAACATACTCAGTATGTTTGGAAATTTTTAAATATACTACTGAACTAAATAAGGAGATATTAGAAATCAGGAAGTACTTAGAACTGAATAATTTTAAAAATGCATTAGACCAAAACTTGTGGAATGTACTTTAGGAGAAATGTATAGTCTTAAGTGAGACTATTAGAAAAGAAAATAAGATGAAATTTAAAGAACAAAGTTTTAAAGTCAAGAAGTTACACAAAGAACCGAATGATCTAAATAAAGAAGAAATCATGAGATAGTTAAGAGGAGAAATTAAATGAGCAGTAAACAAATATGTGTGTTTAAAAAAGCTGCTATTTGAGGGCTAGGACTGTATCTTGGTGGCAGAGTGCCCGCCTCACACACGTAAGGCACTGGGTTCAATCCTCAACACTGCATAAAAATAAACAAAATAAAGATATTGCGTCCATCGATAACTAAAAAATATTTTTTAAAAAAGTGGCTGATATTTGAGAAAGACTGACATAGCCAAAAGTTCATTCTGTGGGAAGAGCAATAAAATAAACAAATACTGGTGAAATGATAAAGGACCAAAAATCAGGAGCAAAAAAGAGGATGTGCTACAGTTGCAATAGAGATTGATACTGTTCGTATTTAAAGACTGTCTTCATAGCCCACCTTCTGCCAATACAATTCATATCCATTCCATGTACAAAATGCATTCACCCTCCTCCCATGTCCCTCAAAGTCTCACTCCACATGACAGCAGCTCAAAAGTTAGGATCTCGTCATCTAAATAAGATCAAGGTGCAAATTAGGCTCTTTAGGTACAACTGTTGAAGGCTGGAGATTGTGGGAAAGGACCAAGGAGGGAGCCGCAGACTGACACCTCAAGAACAGAGAGATCTGAACAGGTGGCAGCTGTCAACTCTAAGCATTAGAACAAATAATGCCGGGTTAATAAGTTGTCTCCTTCAAGAAGGAAAAAAGTTCAATGAAGAGACAGAAACCACCCAGTTATTTGGACAGGGAAAGTTTAATGTAAAGAATTATTAACTAAAACACTCTTGTTTTGGATTTCAGAAGTAAAAATAAATTTTTATTTTAGCAGGCATTTGAGGTTGTTAAGATTGACCTGTTAAACTGCTTGCATTTCATTAACCTCTACAGTAGGTTTATATGAGATGTTGACTTTTTATATATTGTGTGTAGGTATTGTTTGCATTTTGTAGAACTTTGTATTGCATTTATGATCAGTACTGTATACAATATAGGATATTTTTTCAATCAAAGATTCATATCCCCTTCTTTTGTCAATACTGGGAATTGAATCACAGAGCCTTGCATGTACTAGGTAAGCATTTCACCACTGAGCTACATCTCCAACCTCCAGTAATTCCTTTTTGCTTAACATTTTGGTGGAAAATACAAAGTCAGGTGGTTGTATGAGGTCTGTAAGTATAGAAATCGATCTGTTATCATTTCTTGTTTTTAAATTTATATAATTCACATATTATAAAATTCACACAAGTGTACAATTCAGGGGTTTGGAGTATATTTAGAAGATTACACAACCATCACCAACTAAATACATGTTTAAAAAAAACATAAATACATGATATTTAGTAATCCAGCGTTTTCTGCATATGCATATGGATATTAGTTCTATTGCCTCCCATATCTTTCATTCATGAGTTCTCCCCACAACAATCACCTGATTGATTATATTTTACTTCCTTAGGTAGCAAGATGGGCAGAGTCTGGGAGTCAGTGCTCCTGATGAGTGAAATATCCTTCTTCCACCTCCACATATCTATTCAAATCTCTCTTAGTCTGCTTGAACTGAAGGAACACACATCACAGACTGTGTGGCTTAAATAACGGAAATGTATTTTTCCACAGGTTTGAGGCTAGAAAATTTAACGTCAAGGTGCCATTCAGTTTGGCTTCTGATGAGGGCCCACATCCTGGCTCACACCACCACTTCTCTCTGCGTTCTCACATGCTCTTTCCTTAGTGCATGCCTATGTGGAGATGGGGGGGGTTCTCTGGTTTCTCTTATATGGACACTTATCCCATCAGATTAGGGCTTCCACTTATTGCCTTCATTAATTACTTCCTTAAGAAGGCTTCATCTTCAAGTACAGCTACATTGGAGGTTAGGACTTTGACATATGATAATGAGTGTATCTACTGATTTCCTAGGACCTTCCTAAGAAACAGTCTTATTCTCTGTTCACCATTTTATTCAGACACATACAAATTAATCTGATGGGTTGGTAAACCCCTGACTGCTTACAGGAAAGCTCAATTGTGTACTTGAGAAAAAATTCAAGAGGAGGAGTAGGCACAAAACAACAAATTCAGCCACAAGGACTGATTTGAGAGAGAAGGCTGAGAGGGGAATAACGGATACTATGTGACACAACACCAAAGACACCATTCACATCCTAATCTACTTGGGTGGTATTTCCTGGAATTTTTGTAGTACAAAACTCATAAGACCATATGTGCCTTAGGTAGTAGTTCTGAGTGCAGTGTTAGAAACTGCTGGCACCTTTCCTGAAACCTTTTCAAATTCAGACACTCTGGAGGTATGCCTGTGGATAATTTCCTTATGCATATGCAGAAAAAGCTGGATTACTAAATATCATTTTACTTTTGGGTCCTCTTCGCTATGAGACCATCCTAATTGAGTTAATGTTGAGGGATCAAACTACTAATTAAAATTTTTTGGCTAAAAGCAACAGAATCTAATTATGACTAACTTGAGGAAGAACATAAAATTTATTTTTTTTAAAAGTGAAAAAATTAATAGAATCAATACAATCTGAAAAATTGTGTATCTCAACAGTCAATTATCTATATATACAGGAATCATGGCAGTTCTGGATATGTAGGTCACAGAAATGAAAAGAAAATTTTCTCAGAATGCTGCCCAGAATGAATCAGCTTCAAGAGTTTTCTATATTCCTGCCTCCCACTAAATTCTTTTTCCAGAGACAGCATTTCCAACTGGTCTAGTCGTGATTGGATGGCATCCTCTGACAAGGGAAGGGCATTAAACCATGATTGACAGCCCCACCAAGCCAGCATGCAGTGGGGGAAGGGGTGTTCTTTAAAAGAAAGAGATAGAATGCTGATAGAGAAAAACAACAGATGTCCTCTGCATTCCAACCATGGGTTGCCAAGCAACATCCTCCCACTTTTTAAAATACCATATACAATTTTTAAAATGCCTCTGTCTAACATAATATAATTATCTCAAAGGCAAACAAAAGATACACTCAACTCCTTCCAAAAGGAGACAACCCATGTCCAGTTATGGCATCCATTCTTTCCCTGGTTCCGTTATGATCCTCCTCCATATTTTGCAACTTGTAGACAAAATGACAAGTTTAACCATCACCTATCCACAGCACACACAATTCTAGAGGAAGAGAAAAGAGAAGAAAAGAATAATTACTTTTAAAATATATCTGACTTTATACATGTTAGTATATGCAAATATACTTCAATAAGAGAGAAAATATATCCATGACACAGCAAGGAAGAAATAGGGTTGAAGCTACCATCCTCATTTCTAGAGTTGATGCTGGTATTTATGATTTTGTCCTCCCCTACCCAATTCATATTCTCTTGCCATTGACTGGCTAGCACCTCCGTTACTTTAGTGCTTTATCAGGTGGGTTGTTAAACCCAGACTTCAAGGTCACACCCAGTAATTCTCACCTCCCAGTGTTTGTGCCCTTCTGGTACCCTTCTACATTAAATATACCCTATAATATTTCATATTATTGGAATTACAGTTTTTCTCTAGTGTAGCTACATTTTCTGCTCTCAGATGCTGACCACTCTGATTTTCAACTCTCTCTTCAGTTTGGACCCTGGAGATTTCCCTGACATCTCACAAATTCAATTCTGCATTTCTTTATATTTTGGCCATGATTTCTAAGTGTTTACACAAGAACTTCTCCTGATTATCTAGTCTGCCAGATTGCTGGAGTTGAAAGTCCTGTGTATTTACTTTTCTATAACCCCAACAAGAATGCAAACTCCATAGGGACTGAGAAGATACCTTGTTCATAATTGTGTTCCCATAATCTAGCACTGTGCCTGGAACACAGAAAGCATTCATTACATGTTTGTTGAATGAATGAATGTAACCAGGGAAGAACTAAATGACATAACTGAACATGGATTGTCTCCTTTTGAGAAAAGTTGTGTGCTTTTTCTTTCTTTGTTTCTTTTTTTTTTTCTGGCTTATATGTGAAAAAAAATTACACTAGTTAATTAATTAGAAGGTACATAGAAAACTTTTGCCCACTTAGCAAACGTCTCTTTTAGAATTGTCTGCTGATAATTTAATCTTGAGACTTGGTTTTTACATGTCACTCTTTGACCTACAAAAAGAGCGGTCAAGGTTTTACTTTTTATATTTATTGTTTTTTAAGCCTTCAAAGTCTCTAGAGGAAGTGGAATTTGTTTATATCAAATTAGCTATCACACTGACAGGTTATAGATTTCTACAGGACAGGGTAAAAGAAACAAAATTTATTAACACAAATGTATTATTTACATTGGTAATCATACAACCAATGGATGACTATTTCAGTGACTGACTTTAAAATTTGCATTGTTGGGCTGGGGCTGTGGCTCAGCCGTAAAGCACTTGCCTAGCACATGCAAGGCCCTGGGTTAGATCCACAGCACCACATAAAAATAAATAAAAAATAAAGGTACATAAATTTTTTTTGCATCGTTTAGAATAGGTGTCTCATAAACTATGGTGCTTGACCAGGTTAATTTTGTGTTTAAAAGAGATTTCTTTTGATTTTTTTTAAATGTAAATTTATTTTTAACTGATACATAAAATTGTACATATTAATGAGGTACCAGTAAAGTGATGTTTCAACCCATGTATACATTATGTAATATTTAAATCAGGCTAAATGTCTCTGTCTCATAAATAATTATCATTTATTTCTTTATGTTGAAAACTTTCAAAATTCTTTCTCCGAGCTTTTTGAAATGTACAGCACATTTTTGTTTTCTATAGTTACTCTACTATATAACAGCACACCAGAATTTCTTGCTTCTGACGGGAATTTAGTACCCACTGATCAACTTTTCCCAGTGTCTTCTCCCTCAAAAAAGAATTCTTGATTATCTTTTTCCAAACCTGCACTTGACCTTATCTTCACCTTTTCTGAAATTTCTTTTAGTCATTCAGGTCAAATCTTAGAAAACAACCTTGAGCCCACTTTTTCCTCCCATTTCCCAGCTCCCACCCTGCATCCAACTCATTATCAGTTCTGTTGGCTCTCCTTTCAAAACATATCCAGATTCCACCTCTTCTCAGAAATCCTCAATACCAAGACTAAACCTCTGTCATCTCTCATCTACACTAAACTCATCTGCCAGCTTTCACTCTTGTCCCCAATATGAGCTCTCCACATGGCCGCCAAAAGGAACTTTCCATTCAAATCAAATCCCATCAGATATAGCTGTGGTTCAATTTAACAGGCAGCTGGAAAACATAGCTCCTTGGCCACACTATAAGAAGTCTGGGGCCATCTCATAAAAAAAAAATAAAAAATAAAAGAAGTGTCATATTTCATCCTTAGCAAATAACACACACACACACACACACACACACACATATATATATATATATATATATATATATATATAATAAAAAAAGGGGGATGTTGCTGCTACAGGAAGTTATAAAATAGCAGAGCTTGGCCTAATCATCTTGGCTCATCTCCACACTTCATTGTTCTGTGCAAATAACTTCTGAGCAATCAGCTTGGGAATGCTGGGAAAATGGTCATAATAACCAGGATGTTTTCTGGATAGGTTCCTGCTATGTCTAGTGGATTGTCTTATTTCAAAGTCCATCTCTGATGACTCAAGCTTTGTGCTCAAATGTTATGCCATCCATTCAGCAAAAAAATGAATATAATGAATTTTGGTTCTTTTCCACACTGTCTTCCAGAAGGATTGATCAGAAATACATCTCAGGTATACTTGAGGCGTATTTACTGAGAAGCTAATGAAGCTTAAGACTTAGGACTTATATAATACCCTTCCAAGGCTCTCTATTTAATTTTGTATTTATTCTTTTATTTATATAGAGAGAGTACCAGGGATGTACCAGTGGTTAAGTACCCACATCCCCAACCCTTTTTTATATTTTACTTAGAGTCAGGGTCTCACTATGTTGCTTTAGGGCCTTGCTAAATTGCTAAGGTTTGAGTTTATGATCCTCCTTCCTCAGCCTCCCAAGCCTCTGGGATTATTAGGCATGTGCTTTGGCACCCAGCAATATTCTTTTTCTTGAGAAGGACTCAAGTCATTTTCAACCAAGTTGACGGTTATGAGAAATAGGAAATTCAGGCTGTCAATGACAAAGAACTAGAGGAAGAAGCAAGTACAAGGTTCTGTGGTCTTCTATTTTGCTGACCAAGGTTATCATTCCTGTGAGAAACCTTCTGACCTAGCCAACCCAAGACACTCATCATCCATAGCCTAAACTCAGCAAGCACTGCTTTGGGCCCTTCCTAAGAATCCTGATATTGCCTGCTGCATAAAAATTAGTAAAACTCCACTGGGAAAGATTTCTAAATATCTCTATTATGAAACTGCAGTCCAGTTTGATCACTTCTTTACAGAACAGGAGGGAGACCTGCCGCAGTCTGGCTGGGCACAAATCACAAGCCACTGAAGCAGGAACAAACTTTATTTTTGAACTCCACCAAAACACTACACACGCTCCCGGGGAATTCTCCCGAAATCCACGCGGCTTGTCCAGGAACCAGCCACCGGAAATATCTCCTCCAGAAATCCCTCCTCCTGCACTTCCCCAACCAATGGGAACTCAACCAATGGGAATGCCCGGGAATCCCGACAAGAACTCCAAAGTAGAGAACTCCAAAGTAGCGGAGAACTCAAAAGTAGCGGCCAAGGCGGATAGTAAAGCCTCGCCTGTCAACCAATACTGTTGGCAAAATGCCAGGGGCCATACAGCTCTCAGCAGAGACCAAAGTGCAACAAGTAGTTTCACTTGGCCTTCCCTTTCTACTACATAGATATGAGCTGAAGTCTGGGCGTGTGTTTAAACTTCTTAGAACACAGCAAAATATCTGATTTATCAAACTTCGCTATAAGAAAGACTGTAACTTAGAGAGGTTACCTTTGCTAAAAGCAGCAACTCTTTAGTTAGGCTGCTACAGATGCCCCATGGGTAACTAAAAGAAGGACAAAGCTTAGCTTCTCTGTCTTCATTTTGTATCTGTCTTCTTTATTACCTCAAACTTTGGGTCTAGTTCCTGCTCAGCTCTGCATGTAGGCATGTTAATCATTCAAAATTTTCATATAAAAACTGATAATACTGGGACTGGGGATATGGCTCAAGTGGTAGCGCGCTCCCCTAACGTGTGAGACACTGGGTTCAATTCTCAGCACCACATTAAAAATAAAAGATATTGTGTCCACCTAAAACTAAAAAATAAATATTTAAAAAAATAAAAAATTTACCTAGCCTAAATTTACCTAGCCTATCCTGTCCCTCTGCAAGACTGAGGCCAGATTTGCAGGGAGATTTGTAGCATCCTGTTTCAAACCCCAGGAGTGGTGCACAGAAGTCTCCAGTCCTTGTCCCACACCTTCCAGGAGGAGGGGGAGACAAGTATCACCCCATATTAAGACTGCACCCCATCCTCAAACAGGAGTTTATCTCATGGGAACTAAATTGCCCCCTTCCAGGATCACAGGTCTGATGCATAAACATCCTGAGCAGCAAATGGAAATTGCCCCTTTAAGTGATAAGTATTTCTCCAGAGCCACCTCCTATAATCAGAACTGAGAGAATGATCAGCCAGACCACAGTTGACCAAGATTGCTTACTTATGCCTACTTCTTGCCCGCTGTCCAAATTCTTCCTCTGTTTATACTTAAAGCTCATGTCAGCACCCCCACAGACAGGGCTAAGATGCTTGTTCTCACGTTGCTTTCCCAATATGGCTATATTCCTGCTTTTCATCATTACCTTTTTTATTTGGTTGTTTGGAACAAGTGGCTGGACCTGGTTAGTTGGGAGCTCCAGAGTCAGGACTGTGGCTTAGGATGCCATTAACAAAATCCTTTGCTTTGATCTCCGCCCTGAGTCCTGGATGAACAAAAAATTCAAGATTTGTAATTACTTAAGTCGCTTCACTTTTAGGCAAAATTACAGTGATGAGTATGATTTAGATGAGTGTCCCCTAAAGATCCGTGTGTTAAAGGCTTGGTTTCCAGAATAGTACTACTGGGAGGTGATGGAACCTTTGAGAAGTGGGGGCCAGGAGGAGGTCTTTAGAACCTCAGGTGTGTATCCTGTAAGGGGATGGTAGGCCCTAGCATGTTCTCTTTCTCCTCGGCTTCCTAGCTCATGAGGCGAGTGGTTTGCTCTGCACATGCTTCTGCCATTGTGTGCTGCCCACACCAGAGGCTCAGAGCAGTGTGCTTGCCCAATCTTGGACTGGCACTCTAGAACTGTGAGCTAAATCAATCTCAGTACTGGGGATCCAATCCTGGGCCTTACACTTGCTAGCTAAGTGCACTACCACTGAAGTATACCCCAGCCCTTCTTTTTTTTTTTTTGGCGGGGGGTACCAGGGATTGAACTCAGGGACACTCGACCACTAAGCCACATCCCCAGCCCTATTTTGTATTTTATTTAGAGACAGGGTCTCACTGAGTTGCTTAGCACCTTGCTTTTGATGAGACTGGCTTTGAACTAGTCTCAAACTGCTGGGATTATGAGTGTGCCCCACCATGCCCAACTACCCCAGCTCTTTAAAAATTTTTATTTTGATGTTTATGAATCACCACTAAAAATTACTCTCAAAAGTATATAATTCTCAGAACCCAAAACCCAACTTCATCTCATCTATACTTCAGGGAATGACAAATTGAAGATTTCATTATTGATATATCTTATTTTCCACTTATATATCAAATTGATAAGATCAAGATATTCCTGGTTAAATTAGATGTGCACAACATTGCAATTTCTCAGCTCAGAGGTCAAGGTAACAACTCAAGTTACCAGTCTGGTTAAAAAATCACTCTAGGGGCTGGGGATGTGGCTCAAGCGGTAGCGCACTCGCCTGGCATGCGTGCGGCCCGGGTTCGATCCTCAGCACCACATACCAACAAAGATGTTGTGTCTGCGGAGAACTAAAAAGTAAATATTAAAAAAAATTCTCTCTCTGTCTCTCTCCCCTCTCTCACTCTCTCTTTAAAAAAAAATAATAATGAATTTATTATTAAAAAAAATAAATAAAAAAAAATAAAAAATCACTCTACATTCTGCTGTCATATGTAACAAATTAAAAATTAAAAAAGAAAAAAAATCACTCTGGTTTTAAACTTTACCTAATATTCTGTGCTTCCCTCCTATCTATTCAGTGTCATATGCCCAGGAGCTTTACCAGCAAATTGTATGGTTGAAAAAGGCCATTGCTTTTTTCCTTAGCTTCTTACAACTGTACCACATATAATATCATTGTAAATAGGATAGTTCTATTAAATACAAGATCCTACTTGGTGGGTTTAGATATTCAAGTCAGAGGTTCAGAACTGGAGAAAGCTAAATAACTCTGCATAAGAGGAGATGTCAAGGGGAGAAAGGGAAATCAGAAAAATTCTACAAGATTAAGGTTGGGTATATGCAGACTTAACTTCAAATTGCCCCCTTGAATGGTTGGATAAATGAAAAAAAATTTAAGATCAGAATTGTTCCTAGTGCAGTTGGGCCCAGTGGTGCACACCTATAATCCCAGCAGCGCAGGAGGCTGAGGAAAGAGGATCACAAATTTGAGGCCAGCCTCAGCAACTTAGCAAGCACCTAAGAAACATAGCAAGACTCTGTCTTAAAATAAAAAATAAAAAGTGCTGGGGATGTAGCTCAACGGTAAAGTGCCCCTGGGTTCAATCCTCAGTACCAAAAACAAACAATGACAAAAAAAAAACAAAACTAAAAAACAGAATTGTCCCTAGAGAAAAGTTCAAGTGTACCTATTTCACTTCAATTTAAACACTTGCTTCAGTCTGGGGATATAGCTCAGTGGCAGAGTGCTTGCTTAGTACACAGAAGACCTGAATTCAATCCCTAATACTGCAAAAGCACACAAACAATAAACACTTGATTCATCTTCTCCCTGTCTCCATTTCCAAATCTTTTAGAATCCCTACTACCTAAATGAATGTTTAGTGTGAGTGGTATTTATAAAACTTGGAGGAGAGATGACATCATATATGTGGAAGAAATCCGAAAACCAAAGGGATGACATAAGAATGTAATCCATGGGAATTCCCAAGATTCTTAAGGAGGCTCCACAGGGCTTGAGATTGGAGGTTAGAGGCAATTTTAAGTGATCTCAGTACAGAGCTTTTCTTATTCTATAAGTTATGTCTTGAGATGGTGGAGAATCCTGTACATCAGCCTGTTCTGTCTCCATTTGAGTCCATTCCTGTTGACAGATTGTCCCTTTCAGCCCATCAGTCAACAATGAGGGCTGTCACTCAGAGCTACTAAGCGTAGCCTTGGAAGTCATGCAATGTACAAAATGCCCAGCCCACATTGCTCTCACCAAATAGTGAGAAGTGCCACTGAGACAGGGAGCAGATTTTTATAATTTGTACCAAGGGGCTTAATGTGATAGGAGTAGCCCTGGTTATGTCAGAACAGGAAGGGGGAACCCACACATCCCATCTTGTCCTATATTACACCTCCTCAGCTACCTTCCCCTGGAGGTTTATACAATCCCCCTACGTTTTAGGATTTGTTCCTACCCTAGCAAACTCACTGCCTTTACTTATAATTTGCAAAACTGCCTCTCTCACAATGGAGTTAGGACTCCTCTTTGTAGTTTTATTTCTTTGATCCTTGTCCTTTCAAACTGTGCTCTCTTAGCCCTGCTGGGAATAATGAGCAAGTCTATTTATTGAAGAGGCAGGTAACTTTTCATAGCTTCTCCCTTTTCTACACAAAGACACAAAGACCCTGCCAAAGCTTTGAAACTAAACCCTCAGGCTCCTTCAGGCTGTGCTTGTGCCTATTACATAAGAAAGATCCTAGAGAAAAGAAGAAAGAAGGGGACAAAGAGGGTGGTTTTCTTTTTCTAGTTACAATTGTTTGTATTTTCTGATTTTTCTGAAATGAGTACACAGAGGCTCAGGAAGTTTATATAACTTGCCTGAGGTTACCCACCTAGTAAGTTGTGGACTAGAAGTTGATCCCAGGACTTCAGATTGCTAGAGGAGGGCTCTTCCACTATAGGTGAACATTCCCTGAAAGGTAGAGACTAGCTGCCAGGCCTGAAGTAGACAGAGGTTTTCCCATAGAGACAGACACATATTATAATCCCTCAGCAGAAAAAAACACAGTATAAGGCCTAAATGCCTAAATTGTAATTTAGAAAGACCAAGCATCTAAAGTACTTGCCTTCTGCAGTGTCTACCTGCTTCTCCCCCAGGCAGATAACATGTGTTACATAATTCTGCCCTGTGGCCTCTTTCACTGGATTAGCAATCAAATCCTTGATTCAAGCTGAGCTAATATGGTTCCCCCCACTCAGAAATTTATAATTAGTATCAGGAATATCCAGTTCAACATGGGAGGTTGAACGGAGGAGGTGTATACTTGGAAGCTGTGGGTAGGCCATCTCCTACCATGCTGTGAGTAGGCCATATGGAACAAGAAGCTGAGCAATGGTATGCAGAGAAAGAATGACATGACAAGAGAAAACAGAAAGAGATTCCTGATGTCTTTAGTTTCTGGTTCTAATGTAGAGTCCAAAGAACTTGGACAGAAAGTACTATGTTTCAAAGCAGTCATTTTGCAACTGTAAATCAATAAACACTTATCATAATTTTCATATAACAAGAGACCATATAGCTTAATTGTTTTTTTTACTCTTGACATTTACAAAAATAAATGTAACCTTTATTACCAAGTAATAAAAACCATAATTAACTGTAGCATAGGGCAGTAGAATGAGGTGATTAATGAATAACAAAAGTATGTTAAATTCTCTCTGGGCAAAATTTTTTTAAAGCATTAGTGTCTGGCATCATAAGTGCTCAAAAATAAAAATCCAAATACATTTTAACCAGAATTAGAAGTTAGAAGAACAAAGAAATAGCTCAGCTAACTTGTGACTCAGAAGTGCCTAGGAGGGACTGCGGGTTGTAGCTCAGTGGTAGAGAACGCTTTCCTAGCACTTGTGAGGCACTGGGTTTGACCTATCACATAAAAATGAAATAAAGATATCGTGTTCACATCAAAAAAATTGTGCACCATGATCAAGTAGGATTCATCCCTGGGATGCAAGGATGGTTCAATATATGGAAATCAATAAATGTTATTCACCACATCAATAGACTTAAAGAACCATATGATCATCTCGATAGACGCAGAAAAAGCATTCAACAAAGTACAGCATCCCTTTATGTTCAAAACACTAGAAAAACTAGGGATAACAGGAACTTACCTCGACATTGTTAAAGCTATCTATGCTAAGCCTCAGGCTAGCATCATTCTGAATGGAGAAAAATTGAAGGCATTCCCTCTAAAATCTGGAACAAGACAGGGATGCCCTCTATCACCACTTCTATTCAATATAGTTCTCGAAACACTGGCCAGAGCAATTAGACAGACGAAAGAAATTAAAGGAATAAAAATAGGAAAAGAAGAACTTAAATTATCACTATTTGTGGATGACATAATTCTATACCTAGAAGACCCAAAAACTACTAGAACTAATAAATGAATTCAGCAAAATGGCAGGATATAAAATCAACACACATAAATCAAAGGCATTTCTGTATATCAGCGACAAAACTTCTGAAATGGAAATGAGGAAAAACACTCCATTCACAATATCCTCAAAAAAAATAAAATACTTGGGAATCAACCTAACAAAAGAGGTGAAAGACTTATACAATGAAAACTACAGAACCCTAAAGAGAGAAATAGAAGAAGATCTTAGAAGATGGAAAAATATACCTTGTTCATGGATAGGCAGAACTAACATCATCAAAATGGCGATATTACCAAAAGTTCTCTATAGGTTCAATGCAATGCCAATCAAGATCCCAATGGCATTTCTTGTAGAAATAGATAAAGCAATCATGAAATTCATATGGAAAAATAAAAGACCCAGAATAGCAAAAGCAATTCTAAGCAGGAAGTGTGAATCAGACGGTATAGCGATACCGGATTTCAAACTATATTACAGAGCAATAGTAACAAAAACAGCATGGTACTGGTACCAAAACAGGCGGGTGGACCAATGGTACCGAATAGAGAACACAGAGACTAATCCACAAAGCTACAACTATCTTATATTTGATAAAGGAGCTAAAAGCATGTAATGGAGGAAGGATAGCATCTTCAACAAATGGTGTTGGGAAAACTGGAAATCCATATGCAACAAAATGAAACTGAATCCCCTCCTCTTGCCATGCACAAAAGTTAACTCAAAGTGGATCAAGGAGCTAGATATCAAATCAGAGACTCTGCGTCTGATAGAAGAAAAAGTTGGCTCCGATCTACATATTGTGGGGTCGGGCTCCAAATTCCTTAATAGGTCACCCATAGCACAAGAGTTAATAACAAGAATCAACAAATGGGACTTTCTTAAACTGAAAAGTTTTTTCTCAGCAAGAGAAACAATAAGAGAGGTAAATAGGGAGCCTACATCCTGGGAACAAATTTTTACTCCTCACACTTCAGATAGAGCCCTAATATCCAGAGTATACAAAGAACTCAAAAAATTAGACAATAAGATAACAAATAACCCAATCAACAAATGGGCCAAGGACCTGAACAGACACTTCTCAGAGGAGGACATACAATCAATCAACAAGTACATGAAAGAATGCTCACCATCTCTAGCAGTCAGAGAAATGCAAATCAAAACCACCCTAAGATACCATCTCACTCCAGTAAGATTGGCAGCCATTATGAAGTCAAACAACAACAAGTGCTGGCGAGGATGTGGGGAAAAGGGTACTCTTGTACATTGCTGGTGGGACTGCAAACTAGTGCGGCCAATTTGGAAAGCAGTATGGAGATTCCTGGGAAAGCTGGGAATGGAACCACCATTTGACCCAGCTATTGCCCTTCTCGGACTATTCCCTGAAGACCTTAAAAGAGCGTACTACAGGGATACTGTCACATCGATGTTCATAGCAGCACAATTCACAATTGCTAGACTGTGGAACCAACCCAGATGCCTTTCAATAGATGAATGTGGCATTTATACACCATGGAGTATTACACAGCACTAAAAAATGACAAAATCATGGAATTTGCAGGGAAATGGATGGCACTAGAGCAGATTATGCTTAGTGAAGCTAGCCAATCCCTAAAAAACAAATACCAAATGTCTTCTTTGATATAATGAGAGCAACTAAGAATAGAGCAGGGAGGAAGAGCAGGAAGAAAAGATTAACATTAAACAGAGACATGAGGTGGGAGGGAAAAGGAGAGAAAAGGGAAATTGCATGGAAATGGAGGGAGACCTTCATTGTTATACAATATTACATATAAGAGGTTGTGAGGGGAATGGGAAAATAAACAGGAGAGAAATGAATTACAGTAGATGGGGTAGAGAGAGAAGATGTGAGGGAAGGGGAGGGGGGATAGTAGGGGATAGGAAAGGTAGCAGAATACAACAGTTACTAATATGGCATTATGTAAAAATGTGGATGTGTAACCGATGTGATTCTGCAATCTGTATTTGGGGTAAAAATGCGAGTTCATAACCCACTTGAATCTAATGTATGAAATATGATATGTCAAGAGCTTTGTAATGTTTTGAACAACCAATAAAAAAAGAGAAAAAAAAGATATCGTGTTCACTTACAAAAAAAGTTCAACAAAAAATTGTCTAGGAAATTCCTGTCAAATGAGGGCTTCTGGTGAAGGAATAAAGGGAAAAGCAGTTAAAACAGGGAAGTGGCCACTTGAGTTTGTTTTTGTTTGGGGGAACTTTTTTTTTTTTTTTTTTAAAGAGAGAGTGAGAGAGAGAGGGGGACAGAGAGAGAGAATTTTAACATTTATTTATTTTTTCTTAGTTCTCGGCGGACACAACATCTTCATTTTTTTGTATGTGGTCCTGAGGATCGAACCCGGGCCGCACGCATGCCAGGCGAGCGCGCTACCGCTTGAGCCACATCCCCAGCCCAACTTTTTTTTTTTAATAGCTACAAAATAGTAGGAAACAACCCCTGAAAATCTAGCATTGTACATGATAAAATAAGAAGCCATGTAATAAACAGCTTCCATTTTATTTTCTTTTAGGAGCAGGGAACATAATAGCAATGTGGTCCGGACTCCTAAAAACTCGCCTATACTGCTGCACTGCTCACACAGGGGAGACTTGGAGCAGGGAGATCAGATAGATAGCCTAGATTCTATCGATAATCCCAGGCTTCTCCTAAATGTGCCCTATTCAGAGAAAAATAAGCTGACCTACCTTACTGCGCCACTCACAAGGTTCATTGTGGCTGTACTATATTACATAATAAAATCACTTAGCAAACAAGATACTCTCACAAAGCTAAACTTTTTTTTAAAGTATGTAAAAAAAATATGCATTTGTACATATACACATTATATTTTTACAAACCAAATAGTTAACAGTTCACTTAGAGCTTTTTGTATTCTCTTCCAGGTCCTTTGTCACTCACTTGGCTGTTCCCTAATCTGACATCATTCTGTTATATTATTTACTAGATCAAGTAAATTCATGTATCCCAGTTAGCACAATCTATCCAAGTGGCTCTGGAGAGAGATCAGAATGGAAGGATCTATCCTGAGGCAGTGAAATAGGTCTATTCACACAAGTGTGAGGAAAGAGGTGTCATGAGCATCACAAACCCAGCAGGCTGCCTTCCAGAGTAAGATGAATATTCCCAATGGTATGGCTCAGTGCCTGCCCATTAAAACAGAGTCAAAACCCACTCTGCATACTGCAAAAGCTACTTAGGATCTCATAATCAGGTCACACTGATTCACAAAGGAAGCAAAATATTTCAGGAATTGATGGGCGAGGGTCACTTTGAACAGTGGTGGTTTGAAATCTGTGGAAGAAGTCACTGAACTCTTATAAAGAGAATTTTTAAGGGGTTAGCAGCCTCCCTGAAAAATTCAGGAAAACCAATAAGAAAAAGAATGGTTTTCATCTTTTCATAAAGTTCTTCTCCAGAGCCACTGAGGTTCTCGGTAGAGAGTGGATATTCCGTTTCACCGGATCCTCCAGGGAAGAAGTAGATGCACTCTCTCGCTTCATGCGGTGGATGAACTTCCCATCCCGGGAGTCTCGCTTCTCCAGCCTCCGTTCCCGTTCGTGCCTTTTGAGGATGTTCAGCCTCTCCTCTTCCCTCCACTTAGCATTTTCCATCATCTCCTGCCGTTTTCGTTCCAGTTCCTCTGCTGAGAGTTTTCTGGTATATCCAGAAGCATGCCGCCTCTGATAGACCTCCTTTTTAGGTGATGGGCTCTTAGTCTGGTCCCTCTGTCTCCTGTTTGCCTTAGAGTTGTGCAGTTTGCTGGGCCCTGGGGGCCGTGACCTTCTGCCTAGGGATCGAGACCTCTTGTCCCGGGACCCTGCTTCCCTATTGCTCTTGCTGCCAGGAACGGTTCTTCATCCCATATGCTCCCTTCTGCCCAGCCATCAGAGTACCCTGTTGTCCCTGGTTACGGTCAGAGTCCCTGACCTGTAAGCCATATCCAGGGACTTTAGACAAAACAGGAAAGGAATCTGCCATCTTCTTTTGAGATCTCCCCCGGCTGGGCTCGGCGTCCATGCTGGAGCCATCGCTACTGGAGCTTCTGTGCTTGTGTTTCTTGTGCTTCTTTTTCTTCTTCTCCTTTTTCTTCTTCTCCTTTTTTTTCCCCCAAACTCATTTGCAACAATTCTTTGATTTTCTTCATTTTCACAGGATTGTTCAACACCTCTCTATTTTTCTCCTCCTCTTTCTTCCCGATGAAGAAGAGTGGGTCCTCCCGGGGATCTTGCTGGCCATGTCAAGCAGGGAACTGGCACCAGACGGAGCAAAAAGAGAGCCCCGAAGGAGTCCTGTCTCAGAAGAACATCCCCCCTCCTTCTCCTCCATCTTCTCAAAAACATATTTGTCAATGGGGCGCCCCAGCAGGTACGCATCACGATTCACCATCCCACCAGGACCCTGGCACATCCAGTCCAACTTTTCTTCTTTTTTCTTGACAGCCCCACACCCTCGGCATCGCGCTGCCTCTCTCCCCGGGCCCTCTGCTCTCGCAGTTCGCGCTGCAGTTCCTCGATCTTCTTCCGCTCTGCCTCAGGCTTCTGCTCGGCCTTCCACACTTTCTCCACATTGCGAAGGGTCTGTGGGTGCCAGCTTTTCTTCAAATTCAGGTCTCCGCCTCCCATGACGACAGAGACGTCTTCTCGCTACACGGATGTGGAAGATTCAGGGAAGATCAAGAAGAACCGTAGGGGAAGAGTTCAGGGACGACCTCTCCGAACCTGGCACTGGCGGCCACTTTCATCGCCCGGTCATAGCTTCATTGTTTAAAGCCCTAATGAGAACACAGGCTGCCTGGGGGAGATGTATAAGTTTCTTAATATTGATTTTCCCAACTATCAGATAGGATTATGATAATACCTTTCTCATACCGTTTTTGTGATGATTAAATGAGTGGATGTTTGAACAATCTTTAGAATAATAACCAGAACACAGAAAGCAGCATGTAAATGTTAGCTATTACATTTCTTTTCTTCTCCTTGCTCCTATATTATATATAGGGAAATCAAGATATCACAATTACATAATAGGGGTGGTACTTGAACTCAGGTCTCCTGATCCTAAGTTTGATGTTCTGTCCATCACTGTGCATATCCTGTAGCTAACCACCTATTGCAAAGTTGCCTTGGGAAGAGTGTTAGAACCTAAACCCTGAGGATATGTTTTAGTCAGTTTTGGGCTGCTAGAACAGAATTACACAGCCTGAGAAATTCATAATTAACAAAATTTTATTTAGTTCATAGGAGGTTCAGAATTCAGGGCCCATATCTAGTGAGGGCCTTCTAGCTGCTTCATACCACAGCGAAAGACACCAAATGGCAAGAGAGAGCAGAGGATTGAATTCACTTTTGTAACAAACCCATTCCTGCAACAACAACCCACTTTTGCGATAATAACATTAGTCCGATCATGAAGGCAGACCTTCATAATCTAATCACCTCTTAAAGGCACCCCCGTCCAATCTGTTGCATGGGGGGGGGGGATGATATTTCCAAACCTTGAACTCTGGGGGATGCATTCAAACCACAGTGGGTTTTATGAGAACTAATGAGGAAGCATCTCAATGCTTCTGCTCCTGATTGGAGAACCAGGCTACTCCAAGTTGACCTGCCCAGATGGGCTTCCATGCCTGTATAATTGAAGAAGAGGAAGAAGGCTTAGTAATAATAATAAAAAATTTGGAGAACTATTTTGCAAAAATAATTCTGCAGTCAAAAATATATCTTCTAGTGTTTTAGAAATCAGGAAGTACAGAAATCACAAGAACCACTACCAATGATCTCATCGGCCAGAGGCAGCAAAGTGAGTGATTCACAGGAAGATGCCTGGGAGCTGCATTCCAAACTTCCAACTGCTTCCTGTCAGCTAAAGCCCTAGGCCTGTTCGCCACTCATAAAATTATGATAGCCTCTCTTTTCCTTCTGTTCTCCAAATCTCACATGAGCACCTCTTGCTGATAGAAAGCAGTCTTCATCCTGTTGTCAAGGGAATCTGGGAAATGTAGTTTTGAGCCTTCCAGCCCTCAAAATATAGGGGAAAGCCTAGAAGGAAAAGAGAATGTTCCTAAAATGCCAATAATTTGGTATGATCTATACCTTTGGCCATCAGTGAAATTCATATATTTTCTTCTATTTATATCTCACTTTCAAACAACATAATGACAATTTCATGCTTCCTCCTAATATGATTCATCTATCCCTCACTTCCACCAGGCGACCAGCACACTGGTTTCATTAAAGAGGTTCGTGGCATAAAAGTTAACTAGTGAGATCAAAATAAACACACAGACTCAATTACCTTTTTTTATGACCAGGTCTGAGACAACTCTCACCTCTCTGGCTCACACCTCAAACTACCTGGTAGGGCAGCAAGGCTTACTCAGCACTAGCAGGAGAGGGAGAGAGAGAGAGAGAGAGAGAGAGAGAGAGAGAGAGAGAGAGAGAGAGGGAGTGGCCTTTTATTGGGGAACAAGAAATTCAGGGGAAAATTCCATCCAATGAAGGTCGAGGGGGGCAGCATTCCAAGGTCAGGGTCAGTGATTGGCCTCAGGATCAGTGATCAGACACACCCCCACACGGACAGGCTCTCGAACCTGGAGAGGGTGGGGAAAGCTCCGACACAGTTTAGCCAGAGCGCCTCACACCCAATCCGGGAGGTGCCCAATCACCTGCAAGAAAGGCTTCCCACACCTCACATGAGTGAAAGTATTATTATGGGATGAATTATATTTCCTCAAAATTCATACATTGAAGTCCCAGCCCCTAATATCTCAGAATGGAACTGTATTTAGAGACAGGTTGGCCTTGACAGAGGTAATTCAACTACAATGAGGTGGTTTGGGTTGGCCCTAAACCTGATGTGACTAGTGTTTTTGTAAGAAGCCATTTGGACACAAAGAGGGACACCAGGAATGTGCACACACACAGAAAAGACCATGTGAGGACACAGCCAGAAGGAGGCCATTTGCAAACCCAGAAGAGAAACCAGACCTGCTGACACCTTGATCTCAGACTTGCAGCCTCCAGAGCTGTGAGAAAATGAATTTGTTGTGTAAACCATCCAGTCTGTGGTATTTTGTTATGGCAGAATGCTATGCTTTGAATATATCGGGTCCCATCAAAACTCATGATGAAGCATAATTCTTCAATGTGGCAGTTTTGGGAGGTGGGATCTGGTGGAGGTGTTTTGGATCACAGGGATTGAGCAGAATAGAATGAGTAGAATAATACTATGTCCTCAGAATGGGTAAATTTTTCCTTTCAAGGGACTGGATTAGTTACCACCAGAACATGCTGTTATAAAGCAAGATTACTGCTACAGCTTTGTCTCTTCCATATGTTACCACTTGACCTTTTACTTTTCTTCCTTTTTTTTTTTTTTTTTTTGCAGGGGGCAGGGGTCCTAGGGATTGAACCCAGAGGCATTTTACCACTGAGCTATATCCCCAACTCCTTTTATTTTTTATTTTGAGACAGGGTCTCGCTAAATTGCTAAAGATCTCACTAAATTGCTGAGGTTGACCTGAAACTTGGAATTCTCCTGCTTGGGGCTCCTGAGTTGTTAGGATTACAGGTGTTCGCCATCGTGCCTGGCTGACCTGCTTTTCTTTCTTTCTTATGGGGGGGATGGTACTGGGGATTGAACTCAGGGGCACTCAACCACTGACATGTCCCTAGCTCTCTTTTGTATTTTATTAGAGATAGGGTCTCACTGAGTTGCTTAGTGCCTTCTTAAATTGCTAAGGCTGGCTTTGAACTTGCAATCCTCCTGCCTCAGCCTTCCAAACCACTGGGATTGCAGTTGTGCGCCTTCCTACTCAGCTCTGGCTGACCTACTTCCTATCATGAGACCCTCACTGGAAACCAAGCAGACGAAGGTAGCTGCCCATTCTTGGACTTACAACTTCTAGAACCATGAGCCAAAATAAATCTCTTTTTTTTTAAAGTAAATTACTCCCAAATCTTCATCTGACTTTTTAACAATACTCCTAAAACACAAAAAGTAAAATTACGAATCATTAAATGGGATGGATTAAAAAAAAAAGCTTCTTCTCAGCAAAAGAAGCAATCACTAATGTGAAGAGATGGCCTATAGAATGGAAAAAAGTCTTTACCACATGCACCTCAGATATAGCATTAGTCTCCATGATACATAAAGAACCCAAAAAAACACCAAAAAGCTGCAAATAACCCAATCAATAAATGGGCTAAAGAACTGAATAGTCACTTCACAGAACAAAAAATACAATCGATCAAAAAATATATGAAAGAATGTTCAACATCTTTAGCAATTAAAGAAATGCAAATCAAAACTACTCTAAGATTTCATCTCACTCCAGTCAGAATGGTAATTATTAAGAATACAAACAACAATAAATGTTGTCGAGGATTTGGAGAAAAGGATACACTCATACATTGTTGGTGGGGCTACAAATTGGTGCAACCATAATGGAAAGTGGTATGGAGATTCCTCAGAAAACTTGCAATGGAACAATCATTTGACCCAGCTATCCCACTTCTCGTTTTACACCCAAAGGACATAAAATCAGCATATTACAGTGATGCATCCACATCAATGTTTATAGCAGCACAATTCACAATAGTTAAAGTATGGAACCAATCTATGTGCCTTTCAACAGATGAATGAATTAAAAAATGTGATATATATTTGATAGAATATTACCCAGCCTTAAAGATGAATGGAATTATCGCATTTGCAGGTAAATGGAAGGAGCTGGAGAATATCATGCTAAATGAAATAAGCCAATCCCTAAAAACCAAAGCCAATGTTTTCTATTATATGCAGATGCTACTTCATAGAGTGGGGGGCCTAGGAAAGAAAAGAGTTACTTTAGGAAGAGGGGAGTGAAGGGAGGGGAGAGGGCATAGGGGTAGAAAGGATAATAGAATTAATCAGACATTATTACCCTATGTACATATATAACTATATGACAGGATGATTCTACATCATGTACAACCAGAAGAATGAGAAATTATACTCCATTATATACGATGTACCAAAGTCCATTCTATTGTCATGTATAACTAATTACAACAAATTTAAATTTTTTAAAAAAAGAAAAAAATTACTCAGCCTTGGGTATTCTGTTACAGCAACAAAAAACAAACTAAGATCAGAATGTTCACACCCTCCCCAAAACACATAAAATCCCGTCATTATATCCATATGAGGGCGGCATGAATTTTTCTAGTTGAGTCACAACCTTACCTCAATATCTTGCAAGTGAAGGATAAAAGCACAAAATTAATCAATCAATGTTCCCTGCATAAGATGGTAAAGAAAGAAAAAAAGGAAAACTTGGTTAATATATGCAAATATGTGAGCTGGGGGTATGGCTCAGTGGTAGAGCACTTGGCTAGCATGCAAAAGGTCCTGGATTCAATCCTCAAAAAATATCCCAAATAGCCAGGCATAGTGGCACACGCTTGTAATCCCAGAGGCTGAGGCAGGAGGATTGTAGGTTCAAAGCCAGCCTCAACAACTTCGACCCTGTCTCGAAATAAAAAAATAAAATAAAAGTGCTGGGATGTGGCTCCATGGTTAAGTGCCCTGGGTTTAATCCCTGATACCCCCAAAACACACACACACACACACACACACACACACACACACACACGCACACACTTGTATGTACAAACACATATACAACAAAGTAAATGTCAAAAGATGTATAGTTGTAATAGTCTCTTCTTCTATATCAGAAAACATGACAATAGTCAGAATTTACAACCTACTTCAACTCCCCATTCCATGTTCACTTTGCTTTCAGCCAACAGCACCTCAGTGACCATGACTTAACTACCCCAGACACTGGGAGTGCTGTAAATGACAGCAGGGAAATGGAGCAGTTTCTAGAGAGAGGTCTTTCTTTCTTTCTTTCTTTCTTTCTTTCTTTCTTTCTTTCTTTCTTTCAATACAAGAAAGATGGAATCATGTTTTTTTGTTTTTTTGCTGTGAGAAAAGCCAATGTTACAGAAAAAAAAAAGTAATTTTAGAAGCAATGACCTTGACTAGGGAAATAGATTTGAGTGCACTAGTAAAGAGATTGGCCTAAGAGCATACTCAGTTTTATCCAATGAAGCAGAAAGGAAGACATAGTGCATAGGTAGAGGTGCCTGGCAATGTATGGACTTTGTCCTTTAAATAAGGGAAATTAATGACATATTAAACAAGGGACGACTCATGGACAGTCTTTGCTTAAGAAAAATCTCTCAGGCTGGGGTGTGGGTGAGGGAAGCAGCAGGGGTCAGTGGTAAAGGGCTCACCTAGCATTCATGAAGCCTTGGGTTCTACCCCCAGCACTACCAAAAAGAAAAAGAAAAGAAAGGAAGCCTGAATCTATGCCTACCATGTCAAAAAGAGATTTAAGCAATCAAAATGGAAGACAAGGAGACTTGAAGGAAGGAGGAGGCTGCCATACCTTCTCAGATCAGAAATGCAGAAATTATAATGGTCTGGACCAACATGGTGACAGTGATAATGTATTAGAGAGCTAAGAGAAAGAGATGAAGGCTTGAGCTGTCATGCAAATACTTTGACTGCAAGTGAAATGGGAAGTACTGCAGGCCTTCTCTGATCCAACACTCATTTTTAAAATTATCACACTGGTTGCCATGCTGCCCATATAAACTAAGGACCACGGTGGAAGCAGGGAGACCATTTTGGAGGTTGTTGTAACAGTTCAGGGAAGGTTAATAACAGTATTTGAATCAGGATGATGGTACTGATAAAGAGTGATCAGATTGGAATGTATTTTGAAAGTAGAGCCAACTGAATTGGCTGATGGATCAGACAGGACATAAGGAAAAGAGAGGTCTTGGGGGAAATGCTTTATTTATTTATTTATTTATTTTTTAGTTGTAGTTGGACACAATACATTTATTTTACTTATTTATTTTTATATGGTGCTTAGGTTCAAACCCAGGGCCTTGCCCATGCTAGGCAACTCCAGCCCGTGCCTTATCCTTTTAACTTGAACAACTAGAAGAACTAAATTGCCACTTACTAAACTATGGGGAGCCACTCCAAATGCATGTACCTTTAAGTCCTGATGCACTACCAGGACCTGAAAGATCACTGTTTTCTGGCTCAGTATTACCCTGACTTTTGACTTAGGCCCTAGGAGAAGGCAGCACCCAAAGGGGTTGAGCTACACTCACCTGTTCCTTTGTAATCCTACCCTTGCCTCATTTAAATGGCTTCTTCCCAATAAAATGGTTCAGCACGTGCTCCTTGCTCTCTTTCCACGGACCCCTAATGTCAGAGGAGCTGTCACAGGACCCAAAGAAAAAGGTGTTTCTCTGTCTCTGTGTGATTATTTTGTGTCAGCCCAGGTCACCTAGAGTGACCTTGAATGTTCAGTCGTGGCGACACCAAACTAAAATAAATCTGGAAGAGGAGAAGGGTGAAGGTATATGGGTTGAGGAGTAGATTTAAGGTTTCAGTTTTGAAACTTAAATTTTGAGATACCCCTTAGTGTTTTAAATAGAGACACTGAGTAGAAATTGAATATATGAATGTGTATTCGGGACAGTGGATGAGGATGAGTAAACAGCTTGGAAAACATCCTTTATTTAAATCCATGGGACCAGAGGAGATCCCCTAGGCCAATGGTTCTCCATCAATGTAGTCCACCTGTTAGAGAAATTTTGGGGGAATTGTTAGAACATTGTTTCTGGCAGGGGGTGATTGAGATGGTTATGATGGTTAGGGTGGAGAGCACTGCAAGGTTCAGTGAGTGGGTCTGGGGCTGCCAGGCTTCCTGCAATACACAGGACAACCCTGCACAGCAAAAACTGTCCCACATTCCACTCCATAGGATTTTTTAAATTGTTCCATCAGACATTTGTTTGGTGGGGAAAAAAACAAAACCAAAATTTCTTGTTTGTCTCAACCTAGAATTTAACTGTTTTGTACATGAATACTAAGTATTTTTCTATAGTTTTAATAACTGAATTTTTCAAAACCACTACTTCCATGTAATCTATGGAAGAGCATGCTTTGTTTTGTTCAGAAAATCAGCAACTTGGCTGTTTGCTACATTTGAGGTAACAGTCCATTTCTCCTGGATCAGTCTGCATGTGCAGCTTGGGCAGGCACAGCGATTCTAGGAATGTCTGCAAGCACTTGACGATGACATAGGAACTCTGATGAAATTGCTCATAGTTTTTAACGTGCTCAAATTAATATTGCATATATTAATTTCCCTTGCTTCTCTTTATATTACATTTAGGAAATAAAATTCATTTGTTTGAAATTACATGTGGACATTGGTGTGGGGGATATTCTCCACTTTCCCCTCCAGATCCACCTGCTCTTCTGCACCCTGTTTCCTGCCCTAGGAGACAATATAAAAGATGGTATCAACCAGCTGTCTTGCCCAGTGGCTTCCAGTTAGGTTCAACCAAATGAAGACACACCACTTCCTCATCTTGACTCTTCGGGCCTAGGGCAGGCAGAGACTCTCCCAGTGCTTCATGGTTTCTTGTGGGTTCTCTTAACTTTGCCCACATCTTTGGCAATAGTCCCTTATTAAGCTGGTCTCAATTGAACTCATTTTGAGTGTGCCATCTGTTTCCTGCCAGGCCCTAACTAACACAGTAGTTATATTATCTCTGAATTTCATTTCAGGACAGTAAAGAGCCAAGTTACAAGGTTTTTTTTATAAAAAAAAAAAGGGAGTAAATTAGAATGTGGACCATTTTATAGGACAATTGAGCTGGTTCTGCAACACATCGATGGCATGAAAAAGTAAAGGGGAAGAACAATTGCTGAAAATGAAATAGATTGAAAGGGCACAACAAAATGTAATGTGTATACAATTTTTGGATCCAAATTCGAACAAATTCAACTGTAACAGGACATATCTGAGACATTAGGAAAAGAGTAATTATAGATTGGTTAGTAAATGACACCTAAGAACTATGTACAATTCTAGTAAGTATGATCATGACATGATGGATATGCAGGAAAATAGCCCATACTTTTAAGAAATGCATATTTAATATGTAGGAGTGAAATGACATGGTGCCCACACTTTACAATATTTTGTCAAAGAAAACAAAAGAAATCGATGAATTTTAAAACTGAGAGAAATATGGTTGAATATTGAATGTAGATACAGGTAGTTGAAAATACATTGTATTGTTTCCTCTACGTCTGTATGTATATTTGAAATTCTTTATGATAAAAGGTTTAGAAAATGAGCGGAGGATATAGCTCAGTGGTAGAGCATTTGACTAGCTTACATGAGGCACTGGATTTGATCGCAGCATAGTGAAAAGGAGAAAAAAAAATAATTTGAGGTGGATCGGAGACCTAAATGCAAAAACTACAATAGCCAACTTCAAAATAAAACATAAGAAAACACTTTTTGTATTGGGGTAGATAGGTTGGATTCACTTTGTGGTCCAATGTTTCTTAATTAGAACACAAAGGGAACCAAACTATAAAATTAGATTTAATTAAAGCTAAAAACATCTAATCATCAAAAGGTATCTATCTGTAAGCCAGGCATGGAAGCACATTTCTCTAATCCCAGCTACTCAAGAAACGGAGGCAAAAGAAATTACAACTTTGGAACCAGCCTGATCCATTTTTTAAAACTATTTCCTTTTTAATATTTATTTTTTAGGTGTAGATAGACACAGCACAATTTATTTATTTTTATGTGGTGCTGAGGATCGAACCTGGGCCCCACCCATGCTAGGCAAGCACTCTACAGCTGAGCCACAACCCCAGCCCCCAGCCTGATCAATTTAATAAAATAAAAACGGCTGGAAGTGTAGTTCAGTGGTAGAGCACTTGTGTGGGGCCCTGGATTCAATCTCCAATTCTGAAGGAAAAAAAAAAAAAAACATGATTAAGAAAGTAAAGCAGGGCTGGGGCTGGGGCTCAGTGATAGAGTGCTCGTGTAGCTTGTGTGAAGCTCTGGGTTGGATCCTCAGCACCACAGAAAAAAATAAACAAATAAAGGTATTGTGTCCATCTACAACTAAAAAAAAAAGAAGAAGAAGAAGGAGGAGGAGGAGAAGGAGGAGGAGGAGGAGGAGGAGGAGGAGGAGGAGGAAAGAAAAAAAGAAAGTAAAGCAAATAGACATATTAAAGTAAATAAATTGATTAAAAAACCCCTCATGTTCAGAACATACAAAAAACCCTATGTATCAATAAAAGATAGTCAATTTAAGAGTGATGCAAAAGACTTTAAAAAGCATTTCAGAAAAGAGGATATATGAATGGCCAGTAAATATGAAAAAGTACTTTAAATAATGTCTCATCAAAGAAATGCAGATTAAAACTACAATGAGATACCATTTAGCAGAATGACTAAAAAAAATTTTTTTGCCAGCTGTCATTATCAAAGGTTGCTGAGGATGGGGAGTTACTGGAAGACTCATATGTTATTATTTGGCAGTTTCTCATAAAAATCAAACATATACATACACTACCAATCCCACATTAAGACATCCAGTGTTGTCCTTCTGTATTAACAGAAATGGCCACCAAGCCCATCTGCTGCAAGTCATCGAATGTTGGACAACCAGCTCCAAAATCTGGGCCTTGATAGAAATGAAGAGGGAGAGGAAGACACCAGATAAAATCTTGGTCCTGGAATAACTCACAAATTTGGTGGGAAACAAAAAGTTTGGTGGAGAAAACAACTAAGTCTGTGCAGGGGGTAACACACAGATTCTATCCAGCTTCTGTCTCTGGCTTATTGGGTGATCTTAGGTAATTTCCCTTGCTCTCTGAAGATGGGGGCAGCCTAGGTAGTTCCTATGGCCTTTCCAATAATTGCATACTTTGGGGCTGCATGGGAGACTCTGAAGGGAAAGGGACTGGGATGCACAGCTGTCAAGGCTATAGTGGCAGATGAGTCAAAGATGCTCCAGGTCTCATTCACAGTGGACAGTCCAGTGCCTCCATATTTCTGTCACCCTAAATCACCCGAGGACATCCAAGACTACTCTCAAGCCACCTATACCACTTTGAATCACCTTGGGCATGAACCTCCTCTACCCACCCCAGGCCAGTTTCAACAGGATTTCTGCTTGAGGAAAGGCAACTTCCTGGGCAATGAGCAATCACGACTCACCCTAGGCTGTGCCTCTTTAGGGCTCAGGCCTCACCCCAAAAGGGCTTCAGGCCACAGTAATCAGGGACTTCCTTGATTTCCCTAGAGATGTGAGCCCCACCCAGCTCTGCCCAGCTGCCCTGTATGGAAACAGGGAGAGGCTCTGGCTATTGTCCAATTACTTCTAAACCCGACTTAGTACCTGCCATCATTGCTTCTTTCTTCGCTCTTCCCTGCCTCTCTGTTTTTCTTCAACATAAAGTATGATTCCACGGTGCAGGCGCACAGTTATATCCTACAAACACAAAGATTTGTGATATAAGGCAGGCCTTGCCCTAAGGAGCTCACGGTCTCCTGAGAAAAACAGAGATATACACGGACCATTGATTCTCATTATTTACCATGGTTATGTTCTATAGAGTTACCTTGAACACGAAATACGCAAATGATAGACCATTGCTCATAGGCAAAATACAAGGTTAGGTTCCTAAGATCACATTTTTGTCAACAGATCAATCTTAGCCTTATTTCATGTGTGTGCTTTATTGGGCAGGGAGTATAGCTCAGAGGTAAGAGCACTTGTCTAGCATGTGAGAGGCATGTGTAAAATCACCAGGAAAAAGCATAAAGATGAAAAAAAACAAACAAAAACAACAAAAACCTGTGAAGAGCAGGCTATGTCCTGACTTGAGTTACTCCACAATGAATAAAACAGTAGTATTCAGGCTGTGCCTAATTCTGAGCTCTCCATTTTATATAAGTAGTAATTTGCCATGATCTTCTCCATTTTGAATGTAAGTGATGAGGTAGAACAATTCTATGCCTTGTTTGTCCAAGTAAACAACCACCATCTGCCTAGCACAACCAGTAAGGCACAAACTGATAAATAAATTAACTGTGCTAATAAAAATGACCATCTGTGAACTTATTGAATTAAATCATGCACATGGATATATGGGCATATCAAATCCATACAGGAAAACCAGGCCCATGAGCTTTTCAAACACACCAGAACACGAAACGACACAGCCCCCTCACCTGAGACCCATAAAAAGGGAGCACTCCAAGACTGCTTGAGCGGCACACACTAACCCATCATTGTGCCACTGGTGAATGTGTCACAAGATCAGCAGGTGTTGAACCTCTGACTCTTTGTCCCCAGCTTCAGCTCAGATCAATCTCCTTTCTTTTTTTTTTTTTTTAAAAAGAGAGTGAGAGAGAGAATTTTAATATTTATTTTTTAGTTATTGGCGGACACAACATCTTTGTTGGTATGTGGTGCTGAGAATCAAACCCGGGCCGCACGCATGCCAGGCGAGCACGCTACCGCTTGAGCCACATCCCCAGCCCCCAATCTCCTTTCTTGATGTAGTTTACTTCAAAATTGCCTGCATCTGGGCCCTGGTCTAGAATAAGTTCCACCCTTTGTCAGTCAGCTCTGTGCCTTGAACAAGTTCTTTAGCTGGTGCTGGTTGGTAATCTTATCTGACTACCTATAATGGCTTTTACATTTGTATCTGCTCTCTGCCCTTCTCTCAGTTCAACCTCCTGAACCTTGTGGCTACCTTAACCTATTCTTAGCCTTTCTGTTATATACACATACTATATATAATATTAAATATTATATATAATATATAAAATATAAAACACTACTCTTATATATACATACATGTGTATAAAAATGTAATATGAACATATGTATATATAAAAATGCAATATTTCATATATATGTATACCTATATACAAAATATATATGTATGTTTATCACATATATGAATATATATACATATATGAATGATAAATCAATATGTATCAATATCTATAACATTGTAGTGTTTTAGGTATATATATATATAAAATATGTAGTATTTTGTATATATATATATATATATATATAATACTGTGATACTTGAATGTCATAAATATTGCTAGTTATTACTAGATATTCCTATTACTAGATATTACTAGTTAAAATTGAAATAAGAGAACCCATGATTACCCGGTTTATGACCATCAGGTGAGTACTCAGTGACTAGCAACAAGTGAAAGTGGTATAGCTTATAAATTTATTGCTATTCAATAAATTTTTACATTGTGGAAAGGGACAAATGTGTTTGGTCTATGTTAATGGCATAGCTGGTTCATGAGAATACCACAGAATTATATAGACCACAAAAAGGACACTTGAAAATACTGGGGAGTGAAAAAAAGAAGGCAGAGTTTATTCAACCTCAGTGGGAAACAAGCACATCAGACAACTCAAATTTTTTTGCTTCTTTGTTCATGTTCACAAATTATTGCAAGTATTGATTTTGGGGTTACAAATAAATTTTAGCAAGTAGGCAAATTCACAAATATGGAATCTGTGAATAATGAGGATTGACTATATGTTGCACTGAAGTTTAAAAGAATCTCAGATTGGAGGAATCAGAGAAGACTCCAGAAGAGATGCTACTCTGGCTGAATTCTGAAATCTGGGAGGTCCTGGAAAGGGACCTGTGACCAAAAACTAAGTCATGTGGCTTGACAAAGAGCTGTCTTTTCTTTTCCTAGGTATCCTTTTTTTAAAAAAATAATTTTTTAGTTTTAGGTGGACACAATATCTTTATTTTTTTATGTGGTGCTGAGAATCGAACCCAGTGCCTCACACATGCTAGGCAAGCGCGCTACCACGCTACCACTTGAGCCACATCCCCAGCCCCTGCTATGTATCTTTTTGCTTGCATAAATGAGGTCACCTCTTTTTACTATATCTTCTAACTCAACACTGAACAATAAAACTTTCTGCAATGACGGAAACTTTTTTTTTCTTTTTTGTGGTGGGGGCGTATTGGGATTGAACTAGGGGCACTCAACAACTGAACCACATCCCCAGCCCTATTTTGTATTTTGTTTAGAGACAGGGTCTCACTGGGTTGCTTAGTGCCTCACTTTTGTTGAGATTGACATTGAACTGGTGATCCTCCTGCCTCAGCCTCCCAAGCCGCTGGGATTAAAGCATGCACCACCGCACCCAGCTTATTTTTATTCTTTTTATTTTATTCATTATACCCAGGGCCTTGAGTATATTGGTTTCATACCCCATTTTCTCTTCTTTCTTTCTTTTTTGGTGGTACTGGGAATTGAATCCAGGGACTCTATCACTGAACTACATCACCAACCCTTTTTATTTTTTAATTTTGAGACACGGTCTTGCTAAATTACCCATGCTGACCTCGAACTTGCAATTCTCCAGGCTTGGCCTGAGTAGCTGGGATTACAGGTGAATGCCATCACATAGAGCAATACCCCTTTTATGTACTGGGTTTTGTTTTTTATAGTAGTTTTTCAGTCGATTCATTTGAGTTCTCTTAGAACACAAACAGATCAATAACAAAGATAAATTTACCTATTCCTTTCCATTTTTTAAAATTGTTTCTTATCTAATTGCATCAGCTTCTACTATTTATATCAGCCAATGGAATGTTATATGGCAGAGTGGTGATAGTATTTATCCTTATGCCTGACAGTGGACTTTCTAAATATGATTCCTTCCCGAGTTATATGAAAATGACCCAAACAACTAGCAAATGAATGGTTCTGTTCTCCATGCCTGCTTCACCTGCTTCCTGTGTTACTGAAAGGAGGTATCACTCATTGTTTTCCAAATTGGAAATCTACAATCTACATGTGACCTTCTTTTCTCTCCTCCTCCCCCCACCTTTTTCCCCCTCTCAATTATATCTAGCCCAGCCAGCTGCCAAGTCATCCCTTGTCTTTCAATCTCTGCTAACACCCCAGGCAGTATTTTCATAAGTGTTCATTCTTGGAAGATTACATAAACAGCCTCTTCATTAGTCTCCCTGCTAATGAGACTCTTACCTCCTTCAATCCTTTCCTTTCCCTACGGAACAGATAACATGGTCTTTCTAACTCTTCCTCTACCATGGTTCCCCTACCTGAAACTATTAATTACTTCCCTCTGCTCTTAGGATAAGGACCAAAGTGGTCACAGGGACCAAAAGCCATGTGTGCCTATCCTTTTCTGTCTTCATTCTGAGCCTCTTCTTGGATCTCCTCCTCTCCATCTTGTGCTTCAGTCACATGGGCCTTCTTTCTATTCCCGGATTCCACTATCATCTTCCCGGCCTCTGAGCTTAAGTGGGTGCTGGACCTCCTCTCTGAAAGACCCTCTTGCTCCTGTGTTCTCTTTGCCTGGCAGATTCCTCTTCTTTCTTTGAGCCTCAGGCCAGGATATCTCAACCTAAGCTGATTCTGTTACACAGGTTCATAGCTCCTTCCTCTTCCGTGAAACATTCATGATATGAATGTTCACCCAGTTAATCTCAGTATTTCCAGGCAGGGACAAAGTCCATCAAGTAGCCAGTGACCCAGGGGATTTCTAGGATTCCAGATTGCTTTTTTCCTTGTCCTCATCTGCCCCATTACAACTCATCTGTTGTATCTCCCACAGTTAGAACAGGGCCTGGCACACAGGAGGGGCTCACACAGTATTTGGTTGCATAAATTAATATCTCTACCCCTACAATCCTAATGCATAAGTAGCATTGACACATACCTATTCTAATTTGAAGGAGTCAGGGTTGTTAGGCCCCACTCTCTGGATGGGAAATTTTTGAGTAACAAAAGTATTCTCTCGCACTCAACTTTTGTCCCTCTCTAATGGATTCTCCACACAGAAGTTGGGGCCACATTTTTTATTTTTTATTTTATTTTATTCAATACTTGGAATTGAACTCAGGGCACTTTGCCAGTGAGCTACATCTCTACAATCCACCCACCACCTTTTTTTTTTTTTTTTTCAATTTCAAGCCAATGTCTAAGTTGGTCTTGAACTTGCAATCCTTCTGCCTTACCCTTCCCAGTGGCAGAGATTACAGGTGTGTGCCACCACACCTGGAAAACCCCATTTTCTCAGTTCCTTTATCACAACACCCCTCTTATTTCTTTCATCGTGTTTTTATAATCTGAAATTGTAAATTTATCTGTTAATGGTTATTTATTTGTCATTGATCCCCCAGAGAATATAAAATCTATATTATTCACTACTGTTTTCAGAGGCTAGCAGGTCCCTGATATATAGTAGACTTGTAAATATCAATGGAATAATATTCTAGATCATTGACAATCTGGAATTTCTTCACAATATTAAGGTCTTGCTCCTTTCTTCCAGTAGGTGGCACCAAATCCACACCTGGTCCTCAGCAGAGGTGTTGATGGGAGTGTAGTTGGCATGATTGAAAGCCTGGATGTAGTGAGGAGAGACAGAATTTAGCTGTGGTTTTACAGAATCCAAGTGTAGATGAAGTCAAGATGGCATTTCTCCCAAAGGATGAGTAAGTATGAGCAGTCCACAAGGGGCTTAGTGTAGCCAGTGACCCTGGGGATTTCTGGGATTCCAGATTGCTTTTCCTTGTCCTCATCTGCCCCACTACAACTCATCTCCCAAGAACTCATCAGGAACCTTCAAATAGGAGAGCAATTTCCTGTGGGCATGAAAGATAGGAAGGGTTTTCAACCTAAATCTCCATAGAACATTTGGGGAAACTGAGATTCAGACATAATATCCTACTGGGTCAGTAGGAATTTGGTCTGGCTCCCAGACAAAGCCCTCTCCAGTTGGCTCACATTCATTCAGCTCCACATGTCCATCCCACCCTGCCATGCTTGGTCCTGGGCTCAGTGTGGGAGACCATGAAGAGGGAGGCTTGGACTCACTCCCAGAGTTGGCCCAAGGGGCAGAGGGGCAGGAACAACTTCAGAGAGGCTTTCTGAGGGCAAGATGTGTTGGAGGAGTGTCTGCTTGGTGGAGCTGAGACAGAAGTATATCCAGGGTAAGGCAAGTAAGCTGGAAGAAGGGCTCCATCTAGATCTGGGGCTGAGGACATCAGCAGGGCTCTTGGATTCTATCCTGAAAACAAATGAGATTCCCTTTCAGCACAGGAGAGCTACTCAGTTGCCTAGGATAATTTGCAGAGGGAATATGAGTAGATCCAATTAAAGACAAATACCAGTTGGGATGCTGGTACAAATGTCCAGGTGAGAGAAGATGAGCTTGTGTGATTTAGAAAATTTATTTGTTATTATTATTATTATCATTATCACTAGTAGTAGTAGTAGTAATAATAGTATTTTGGTGCTGCAAATAGTACCCAGGGCTTTGCACATGCTAAGCAAAGCTCTCTCTCACTGAGCTACATCCCCAGCCCTGAAATCATATTTATTTTTTTATTGATTTTTTTAAAAAAAAAAATGATATCAGAATGCATTAAAATTCTTATTACATGTATACAGCACAATTTTTCATATTTCTGGTTGTATATAAAGTATGTTGACACCAATTCGTTTCTTCATACATGTACTTTGGATGATGATGTCTATCACATACCACCATCCTTGCAATCCTTTGCCCCTTCCCTTTTCCTCCTACCCCTCTGCCCTATCTAGAATTCATTTATTCCTCCCATGCTCCCCCTCCCTACCCCACTATGAGTAAGCCTCCTTATATCAGAGAAAACAGTTAGCACATGAAATCATATCTAAACACAGAACTTGGTGGTTATTGATAGAGTGGTAGTGTGAAAGAACCTCTATAAGCTCAGTCATTCAGTATTCTAGCTACAGAGGCCAGCCAGCCCTAGGTTCCTGCCTTGCCCAGACAGCCTCTGACCAGAGATGCAGCTACAAAAGTACTAGAACTAGACTGGTGGGGGCCAAACTGTTATCTCATGTAACAGCCCAAGTAGTGGTTAAGGGCACAGGCCATAGTGTCAATCAGCCTGGATTGAAATATCAACTTATCCTCTTACCACCACTGTCTGGTGATCTTGGGCAAGTTACTTAACTTCCTTGTGTCAGCATTTCCTTATCTGTAAAATGAGCATAATAATAGTAACTTCCTTATAGGGAAGTTGTGGAGACCAACTGAATTAATATTTGTGAACACATAACAGTGCCCGTTAGTAATCCTTCGTGGAATTTATAAAAGCAACTTGGCAAAACTTCATCAGCAACAATGGAACCCCACATTCAAGGCAAAAACCAAGCCTGAAGAGTCTCAGATAAATGAAGCCCACAAAGCAGAAATGCTATCTGTGAAATAATGAGGTTGAACTGGTCACTCCTGATCCTGCCAGCTTTACTTCCCTGTCATTTTGGAACTTGGCCTATGTGTGTGAGAGCCAGTGGTGTGCTGAGCAATCCTACCAGCTTGTAGAAGCCAACTGGTAAACATTCAGAAATTTGGCAAGATGGTACAACTTTGGGTAACTTGAATTGGCTGTGGTATGAGTATTCACACCAAAGAAATGGGATAAGTGCTACAAGTAAGGCTTCCCTATCCCCCTGCTCCCCACCAGAGGCAGGACTCTTCCTTATCTGACACTCACCCCTAGCCAGGTCTATCCTCCCCCCTTCAACACTGGGGATAATAATGTGGGAGAAGAATGACAGGTCTTCAGGGCCTCAGTCACAGTCTATACCAGCACAGTCAGTCTTGCAGGCTCAGACACACAGAGACCAACCATTTGTCTGCCAGTCCTTTGGTCATCATCAGACACAGGGGAGTAAAGAGTGCTAGGTAAGGTCCTGGAGTCACACAGAGCTGGGATGGAGTTCCAGTTGGATTGCTCTTGGCTGTCTGAAGTTAGCCACATCCCCTTCTATGATGAAGCTCTGTTTTCTTATTTTTAAAATGGGGGCAGACTTGACCTGGCAGTTTTGAGGGTTAAATGAGCATACCACTGAAGTGCATACAATGCCTCCCCACTGAGCAAGTATTCATCAAATGTTAGCCAAAGCTGTCATCGCACCCCAGACACATTCTGCCTACTCAGTGGTACCTGAGGCTTATGGTACCCTCTATCTGTTGGCACAGAAGGGCTTATTGAGTGGTCAAGGATGCAGACAGAAACAGGCAGCTCAGTTTTTCAGCTTTTATGAAAATTAATAACATTAATAGCTCACAGACATATACAAACACACACATCGCTATGTACATGGTCATTAAGTTATTAATTAGTCTCTGTATAAAACATCTCTACATTAGTGTTCCGGGCTAGGCCCGATCAGTCCTTGGCATATTCACAGTAGCAGTCCCAGGGCTTGGCCCTGTGGGAGGGCAGAGAGGAGGTAGGAGGCTGCAGACTGGCCAGCCCCATGGTGGGTAAGATGTCCTGGTCTGCTCACTCCAGTCCTCAGTCCGTATCCTGGCACCTGGAGACCAGTTGTTCAGTGAGTGGGCAAGCAGGTCCTGGTCCTCGTGTGGCCTGGTGACCCAGACCTCCTCCATGGTGACGTTTAGCAGGCAACACAGCAGGCCCTAGAGGATGCTGGCCAGCTCTGTGGAGTCTGTGTCAGAATAGCCTGAGCTGCTGGCTTCATCCCTGCAAGAAAAAGTCACAAGAGATAGGATGGAGGAAGCCTCTTGTTCCACACCCACGGACACCTGCCTCTTTCTGCAGCAATCTTGGCCCTATAGTAAAAGCCACAGGGAAACCACAGATAGTTTGCTTACTCCCTCTTTCAGCCCAGAAACTTCTGGTTCCTCTGTTTGCTATTCTTATTGTACATGGGGCACCACAAGTCCCAGGATATATACTCTGGTCCTGGCTGGCTTATAGGCAGAATGACTCACTCTATACCACCCTCTGGGTTTGAGTCATACTCCAGGTCCTGCATGCTAGGAGGGCAGCAAAGAATACAGGCTGTGGTCAGGACATATATGAGGCTCAAAGCCAAGCTCCACCCCTTAGCCACTGGGCCCTTCACTCTTCCTGGTTAAGTCTTAGGTTTTTTATCAGCACAATGAAAATCATAAAAATCTAGGACACCAAACATTGTTGGAAGAACATGGGAGATCATGAACACGCACTCCTAAAACAAAGCTCCTCAAGGGTAAGGATTTGGCTTTGTCTTGTTAACTAGAACAAAGCTGGCACCTAGGAGGCACCCAGGAAGTAGTTGTTGAGTGAATAAATGTAAAGCCACTCAGTGCAGTGCTAGCACAAAGCTAAGTGTCGGAGCTGTCGAGGAAAGGTGTACAGAGATTAAGTGTGGATTTAGCCACAGAGGATTAGACTGAATGGCACCTCTCCTCTCTCACCGCAGAGCCTGCAGGGCCTTCTTATTCTGCCGCCGCTTCTCCTCATCAATGGGATACAGCTTGAAGAGCAACAGGCCCAGCAGGATGAGGACTATAGGAGCCATGGTCACCAACATGTTCAGTGTAAACTTGACACTTGCCGGCTGTGAGCACCCTCGTGTCTTATACCCAGCAAAGCTGTAGAACCCAGAGGGCAGGGGATTGGTAAAGATGCAGCTTCTGGGGTCTGGCATTACTTTGCCCTGCCCACCCCACGTTCCCACTCCGCTCACTCGAGACTGAGGGTGGAGATACCCAGTGAGACTCCAGAGGCAAACTTGGTGAAAAAAACATAGAAGGAGAAGAAGATGGGCTCAGTGCCATGGGAGTGAGGCTGCTTCAGGTGGAAGTCGTCAATGACATCAGGCAACATGGACCTGTGCAGAGTGGGTAATGGCAACCATGAGGACCCCACCAACAACTAGCTGCCAGGCCCCCACTAGCCAGTATGGCCCCTGTGTCAATAAGAAGAGGTGGCCTTCTAGGAACTTGTGGCACCCCACAGATTCAAGGAGCTTGTGGCACTTTCATGTGAAAAAGGTTTCTTTCCCCCAAGATGAAAGAGTCCCAGTCTGGGTGCTGGGCCTGGAAAATGGAGTGCAAGCTAGATTTTAGGTCCATTTCTCACCGTGTGACAGTACACAAACTCTTGCACAGTACACAAACTATACAACTCTAAGACGTGGATCCTCCCCACCCCAACTTGAACCCATATAATGGTCTATATTAGGAGAAGCCCCCTGAGAATTTTCCCCAAGGAGCTTCAGAACTGGAGTGGGAAGGCTGGGGAACAGACCCAGCTAAATTTGAATACACCTACCAGGGTAATAGGAAGGCAGCTGCCACACTGATGCCGGCTGCGATAGCCACCACATACGTGACGATTAGGTTACTCTCCAAAAGGGCCACCAAGATGAGAAATGGCACTGCTGACTACGGGAGGTAGTGTGATAAGATGAGTCAGCTGGGAGGCCCCCCACCACTAACCCCCAACTCAATCTAGGTCCTATCCCTAGAGCCCCACTCACTGAGATCCCAACGTATACAGCTGTCTTCTTGCCAAACCGGGTTAGGAACCACTGCCAGATGGGAATGGTAAATGTGGCAGAAAGCTGTGGACAGACAAAGTGGGTGAGGTAGGCAAGTTAGAACCATGGAACCCCTCCTGCCCTTCCCAGGTGCCCAAAGGCGTTCCCAGCCCTGCCAAAGAACAGCCAGATGACATCATCCAGGCAGTGAGAAAGTGAACAGGCATGCCTAACAGCTCCTGGGGAGCTGAAGGAGGTCCTTCTCCCGCCTTCTCACACTTCTAAGCACAAAATTACAGAGCTCTTGACCTCTATACCTTTGCTTTTGTTGTGTTCTCTAAATACCCAACTGCAAACTCCTGCCTAAGCAACGTAGGTCAGTTCCAAATGAATATTCCAAGAAGTTTCCCTCACCCCTTTCTGACCATGGCCAGTCTGAAAACATCTTCTGACTATCCAAAGAACCATCCCACACAGCCTAAGCCATGTCAGCCCAGGCTGCCTGCCCCGCCTCTAGCCCTGCACTCACCATGATGGCCAGCAGTAGGTTCTGGAATTCATTGCGGAAGCCCAAGGTGTAGGTGCAAAACAAGGCAAAGTTCCCCTCCACCAGCTGAGGAATGGGGCAGGGCAGGGCAAGGAAATACAAGGAAGGAAGTAACAATGGGGCTGAGCCTCCCCAAGTCATTTCCCACACCCCACAAACCTTAGTCCATGCCCTCCTCATTCCATCAGTCCATCAGTTTCATCACATCCTGTGTCCTCTCCAACCCCACCCCCATTGCACCACCCTCTCAGGCTAAGCACATCAGGCCCCACTCACCATGAAAGCCAGAGAGGTAAAGAGGAAGCCAGCAATGAGCTTGATATATGGCCCATGGCTCATGACCTGGCGGAGGCCCCGGAAAAAGGACATCGGCTCAGCCTGCTGGGTCTCATAGGGTTCTAGGGACCAGAGGGGACAGTGAGGAGGAAGCAGAGAACCCTCCCAAAGCCTGAGGGCCAGCCAGAATGACATAGCCACTCTGCGCTGGGACCTGAACCTCTTCCCAGCTGGGACCCTCTCACCTCTCTGCTCCCGTACGCCCAGGGTCAGGATGACAGCACAGATGACGTAAATGGAGGCAATGACCCCTGCTGCCAGCAGGTAAGCATTTTGCTATAAAGGGATGAAGACAACATACAGAGACTGTCAGTCTAATATCATTCCAGCAGCCCCATTTAATGATCTTGGGCCAGTCCCTTTTCCTCTGGGTGCCTCACTGTCTCCATCTGTGAAACAGGAGATGCATTCTGGGCCTGCTATTGCTCTCCACGACTGGGCAAAGTTTGAAAGTACAAAATGTTAAGAAGTCAGGCTCTGGGCAAAGAAAGCTGAGAGCCCACAGTTCAAATCTTCCCAAATCTCTGCAATCACCAATTCTACAACCGTAGGCAAATTGTTCAGCCTCTCTCTCTAAGCTTCAATTTCCTTATCAGCATTTTGGGCATAGTCATAATTATGTATATCAAATGCCCAACAATTAATAAATACTAACTATTATTACTAATTTTAGGATGACTACAAAGCATCTCACTGTCCCCCATCTTCCCCAATCCCTGCCATGCCAGGGGCCTCACCGTTTCTCTGATTGAGGATGTGCTGTATGTGCGATTGGCACTTTCTGAAGCCACTGCAGAGCCATTGAGGTACTGGAGACAAGGTGCGTTTGCTTGGCCCACAATTTGCCCCTGGATCGCCGTGCCCAGCACTGTGCCCAGCACCTCCACAGTCATCCCTGGGCAGTGAAAAGAGAGTCTTTTGGAGGGCCTCATGGCTTGTGGGCCCAGAGAGGAAGGTCAGACAGATGGGAGATCGAGATCCAGGTATGGTGGATCCAAGAGGCAGGGCAGATGGCACATTGGCCTATACTCATGGCCTGCTCTGTGTGACCTTAGGTTAGTCCTTGTGTCTTTCTGGGTCTCACCTGAGCAATAAGGGGACTGAATTGTTTTTAACATGGTTTCATGGGGTGGGGATATAGCTCAGTGATACAGCATCTGCTTAGCATGTATGAGGCCCTAGGTTCAATTCCGAGAACCACAATAAACAAACAAACAAAAAAGATGGCTTCACACCCATGCCCAAGGGCAGAACAACAGCCTGGTCATGCAAGGAAGGGTCTAGGAGTGCAGAGGCCAGGGATCCCCATGGGTGGGGTCAGGTGGGCTGAGGAGACACTTACGATAGGCAGTGGCAGAGTCCCTCTCGCTCTGCTCAGTGCTGATGAACATGGTGAGGGCTGAGTAGGGAACGTGGAAACACTGGCATGAAAGAGAGGCCCTTGGCCAGTCAGACAGATGGACAAATGTGGAAAACCTAGGGACTGCCCTCACCCAGGTCCCCAGGGGCAAAACTCACCGTGACTAGAGTCTCAAAGAGGCAATAGAAAAGCAGGTACCAAAGCTCTTGGCCCTGTGGGAAGTCAGGCACAAACCAGATGAGGAAGTAGGTGATGATGGCCAGGGGTGTGGAGAAGATGATCCTGAGGAAGGGGAGGGTCTAAGTGGAGGCTGGAGGCCAGAACCCCAGGAGTCAGGTTCTGCAGGTACCTGCTGGGAAGGAAGTTCCTCCCGCTAAACCCACCTACCCAGCCTCTGGCCAAGCCTCTGGCCAAGCCAGTAAGCGCAGAATGGAATGGGGCCCCTGGACTGCAATGAGTCCAAGACTTCAGGGCAGGGAAAAGGAGCAACCCCAGCAAATGTGTGTTTTTACATGTGTACATGTATTATCTGCACACACAGGGAAGCTGGGGTGGGGTGGGGTGGGAGAAGCCAACTCCGGGTGAAAGAATATGAAGGAGCCACCAGGGAGGAATGGACCTCATGACATAAGTATAAAGGGGACAAGTATATGCCATGTACACGTGAGTCCTACCCATATGTCACCTTAGACCTCAGGATGGATTGACTTCACAGCATCAGCATAGAAAGGGAGCAGAGTACAAAGGTTAAGAGAAAGATCTTAGAAGTCTCACTTCTGGGACTCAACTCTGGTTTTACCAACTAACTATAAAAACTTAGTCTTGGATATCCAAGCCTGGTGGCAAATAACTATAATCCCAGCATCTTGAGCTGCTGAGGGGGGAGGATTGCAAGTCCAAGGCCAGCCTCAGCAGCCTTACAATGCCCTAAGCCCTAACTTAACGAGAGCCTATCCCAGAATAAAAATTAAAAAGGGCTGGTGATGTGGCTCAGTGGTTAAGTGCCCCTGGATTCAATCCTTAATACCAAACAAACAACAACAACAACAACAAAAAACACTTTAGTCTTGGGTTAGTTATTTAACCTCTGTGAGATTCATTTCCTCATGTGTAAAAATGAGAATAAAAAAATAGCACATGCCTTACGTCGAACATTTACCTGAATACTTAATAAGCACCAATTATGTACCAGGTGCTATTCTAATTGTTCAGGATATATTAGTGAACAAAAATATTTAAAAAGAAAGAAAGAAAGAAAACATTGTCCTGATAGGCACAGTGATGCATGTCTGTAATTCTAGCTATTCAAAAGATTGAGGCAGGAGGATCACAAGTTTGAGGCCAGCCTCAGCAACTTAGGGAGACCCTGTCTCAAAATAAAAAATAAAAATGGCTAGAGATAGCTTAGTGGTAGAGCATTCTTGGGTTCAATCTCCAGTACTCCTCCTCCCCCAAAATGCCCTTATGATTATAGTTGATCAACAACAAAAAAAACCCACAAAATTAAAATTTCATATATATATATATAAAATTCAGCCTTCAAAAGAAATGAAATTCTGATATACACTATAAAATGGATGAACTCTAAGGACATTAAGCTAAGTGAAATAAGCCAGTCGCAAAAAGGCAACTATTGTATAATTTAACTTATGTAAGGTAAGCCAACTTTATAGAGAGAGAAAATGGAATGAGAGTTAGCAGGAGCTAGGAGAAAGGCAGAATGGAGATTATTGTAATGGGTACAGAGTTTCTATCTAAGAAGATAAAAAGAACTGGAGGTGGAGGTGGAGATAGCTAACCAAGATGTAAATGTAAACTTAATGTCACTTTATACTTAAAAATGGTTGTAATGATTAATGATGATGTTATGTTGCATATATTTTGTCACAGTTTTTAAAAACACGTTAGAAGGTGATAAGAGATAAGGAGAAAAGAGTAAAGCAGCCAGGTGTAGTGGTGCACCCTTGAAATCCCAGTGGCTTGGGAGGCTGAGGCAGGAAGATGGAGAGTTCAAAGCCAGCCTTAGCAATTTAGTGAGGCCCTGAGCAACTAAGCAAGACCCTGTCTCTAACTAAAATACAAAACAGAGCTGGAGAGTGGCTCAGTAGTTGAGTAGCCCTGTGTTCAACCTCCAATACCCCCCCCCCACAAAAAAAAGTAAAGCAGACTACAGGGAATTAGAAGTGAGAATGGGGGTGCATTTCAAACAGGTAGACAGTACAGGTCCCACTGAGAAGGCAATGACTGTGTGGACTGAATAGAACTAGGGAGTGAGCCTTGCAGGCATCTGAGGCAAAGCTGGGCTGGACAAGGAAAAGTCAGTGCAAAGGTCCTTAGGCAGGAACGTGCCTGATAAGATTGAGGAACAGTGAGCACTAGAGTTTAGTGAGCAAGGGAGATGAAATTAGGAGATAAGCTTAGAGAGGAAATTGGACATTTTAGGAGCCATGGGAAGGACTTGGGTTCTACTTCATAGGGTTGAAGTAGTCTTGAGACTTAAAATAAGTTGGCATGAAAATGTAGAGCAGTTCTTGGGACATTGTGTACAGTGATCACATGAGGGAAGCTAGCAGGAGCCACCCTGGGAGAAGTAGTACAGGCCATGACCAGGGGGCTTCAAAGTGCACCAGAGTCCAACCTGCTGCATCTTGGCCTTTCCACATGTCCCTGCTGACACCTGTCTCTAACAGGGTGCCTTGGCAACTTCAGGGAAAGTAAACCTCAAAGTCTGTCTGGTTTGAAGAAGAGGATTTAAGTACAGGTTTAGAGGAGGGCTGCCTCCAGGCTTGGAAGGAGAGGAAGTCCTACGGTTTACACACCCTGCTTCTTCCTACACTGAAAAGAAAAGGGTGCTGCAGACCTTTGAGTTTGCATTCAAACATGCACAAAGACACCTGCTAAAGCAGAAAGCAACCTATAGGGTCCCCAGTGACTTTCCAAGCTGGCTGCATACCTGCCCAGCAAGGCCTCAGATCCTGCCTCCTATAGGATGGGTCCTCTGGGTGCTCCGCCTCCTCTAACCCTCCCAAATCCACGTGTCTCCTTAGAGAGCAAGGGTTCCCCAGGAGCCTTCCTTGACATGCCATCCTTGGCTCATAAGCAGATGAATAGAACAGCGCTGCCCTGCCCTGCCCTGCCCTGCCCGAGGAACTCAATGTGACTGGGAGTAAACCCTGCAGCTTCTGTGCTTTGGTGCCGGGCAGCCTGGCCTAGCAGCTTCCTCTCATTGGCTGAGCCTCATGAGGCGATGTGGCAGCAGGGCCCCGCCTTCCACCGGCTGCCAGGGGATGGGCACAAGGCCAAGTCTCACGGCTGGCGATTGGGGAGCCCTGAGCAGCCTGCTCAGGTAAGACAGGCCATCCTGCCCTCTACCCTGAAGTCAGGATCAAAGGCTCCAACCTGGGCTTTTGCCAGGGGTTGGCAGGATTGAGTGGGTGGGGGGCCTCGTGGGAAAGGAAGCTGTGGGGATGCAGGGGCTGTGGGAAGAGCTTTGAAGGCCGGAGACCAGGTATGGGCGCCCCTGGGGCAGGAAGGCGCCCACTTGCGCTTGGATGGGCTGGAGATGAAAGGGGTATGCCCCCCCCCACCCCCTGAAGCAGGATGTCCTGGAGGGAACCAGAGCCCCGGCTTGGCCTTGTCTTGTATGTCTCCCTTGCTGTCTGATCTATGGCAACCGCCTCCTCCCACCTTGCTCCACAGCCTGAGTTTGAGTAGTACAGGCTTTATACCAAGGGAAAAAGTAGTTCATATCATCCAAAGCACCAGAGGTTATAGATCTGCTACCCCATTCCAATATAGCCCCCAACCCCTGCCTCACAAGGAGCCACCCTGAAGGAGGGCCAAGTTATATATCACTTAATATGTGCCAGGTAGTCTGCTGAGTGCTTTACACATTAAAAACCATTTAACCCTCACCACAACCCTGTGAGAAGTTCCTTATCCCCATTTTACAGATGAAGAAACTGGAGGCTCAGAGATGTTCACCTGCTCAAGATTGCACAACTGTTAAGTAGTGAAATTGGGATTCAAACCCAGGCAGGCTAGCTCAACTGTTCTAGAGCAGTAGCTCTGCCACTATGGAAGTGACTAATTGGGAGAAGTCAGAATTCCAGCCTGGGCTGAGGGAAGCTGCCATGCCTGGTACTTTGGCCAGTCTGGGAATGAACAGGCTAGGCATTTCAGTGGCTGTGTATGGGGCAGCTGAAGCCTCAAATGGGTTTCAACACAACTTTTATATCATTCCTTCTCCTCACCCCCCAGCCTGTGACAAGAGATGAAAGGACCAAGGGAAATATGCCAGAAGATTCGTCTTCTGCTGCCTTGAAGGAGCCTCTTCCACTCACCAGGGCATGAGGCGGCCTAGGCGGGTCCAGGAAGATTTGCTAATGCAGAAGCCCACCAGAGGATCAGTGAAGGCATCCCAGGCTCGACCCACGAACAGGATGATGGAAGCAGGGAAAGGGTTCACCTGGAAGGGGAAAGAGGGAAAGAGACAACTCCTTCATTCTTTGATTCGCCTCAGTCCTAACTGCAAAAGCAGGGACTCCCTCCCTGCCTCAGCCAGGCCTTGAGCCCCTATGCTGCTCCCATCTACGCCTTCAACATCTTCATTTTCCTTATTAATAATGACAATAGTGGACCTGGGGGTATAACTCAATGGTAGATTACTTGCCTAGCATGTGTGAAGCCCTGGGTTCCATCCCCAGGGGAAAAAAATGACAATAGCATTTCTCTGATAACAGTAGCACTGTGTACTCCCTTAGAAGCTTCCCTGGATCTATTTCCTCCCCTCTGCTGCCCTTGAAAATACTCCTATCAAGTAGAATGAATCCAAAATCATTTCCTTCCCTCCCTTTCACATCCCTGAGACTCTGATCACCTGAAATCAGAATTAACATTCACTGGATATACACAGTGGGTCTCAGTTTTTCTGTCTGTATAATGGGAGTTACTATCTCTATTGTAGAGGGTCAAGCTCTATCTTGGATGAGGAAGGAGTCTATAGAAGCTTTTTATTTAATTTTTTAATATTTATTTTTTAATAGCTGGACACAATAGCTTTATTCTATTTATTTATGTGGTGCTAAAGATCGAACCCAGGACCTTGCATATGCTAGGTGAGCACTCTACTGCTGAGCCACAACCCCAGCCCTATAGAGGCTTTTTAAAAGGTGGCCCATCACTACCTATTCAAGCTATCCCTCTGTCCCCAAACAGAATTTAAATGCAGATTCCTTGGACTCCTACTCAACCATCAAGTTATTGGTCTGGGAAGCTGGAAGCCTCTTGCATACTGTAGTCTCTCCAATCTGACCTCCAAGCTCTAACACTTACTACATTTTTATACTTCAGCTGCAAGTTTCTCATATTTGCACCTCAATTAGGGCCTAGAGCATGGGTGTTGCTCAAAAACTATCTGCTGAATGAAATCATTTGTCCTTTCTGGGGCTCAGTATTTCTTACCTGAAAATGGATACAACCCAGACATTCTGTTTGCCAAGTCAGATGCTACATAGAAAGACAGCCAGTGCAGGATCCCTGGTAGCCATGGCTATTCAGCCTCCCACTTTCCCATCCAGACAGGGTGAATTCTCGGGATGCCAGGCTACTGGCCAAGGCTTCTCAAAGCACAGAGTAGCTCTGCTTCACCCTGAGAATTCCTCTTAATCAAAGCCCCTGTGCACTGGGGAATTCTAACTTAGCCCAGCACATGAGGGTCCCAATGCCAATGACGTGTCTCTGCTCCTCAGGTGAAGGTGGGATATACATCTCCACAAGCCTGGAAAATCCACTGGCCCCTGAACCAAGCCAGCTGACTTTCTTCCAGCCAGGGACATGGTGTGCCAGTCTCTTCTAAGAACAGCGTTACCAGCGGGTTCCATTCTCCCTCACACCACCGCCTACCCCTCCAGGCTCTATTGCTCTTGCCAGGCAAGGAGGAGTTGCCAGCTATTCTGGGGCAGATAGACTCCCCTCCTTGATACTTTCTAAAGACTTATTTCTCATTCACTGTGACTCTGAGAGACAGCAAAGTAGGAATTTTTAGTCCCAGTTAACAGATGGGGAAAACTAACTGGTCCTACTCAGGGTGCCTAACTTTTCCCATCTCAGGATGCTGGAGGAGCCTTAGAGGGCTCAGGCCACTCACCTGAGCCACGTCCAATAGGTAGATCTGCAGGAAGAACCCTAGAGCACAGCCAGTCACCTGGTAGGGGGCCCCCCCAACAGCATAGCAAAGTTTGTTGCAAATGGACAACTGCTGCTTCTTCTTTGGCTCCTTCTGGGAAGAGGAGGAAAGGATGAAAAGGCTCAAGTTCCTGACCTCATCCTAGAGGCAGGACCTTTCCTCCAGCCAGCTCTGCCAGGAGGAACAACTCTGCCTTGCCCTGTTCCCACCCAAGGAGATTCCACTTCCCATAAGAAGAGAAAGGTATTCTTTATTCTTGGGAACCTGGGGAAAAAGGTCATTCATATTCCTAAAGAAGTCGCCCCTAAGTTTCCCGCCCCCTTCCACCCCAGTCTGAGGAAATCTATCAGCCCATCATCTCTAAATAGCTACTCCCTCCCCTCTTCCCCCAGGCCTCAGCTACTGTTCCTTCCCAAGTTACAGAGGGGGAGCATGCTCCATCAGCAGACCTGTCCCCACCCAACATCAGCTGCCACAACCTGAAAATCCTCTTGCTGCCAAGAGCTGCCTGAGCCCAGCCCAGGCTCCCACCCTGGCTGAGGCCAGGATCCACCTGCCTACTGAGTGAGAGCCCTAGGGGCCCACCCCAGCTGGCTGCAGGCACAGCTGTTCCTTCCATCTGTCCCAGAGCGTCCCTGGTCCCTGTAGGCAACCAGAGCTTCAGGCAAACTCAGGAGTGGTCCTAGCCTCCTGCTCCTAGGGGACCTCGGAGAGTGGAGGAAAGGCTTCTAGGTGCAGAAGTAGGCCCTCTCTGGGTGGGGGACTACGGAGGTTGGGGTTGCCTAGGGAAAGTAGAGATTACTCATATATGGTAACAGCATAATTGCTCACTCAGTTCCTTCCAAGGATCAGCTAATAAAATTTAAAAGAAAAGGCAGTAACCTCCCAAGGAGATATTTATTGCCTAAGATCCGTTCCTGGGACAGCCTGGTTTTATTCGGTCGTTAAATAAGTCCATAGGGCAGGGGCTTGGACAGATGGATGATGAGACTGACGCAGAGCACTACTGCGCGAACCCCCACACTCACTGTCGCCAGAGGAATGCGGCTCCTTTAAGAGCAGAGCCCTTGTTCTTATGAATGAACTTGAGTGGCCCGAGTTAGTTGAATTGAGGCGCGAGAGTAGGCGGGTGGGGGTGGGGGGAAGGTGGGGGTGAATGAGGAACCAATGAATCCCCTTGGGGGGATTTCCAGGTTTCTGGGGTCTCTCTAACTTTTAGGGCGGAAAATCCGAGCCGCTCGGGGCACTTGAGAACCAAAACCGGCTAAGCAGAGCCCGGCACCACAAGGAGCTGTCAGCACGGTCCTCCGCCGACCAGGAAAGTGTGTAGGCAAAAGTGGGCGCCGGTTCCTACAGATCCTCTCCATCACGTTCTGGCCCGGGGCATTCCCTGGTTTCGGGGCTCCCCCAGCCTCTCCTAATTCTAGGCCCGCCTGTCCCCAGATAATCCCTTGTTTCCCAGAATCAGGCCTAACCTCCGACGCCCCCGCATCCCATCTTGGCCTGCCCACCACCTCTGCCCTCCATTCGGGGTACTGGGCCCTCACCTTCATCTGGGCCGGGCGTTCACCCGCTTGGAGAATGCCGGTGGGCAGCAGCCCCGCCGCGGAGCCGCTCTCGGCGCCCTCTCCTTTGGCCATGACCCGCGGGCCACGCCGTCTGGGACCGGCACGCCGAGATGCTCCTCTGCTCCTCGGGCCACCTAGTAAACCCCACAGGCAGGCGAGGGAAGCACTCCCTGCACGCCCCCTCCGCGCCTCTTAAACGTTCGGCCCTGCCCTTTCAGATCCGGCCAATCCCTGAGCCCCGCCGCCCCACCTCCAGCCAATCCCCGCGCCTGCCGGCCCTCCCGCCAGCCCCTCCCGCCCGGCGGCGCTTTGCCACTGAGCCACGTTCTCAAAGCCCCGGAACCGGCATCCGGCTGCGCGCTGTCCTCACAACCTAGGGAAGTCTGCGGGACCCACCTGACACGCCCGAGAAAACTGAGGCCCAAGGCTGAAAGTGACCTGCCCGAGGTTCCCCAGAGTGAGTTCTCCCCGAGTCGAGCAGCCAACCCATAACTTCTAACTCCCAGACCTAGGAAAGGTAGGGGCTTGGAGGTCCACTGCCCCCTTTAAAATCGGAAGTGAGATCGCGTCTCTCTCTCTCTCCCTCAGACTTGAAGGATTTAGGCTGTCCCTTTCCCTACCGATGTCCCTCTTTTAGTTCCCAGAGATCGACCATTTCTTCTTCCTGACTTTGGCATCATGGGGACCTTCGTGAAGGGGCAGAAAAATGAGGCAACCCTGGTGTCTGCCCCTGCTGGCAGGGAGCTCCCTAGCTATAGAGTCTAGTAAGGTAACAGCGGCCTTTTATGGATAGCTTCCCCCAAGCTTAACATGATCTCATTCGGCCCTCACAACCACCATATGAGGGTGGTACTATTATTAACCCCATTTTACAGCCGAGGAAAGGGAGATTCAGAGAAGGGGAACAGCTGTTATGTGGCAGAGCCGGGCTTGGAAGGTTTTGTCTGATTCGTAGTCTTTGCTCTTAATAACCCTATTCTGTCCCTTTTAGCATAGTTTCAGAAGGCTGAATAGGGTACATGTGCTTCCCCAACAAGAAACCTTGGGAGATAGAAAGCTACAAAGACACTCTGGCTTGAAACTATCAGGATAGGTTTTCAGAAAGAAGGTGTAGAGTAGTCTGGCCCTTGAAAGAAGATGGGAGGACATTATCTAGTACAGAAGCCAGGCACAGATGCTCATTCACTTTCCAGGTACTCAGGAAAGAGGCCAGTTCTGATTAGTGAAGAGGCCACTCACCCATGTTCCTGTAGTTATTTTTATCAGGCTGTTTGTTTGTTTGTGTTTTCCCTTTCTTTCTTTAAATCTCTGGTTGCAGGGAGGAGAGATGAGATTCCAGGATGGCCACACTAAGCTCCTTTGTGTGTCCTAGAGACCCCAGTTGGGCATGCAGTTCTTGGTCACTGTTGAGCAAAAGTGAGTGGAAGTGAAACACTTGAATACCATGAAAAGGACATGCACAGGCCCCCACAACTCCACCAAGAGCCCTATGACACTGTTCTGTCTCCCATTCCTTCTCTGGGCTTGAGATGTCCACGGTGGACTCTATGAACCCTTGTGCCCTAAAATCTCCATTCCCGTAGAATCATATCATTTCACAAGTGATCTGGATTCCACTGCCAGATCATGATCTCCTTGAAGGTAGGAACTACATCTTTTTCACTTCTATATCCCACTAAATAGCTTGATGCCGGGGCTGGGGATGTGGCTCAAGCAGTAGCGCGCTCGCCTGGCATGCGGGCGGCCCGGGTTCGATCCTCAGCACCACATACAAAGATGTTATGTCCACTGAAAACTAAAAAATAAATATTTAAAATAAATAAATAAATAAATAAATAAATAAATAGCTTGATGCCCCTGGCTCTTTGTAGGACATTAACAAATATGTGTGAAGTGAATGAATGTTCATATCTCAGGTGCTGCAAGTACAAGAGGTGCCCATTTGGAAAAGCCTCAGTTTCCTCCATGCACTAGATGTGTGGTTGATCCTGGATAACTCAATTAATCTCCCAGTGTGTAAGGTGGGGACTTTAACAGGACCTAATAGGATTGCTTAGGGGATGGAACAAGAAAATGCACAAGAAGCATTTAACACTAGTGCCTGGGAGCTGAGGCTGGCCTGGTCCCCTTCCTGGCCTGATTCCAGTCTGTCAGTTTAGCAATGCAAGATTCCAGATATGGCCTGACTAGGCCAGCACAATAGGCCTATTATTTCCCCCAGTCTGGACACGACACATTGTTAATGCAGCCTAAGACTGCTGGGCTTCAGAGCCTTTCTCTCCCATGATTAGTTCCCATCAGGTTGTGGTCAACTAAATCATTCAGTTCCTTTTCACCGGAGCTGGGGTCAAGTTAGGTCTCTCCCCCATCCTCTGCTTTGTGTAATATCTTCAAGCTCACAGCAGAACAATGTCATCTTGCTTATCCCAAGCTGTGGAAACTGTTTTGAAGGCTGGCTCTATTGCCCAGTGTTTTCTCACTCCAAATTTAGATCCAGGATGCCCCTTGCAACTTCAACTCCACCTTCCATATTCTTGGTCAGAATAGAGCCCCGTACACACCACTAGAAATACTCATTCACCATTTACTAAATCAGGGCACAGTTAATTCAATAACTCTCAGTTATCAAGCACCCACTGTATGCTGGGCCAGCATTGTGCTAAGTACTTTTGCCTTATGTAGATCATCATGTTTACTCCTTAAAACACCACTGGGGACTAGTCCCATTCTGTAGAGGATAAACCTAAAACTAAGAGAAGAGAAACAGAGATTATATTTTACAAACCTATTTTACAGCCTCCTTTTTCTTATGATGAACTTGGTGGTTGTCTTCCAGGTGCCTACAGTCCTGACCATTTGACACATTGGGCCCATTGGACATTTTTCTTCCCACCTGCTTACCCCCATACCGTCAGGCCTGGAGCCCAAGGGACTTTGTTGAGGCTCTAGTCCATAGCGGGCAGATGGCATCCTCTGTAGCTTGGTTAGCTTCAAGAGCCTGGAGCAGAAACCTGAGCCCATTCTGTGCAGCAACATTTTCTCCATCTAGGACAGCAGTGAAAATAAGGGCTTCTCCCTGAGAGGCAAACAGCTCCCCACTCTGTGGTGGGACCACCCTCTGGGCCATCCATACACTTTCTGGGCCTAGTCCAGCCTCACAGCCAAGGACAAGCGAACTGAAGAGCTCCCCTGCTTGCTCTCCACCTGTCTGCTCCTTCACAGGGCATGAAGCCCCACCTAGTATCCTCCTTTACATGCTCTAGCATACTCCTCAGAGGGCCACCCTGGAGGCTACTGGGCCTCATGAGCTTCCTGGAAGGCAGAGAAGCAGTGTTAAGTGCAAAGATCCCAGAGACGATTACCTGGCTTCAGACCTCATCTTTATCATTGCATTTTACTCTTGGGCAAATAATGAATCTCTTTTAGCCTCAGTTTCCCCACCTGCCAAATGGGGATAATAATTGTACCTATCTCCTAGGGTTGGCATGAGAATTAAGTGGAGCACTCAGCTTGCTTGACATGAAGTAAGCACTTAAAAATGTTTGTTGTTATCATTATCATTATTTGGGCAAAAATTCATCAAGTAAGACCATTCAGGTCAGAGAGAAGGAAATTTGCTTATAAATGATTAGGGGCTAGATATATGTCTAGCGACTCAAGATGGTACAGTGGGCTGATGCCAGGGCAGGATTACCAGGTGGAGCTGATGCAGAGTTGGTGCTAGGATATTGTTGCTGAGTGAAAGTTGTTGATGGATTGCCATAGTTGCCAGGTGGAGTAGCTTTCAATCTGTTATCCAGTGGTAAGATCTTTCCAGTCGCTACCTGACAGAACTACTACCCTGACTTCTATAGAAAAGGGGCCAAGCCCATACTTTGAAACATGAGTGTTTCAGCAGCCACTAGCAAATTTTCATCCAGGGTGGTGGTGCTCCAAGAGAATGGCCAAGTTGAAGAAATTAGGGTTGGGCAGGCCCAGAGCAAGGGCTTCCTGGAATAGCTGCTGTGATGGCAATGCCTTGGCCTATTCCCCATCTTGTCTCTTTGTTTGTCCTGTTGGGAGGAGGTAGGGCAGAAGGGTCCCAAGAGAGGTTCTTTGGGGAGGAAGTGTCTGAGGGCCCTTCAAGTCACTTGAGGCTGCCAGTTCCTGCCTAGATCATATTGGTTGGGTAATTGTGAAGCAGGAGAGGCCTCAGGACTGATCCATCTGATCTCAGGAGTCTATAGACTATGCCACAGGGAGGCCTCCTTTGCTGGCTTTGAGTTGGGTGATGGGCCTGACTTCTGAGCTTCAGTTCTCTCAGAGATGAGGGGTATGGAGAGTGCTCAGAGATTCTTTGGGACAGCTGGTACTCCTCCACACACACTGCCTGTCACCAATCAGTGTCTCCGGGTCTTTAAGTCCTAGCCTTTTTCAAGTTCAAGGTCCTTTTCCCCAGAAGAAAGAAAGAGCCCTTACTCTGTGCTGAGAAGATGTAAGAATGACCAAGTGGAAGAAGCTGGATGATGTCAGCTTTGGCTCAAAGAGCTACACTTCCGAGGCCATGGGACGGCATGTAAGAAGGCCCAGTGGCTCAACCACGCTACTAGGTGGCCTCAGGGACCTTTACATCATAGAAGAAGATCCTTGAGCAAGAGCACAGACAGAGCCTGACCTTGGTGGAGAGGACAGAGGCTGATGTCTGAGTAATACCTCTCTTTTCGTAGCTGGCCAAAACCCTGCCCTCCTCCTGCTCATACTATGTTCCTGCAAGGAGGCCATGCCTTAGCCTGCTGGCCTTGACCATCTCAGAGTTGAAGAGTCTCATGGGTCAGTTCAGCAGGTGCAGATCTTCTTGGATACCTCCTAGAGTCCTGTCTTCACTTTGGGCTTCCTTTTTATCCATCTGCACACACACATGAAAGAATACCAGGCAACCCAGTGCTGTGTGAATTCTGCTTCCCACCCCCACTATGTCAAGTCAGCACCTCCAGCTTCTCATGATTATGCTGTGATCTCATGCTGATCGAGAGCAAGAGATAATGGCATAGCTGGGAACTAGAGTCCATCTTGTCGGAATCTGAATCCAGTTCTGTCTCTGGCTATCTGTGTGACTTTGGGCAAGTCACAACTTCTCTGAGCATCATCTATCTGATCTGTAGCAATGCCTTATGGTGTTATCTTGATTATCTGATGAGAGGATGTGTATGTACAAAACAGGTGATAGTTTCTTTTTTTTTTTTAAATCCTTTCCGTGATTGGCAGGATGTATATGCCTTTGATTAACAGATACCGAGAAAACAAATTTCTTGCTATGCTCTGAGATTCAACACGTAAGCAGAATTGAGAACACCAAATTCTGTTTGAGGGGCAGAGGTCTAAGAAGACTTCATAGAGGAGGTGATGATGGAGCCAGGCCGTATCAGGTGAGTAGGAGTTCCTGAGATAGGCAAGGGTGTGTGAGGCAAAGGGAGCATTCCATAGGCATTCAGGTGTGATGGAGGTTGGTGTGCCCCAGACCAGCGAGCAGCTTGGGCTGGTGGGGCTTTTGCTGGATAAGAATCAGCACTGTGAGGTTGAGATGGAAGCCTTGCACCCTCCTCCTGAAGAGGGTGGGAGCCATGGAAGGGACTGAGCAGAGCAGTGAAATGACTACATCTGTGTTTTCTAAAGAAGACATTGCCATTTGTCATCATCAGAGTTGATCCCTCACTGGTCCCCTCTGATCCAATCACAGATGAATTTTAGAAAAACCAAATCTGGCTAAGTGTGGTGGCTCATGCCTGTAATCTCAGCAGCTCAGCAAGCTGAGGCAGGAAGATCGAGAGTTCAAAGCCAGCCTCAGCAAAAACCAAGGCACTAAACAACTCAGTGAGACCCTATCTCTAAATAAAATACAAAAAATAGGGCTGGGATTTGGTTCAGTAGTCAAGTGCCCCTGAGTTCAATCCCTGGTACAAAAAAAAAAAAAAACACCTGACCATTTTATCCCCCCGTTTAAAATCATTTATTGAACAAATTATTTTTTATTGAACAAATTGTTTTATTTAATAAACGATGGATTAAAGAATAAATGGATGAAGAGACTATTTGTAATAGTCCCTTCCTCTGTTTCTGAGTCTATAAGTCTAAATAAAGGATGACCTTACATCCTTTCTGGGAGCAGTGAAACCAAAGAAGGGAAAGGATTTACCCAAGGCCACACAGCAAGTTAATAGCAGAAGGATTCTGCTTCCTGTCCCTCTGGGATTCTGATGGGCAGCTGTAGCAGAGAAAGCCCCAAGCCATTTTGCCTGCTTTCTGAACCCCATTATGGATCCTCCAAAATAAGAGTAGGAAAACCATCTACCCTACCCCTCTTCCCCTTCCCCAAACATCAGCTTCTTGTGTCCTCCTGCTAGAAGGGATGAGATCTGAAATTCCCTCTCTTCAGCTTGTAGCCTTGGCCTATTCTTTTGGGGCTAACTCTAGAAAGAACAACAAGGAACTACGAAGCTCTGGGCTGGATATAGAGTTCTAGGCCACACTGACTGTTAAACTGGATTTTAAGTTCTGGAGCTAAGTGTTAAGTTCTAGGCTTCGGGTTGGGTTCTGAGCTGGACTCTGGGCTGTCCTGGGCTCTAGATTTTGGGCTTAACTTTTATCTAAATTCTGGTCCCTGACTCTATGAGCTAGACTCTAAGTCTGGGCTTGACTCTAATATTTGACTCTTTTCTTTGACATAGACTGGACTTTAGGCCTGTACTGAGTTCTGTCTGGGTTTTGGGCTCTGAACTTGGACTAGGATTGGGCTGTTCTAAGTTCTAGACTGTGTTATATGCACTGAAATGGCTTTGAGCTTTGGTGTCTGCATCTAAGCTTTTGAGCTCAGCTGGGTTCTAAACCTTAACCAGTAAGCTGTCTTCTCTGAACTCAGGACTCTGGGCTTATGTTGGATGGGAGTGGGAAGGGTATCACAGAGGAGAGTCACAGCTTCTGGAGCTTCCCTTCACCCTACTTGTCTTCCTGGAGACTCTCAACATTGCTCCCTCCTAAGAGAGCAGGCCCTAGGAAAGGTGGTAGGTTTCTTTAGCTGCTCAAGGATTTCCTTGGTCACTAAGAAGAAGTGGGAGGTGAAGGGTAGGGCAGGTGACACTTGGGAGTATCCTCAGGTAGCCAGAGGCCATCCTGCATGTTATCAGGACCTTTCCACTAAGCAGAGAAGAGCAAGGAAGCCTAGGCCCAGCCTATAGTCTGGCTTCTTATGGGACATGGTCAGAGGGAGGCAGCACCCAGGGCCTGGGACTGCATCAAAGGGATGCTCACCCTCACCTCCACCCTAAGTCCTTCTCTGAGACTTTGTCCTACCCTGGGACTTGAAGCTCTCTATCTCCAGAAGAACCTGAATCTCTGCTGGATCCACATCACTTACCCTGACTGCCTCCTCTCCTCCAAAGGACCACTCCATATTTTGTTCCCTTCAAGGTCCCCTTCCTCTCTCCCACATCTGCTCCAGGGCCTCCTGCCCAGCAGGATTCCTCACACTGTTGGTTTTGAGCAGGGCCTGATGCTTTTTCCTGCAAATCCATCTATCCAAATATGGCCTGGGACAAGCTAACCTCCTTCTTAGTCTCTCTCCTGAGGTTCAGTGAATGTGGGGAACTTCACTGAAGAGCAGAAATTCCTGTAGGAAATACAACTAGAAGAAATAATTCCAAATTGTACCTGTCACATAACTACCCAAGGGGAGAGACCATCAAAATTTGTTAAACTATTTCACAGGATATCCCCTTATGACTTCACTTTGTTCCTAACTTTATTCCCCTGTCTCAGATCCTTTTTCCCTAAACACCCAGAAAGAAACCACCTTTTCACCTCCCCACGGGGAAAACCTCCATCAGGTTTGCAGGACACCTCATCCAGACAAGCCACCTGGGATAGGATCAACAGGATAAGAAACAGTCAAATGTTTTCCAAAGTCTGAATACTTAGTCTAGAATAGCAGGAGGACAGAGGGAAACAGGCTTCAGCCAACAGCCTGGGGGGTGGGTGGGTATGGCCATTTTGATTCTTGAAATCTTGTCCCTTTAGAGTCTTTATATCAATGAGAAGTGACAAGCTATGCCTACCTCTCATTGTTCTGACTTGGACTTTTGAAGTAAATGGGGATGATAGTGGGGTGGTTAAAAGCAGAAAACACACACACACACACACACACACACACACACACACACACCCCTACAAAAGTGTTTATTCTCAGCAGCAATATCTAAATCCATACCAAGGAAGAGAGGCCTTTTCTAAAGGCCCTCTAATCTGTTCCCTGCCTATAGTAGCACTAATGCTGAAAAAAGATTTTTTTTTCTCTTTTACCCAGTGTTGGGGATTGAACGCAGGGCCTTGCATATACTAGGGAAGTGCTCTAAAATTGAGCTAAGCCTCTGTTCCTCAAACTATATTTTAGAGCAGAGTAAGAGCCTCTCATTATATCCACCTACTTCTATGTTGTACCCCTGCTGACCATGCATATAAAAATAGGCCTGGCAAAGAAGATCAGCCCAGGGTGGTCCCCCTGTAAGACCTTTAAACCAATTACTTCCTTCATTTTAGACCAGGTGCAAATTGTGGGATAGGAGGCTGGAATGCTAAGTAGACATTCCAGAAGTATGAGGCCTTTGGCTTTCCAAGTATCTCATTCTTTTGTCTTTGTACCAGTCATCCACTGACCACTGAATTGCCCCTTGCAGGTCTGTTTGTCTTCAAAAAGTTCCAGGGCTGTGAACCTCTGGTGATGCTTACTTTTTGACACATTTCATGGTGGTTCATTCTGTCCCCCCAGCCAGCCTAGGAGCCTCAGGATCCCTCCACTCAAGCCAGCATTCACTGCACCCTGACTATGTGTCAGCCAGAGTCCTCAAGGAGTTCAGAGTCTGAGAGGGTAAACAGGTAAATAAATCATTACAGTAGGAGTGTGATAAAAACTCTGATAGAGGGAGCCCAGAAAGATAATGGGCAAAGTTGCCACGTTGTACAATGCTGGGGGTCCATATGATTGGTCCTTACTCCAGAGTTGTGCAATGAGATAGCCCTCACCATATGGGAACTCAGAGGAGGCATCTGACCCAGGTTGGAATGTCCAGGCAAGTGTCTTTGATTTTTTTTTTAATAAGTTTACTTTTTATTTATTTATTTATTTAAGAGAGAGAGAGAGAGAGAGAGAGAGAGAGAGGAAGGAGAGAGAGAGAGAGAGAGAACTTTCAACATTTATTTTTTAGTTTTTGGCAGACACAACATCTTTGTTTGTATGTGGTGCTGAGGATCGAACCCAGGCTGCACGCATGCCAGGCGATAGCGCTGTGGCTTGAGCCACATCCCCAGCCCTTGATTTTTATTTAATTTATTTATTTTGGTGCCAGGAATTGAACCAGCAATTCACACATGCTAGATAAGCATTCTACCCCTGAGCTACATCCTCAGCCTGAGGGCAAGTTCCTTGAGAAGATCAGCCATTAATTGAGGCTCAAATTTCAAGTTTGCCAGCCATCAGTGGGTTGAAGGGCAATCCAGAAAGAGCAAACTGCCTGTGTAAAGCCACTGGGGGTTGAGGGAACACGTAAAGTGTTGGGAAATATCAGGAAATATATTTTGGCTGACGCACTGGACATATGTGAGAGAATGCCTAGAACTTGTTTGTTAAATAAGTTAATGAATGCAAGGATATAATAACAAAAGTCAAGAATCACCACCATGTTACCCACTCACTCTACCTCCAGGTCATGTTAAGGGGTTTGTGTGCATTTTCTCATTTGAACTTTACAACCACCCAATGACAAGGATAACCTTGTTATCCTCCTCTCTGCAGTTAAGGAAACTGAAGCTGAGGGAAGTTAATGAACTTGCTGAAGGTCACAGCGCTAATGAACTATGCAGAGCCAGAATGAAAACCTAGATCTCCTGATTCTAGAATCCTGAGCCCTTGGCCACTGCTTCCCTCAACATGAGTGTTCTTGACTTTGGGCAGTGGTGGTCTCAGTGCAGACAGGGGGTACCAGCAGCCACATCAGGCCCCCCATGAGCTTTGACAGTGGCAGTGCCCCAGGTGGGTATTGGCATTGACAAGGGCTAGCTCCACTGAAGTCTTGAGTGGGAGAGGGAAATAAGGAGGAAACTCATGAACTAGTTCTTTGTGCATCTGGAAGAAGCCCTTGGGATTCTAGGTGCTCTCCTGGAGGAATCTGAGGTCCTACCAAGCCAAAAAAAGTACTATTTGGTGAACTTAATTTTATCCTAGGCACGGGTAACCTAGTTATACCCTTAAAAATAGTCAAAAGTTGGGGCTGGGGATGTGGCTCAAGCGGTAGCGTGCTCGCCTGGTATGCGTGCAGCCCGGGTTCGATTCTCAGCACCACATACAAACAAAGATGTTGTGTCCACCAATAACTAAAAAATAAATATTTAAAAAAAAATAGTCAAAAGTCAAATTCTCAGCTTGCTCACATCTGATTCCCTCCTACATCACCTGTTTTCCAACCCCATCAGGTCTTCCCATCCTTCAACCATCTTTTCCCAGCCTAGCAGATTGAACCAAAGGGCACTTTACCACTGAAATACATCTGGGTCCTTTTTTAAAAGGACTGATGAGACCTGTCTCAAAATTTTTTCATGACCTCACTAAAATTTTCTAGGACTTTACCAAGTTGCAGAGTCTGGTCTCAAACTTGTGATCCTTCTGCCTTGACCTCCTTGAGATTACAGGTATGTGCTTCTGCACCTGGTTTCACTCCGTCTTTTCCCCTGTGGGGCTGGCATGCCTCTTACTAACACTTTTCCCTACCCTCATCCTGAGTTAAACCTGAATGATTTCTTTCTCTGCTCCTATCCCAAGCCATTACCAGTGACTGGAGGAAGCTGTGGGATTAGATGTGGTCTCAGAGCTCCTCTGTTCTGCAATCCTTGCTGGTCCTTGCCAGCTGGCTGAGGTTTGTGTTTGTTTTATTTTCAGCCTTATCCTAGAACTTTTTCTGATAAAATGATATCAAATTCAGGGGGCCTCCTCTTTTAGTTCTCTTTTGTCTTCACCCCATCCTTTCCCACTACTTTAATGACATTTATACTAATAACCCCAAATCTATAGTTTCATCCATATCTGGATACCTAAATGTGTATTTCATTTTTTTATTCATAAGTAACATTTTTTTATTTTTAAGTATTGTGTTTGGAAGAGGACATAAACCCTGTCCTTGGGAGGTCAGTCTAGTGAGCAGATATAACAAGCAATTAGAATTATAGTACATTTTCAGAGAGAACTGAAGGGACCAGAGAAAAGTTAATCCAGGGAAAGTATATTAGGCCCAGATTCGGTTGTGGATGTCATTATAGCTGAAAATTACTAGTCTAGATGATGGATCCATGATCATCAGAGTCCCTTATGCTTTCCATCTTATTACTTTACCATTCTTTGCCATTCTTAATATATTGTGTCTACCTCATTGTCCAAAAGAATTGTTCAAACTCTAATCATCACATCTGCATTCCAGAAAAGGGTGAAAAATGGCACACTTTCTCTTTAAAATCAGTTTTAAAAACAGCTCCTGGAAGTTGTACAAAACACTTCTGCCTTCAAACTGTTGGCTAGCACTTAGTCACATAGCCACACCTAACTACAAGGAATTCTGGAAAATATGCTTTTTATGCCAGGCCAATCATAGGTGCACCTAAAAATCAGAACTCTGCTACTAAGACCAAGCCAGATAATGGATATTAGCCAATAATGAGCATTTTTCAGCCTCAGAAACCATCTTGATAAGCTGACACTTAACTTGAATTTTGAGAGATGACCCGAAGAAGTAGAAAGGAGTGTTTGTGTAGCAGGCTGCAGAGGGCATTGTTGGCAATGCATGTGGTCCAGGGTTTCTGCAGCACGTAGTGTGTCTCCAGGTGTAGCAGGAGGTAGACAGGATCACACTATTTAAAGTTTCATTCTAAATCATGTTCCTTTAGAGATCAGCAACCTGGGTGCAGCTTGGCCCTAGAAGTCCCTAAACTTTCCCCTCTTACAGGCCTTGTGTTCTGGGGGATGTGGATTTGCAGCTGGGCCAAATCCCCTTGGCAAGGAGGCTCTGGAAGCTATGCAGCTGGACTAGAGTGCTGAGGTAAGAACCTAGGACCGGGCAGTGACTGCAAGGCCATCAGCCCCAGTAGCCTCAGCTGCTGGTCACTGGCAGGGCATTTGTGGGGTACTGAACCCACACGAACTTCCAGCTGTGAGGCCTCCTCCCCAGACACATTGCAGGACTTCCAAAGGTTGTGTTTATTCCCCTGACGTGCTCGTGCTTGCAGACATCAGGGCAGGGCAACCAGCTGGGTGTGGGGCATCTTGCTCTCTGGAGAAATTACCTCAATCCCTTGATCTCCTCAGCTCAGCCGCCACTGTCCTTATCTGTTCCTGCAGCAAGTGAATAATGACCTTGGTACAGGCCACATTGGAGTTCAGCAAGGAATCCCAAATGCTCCAGCACCTGCCCACTGCCTAACAGAGCCCTTCAGTTCATAGTGCCCCCAAAAGACACATATCACATACAGACCCACAACATAAATTGCTTATACCACATACCCAGTGCCTCGTCTGTCTATACACATATAGTCGTTCTCACACAAAAGTCACAACACATACATGCTACATACAAAGCCCTCCTACTATGCACATCACAGAGACCCAAATATCCTGCTGTTGATGTTGCCTGCAGACATATATACAGTATGCACATGGTGTTCTAATATGCCTGTACTCACAATCTACCATGCCATATGTATGCCTTACACATGTCCATCCATAGCCACCCACTCAGAATTCTCCAGTAGGTCATCACACCCAGACCTCCATTGATGTCTAGGGAACAGGGTCCCTGAGGGTTCTTTTTTCTTTTCTTTTTTTTTAAATTTTTTTTAGTTGTAGATGGACATAATATCTTTATTTTATCTATTTGTTTTTATGTGATGCTGAGGATCGAACCCAGTGCCTCACGCATAAGAGGCAAGTGATCTACCATTTAGCCAAAACTCCAACCTCCCTGAGGGTTCTTATCCATAGGAACATTTGCCTTCTGAAATAGAACAGAGACTTAGCGAGGCAGTTGGAGTAGAAAAGAAAGCACCCCTATCACCTCAACCCTAATATATTTGCTTATCCCACAGCAAAGAAAGGAGGCTGACCTTTCCCCCACTACCCAATGAACTGATGATGTTTGTCCAGATATCAGGCACAGGGAGTTCTGGACAGAGAATTTAGTACAATACCTCAGCTCTGTCCCCAATGCCCAAAATGCCCTAGGCCTACAAACTGGAAGCAAAGTTGTGCCAGGCCCACCAATGTCATGGTGGCAGGAGAAGCCCTTAAGCAACAGGCAGTGTTAGGTAATCAGGGCACTTACAAGAGCTGACTCAATGGACTTGGAAAGGGTGAAGAGGAAAGGTCCCTTGGTAGTTTCCTCTGTGCTAGGCATTGCATTCAAAGCCCTGCAGCCTTGTTTCATGTTGATCTCACATCAACTGTTATCCCCATTTTATAAAACTAGAGAACAGTCCCAAAGAGAAAACAGGCCCAAAGAGGTGCTCGAAGCCTCATAGACAGTCAATGGGAGGGTCTTGCTTTGAACTCAGGACTCTTGGTTACTGTAGTGCTGATGAGTGCCCTGAGGTGGGATTGGATGCTGCAGCAAGGTGGCTCCAGGCAGGGGTGATAGTTCCAGGCTGTCTGGTCCTCTGTCATAGGTTTCTCCCTCTTTTCCTTCCTCCCTCTGATTGGAAGCATGGAGACAGGAAACTTCTGTCAAAAGTAAAAATGAGGATCAGAAGAGAGGAAAACAGTTGGATTGGTCGTGAATTTGGTCCTAGTGCCATAGGCTAAGCCCATATTAGTCTAGGATACTAAGCAGACCAGGAGCTAGCGCTAAAGCTTAAGGCAGGTCAAAACTAGAATCAGGGTCAGAGCTGAACCAGGAACTAGACCTAGAGCTGCCACCAGTGCTGGAGCAGATCCAGGCCAGGACAAGGGGCTGAACCCAGACCCAGATCCAGGAGGAAAAGGGTGGGGATAGAGGAAGGCGCTCCCACCACACATGTACAGAATTCTCCAGTAAGTCAGCTACAGTGCTGGGCAGAAAGGGTGGGACACAGTAGTTCACACTGCATAGGGGAAACAGAGGCACATAAAGCACTTTTAAAATTTTTTAAATTGTAGATGGACACAATACTATTTATTTATTTATTTATTTTTATGCAGTGCTAAGAATCAAACCCAGTGTCTCATGTGTGCTAGGCAAGAGCTCTACCACTGAGCTATAGCCCTAGCCCCACACAAAACACTTTAATCTAAGGCCATTAGGCTCTGGCAAAAGAGCCATCCATGGAGCTAGGCTTAAAGGGTGGCCAGATGAACTGATATTTGTCCAGATATCAGGCACAGGGAGTTTCAGGTGGCAAAGGTAGGTAAGAAAGTATGATGGGCAGAGCTGGTGGTGGAAGCAAAGTCCCAATGGCAAGAAAGCCCAGGCTAGGGCCTATTTAGAGGAGGGTGGGCAAGCTTACTGTCTGGCTACAGTATGTAGCAGGGCAATGGGCATGACTTGCTGAGGTTGGCCATGAGAATCTGGTCACCACAGAATCTGGTGACCTGCTCAGGAATTTGAACTTTATCCAGAGGGCAAGGGGATATTATTGAGAGGAGTTAAAAAGGACAGTGACAGAATCAGACTTCTGTTGTAAAAGAGCCCTCTGGCTGCTGATGTGGAGTAGGCACTGGAGGTGGGGAGACCAGAGAGGAGGCTGATGTCATAGCCAGGGCAGGAAACACAAAGGGAGAGTGACCCAGGCAAGGGGGGAAGGGGTCAGATGCAAGGGGTAGGACCGACATGATTTGTTGACAGTTCAGAGGCGGAATGTGAAAGAGAGAGTAAAAGATAGCAAGATCTGGGTAGAGCCCAGGCAGGCAGGCTGAACGATCATTGCCAAAGTGGGGCTACCTCAGGAGAAACCTAAAGGACAGAGCCAGAGCTCCAGGTTTGTCCTCCCAACTCTGCTTCTCACCATCTGTGAATCCTTATGTGCCTTCTGCTCTCTGAGCCTCAGTTTCTTCTTCTTTAGAATGGAGGAAATTGTGTTGCCTCCATAGGATTATTTTTAAATGTTTATTCTTAAGTTGTAGGTCGATACAATATCTTTATTTTACATTTATGTGGTTCTGAGGATCAAACCCAGTGCCTGGTGCATGTTAGGCAAGCACTCTATCACTGAGCCACAACCCCAGCCCCCTCCTCCATAGGATTTTCATGAGAATAAGACAAAATATGTATGAGGGTGTCTGGCACATAACAAATTGGTATGCCAGATCCCTAGCTTCTAAGCCAAGATGCTGACCTTCCTCAATGATGATCTCAGTACCTCCTGGCCGCCAGGGGTAAGACTCTCTAGCCAGGTCTGCAGCCATCCTGGCATCCCACCTAGGACAGTCTGAGGCATCAGCATGGCAGCCCTGGGAACCTCAGGCCTTCCAACTTCATTCTCCCAACAACTGAGAAGAATGTCTTGGGCATCCTATTTGCTCTCTTTCCAGCCAGTGGGGCCCAATAGGGCCTTTTCTCTGAGCTTTCCTTCCCAGCAGTGCCTGGGGGCCCACCAAGTGGCCCTAGAGGGCAGGAAAGAGCTACTAAAGGACCCTTAGAAGTCCTGGCTTGCCTAGGATCTTGCCCCACTTCACCCTTTATCTGGCTACAGTAAGCTCCAATCAGATTCCCTCCTCTTTGCCTGTTTCTCAGTCCACCTGTGGTGAAATACTGGGGAGAGGTGGAGTCCTACAGGATGGAAGCTAAGGCCACTTGAGAAGGAGCTGGACCCAGCAATCTTTCATCCTCTTTTTTCTCTTTTAACATCCTTCGAACTCCCCATGAACATAATCCCTTAAATATAAATGGATCTGCAAAGTCTGTCAGAAGCCTAGCCCTTTGCACACATTGCAGGGGGTGATTTTACAACTTCCCAAGCCCTGCCTTACCCCAGCCAACTCCATCCCATCCCATCCCATGTCTTATCAATGATGAATCTGAAATCCTTTCATGAATATCAGCCCCAAAGCCCAGGTCCCTCTCCTGAGCACCAGAGCCCCACCTATGGGTGACCTAGACTCATGGCTGATCTAGACTCTCATACTCTATACATCTAAAAGCGTGCTCTTCTCAGGACCCTCAGGTCAGTAAATGGGTCCACCTGTCACTCCTTCTCCCAGGACAGAAAACCAAAATCAGCCTTGTCTTCTCTCTCAGCCGGGCATCCAGGCAAATCCTACTTTCTAATCACCTGTCACCTGTCTTTGTCACGCCACTTCCACATGAGATCACCACTTCTTTCACCCTGTTACTAACTCCTTCTGGCCTCTAGCCCTGCTGTGCTAACTCAGGCCTATAGATTTTTTTCCTTGGTTCTAGGGGACTCCAGTGGCAGCATATGTGCCCATTCTGACACATTTATGAAATTTTTCATTAGAAGATGTCCCAGAAGGCAACATTTTAAAAATCAGCCAATTGAGAATCCCAACCAAAAAAAAAAAAAAACACCCTGCCTTTTAAAATAAATTTGCCTTTTGGACCCTTGCAACAGGGGGATTGCCCAAGAATTTTTTTCACCAACTAAAAACCACTTTGCAAAGTGCATATAAAAGTACAATATTAAAAAAAGAGAGAGACTGCCTCTAGCATAACACCAACAACAGCTTTTAAAACACAAGTCTTTCAGATTTTCAGTCTTTTAAAAAGAAGCCAAAATCTGAGTTTCAGATGAAGTTGTGCAACTTTTAAATGTTGGTAATCAATTTGAAGAATTTTTAAAACCACTGTTCAGTCCTCTAGTTTGCAATTTTGGGCCCCTCTAATTCATCCCTCTGCTCCTAAAATGGTGTTTTGTAATAGTAAAAATAAAAATATATATTTTTTTTAAAAAAAAATCCTGCATTTAACTAATGCTTACTAGTTGCTGACATATTTCTAAGTGCTTCACATAAAATTCATTTAATCCACCACTCCACCAAGAAGGGGAGCCACCTCCACTCATTTAATCCAGCACTCACCAGCTAAGGCCCAGAGTGGTTAAGTAATTTGCCCAGGCTACATGACGAGTCAAGTGGAGAAGCCAAGATTCCAACCCTGCAGTCTGCACAGAGCCACGAACTGTGAAGATCCCTGAGATCCTGCTTTTGTGCACTAACTCCTGCCACAGCTTAATAACCGATGGGTACCTAAACGAGTGAATACGAATTAATTAAAATACAGCTCTCTTCTTGTCCAGTTAATGCCTGTCTGAGAGCCACAGGCCTGGCCTGTCGCAGGAGCCAAGAACGTGCTCCTGGGGGTCCTTGGCTGCTCCGCAGGGAGCGGGGAGCGGGGCTCGCACAATGCAGGTGCCGGCTGCTCCCTCCCTTCCGCTGCTTTGAGGCTCTTGGACAGCCTGGACCGCTGCTTCCTGCGCTGCAGACCCGGCTGCCGGCCCTCCCACCCCCAGGCCCGGCCGATGTGAGGGGGAGGGGGGTGGTAAGGGAAAGGGCGTCCCTTGCCAGGCACGGAACTTTGAGCAAAATCCTGGCCAGAAGGCTGGTGTCCAGTCCCAGGGTCTACTTCCTGGCTGTGTGACTGGCGCATATCTTCCAAAGGTGCCAGCAAGGAGTCGTTACCTCCTCGTCCTTCCCATCGGGTCCCACCCATGACCTATCTTCCTCCTTGACACACAGTGTCAGGGTAGTCAGGCACTCAGAGCTGGTTTAAGTCAGCATTCCCATTCCTCCACAAAGATGATAAGAAGAGCTTCTGCATCAGGGAACACCTTCTAGGTGACAGAAACACAGAGAGCTTTGCATGAATCATCTCATTTAATCAGCCAGGCAGAATGAGTAGTATTCTCCCTATTTCTCCAGACTGGTTAAGTGCTTTTCTCAGGTCACACAGCTAAGGGGTGGTACAGCCCTGATCTTCTTATTCTGCAGTATTCTGTGTAACTGCTCCAGTATTTAGTCCCAGGGACTTGAGCCAGGCCTGGGGATACAGATCTAGGCAGGGGTTTCTCCAATCCCCAGCAAGCTCCCTTTCTAGTGCTGCAAGAGCTAGAAACTCACTTCCTTGCTAGTCAAGTAGAAAGGCATGCCTGAGCACTGAAGCATAAGAGGATTTTAGGTAGAGGGAGCAGCTGTCACAAAGCCTGAGCAGGGCCAGCCTTCTGCAATGGGACCCCCCAATAGCCACTGCCTGCAGAAATGGGGTGCTCCTTCCACACAGACATCTCTGAGTGTCTCTGGTCAGATCTTTGGAACAAAAGTGCATGCCCTCTGCACAACACCTGATGTGGGAAAGGCTTAGGCAGTGTTTAATAACTGGGGGTGGGGGTGGAGGGTAGGGAGCCCTGATTTGTAGTATCTGTGGGTTTCCATGGAATAAATATCATGCATAGCCAACTTTAAGCTATCAAAGCTGAATGCATAGCATTATGTAGTACTTCCACCATAACAGATACATATCGTATAGTAAAACAATTAGGAAATGATGAGTTTGGAGTCTGTTTTTAATCTAGTTGTTTTAAGTGTAAGTTTACATAACCTAATTTTTATATATATTTATTTCACTTGTAAATGGGCCCTTATTATATTTATATGTGGTGCTGAGACTCAAACCCAGGGTCTCACACATGCTAGGCAAGTGCTCTACCACTGAGCTACAACCCTATCCCCATATATTATTTAATTTTTAATGATCATGTTTAACAACATGATTTCTAATAATGCAACAACTAGCTCCCACCAAGCTGATACAAGTCAACTCCAGGACAGCACTAACACTAGGTCACTCAAATCCTAGGGACTTAGCTCCTTGGTTTCCTCAACCTCAGGTCTCCTGGGCTCCCAATCTCTCTAGCCTGTGTTTCCCTCTAGTGGACAAAAAAAGTCATTTCCAGGTGATTCTCTTCCTCTACCTGTACCAGAGCCCAGCACTCAGCAGAATGGACTGCGTTTGTCATCACTCATGGCAAGAGTTTCTTAAAGAGTCCTTACAGTTTCACAATTGTTCCCAGGCACTGAGCATGGTGGCACACATCTGTAATCCCCACCTCCACCTGGCTCAGGAGGCTGAGGAAGGAGAATTGCAAGTTCAAAGCCAGTCTCAGCAATTTAGCAAGACCCTAAACAAATTAGTAAGACCCTGTCTTGAAATAAAAAATAAAAAAGGGCTGGGAAAGTGGTTTAATAGTTTGAGAATCTCTGGGTTCAATCTCTAAAATATATATATATAAATATAAATAAAATTCTCAGGCACTAGGCACTTGGAATTATGTGTCTGTGAGGGACAGTGCCAAAAGGCCCTAGTAGACTTCATTCATTACCAAAATCTCCAAAGCCTCTCAAAAACCCATCTCACCCCCCATACAGCACCTCAGGCTGGTGACATTAGCCCTTCTCCACCCTGCAATTGGGTCCCTCTTTAAAAAGGCAAACTGGAGATGGGCTTGGTAGCACATGCCAGTAATCCCAGTGGCTTGGGAGGCTGAGGCAAGATAGTGAGTTCAAAGCCAGCCTCAGCAAAAGCAAGGCACTAAGCAACTCAGTGAGACCTGTTTCTAAATAAAATACAAAATAAGGCTGGGAATGTGGCTCAGTGGTCGAGTGCCCTGAGCTCAATTCCCAGTAACACCCCCATTAAAAAAAAAAAAAAGGCAAACTGTAAACTCAAGTTTGTGTTAGGGATTAAGCTTTCACAAAACTCATAGCCCAGGGGCTGGGGTTGTGGCTCCGCAGTAAAGCGCTTGTCTAGTACGTGCAAAGCCCTGGGTTCGATCCTCAGCACCATATAAAAATAAATAAATAAAAGTATTGTGTCCAACTATAACTAAAAAATAAATATTAAAAAAAAAAACCTCATAGCCCACTGGGGAAACTCTGATGGCAATTATTTATGTATTGGACACAAAGCAGAAAATGGAGCCCATCAGATGGGGTTCAGGACACTCCCTTCTGCATTACACCTGGACTCTTCTGGAAATGATTCTTCCAAAGCACAGGTACATCTGTGTCAGTCTTTCCTCACAAAACTCCTGCAATTTCCTGCTTCCAGCTTCAGTCCTAGCTCCTTAGCCAGGAATTCAGTTTTGGTTAGAACTTTACTAGAGAGGCATGGTGGTGCATACCTAGAATCTCAGTGGCTTGGGAGGTGGAGGCAGGAGAATCTGAGTTCCAAGCCAGCCTCAGCAACTTATCTAGGCCCTAAGCAACTTAGTGAGACTTTGTCGATAATAAAAACATAAAAAGGGCTGAGGATGTGGCTTAGTGGTTGAGCTCCCCCACCCCGTTCAATTCTCAGTACAAAAACAAACAAACAAACAAAAAAACTCCACCAGACTGTTTACCTTAAATCTCCCAAGAAAGAGGAGGAAAAAAAATTGAGGCTGGGGTTGTGGATTAGTGTTAGAGTGCTGGCTTAGCATATGTAAGGCACTGGGTTCAAGTGTCAGCACTGAATATAAATAAATAAAATAAAGATCCATTGACAATTAAAAATATTTTAGAGAGAGAGAGAGAGAGAGAGGGAGAGAGAGAGAACAAAAACAAAAAAACCCTGACTTCTTAGAAACTCTCCTCTGGGCCAGGCACTGTGCTAAATACATTGCAAATAGTTTAATTTAATTCTTCAGTAGTGCTTCTGGATAGGCTGAACTACTTTACAGATGAGAAAACTGAGGGTCTGTATAAGCCAGTTTAGTTTACAGCTTGCAAACAGGGAAGTTTTCTATTGACTCTTCTTGTTATTGAAAGCTGCTTTTCTTTCTCTGGGCCTGGCCTCATCTTTGTATTGACTATAGAAGGAGGTACAAAGTTCTCAGAACCTAAAGAAAGGACTGCTTTGCAGTGAAATGCAAGCAGGTGAACCAGAGCCAAGGATATAGGATGAGAAACCAGACTTTATTTAAATTCTTCTGGTGCTGACTGCAGAGCCCTTCCCCCAACCCCCAACTCTCCCTTCTCACCCTCTCCCACCTTCTTGTCTTTACTTCTACTGGAATCCTAGACATTTTTAAGGCTTAGATCAAATTTCCCTCCTCCAGAAAGCCTTCTCAGACCACATGGCTCAGGAATCTGCCTAATGAAAGTAAGAATTGTTGCAGTTTGAAAAAAAGAACAGATTTCTGACTAAATATGAGGATTGATCACATGTATTTATTTTCATTCACTCCTGAAATTCCATTCAAATAACAGCAAATGGATAAGGGGGGGTAATCTGGGTGTAGTGGCACACAATATTCAGGAGGTTGACTCAGGAGGATGGCAAATTCGAAGCCAGCCTAAACAACTTAGTAAGACCCTGTCTCAAAATAATTTTTTTTTAAAGAGAGAGTGAGAGAGGAGAGAGAGTGAGAGAGAGAATTTTTAATAGTTTTTATTTTTTAGTTCTCGGCGGACACAACATCTTTGTTGGTATGTGGTGCTGAGGATCGAACCCGGGCCACACGCATGCCAGGCAAGCGTGCTACCGCTTGAGCCACATCCCCAGCCCCTCAAAATAAAATTTTAAAATGGTCTGAGGATGTAGCTCAGTGGTGGAACACTTGCTAAAATGTGTGCCAGGCCCAGTACTGGGGGTAAAAGTCTAAACTCACACAAACAAGAAGAAATAGAAGTTGGGCCAATACCTCATACCATAATGAAAATTAACTCAAATGGATTGAAGACCTAAACATAAGATCTGAACCTATAAAACTTTTATTTATTTATTTATTTTTTTTAAAGTTTATTTATTTATTTATTTATTTATTTTTTTTTTGAATTTTTTTTAATATTTATTTTTCAGTTCTCAGCGGACACAACATCTCCGTTGGTATGTGGTGCTGGGGATCGAACCCGGGCCGCACGCATGCCAGGCGAGCGCGCCACCGCTGAGCCACATCTCCAGCCCCTATAAAACTTTTAGAAGAAAACATAGGGGTAAGTCCACGACCTTAGATTTGGCAATAGATGCTCAGCTATGACACCAAAACTCACAAGTAATGAAGAAAAAAATAGTTGAGTTATAAAGCCATTTGAAAAGTAACTCAGCAAGTTTTGGGAATGGAGATATAGTTCCCAAGTTACTTTCTGCTTAAAGAATAATAAATATAGGTAAGCTTTCAAAAATAGATAAGTTGGATTTCACTAAAATTAAAATCTTTTGCACATCCAAGGACACTAATAATAAAGTGAAAAGACAATTCAAAGAATGGGAGAAAATGTAAGGGTCTAGTAGCCAGACTATAATAAACTCTTACAATTCAACAACAAAAAGATGACCCAATTTTAAAATGAGCAAAGTATTTGAATAGTCATTTCTCCAAAGAAGATATATTAATGTCCAATAAGTACATGAAAAGATAATGGGCTGGAGATATAATTCAGCAGTAGAGTACTTGCCTAGAGCACATGAGACCATGGGTTCAATCTCCAGCACCACCAAAAAATAGGAAAGATGTTCAGCATTATTAGTTGTTAGAGAATTGCAAACCAAAATCACAATGAGATATCAATTAATACCAAATAAAGATGGCTATAGTAGTAATAATAGTAACCAACCTGAAAATAACAAACATTGGCAAGGATGTGAAGAAATTGGAACCTTTCCACATTTCTGGTGTGATATGAAATATTGCAACCACTGTGAAAAACAGTTGCCATATGACTCAGAAATTCTGCTATGTATATCCTCAAGAGAATCAAAGACATATATTCAAATAAAACTTGTACACTAGGGGGCTGGGGTTGTGGCTCAGAGGTAGAGCACTTGCTTAGCATGTGTGAGGCCTTGGGTTCGATCCTCAGCACCATATAAAAATAAATAAATAAAATAAAGATATTGTGTCCAACTACAACTAAAAGTAAATAAACATAAAAAAAAAAACTTGTACACTAGGGGCTGGGAGTGGTAGCGTGCAAGGCCTTGGGTCAATTCTCAAAACCTCCCTCAAAAAACTTTATATAGACTAATGTTGACATCAGCATTATTCACAATAGCCAAAAAATGGGAATAATCCAAGCGTCAGTTGATTTGTAAATGGATAAACAATATGTGATAAATCCATACAGTGAATATTATTCATTCATAAAAAGGAATGACATACTAAATCATGCCTAAACATGGATGAACTTTGGAAACATGCTTAGGAAAGACAAACACAAAGGGAAAGCTATGACACAGAGCAACGGAGATAAGTAGTTGCCAGAGTACAGTGTTTCTTTTTTGGGCTGATGAAAATGTTCTAGATTTATAGTAGTGACTGTGCTTAACCTTATGTACTGAATTGCACTTTAAATGGTTACAAGAGTGCATGATATGTCACGTGAATTTTATCTCAGCTTTTAAAAAGGGTAAGCCAGCCACAGTGGTGCACACCTATAGTCCCAGCTTCTTAGGAGGCTGAGACAGGAGGATCATTTGAGCTCTCCAGAGTCCAGCCTGGGCAACATAGCAAGACCCTGTCTCATTAAAAAAAAAAATCATATTAATTTTTCTCAACTTAAGAAGAAAAAGAGAGAAAACAACAGCGACTGAGAGAGGACCACAAAGCTTGCCAAGCTGGAAAGCAGGCAGATAAGGACTAGACGAATTAGCAAAAGGTGAGAGAAAGAAGAAATTGTAACTACTTATGGTAGGAATGGTGAGAAGAGAAAAGTGTCAACAAGAAGCAAGTCCGTGGGCTGGGACTGTAGCTCACTGGTAGAACGCTTGCCTAGCATGCATGAGGCACTGGGTTCGATCCTCAGCATCATATAAAAAAAAACAAAAACAAATAAAATAAAGGCATTCTGTCCATCTACAACTACAAGAAATTTTTTTTATAAAAAAATTTAAATAAAAAGAAGCAAGTCCATTACTACATCTGAACCCAAGCACAGCTCAGAAGCACTGACGACCTCTGAAGGCAGGTCTGTAGGAAGCATCCAAAAGGAGCAAAATGGGTGAAAGTATAAGGAGTTAGTCTCCTAAATCTCCCCCCTTGACCTTTGTAGCCAGGTGACTGGCTCTACCCACCTGGCAGGAAATAGTCTGAATTGAGACACTCTGGATTTGGAAATGCCAGGTGCAGCTGAGAGTAGGAGTGACAGACTGAAATGAGCTGGGGGGGGGGGGGAGGGATTTGCTGAACTATAAGATCCCCTCATCCTCTTTCTCCTCCTGGCTCCCAGAAGACTAGCAACCAGGCTTATAATCTTGCCCTGGTAGGGTAGAGGACACCTCTATAGGAAAACGGAAAGACATGCAGGCATTGAGAGCTAAGAGTTCCCCTGGTGAGATTGCCCTGTACCTGCCTAGTAGCCCTGTAGTGAAGCTCAATAATTAACACCCTCCACCCCAAACACAAGCATATGGACCTTTCAGTTAGCTCCTCCCCTAACACACACACACACACACACACACACACACACACACACACACACACACACACACCATACTAGGGACTCAGGGACTCTTTCCTACTGGACCACATCCCTAGTCCTTTTTATTTATTTATTTATTTTTTATTTTGAGGCAGTCTGGCCCAGAATTTGCCTTTCTCCTGACTCAGCCTCCTGAGTTGCTGCGATTACAGGTGAGCATCACTGCATTCTGCTCAGTTTTTAATGCCTCAATCTTTAGTATAAATAAAAACGGACAGCAAGGATGATTACACATTTGATGTAGGCTTCTAACAAAAAATACAGTGCCAAACACACAGGGGAGAATTCAGTGGAAACAAAGAAAAAAGGAAGCAAGGTAAACTTTCAAAATTTATAACTAACAGCTGGGAGCAATGGCACACACCTGTAATCCCAGTGATTGGGTAGGCTGAGGCAGAAGGATCATAAGTTCAACAACTCAGTGAGACCCTGTCTCATCATAAAAAATAAAAATTCTCTAAGCTGGGAATGTAGCTTAGTGGTAAAGCCTCTGGGTTAAGTCCCCAGTACTAAAAAAGAAAAAAAATTATAATTAACATAGGAACTATTAATAGCCTCAGGGGGAAAAGGGCAAACCATTGTGTTCACAGAAAAGGAACAGAAAGCTATAAATATGGAATATCAACAACAAAAAGTTCTAAATACTAAAAAATATAACAGGCAAAAATTTTTTTAAGGCAATAGGATTGGAAGTTGAGAAACTCTCCTAGAAAGTCTAACAAAATACTCAGGTAGAGAGAGATGAGAGAAGGGGGAAAAAAAGGGACTAGCAGGAGTTTCAGAAAGAGAGGGTGGGAATAAAAGGCCTGGGGAAATTTTTTGAAGAAATAGTTGTAGAGTAAATGGATTTCCAGAATTAAAGGCTTAAGGCAAAGAATGCAAAAGGATGATGCAATGCAATTCTGAGACTATCTGGAGTTAAGCTGAACTTAACCTAATAGCACAGTCTTCACAAGGCCGTCCTTGTGTCTGAAGGAGGAGATCCAAGGGGTTCCTGAAGAGGGGAACCTCAATTCAGGATAAATGGAATTGCAGAAATGAATTTAAGGATGAGTCAGTCAGAGGCACAGAGAGAGATTTATTTAGGAAAGCAAAGAAAGACTCAAGAGAGAATCTGGGCCATCCACCTCAAGTGTGAGATGCACTTTTGGGATCCTCGGTTTCTTCTTTTAAAGGGAACATGGTGAGGGAGTGGCATGGGAAAGTATACTGGGATTGTATCAGTCTGGTGTTCACAAGATGATTTATGGTGGTCTGGCAATTTTCAGGATCCTTAGGTTGACATAGTCTCCATTATCTGATCACATTGGAAAGTACCCTAGATTATAGTAGATTCTTTAAAACATATCTGTCTTGCCGAGTGCGGTGGCGCATGCCTGTAATCCCAGTGGCTCGGGAGACTGAGGCAGGAGGATCTGGAGTTCAAAGCCAGTCTCAGCAACTTAAGGAGGTCCTAAGGAACTCAGTGAGACCCTGTCTCTAAAATAAAATACAAAAAGGTTTCGGGATGTGACTCAGTGATTGAGTGTCCAGGAGTTCAATCCCTGGTAGGTGTGTGTGTGTGTGTGTGTGTGTGTGTGTCTTTGCTTAATCTATTTATTACATAGGATAATTAACAGTGCACAAGGTAATAATCATAAGTGAATGAATTTCCAGTAACACTAAAATATGAATGAAGATTTGTAGATTTCCCAGCAATTTGGGAGTGACAGGTCTGGAAGAAGAAATGAGTTGTAGAGGGACAAGTCTGAGAGACAAAACTGGCTTGGAGAGGAAAAGTATTTGGAACACAAGGCTTTTAGATTAAAGTTGTGTTTTCCTTGCCCTTTCTTTTGTCTCCTTTCTTCCTATTTTTAATTTCTTTCTGTTCTATCTAATCCTTACTTAGACAACAGCTACAAGCTCAGGGATTTCCAAGTACTTCTGACCAGTTTAGGGCTTCCCATTACCCCCTCAGTTTCAATAATTCACTAGAATACTTTACAAAACTCAGGCAAGTACTATACCCTGGAAAGTGGCTACCATTTTATTTTAGCAAAAACAATACAAATCAGAATGAACCCCCAAAACAGACACATAAGGCAAGGTCTTGGAGCATCCCAACTGCAAAGCTTTCAGTGTTCTCTTCCCATGAAATCATCCTTCTGGCATATTGATGTGAAATAATAAAATTTATTATCCAGGAAAGCTCAGCCGAGCTTCAGTATCCAGAGTTTTTATTGTACTCCTTGCATAGACATGATTGAACTCAATCTCCCGCACCCAGCTCTGAGGTCAGACTGATATCACATGGCACAAAGCCAAAACCTGCTAGTCAAATGATTGGTCTTCTGGCATGGTTAGCCCCCATCAAGAGTCGTCTTAAACTACTTATGGGCCCACCTTGAGTCACTTTATTAGCATAAACCATCAGAGTGCCCACCATGAATAATGAAGACACTCCTAATACTTGGGGAAAGACCAAGGATTTAGAGGCTATTTCCTAGGAACTGGAGACAAAGGGCAGTCAAATTCTTTATTACAACAAACCTACACCAAAGCACATCATTGAAAAAAATTCAGAATGCCAAGGGCAAAGAATAAGCCCTAAAGGCTTCCAGAAAGAAAATCAGGTCACATACAAGGGTTTGTAGAGCAAATGAAGTCAATCTTCTCAATAATAACTGGTTACTAGGAAAAAGAACAGCAATATCCATAAAATTCTTAGGGGAAATAATTTCTATTCTAGTATTTCATACCCAAATTATCAACAAAAAGTGAGGGTACAATAAAGACAATCTTAAAAATGCAAGTTTCAAACATTTTACTTTCCGAGCACTTTTTCTCAGGTAGATGTAGAGAATGCATGCCACCACAGTAAGTGAGTAACTCAAAAACAGAAAAAGATGAACTCCAGAAAACAGGGGATACAACACAAAAGAGAAGCAGAGGGAATTTCCAGGATCATGTTGAAGGGAAGTGACAAGATGACAATTGTGAAGCAGGTCAACAGACCAATAAGTTCACATTGGTACAGGAAGACAAAAATTTCCAAGAAGAATGATTCCAAGAAAAAAAAAAAAACATAACTGGTAGATTAATTTTCTGGTTTGTTTTACCATATGGAGTGTTCCCTTTAGCTCTGGTGGGAATGAGAAGGATTAAATTCATAATAGAGACAAAGCAAAAGAAAAATGAGACAATTTAACTCTGATAAAAATGTGTAAGTAAAGGCCAGGTGTGGTGGTGAAAGCCTGTAATTCCAGCACCTCGGGAGGCTGAGGCAGGAGGATCTCGAGTTCAAAGCCAGCCTCAGGAACTTAGCGAGATCCTAAGCAACTCATTGAGACCCTGTCTCTAAATAAGAAACAAAAAAGGCCTGGGTGGTTAAGCACCTCTGGGTTCAATCCCTAGTACCAAAAGAAAAAACAAGTATAAGTAAGGAAATGTAGTCATAGTATACTTGTAAAGTCAAAATACTATGAGCATTTGAATAAATATTTATTCACTTAAAAATTAATTAGTGAGGCCCTAAGCAACTTAAGTAGACCCAGTCTCAAAATAAAAAAAAATAAAAGGAGCTGGGGATGTAGCTAAATGGTAAAGTGTCCCTAAGTTCAATCTAAGTTCAATCCCTAGTACCAAAAAAAGAAAAGAAAAATTGAATTATAATTCTACTGGAAGAATAAGAGAAGACCAAGTATAGAGGGAGAGAAGGGAAGTATAAGAGCTATCTTCTTTTATTGTAGGATATCAATAGAAATTTTAAAACCAGGAAAAAAAATAAAAGATTATCTGTGTTGCTCAAAATATGGAAAGTGTTAGGAAAAAATAACAAAACAGCTTTTGGGAGCAGGAATCAGAAGTGGAAAAGGCAGAAGACTGAGTTGTTGTTTTTAATATATATATATATTTTAATTGTAGTTTACAAGTATACTACATTTCCTTACTTATACTTGTTTTTTCTTTTGGTACTAGGGATTGAACCCAGAGGTGCTTAACCACCCAGACCTTTTTTATTTCTTATTTAGAGACAGGGTCTCAATACCTTTATTTTATTTATTTATTTATTTTTATGTGGTACTGAGGATCGAACCCAGTGCCTTACACTAGCTAGGCAAGTACTCTACCACTGAGCTACAGTTCCAGCCCAAGACTGTTTTTTTTTTAATGTTGTCATATGTTTAGTTGATATTTTTAAAAACTATGCATGTGTATTATTGTGATTAAAAATATGTTTTAGGGGCCTGGGGATGTAGCTTTGTGGTAGATAGCTTGCCTAGCATGCATGAGACTCTGAGTTCAATCCCCAGCACCGGAAAAAAAAATATATTAAAGATACGTTTTAGCTCTTTCTTTTCTGTCATCTTTCTATGCTACCTAATGGTGCACATGTGCACATGAATATCCTAGATAATGTTCTCAATAACATTGAAAATGTTGAGAAAAATCCTGGCGAGGTGGCGCACACCTGTAATTCCAGCAGATCCAGAGGTTGAGACAGGAGAATCGCAAATTCAAAGCTGGCCTCAGCAATGGTGAGGTGCTAAGCAACTCAGTGAGACCCTGTTTGTAAATAAAATACAAAACAGGGATGGGGATGTGGCTCAGGGGTCAGGTATCCCTGAGTTCAATCCCCCATACCAAAAAAAAAAAAAAATGCTGAAGAAAAGAGGCAAATGCCAGGGTTTGGATGTTTTTTGTTTTGTTTGCCTTAGGAATTAAACCCAGGGGCACTCTATCACTGAGCTATATTCCTGAAACTTTTTATTTTTTATATTGAGACAGGATCTTGACAAATTGCCCAGGTTGGCCTCAAATTTTCGATCCTCCTGCCTCAGCCTCCCAAGTGGCTAGGATTATAGGTGTGCACCATTGTGCCAGGAAAATGCCAGGATGATATTAGACTGTGCTCCCAAGTCATTTTCCAATTTCTGAATATGATGCAAAAGAAAAGATACATTGCTGATTTGAAATTATTGATGACTGTGGAGCTGGAAAAATTGTTGTGAGCCTCACAGGCAGGCTAAACAAGTGTGGAGAGACCATCCCCAGATTTGATGTGCAAAGGTCTTGAAAAATGGCAGAAAAATCTGCTCCCTCCTGTCAGTTTGGTTTCATTATACTGACAACGTCAGCTGGCATACAGACCACAAAGAAACAACACAAAAATATACAGGATGGAAAATCCTGGGATTCTGTTTCCAGGGATTTAATAGATAATACAAATAAAATGCCTCTATGGACAAAAAAAAGTTTTAAGAAAAATAAAGGAAATTTTAAATATTGCAACTAAATTGGATATCCCTAGGGTAGCATTTGTTACTGTGGTGAATTTATCACCATTCTGGGTCCAGACATCAGCTCAGAAACCACAGTTGTTAGTCCTAAAAGCAGCAGCATCTCTATGGAACAGACACACATTAACCAGGCTCATGAGACTGATATTTCAAATAAGATGCCAATTCATTAATTTATAAGGGGAAGCAGGGCTTTGAAGCAGACTGGATCTTCCTGTTCACTGCTGAGTGCATTCACTCCCTGTGGGCGGATCTACATGGGGAACAGAATGGTTTATCAGAAGGGTTGCTTGGTGATCCAGAGCATGAGTGAAGTGGGGGATGAACTGGGTGGCTTCAAAGAATGATGCCTCCATCTCCCCTCTTCCTAGACCAGCATTTTTGTCCCCAGAGAGTGCTATGATGGAAACTGTGGATGATTACCTTGGCAACTCTCCCTGATCTCTGGCTTCCTTGGCTACCCACTCCCTCCTGACTGGCACTTTCTTTAGTGATATTAATACTTTTTTTTTTTTTTTTGAGATGGAGTGAACTATATTGCTCAGGCTAGCCTCCAACTCCTGGGCTCAAGTCTCCTTAGCCCCTTGAGTAGCTAGGATTATAGTCGAATGCCACTGTGCCTGGCACTACATTAATACCTTTAATCAAGCTATTGTCTAGACCGGGCCAGAGAGTTATTGTCTCCACCAGACAAACTGGCACATCTCTATGCTAAAGC